>NC_080745.1:16280035-16905035 GCF_020826845.1 Diceros bicornis minor | reverse complement strand
AATTATAACAGAAAATTGGGAATGGATTAAAAATCCAATCCAAAGGTAGCAATTCTCAGGTTGTATAAAATCAAAATCCAAACACATTCTGCCTACAAGAGACATACTAGATTCAAACGTGCATATAGGTGAAAAAATTTTAAAATAGAAAAAGATATATCAAGTACATAGCATCCATAAGAAGGCTGGGGTGGCCATACTAACCTCAGACAAAATACATTCTAACACAAAAAAAGTTATCAGAGATAAACAGGGATATTATATAACGAAAAAACACAATCAGTAAAGGAGACATAAATCTAAGCAGCTATGCTAAGAAGAGAGTCTCAAAGTCGATGACACAAATACAGAATTGAAAGGCAGAATACACACATCAATGATAATAATTGGAAACTTGAACTAAAGGATAAAACTTTCAGTAATGGATAAAACAACTGGGCAGAATATCAACAAAAAAAAGAAGATGAGAATAACATTATAAAGCATTTTGTCAAATGCTTCTTCTGTATCAATTGATACAATCAAATGATTTTTCTTTCTGCAGTTTGTTGATGGGGTGGATTACATTAATTGATTTTTGAACGATGAACCCGCCCTACATGTCTGGAATAAATCCTCTTTGGTCATGGTATATAATTCTTTATACATGCTGTTGGAATCTATTTGGATTTTTGCTCTACGTTCATGGGAGATATTTGTCTGTAGTTTTTCTTTCTTTTTTTTTGTGAGGAAGATCAGCCCTGAGCTAACATCCAATGCAAACCCCCCCCCTTTTTTTTTTTGCTGAGGAAGATTGGCCCTGAGCTAACATCTGTGCCCATCTTCCTCTTGTAGTTTTTCTTTCT
The DNA here is from genome assembly GCF_020826845.1 of Diceros bicornis minor. Lineage (NCBI taxonomy): Eukaryota > Metazoa > Chordata > Mammalia > Perissodactyla > Rhinocerotidae > Diceros > Diceros bicornis. The sequence goes on along the minus strand of NC_080745.1, from coordinate 16,904,190 downwards.
TATAAAGTCACCATCTGCTTTTGGGATTAGGGAAATATTGGCCTTAAAGAAAAAGTAAGGAAGATTCCCTCAAAATACAGAAGATCCTAAGGAATCTACAAGAAAGCTACTATAGCTAATAAATGAATTTAGCAAAGATGCAGGGTACAAGATCAACATCCAAAAATCAGCTGCGTTTCTATATACCTGCAACAAGCAATCTAAAAAGAAATTAAGAAAGTAATTTTACGTATAACAGCATCTTCTTTAGCCTACGCTGGATTACACTGATTTATTTTTGAATGTTGAAGCAGCCTTGCATACCTGGATATTCCACTTGGTCACAGTGTATAATTCTTTTTATACATGGCTGGTTTCTATTTGCTAATATTTCATTAAGGATTTTTGCTAGTAAATTTATGAGAGATAAATTCTGTAGTTTTATTACTATTTTTTGTACTATCTTTGTATGGTTTTGGTTATTTATTATCAGAATAATAAAAAAACTTAAGGAGTGTTCTCTACTCTTCTATTTTCTGGAAGATATGGTGTAAAATTACTGTTAACGCTTCTTTAACTGTTTAGTAGACTTCTCCAGGGAAGACATCTATGGCAGATTTCCTTTTTTTTTGGAGCTCTTTATTTAAAATTTAATTTCTTTAATTCAAATTATTTATGTCATCTTGATTGAGTTTTGGTAGTTTGGAGTTTCTGAGGAATTGATCCACTTTTTCTAAATTGTCCAATTATGAGTGTAAAGTTGTTTACAGCATTCTCATCATCCTGTTAATGGATGTAGGACTGATATCCCCAGTTTCTTTCCTGATACTGGAAATTTGTTACCGTTTTTATTTTTGTCAATATTGCTAGAGGTTTATCAATTTTATTGGTTTTTTCCCCAAAGAACCACCCTTGTGTTTCATTACTTTTTTCTATTGTTTTCTTATTTTCAATCTCACTGACTTCTGCTCTTAACTTCTTTTCTTCCTTCTACTTGCTGGGGATTTACTTTGCTCTTTTCCAGTTTCTTGGGATAGAAAGATAATTATGCATTTGAGACATCTCATCTTATCTAATGTTAGCAGTTAATACTATAAATTTCCCTATCAGCACTGCTTTAGCTGTCTCCCACATATATTGATATGGTGTGGTCTCATCTTCATTTAGTTCTATATATTTTTAAAATTTCCTTTAAGCCTTCTTCTTTAATACATGCATTACTTAGATATGTCTTGTTTAATTTCCAAGTGTTCTGATATTTTTCTATTGCTTTTCTGTTATCTATTCATAGTCTGATCTCATTATATTCAGAGAACATACTCAGCATTATTTCAATTTTGTTAAATTTATTTAGGTTTGTTTATGGCCAAAGATATGTTCCATCGTTCTGAATGTTCCGTGAGCACTTGAGAGGAATGTGTAACCTGCTGTTGTTGGGCAGTGTTTGATTAACGTTACTTCAGTCCTTTCTGTTGATGGTGCTGTTCAGTCCTTCTATATCTGCTGCTGAATTAATGTCTGGCAGTTCCGCCAACTGCTGAGAGTGAGGTGGTGAATTCCCCAAGTATAATTGAGGATTTCTTTACTTCTCCTTTCAGACCAATCAGTTTTGCTTTGTGTACTTGGAGGTTCTGTTGTTTGGTGGGGTTACATTTTGGACCATTGTCTTTTTGTTGGAATGTTCCTCTTTTTGTCTAATAATTTTCTCTGTTCTGGAGACTACTTTATTTAATACTAATGGGGCCACTCTTGTTTTTGTTTTGGTTAATGTTTGTACAGCATATCTTTTTCTATTCTTCATCAACCTATGTTTCTTTGTAGATAACATATTTTTGAATCATGTTTTTGGTTTTATCTACTCTGCCAATGTGCATTTTAATTGGTGTATTTAGATCATTTATACTTAAGGTAAACATTACTATGTTAGGCTAATATTCCGCCATTTTATTTGTTTTCTGTTTGTCTTCTCAGTTTCTCATTCATCTGTTCCTAATTTGTTATTTTCCCATTGGTTACTTAAACACTTTTAAAGATTCCATCTTGATTTACTTATAGTGTTTCTAAGTGTACCACTTTCTATAGTTTTTTAGTGGTTGTTCTAGGTATTCTAGTGCATTTCTAGGTAAAGTGCACATATATAACTTGTCACAGTCTTCTAGGATCAACATTTTACCACATCACATGAAATGTAAGATTTTAATCCCACTTAAGTCCTTTTATGGTCCCTACTTTTTAAATATAATTATATTAAGTATTTCTTCTACATACAGAGCATTAAATCATGATATTATAAATTTTGCTCCAACTATTAAATAGGATTTCAGAAACTAATGAGAAGGAAACTCCATTGTATTTCCCTTTATTTTTGCCACTTTCAATCTTGTTTCTTTTCTGAAGTTCGAAGTTTTCTTGTGTTACTTCCTTTCTATTGAGAGAACTTTCTCTAGCCATTTTTTAAAGGTAGGTTTGATAACAACATTCTCTCTTAGTTTTCCTTTGTATACTATCTTTAGTTCCCTTCTCTCATGAATATATTTTCACAAGAAACAGAATTTTTGTTTGAGAGTTCTTTTCATTCAGTACTTGAAAAAAATGTACTATTTCCTTCTAGTCTCCATGGTTTCAGATGAGAAACCCACTGTCATTCCCAAAGGTAATGTGTTGTTTCTCTCTGGCTACTTTCAAGATTTTTTGTATTTAGTTTTCAGAAATTTAATTAAGATGTGCCTCTAGCATGGATATATTTGGATTTATTTCATTTGGAGTTCACTCAGGTTTTTGAATAAGTAGTTTTAAGTCTTTTGCCAAATTTGGGAAGTTTTCAACCATTATTTCTTTAAATACTTCAAGTACCACTCTCCTCTCCTTCTGTTACTCTGATGATACAAATGTTAGTTGTTTTGTTATTACCCCACTTTCCAAATACAGAGAGAATTTAATCTCTTCACGCTACCTCCATGCCTTCCAATTTTGTCTAAGCGACCATAATCACTCATAAAGAAAACTAAAACAGTTCCCTAATGAGCTGTCTAAGTGCTTATACTCTTCCCAATATCTTCTCTATAAAGATAAGAAAGATCTTATACAAATATAAATCAGATGTTACTCATTTGCCAAAATATACTAATAAATTAGGAATAAAATTGAAATCTTTAATAAGACTTATAATACTCTCATCTTTTGGACCATAGCTGCCTGACATAACCTCCTGCCCCTCCTCCCATCAACCATTCGCCTTTGGCCACTGTGACTTTTTTTCACTATTTCTAAAAAATGCCAAGCACGTTCCTACCCATGGGCTTAGCAGTTGCTATTACTCTTGCTGAGAAGAGGCAGAACTCAAATTCCACTCTAATGGTAATCTCCTTAAGGTTTCCCCTGACTACTCCTCTTAAAGAAGCACACTCAATCAATTGAACCCTGCTCTAATTTTTTTGATAGTTTTTACCACTACAGAGCATTTAATACACATATATACCTGTTTATGTCTTTAGCTACTTTTTAAATTAAAATATATTTGACATATAACTGTGTAAATTTAAGGTATACAGCATGTTAATTTGATACATTTATATACTGTACTATGATTGCCATCAGTGATCATTAACACCTCTATCATGATACATACTGTCATTTCCTATTAGTGGTTGGAATAATTATGCTCTAGTCTCTCAGCAAGTTTGATGATTATAATACCATATAGCTGTCCACACTCACTATACTGAGCATTAGATCTCAAAAGCTTATTTCCTACTTGCTACAAGTCTATACGCTTAAACGACAACTGTCCTATTCCCTCACCCACCAGCCCCTGCTAACTACCATGTTACTTTCTGTTTTTATGACTTTGGCTTTTTTAGATTTCACATATATGAGATACAATATAGTACTTGTCTTTGTCTGACTTATCTCACTTAGCATTCCACATGTGCTTAAAGTCCATCCATGTTGTTGCAAATGGCAGAGTGTCCTCCTTTCTCATGGCTGAATAATATACGTTATATATGTATATATATACACACACACACACACACACACACACACACATCTTCTTTATCCATTCACCCATTGATGGGCTCTTAGGCTGTTTCTGTACGTGGCTAGTGTGAACAACGCTGTGATAAACATGGGAGTGCGTATATCTCTTCAATATCCTGTCTTCATTTTGGGTATATACCCTCACGTGGAATTGATGGATCATACGGTAGTTCTATTTTTAAATTTTTGAGGAACCTCCAGACTGTTTTCCACAGTGGCTGAACCAATTTACATCAATACCAACAGTGCAAAAGTGTTCCCTTTTCTCCCCATCCTTACCAATACTTGCTATCTCTGGTCTTCTTGATGCTAGCCATTCTAAATGGTGTGACGTGATATCTCATTACATTTTGATTTGCATTTCCCTGATGATTAGTGATGCTGAGTATCTTTTCACATACTGGTTGGTCATTAGTGCTACCTGTATAAACTCATTAAGACACATTATTTTTTTCATCACAATACTCTCAACTCTTAGAATATACAGGTACTCAAAAATTATTTGAATTGGGGCCAGCCCAGTGGCGCAAGCGGTTAAGTGTGTGCGCTCCGCTGCGGCGGCCCGGGGTTCACCGGTTTGGATCCCGGGTGCGCAACAATGCACCGCTTGGCGGGCCATGCTGTGGCGGCGTCCCATATAAAGTGGAGGAAGATGGGCATGGATGTTAGCCCAGGGCCAGTCTTCCTCAGCAAAAAAAGAGGAGGATTGGCAGATGTTAGCACAGGGCTGATCTCCTCACAAAAAGAAAAAAAAAATTATTTGAATCAAAAAATGGGTGTATGAAGGAATGCCTCAGAACAGCAAAAATGCAGTGCCATGGAGTTAAGGTGGGCAACTGAACTTGCTTCGAGAAACACAGAGTAACCGAGAAAGAAAACAGTAAAGATGAGGTGTGCAAAGACCTGACTGTTGACACACGTAAGAATGGTAAATATTCAAAAAGTGAATCAAAAAGAACATTTTTTGTGAGAGTGGCATCTGGAGGTTTGATTCAAAAATCAGTATTCTCAGTCACTTCCAAGGATTAGGATTTCTAAAGAGATATTCTTGCAAACGACATTGCAAAGTTGTCAACCTCTGGATTAACCACGGGAAAATAATAAATCCCCTGATGTTCATCTGTGCAGTACACGTTAACTCACCTGGGAACGTCTGGCTTGGGAATTCTTCCTCTAATATCCATGGCTCCTCTCCTTGCTCCAGCCTGAAGATCACTTCTGGTTTGGTAACACAATACCCTGTCAAAGTGAAATAATTTAGGACTTGGACCAGGTGGCCTAGACTTCAGGGCCTCTGAAAGAGCAGGAAGCATCTGGAGGTGCTCAATGAAGGTGCCATTGAACATTTCACTGGAGAGGTAAACAAAATATCTTCCTCCTGCCCAAAAGTGATCTACCAACACTGACTCCTGAATTCCAATCTCAAATATCTTTGAACTCTTACAGAGCGTCCATATGCTTCATAATTAAAACAATTTAAAAATGCTATTTAGAATTACATAATAAACAGATCTTACCCACTGAGACGAGGTTGTTGTAGTTCTCCAGCATCACATCTCTATACAGGGACCTCTGAGTTGAGTCTAGGTGCTGCCACTCCTCCTGGGTGAAGCCCACAGTCACATCCATAAATGATACTGATCCCTGGAATTTCTCTTCAATCTGAAACGTTCAGAATTAGGTGACACGGAAAAAGCTGTATGGGAACTAATCTTCACCATAATTATTATTTGCGGATTACCAAAATGGTTTGCAGAATGTTTGTTTTGCATTATACTTTGGGGGAAAAAGAGAAATCATAAAAGAAATATTCCCCCATTGCATTAAGGTATTATTCACATGCAAAAATTATCAAGTCCCCACAATGTATCTGGAACTATTCTAGTTCTTGGAAATACTAAGATTAACAAAAATCTTCTTGTATTTAACAAGCTTTCAACCTGGTAAGAAAACATATGCAGTAATATGTCACAAGCGCTATGGTAAAAGTACACACAACACAGGCTAACATAACTGAGGAGCAAAATCAGTTCTATTTTGAGCTTCAATGAAGAAGAATGATCATTGGATGAAAAGTAATACTGTGTTCTTCGTGAACACACAGCCACGGCACAAGCAAAGGCAGGCGGCCTCAAACACATTTAGGAAATGAGCAAAAGGGCACATAGCACAGGAGTTGAGAATATCGCCTGGAGCTGTGATAAGAGACAGGGCCATGGAGGTATTCAGGGAATGGATTACAGTAATTGTAGACCAACATTCTCCATAGTATGTGATCATTTTCCACCTTAAAGAATATTTTTTAGCACTACAGAAGTTTTTATTTATAAATTATAGAAGTAATCAATACATTTATTACAACTTTAATTTTACTCTTACTTAGACTTAAAAACATAGAAAGATAGCCTAATATTTTATTTCACTGCAATACATGTTCTAGGTTCTAACCTTTCGATTCCGAGACAATAATTAGGATGTATAGAAAATGAGAAGGAAAGATTTTGGAACTGTTGTACTTGAAATGTCTGTAGAACATTTACAAGAAGATATCCAACTGGGTTGTTTTTGATATCACCTAAAGTGCATGCCTCTACTTTAGGGATCACTGTTGTGGAGAAAGGGAAGCCAAAGGAGTGATTTGAGCATATACTAAAGTTATAGGACCAAGTTTTTGTTTCTAGAACCAATTCTCTTGAAAAAGGGGAGGGAAAGCTAAAGGACAAAACAACACCATTTACATAAACTATTACAGTAGAAACTGGGATGCAAATAGGGCACCGATGAAAGGAGATAGACGGCAACAGAACGTAGTCACCAATTCATTGGCAGAAAGGAAATGTTTCCTCAGGATATATGCATAAACAGCTGTACAGGTACTAGAGTCACAAAGTTAGCCAGGAAAATTAGGACAAAATAGATTGGGCACTGTATTTCAGCAAGATATGTCTTATATATAATAAACTTAAAGCATAATACTGGAAGTCTAGAATGAAAATAAGGATTCGGTAGACATTAATAATTTGGTGGTATTCAAAGTCATCAAGAAGAAATAAGAAAACTCTGAAAGAATTAAGAAACTGAAAATAATCAAGAATGGAAGCTGAGAGAAAACCACTTTTTAACTGGCTTACAGAGAAGGAATGGGCCATGCAGACCATGAAGGAATTTTCTGAAAGGTGGATATCAAAATAAGAATGAATAGTTTTAAAAACTAAGAGATGATATGATCATCCCAATAGATACAAAAAAGCATGATTAAAAAAAACTTGGCAAACTAGAAATAGAAAAGAATTTTCTCAATGTGATAAAGGATTTTTACAAATACCCACAGCAAATATCACAGTTAATGGTGAAACATGGAAAGTGTTCAACCTAAAACTAGGACCAAAATAAGGATGCCTGCTATCTCCAATTTTATTCAACATTTTTTGAAAGTTCTTAGAGTAATATGGGAAAACAATCATATACACAGAAAATCTAAATAAAAGTATCTAAAATAAAAGTTTTAGAAATTAGATACAAGTTCAATTTAACAAATTTCAGAAAATAAATTTTTTAAGGTACAATTAACAAGAGCATGAATAATATGAAAATCCCTATAAATAAAATTACAAAATATAATGAAGAAAAATAAAGAAGACCCAAATAAATAAAGGGATATAATAAATTCCTGGATAGGAAGGCTCAATATTATAAAAATATCAATTTTCTCCATGCAGATGTACAAATTCATAGCAATCTCAAACGAAATCCCAGCAGATACTTTCTTGGATATTAGACAAGCTAATTCTAAAATACATGAAAATGTGAAGGGCTAAAAACAGACAAGACAATCTTGAAGAAAAATAAAGCCAGAAGAAATACTTCACTCAAATTTCTTTAAAACTCTGTCATACCCTAAACCCAGCTACCCTATTCTCTGATTCCAATGGGCCTAATGATGACAGGGATAATGGCCCTGGTCACTGGTGCATTAGCAGGAGATACCATTTATAATGCAGTCACTATCCAAGAAGTCACTGCCACAGTGGCCACGGTGGCTAGCAAATCAGGTGTAGACTTTAAGATATTACAAAAGCCCATTACCTCTTTAGATCTTTTGACAAACCAGGGTGAAATCTATGCCTTAGCAAATATATCTTACTGGTTCTATGTTAATGCTAGAAGCACTACAGAAAAAAGTACAGGTTACTGGAAAGAGCCACCTGGCCAACAAAAAAGAGTCAGCCAGACCTTACAGAACAAATCTGGAATGGAGTCAAACAAGCCCCTCCCAGCCTAACTTGGTTCCTCCAGCTCTTAGGTCCCTTGGTAGCTATCCTCCTCCTTTTGCTGTTTGGACCCTGCATACTTAATTGTTTGATACAACTTATGACTAAGCACACTGAAGCTATAAAATTACATATGGCTGTAACACAAGGATATGAACAGCTCAGAGCCAGGCCTGGTCATCCACAAATCTATCTTTGACTAGCTGGGGAAAAATTCTGCTCCTCTACTAATCCCTATAACAATGCCCATGCTCAGCAGGAAGTAACTACAGAAGACAGAACTTCGCCCCATGCCCCTTAAGAATGAGGAGAAGGATAAAACTAGAGGAGGGATTTTGTCACCAGCTACCTGCCCAAGTTGCTTAAAGAGTTACTTAGGCTTAAAGAGTTGCTTAGTTGCTTAAAAAAGAAAAGTCCCGGGCCAGCCTTGTGGCTTAGCGGTGCGCGCGCTCCGCCACTGGCGGCCCGGGTTCAGATCCCGGGCACGCACGGACACACCTCTTCTCCGGCATGCTGAGGCCACGTCCCACATACAGCAACTAGAAGGATGTGCAACTATGACATGCAACTATCTACTGGGGCTTTGGGGAGAAAAAGGGAAAAAAAGGAAGAGGATGGGCAATAGATGTTAGCTCAGAGCCGGTCTTCCTCAGCAAATAGAGGAGGATTAGCACGGATGTTAGATCAGGGCTGATCTTCCTCACAAAAAAAAAAAAAAAAAAAGAAAAGTCCCATCAGCAGTTAGCAGCTCCTCAAAATAACTGGGAAGTCCTTAAAACAACTTGCCATACCTAGCACTTTGTTTTGAAGTTATGCATGCTTATAGAAACTAAGGTGGCACATTGAGACAGAATGTTGTCAGATGGCCAAACCACAAAACCAGCCCAAATCAGAAAGATCCAAGACAGTGATGGGGTGCTGTGCACAGAAGGCGTGTGCAGAACATGCTGCACACAAGAAGGGAGACCTGCACATGCCCCAAGATAAAATCTCCTCTATACATATTCATCCCCTACCCCAAATAAAAGGCACCCACTCCCCACGCTCAGGGAGCCATAGCTTTGTGAAATTATTCCCTATGGTCTCCATTTTATTTGCTGCATGCTGCAGATAAAATTTCCACTTTGTGTGACAACTACTTCTGGTGTAGTCTGATTAACTTGTCAAGAAGAGGACTCACATTTGGTCTGGTAAAAGTTACTAGCATGTATATGCGTGTTTAAAAAAAAAGAGCAGTATACAGTCATGATGAATGCACCTTACACACTTTACTGTATGTATGATATAGCAAATAAAAAAAGCAAAAACAAAAACCAACAACCAGAATCCAAATGAGGAGGAAAATGGCATACACAAAATAGTGAATGAATATATGAAAGCAGCAATAACTAGCTGCCAGTAAATCCACAGCCAGCAGCTATATGAGTTTGCAACAGGATAATTTATAGCTTCCAAAAGGAAAGAGGTTTGAAATTGTAACATTTTCTTAAGTTGCTAATAAAGAACATGTAAATAAAACCTTAGTATCTGTTGATGCAGCTGCATATCATGAGTACTAAGACTGAGGTTCCTTAAATATCTGAAGTGGGAGAATACACTGATTGAGAAGTAAAGTAAGATGAGTTTATGAAGAGATTAGGTGGAGCAAGATAATAAAATCAGCAACAGAACACAAAGATCTTTTCGAGTCATTTTCAAAAGCAGTAGGCACCTAACGACCAACTAAGAAAACTTCCAGTATCATTTCTAGCAAGCAGTTCTCACACTTCAAGTACCAACTTAGCAGATTCTACCTCACTCAGAAGAACAGGCAATTTCCAGTAGACTCAGGCTCAAAATATCTCAAATTTGTCAACTGTCAAACTATGTATTCTTCAAATGAACTATTCCATATAGATCCCAAGTATAAACTCTCATTAAGTTGTATAGTAACAGTACCTAAAACATAAAGCTAGTGTAGGATTGCATTAGCTAATCCAGAAAATTTACTTAACATAGTACCCACGCTCATAGTTAGAACTCACCACTCAAAAAAGATATATTCAATTCACAGTAGCTCTCATTTCTAAAGAAACTGTCTTTAAAAGAATATTAAAAATAGTCTTCATTAAGGAAAAGAAAATAGTTGAGATGACTTCCACAAAACACAGGATAGTGGAAGATGACTGAAGTAAATGTGAAGAAAATATAGAGTTATAGTAATAATAAAAACCCTTTTATATTTTGATAGAAAATTATATGCTTAAACCTGAGTGTAAATTTAAATTATAATTAATACTAGAACAAAAATAGAATACTGAACCACTAGAAGGAGTAAATACAAAAAGCAAATCATCAAAAGTCACTTGGTAAATTATATTAGTGACGAAATATTTGCTTCACCTCTCAATCAGGTCCCATCCCACCAGCCTGTCCCTATAATTCCCACCCAGCGACATCAAGCTGGGCCACATAACTTGCTTTGGCCAATCAAAGGTGATAGAGGCAAAGTGTGTCACTTCAGTAGAAGTTTTTGAAGCCATCATCTCTCATCTTTGATCCCAGAATGAAGAGTACACGGGACAGAGCCACAGTTTACCCAGTAAGATCACGTACATAAGCAAAAAATAAATTTAGGGATCTTATGTTACAACAGAATATTGCATTCTAAGTTAACTGATTCAGTATCAAAGAAAAAAAAAACAAAATAAACCAACAAAACACGAATGAACAACCAACAAGAAAAACTATAGTGAGTAACTACACTGTGAGATGGAGGAACTAAAATCAAACAATAATAAATGAACATAGGTTAAATAACGCAATATAAAAAACAATTATCTTATTTTAAACTTGAAACTCCTGCTTTTTAACCAGAAAAAATCATAAGGAAAACAAAATAAGACTATGCTTATATCTCTATTGTAGACTTATAATAATGTCAAAATTATGTGAGTTTGTTTGAAGGCCCTAGACGATTCTGAGTTTCTCCTTATCAGGAGCTATGTCTCATTCTTAGAATCCTCAGCATCTGGCACACAAGAGGCTATATAATATTCAAAAATGGTTGCTGAATGAATGAATGAAGGACTAATTAAGTTACATTATAGAGAATACCAATTGCAGTGAAAGGGAGACTTACTTTAATGATAAAAATAGTTGCAGTCAAGTGAAACAGAACAGATAGCCAGACATAAATGCACACATACATGGTCAACTGATTTTTGACAAGACACCAAGAACACACAATGGGGAAAGGATAGTCTCTTCAACAAATGGTGCTGGGAAAACTGTATATCCACATGCAAAAGAATGAAACTGTACCCCTATTTTACACTACTCACAAAAATTAACTCGAAATGGCACAAAGACTTAAATGAAAGACCTGATACCATAAAACTCCTAGAAAAAAATCTAGAGAAGTAGCTCTTTGATATCACTCTTGGCAATGACTTCTTGGTTAAAACACCAAAAGCACAGGCAACAAAAGCTAAAATAAACATGCAGGACTACATCACACTTAAGAACTTCTGCACAGCAAAGGAAACAATCAATAAATTGAAAAGGAAACCGTACAGAATGAGAGAAAATATTCACAAACCATATATCTATTAAGGGGTTAATAGTTAAAATATATAAAGAACTCATATAACTCAAAAGCAAAAAAGTAAATAATCCAATTAAAAAATGGGCAAAGGATCTGAATAGACATTTTTCCAAAGACAAACAGATGGCCAATAGGTATATGACAAGATGCCTAACATCACTAATCATCAGGGAAATGCAAATCAAAACCACAATGAGGTATCACCTCACACCTGTTAGAAGGCATATTATCAAAAAGACAACAGTGAACAAGTGTTGATGAGGTATGGAGAAATGGAGACCCTTGTGCACTGCTAACTCAGAATGTAAACTGGTGCAGCAACTATGGAAAACACTATGAAGGCTCCTCAAAAAATTAAAACTAGAACTACTATATCATCCAGCAATTCCACTTGTGTATATAAATCCAAAAGAAACAAAATCACTATCCCAAAGAGATATCTGCACCCCCATGTTCATTGCAGCATTATCTACAATAGCCACAACATGGAAAACAGCCTAAGTGCCCTCATCAGATAAATAGATAAAGAAAATCTGGTGTGTATATATACAGTGGAATATTACTCGGCCACAAAAATGAAGGCAATCCTGCCATTTGCCACAACATGGATGGACCTTGAGGGCATTATGCTAAATGAAATAAGTCAGATAAAGAAAGACAAATACTATAAGGTATAACTTCTATGTGGTATCTTAAAAAAAAAAAAAAAAAGGTCAATTTCATAGAAACAGAATAAAATGGGGGTTGCCAGGGGCTAGGAGGGGGAAATAGGTGATGTAAATCAAAGGGTACAAATTTTTAGTTATAAGAAGAATAAGTTCTGAGGATCTAATGCACAGTATGGTGGCTACAGTTAGTAATACACTACTGTATACTTGAAAGATGCTGACAGTAAATCTTAAGCAGTCTCACCATCACAGAAAAAAAAAAAGAGTTCACCAATTATTTTGATCTTGGTAATCATTCCACAATGTATATGTAAATCATATCATTACACTGGACATTTTAAATATATACAATTATATCTGTTGATTATTTTCAATAAAGTTAAAAAATTAAGGTCAACCAATTTATCTAAGTTTGAAAAGAGTGTCAGATATAAGAAAATTAAGGAAGGAAACATGCAGAATTCTCATCTCCATGTATGAAATAAATAATCTGATTCTGACTCATGGCTTTAGCTTAATGATATTCTTGAGACTTCTTCAGATAAACAATTTAATTTGCCATCACCTTTTTCTTTGTGATTTTTGTAATTTTTATTGAAGTATGATATATATAAAAAAACAATGCACATAGTACTTAAGTGCTCAAATGGCTCAATGAAATTTCACAGAGTGAGCACACTCATTTAACCAGCATCCAGATCAAGAAACAAAACATTACCTGAGACCCAGAAGCTCCTTCATGCCCCTATCTAGCAGCTACCTTCTATCCTACTCTCACAATGACTACCACTATACACACTGATATATCTAAAATGAAAAAGTCATAAAACACCAAATAGAGATATTGGCAAATATATGAAGCAACTGGAACCTTCATACCTTGCCAGTGGAAGTATAAGCAAATATATACACTTTGGAAAAATATTTGGGAATTTCTACTAAAGCTATACTGTCATGCGCCACATAACGTTTCGCACATACAATAGATCACACATACCACGGTGGTCCCATAAGATTAGTACCATATAGCCCAGGTGTGTAGTAGAGTAACTACTCTCCTACATCTAGGTTTGCGTAAGTACACTCTATGACGTTCACACAATGATGAAATCGCCTAATGATGCATTTCTCAGAATTTATCCTCATCATTAAGCAAAGCATGACTGTGTGCAGTAATTCCTCTCCCAGTTATATACTCAACATTGATGAGTGTTTTTGTCAACCAAAAGGCCTGTCTAAATGTTCACAATATTTTATTTACAATAGCCAAAACCTGGAGACAGTCCAAATGCCCATCAATGAGAAATAAATTGTAATATAGTCATATAGTGGAATACTATACAGCAATTAAAAAAACTGATACACTCAGCAAAATGGATCAATCTCATAGACACAATACTGAGTGAAAGTGAGACATACCAGCAAAACTAATCAACAATAACAGAAGCTAGAATAATGATGAACTTGGAGCACCAGAGAACCTTATGGACACTGAGTGGTAATTACTTAGATATATACATACATAAATATTCATCAAGCTGGACATTTGAGTTACGTGTACTTTTCTTCAATGAACTGAGAAAAAATACAAACATTTTTTGGAATTTATAATATACGTTGACTAAGTTCCTGAAATAGAATCCATATACTGTTCATGCAACTAATAGACTGAAACAAAAGATTATAAAATACCATAACAAAAGCAAGGAGCTTGTTTGGGAGTGACATGGAAATACAAAATCTTTCTGAAGTTCTCTTCTAGATTGGATGAAAGAGGAAAAATGGACAATCGAACGATCTTGATGAGAAAACATTATAACATAGATATGTTAATAAAGAAATACAGATTCAATTATTACAGCTAGTAATGTGCTGGTAATCAGAACTGGAAAGCAGCAATCTACCAAATTAGAAAAAAAAGAAAATAAATTTGACCAGCAGTGCAAAAAATAAGAAACAGTATGATAAAAACTATAATATAAAGTAGAACATACAAAATATCAATGTTATCCCAAGATAATAGAGTAAATTCTAAAAAAACGAAAAACAAAAAAACCCTAAGCTATAAGATGGCATATGAATGTGCTAAATTTCTTATCAATGACAGACATAGCTGATTTGAAAACAAAACCTGCCATAGGTTATTTGCAAGAAAAGATCAAGAAATTTGAAAACAAAATGATAGGCAAATATCAAATAAGCTACGGAAAATAAAAGCAAAATAAAAGTAGGTCTGGCTATATTTACATCAGATAAGGTAGCACTGAGAGCCAAAAGAATTAAATGAGCAAAGAGGATTCTCCAAGAAGTGAAATAATTCATTTATCTTTCTTGGCACCAAGTACCATAAAAGCCAATCACATAAGGAAAAAACTACTATTATGAAGACACTTTGATTAAAACACTCACATATCCATGAAAATACAGGAGGTAGGAAAACAAAGGAGAATATTATATTAAATCCCAGAGGAAATAGATGTTTTCTTTGGAAACTTTAAGAAACTATCAAAATTGATTCAGAAAGAGACAGAAAATTGGTCTAAAGACCAACAACCAGAAATATGATTTAATAATTAACTAAAGATCTTGAAGATCTACCATGGAAAAATCACCAGTGCCAGATATTTTTAGAATTGGAAGTCTAGCCACCATTAATAAAATGACAATCCATGTAATTTAATAAAATGACAATCCATGTAATTTAATAAAATGACAATCTATGTAATTTAAATACCCTAGACCACAAGAAAATACTTGTTAACTATCATAAACTTAATACCAAAACAAAATATTGTTCAAGAAGAGTTCATATTTCATTTTGATACAAATATTCTAAATAAAACATTGGCAAACTCAACTCACAACAATCTATTAAAAGAGTAACTCAGCATGTCTAACTGGAACACTCCAGGTTCCAAAGAGGTTCCAGAAAAGTAAATTATTTTGTTCACAGTTATGTGCTCCAAACACTTAAAACAGTCCATAACAGGTGTTCAAAAAATATTTGCTGATGAATGACCAAGTATATTTTTTCCAAAAATTCAAGCTTAGGTTAGACAAATGGGAGCTCCAGATACTGGAATTATCTGACTCAGATTTAACAACTGTGATTAAAATGAAGAAGGAAAAAAGATGGCAAGATGGAGAATTTCAATGAGAAAAGTGAATACTGTGAGAAAGACTGAAGATAAATGGAAAACCTTAAAAATAGCCAGAGATAAATGAAACATCACTTCAAAGGACAAAATGTACGCCCAAACTACAGAATATATATACTTTCCAAATTCACACAGACCTTTTGTACCCAAATCGACCACAGTCTGGGCCACAAAGCAGATTTCAACAACCTTCAAAGATCTGATATCACACAGAGAATGTTCTTTTTGCACAGTGTTTAAGATAGCAATCAGCAATGAAAAGATTAACCATAAAATTTCCCAATGTTTACAAATTAAGAGATACATTTCTAAACGGAGATTTGAGCATATTTTTAAATGAATTATCAAAAATACAACTTACCAAAACCTGTGAGATACAGCTAAAAAGTCATGCTTAGAAAAAAATATATTCTTAATAGCATATATTAGAAAAGAAGAGTAGAAAAAAAAAATCAGTAAGTACCCATCTTCTTTTTCAGAAAAAGCAAATTACACCCTATGTAAGGACATGGAAGGACATATTACAGATCAGACATATATGAATTAAAAAATATATACATACAATAAAGAGAGAAAAGACAAAGCCAAGTCTGTTCTTTGAAAAAGACTTGACAATGCCATAGCAAGACTGATGATGATATAAAGAAGAAAGGCCCATTCACCAATATCTGGCATGAAGAAAGAACACTCCTATATAGGTCTTAGAGTGTATGAAAATATAATGAAGAAATTAGGGGCCAATACATTTGAAAATTTAGGAAGGTCAAATTCATAGGAAAAAACTACTTATCAAAATTTATTTTTTAAAAAAAGAAAATCTAATGTCCCATATTTATTAAGGAAATTTAATCTATAATTTAAAATCTTCCCATGAAGGAAACTCCAGGCACAGATGGCCTCACAGGTGAATGAATACCTAAGGAAGAAATAGCAACAAAAATAAAAACAAAATCTGATAGTGACAACAAGAGGAAATACTCAAGAATTCACATTATGAATTCAACATAACCTTGATAATAAACCTAACAAGAACATATCCCCCCAAAAACATATAGGTCAATCTCTTTCATGGACACAGATGCAAAAATCCTAAATAAAATATCAACTAAAGCCAGCAATATATAGAAAGTATAACATTACCCATTTAGGTCTATTTCGGGAATATCTACTTAGTTTTACATTTGAAAATTAACGTAATTCACCAATGAAGAAAATAAAAGAGACAAATCATATGATGATTTCAATAGATGCCAAAAACCATTTGATAAAATTTAACAAGCCTTCGTGAAAAAAAAAAAAAACACTTTAGATAACTAGGAATAGCAGGGGACATCCTCAATGTGATAATAGAAAAAAATACAGCTAAAAATCACATATTGAAAGGAAACCTTTCCCTTCGAGAAGAGAATCAAAACAAGAAAGTCTGCTCTTGTTTCTACTCAGTATTATATATTAGAGGACCTAGCAGTGCAATAAAGAAAAAAAAGGTTTAAGAATTGGAAAAAATTATTAGAAGGTGTAGTTAAAGATATACGTATATTAATAAAAACACTAAATACATTGAAATAACTAACAATAGGTGTGCAAAAATTACACAGAATAACTTTTAAAATTACTAAAGACTTACATAAATGTAAGAAACATACCATGTTCATGGATTAGAAGCTTCAATATCAAAAAACTAGCAATTTTCCCCAAATTTATTTATAGATTCAATTCAACCCCAAAGAAAGTCCCAGCAGGTTATTTTGCGAATACTAACAACATTTATATGGGAACGCAAAGGGCCAAGAAAAGTCAGGATCCTGCTGAACACGAAAAATGTGAAAGGACATACACTACTAAAAATAAATACTTTTTATCAAATGTGGTACTAGCATAAGAGACAAAAGAAACCAATGGAACAGAATAGAGTCCAAAAAAGACCCAGTCATAGATGTGTACATTATTACGACATTTGTCACACTGAAAAACAGTTGGGAAAATAATTTTTCAAAAATGATTCTAGATAAATTGTATGGGAAAAAAGTAACCTGATGTCTACCTCACACAAAAGTGAAGATCAGTTCCATAAATTAGGCATAAATGTGAAAGCCAAAACAATAAATATTTAAAAAATAACAAAGGAGATTATCTTCATGACCTTGTAGGAAAATTAATTTTAAACAGGACACAAATAACAGAACACTAACAAATTTAATAAACTAATCTAGGGATTGGCAAACTTTTCCTTGTAAAGAGCCAGACAGTATTTTAGGCTTTGAGAGCCAGATGGTCTCTGCCACTTCAGTATTTAACTCGTCCCCTGAAGCCACAGATGATATGAAAATGAATCAGCAGGGAGGTATCAGGGACTGTGAGAGGGGTACCAGGGAAGCTTCGGGAGTGCTAGTAATGTGTGTTTTGACCTATGTATTAGTTACATGGGCAGTGGATTTGGAGTAAATTCATTGAGCTCTATACTTAAGATTGGTGAATTTTTCTATATCTGCTATACACATAGAACAAGATTTATTAAAAATTAAAATAAATTTTAATTTATTGATCAAAGAAGGATCAGAAAGAAAAATGAAACCTGTGTAGAAAAAAAAAGCACTATATATTGATACTTGGATTTTGCAGCTAAAGTGGCACATAGAGGGATATTATATCCTTAAATGCACATATTAAAAAGCTTTAAAATAAACTCATCTTCAACAAAAAATTAGAAAAAAACAGCCTCTAACCAAAAACAGTTGAAGGAAGGAATAAAGGCAAAAGTAAAAGTTAATGAAAATCATAGTGAAAATTAATAAAACCAAAAGCTGGTTCCTTGAAAGACTAATATGTATCAGTGATAAAAATTAGTCCAAAAAAATAAAAAGGCACAAATGAAAAACTGTTAGGGATAAAAAGCAACAGATTAAACATTTTTAAAATGATAAGAATACTATGGACAAGTTTATGGAAAAAATACTGACAAACAGAATTATGTAGATCATTAAATGAATAACACTTTTTAACCAAGTAGGGCTTATTTCGGAACATAAAGATTAGTTATCAAGAAATGTGGAAATATAATTCAATAGATCCAAAAAGAAAAATGCTATCATCATCCCCATAAAATGTTAAGTAGGCATTTGGAAAACTTAAACTCTCATTTTTAACAAAACAAGACTCAATGGATACTTTGTGACCCTGACAAAATTTATTTCAGTCCAAAGCCAGCAGCACACATAATGAAGAAACACGGCAGGCATCCCACTCAGATATACTTTGCTAGTCCTTTGTCATGAAGTATTATCCTTTTATTGTGCTGCTTATTTTTTACAGATGGACAAATATAAAATTAGATCCTTTCACCACATTATATTAAAAAAATTCCCAATAGATTAAGGTATTAAATATTAAAAAAAAATTTCAAATTTGATATTTTTAGACAAAATATAGACAAATTTCATTAGGCCCCTCAGGTAAAGAAAATAAGAATAAAAAACAGAAGACACAGAGGATGGCCCAGTGGTGCAGCCGTTAAGTGCATGTGCTCCCCTTTGATGGCCCAGGGTTCGCAGGTTCGGATCCCAGGCGCACACCAACGCACTGCTTGTTGAGCCATGCTGTGGTGGCAACCCATATAAAGTAGAGCAAGATAGGCACGGATGTTAGCCCAGGGCCAATCTTCCTCAGCAAAAAGAGGAGGATTGGTATTGGATGTTAGCTCAGGGCTGATCTTCATCACCACACAAAAAAATAGAAGACACAAAAGGGTTGTATCACAAGATAAAAAGTTTCAGAAAGGATACAATTAAGCTAAAAGACAAAAAGCCTATCTACTGAGAGAAGAATTAGTAACAATTATAACAAAAGATAACCATTTAAAATACACAGGGAATTCTCATAACTCAGTAGAAGAAAACAACCTGAAAAGCCATAAATTTATGAAAACTGCACAATTTCAATAATCAGAAGAAAAGGGAACAGTCAAGTTTTTCACCCATTAGTGTAGAAGTAATTTTTATATCTGGAGAGGAGGAAGGAAAAGTCATTTTCTAATATATAACAATGAACCTAGAACAAATAGAAATCATCATATCCTATAACTCAAAAATATTAATCATAGGATCCTAGAGCAGTGATTCTTAAACTTAGTGAATATCAGTATCACATGGACACCTGCTTAAAACACACATTGCTGGGCCTCACTCCCAGAATTTCTCTTCCAGTAGGTCTGGGATGGACTATGAGAATCTGCATTTCAAACAAGTTTCTAGGTGATGCTGCTGCTTCTGGTCAAAGAACCTCACTCTGAGAAGCACTGAACTTGAGTCTGGAGATACACTTGGATTTGTGCAGAGAGAATAACAAGGATATTCATAGCACTGTTACTGAAAAATGGAAATTACCTAAATGTCTGCCAATAAAATATAGTATTTAGAATATAGTGTAGCCATACAATGGGAAAATATAACATTAAAAGGAATAAACTACATATGGATAGATCTCAAATTACTGAGGAATTGGGGGGAAAATGTGTATCATATATACATTAAGATAATTTACATATTTTTTAAAGGCACCTAAAACAATAAACAGTATTGTTCAACTATCTCCATACTTTTTCAATGTACATATAGAGATAAAACGAGACTAACACACAAAGGATGAAAACTTGGAAGTAAACTAGGGGGAATGATAACGAAGACTCCAAGAGGGAACCATGAGAAGAGTGGTATCAGAAGCCAACAAAGGAAGCTTTCCAGAAGAGAGAAGTCAGTAGGGTGATGTAGCAGCTGTCCCAAGAAGGCAACTACCATTAAGTCATTGGCAATCTTTACCTGGATAGAGTCTGAAAAGTGGAGGGGAAGAACCCACACAGAATGCTATGAGATAAAATCTGACTGAGAAGCTCAGAAACATTTACCAGAGAATTTAACTTTGAACCATCTGCTGGACAACTTGTATACACAGCCTGGCTAAGAAAAAATAGAGAGAGTTTTTTAACAGGCATGCAGGCCATTCATTCCTCTAAACATACTAGGTTTCACACCAGGATCAAATAAGACCATCATAAAATTGACTACAGTCAGCCCTCTGTACCTGTGAATATAGAACCTGTGGATACGGAGGGCCAACTAAGTGATGGGCATCCTGGGATTATGGTATCCAGGTGGTGGTGGTGGGGGGTCTTGGAACCATTCCCAGCAGATACCAAAGGGCTTGAACCATATCTTGGACTCTCTTACTCTCAGTGAGGAAGAGTTTTAGGCACTCATTTCAGGGCTGTCACTAGAAGGCTCTTCACTATGTGACCCTATGTTAAGACAAAAAAAAGATATCTTCCAGGAAGTCTGTGTCTTGAAAAGAATCAGTTTGTCTGGATCCAAAATATAGTGTCTCCCTTTCTGCCATGGTTATCGGAAACATCAGAGACACATTTGCAGGTTAACTTAGAAACTCTAAGATATATAACGATCAGTATACATCTACAAGCCAACTTAGTCCTGCTGTTGATCTGCTATTTAATATTTTCTGCGAAGTTCGCTTTTTATCTATCACTAATTTCCCATCTTAACATATGGACTCTTACAAATCTCACAAAGTCCATTATAAAATAAAGTAGGGAGTAAACAAACAACTCACCTGGGATTTGTTCATTTTCTGCGGTTCCTGGAAAAATGTAGATAACTCTGAAGATGCTGGGTTAGAAAAAGAGGAATGGAGTCATGACCAATCGGGCCCAGCTGGCAACTGCTGAATTCTCCCGCCCTCTAAAGCTACACACACCCACTAGACAGGGAGAGCGCCAATGTCCCTTTGACCTTCAGAAGGAAGAGGTGGATGTTGAAAGACAACATATCTGACTCTAATATAATCATGTGGCTCTCGGGCATAAACTTTTTCACTGGGGAAATGTAAATATTTGCTTCCTAAGGATTTTTTTTAACCGTTTAAATCTCCCTTGGCGTTCACAAAAAATTTTAAATGACAAAATTGGTTAAAACAAATAACACTCCACCTAATGTACATTAACTCTTCACCAAAACTGTTGTAAAAAAACCTTAGGGCTAAGCTGTTTCTCAATCTTCCTACTACTGTTACTAAAATTTTGGTTAGTGACTCCACAGAAAGCTATAAAAAGCAGTGCTTTAAGGAAAGGTCTATGTTTTAATTTGTTTATCTTTGTTGCTGTTTCTCAAAAAGCTCTTTTATAAGAAACTTTTACTTATGTGGAAAAGTAGACAGTACTGTCTTAAGAATCAGGAGATATGACTTTTAGTCTTCGCCACTAACAAACTGTAATCCTGAAAAAGTCACTAACCTTCAAGAACAAAAATAGTTTTTTTCTATCAAATGAAACAAAAATAGATAATTCTTGAATATCCTTCCTAAATGCTAGGGCAAGTCAGGACAGAGTAAGAGCAAGATGCAGTAATGGACATGATTGGAGAGCAGCTCAGACCCCAGAAAGCATAACGGAAGAACCAAGGGAATGAGGACCACGTAGAGATTCGTGGTAACTCAATCAGCCTAGCTGTCGAGCCCTTCTTCCAATATCACGCCGCACAAGCACCCGTCACGCATGCGCACACGTTCGCCCCGTAGCATCGCCCCCTGCCCACCGGCACAGGGCACCCGTCACGCATGCGCATATGCCCTCCTGCGGCCTCAAGTACGGGGCCTCACAGATGGCACCGCCCGCTCAACGCAGAGGTTGGTCACGTGGGGATTTCGGCCCATCGTCCTGACGGAGACGCCCCCTTCCCGCCATCCCGGGGGTCCGCGGAGCTCCTCCCCACCACTCGGCACCGACCGCCTCCGGGCCGTGGTGGCCCGTCCTCGGCCCTCGTCCAACTCTCCCGGACTCACCCGCCGCTCCCTCGTCTCGCAGCACTGGCCCCAGGAGAGCGGTCGGACTCGGCGCCGCGGAAGCGCCTCCTACGCGAGGCCCGAGGGAAACAGAAGGAAAAGGCGGAAGTGCACAGAGGCCGAAGGCGGAACTAGGCATGCGCAGAAGACCCGCTGGCAGGGCCGGGCAGTCGGTGCTGAACGTCAGAACTACCTTTCCCTCGAGTCTCCGCGGCCAGCTGTTCGGGATTGGCTGGGAGTGCAGGTTTACCTAGCACGTGGGAAGTTTGGGGCGTCTGAGATAGTGACCCACGCAGCTCAGAGCCTGTCAGAGGCTCCGCAGAAGTGGTGGATTACAGCTGAGTTGTGTGTGCAGCCAGTGTACATAGACACAGAGCTGTCAGGGAAAGGGAACCTGCGTGTCAATTTCACTTTTTTAAAATACTGGGAAATAGAGCCCGTCAATACAATAAAAGAAGAATATCTGACACCATCAGCAACCCTCTCAGGAAAAAACAAAAGCCGGGGAGGAGGACAAGAAAGCTAGTTTATCAAAATCATGAACGCAATAAACGAAAATTGTAGATAAATCCGAAAATAGACGCAATCCAAAAGAAAATATCTTTACTCATTTACATAAACATACTCTTTCCTCTGTGACATTAAAATTACGTGAATAAATGGAGATACACCCTTTCATAGGTAGAAAGATTCAGTACTCTTTGACAAAATTCCAATAAGAATCTCAAAAGATTTTTGTATATATCTTTTTCGCTTCAATTTACATATGTTGTGCACTTTACAAAAGCATTCTCCAGTTTTCTGGAATAAGTAAAAATCTAAACAGCCAGAAAACATTTCAAAAAGGAGAAAAAATGCCTAAAAAACACCCATATGTATAATATTGCTCTATTATTAATAATAGTTTGGCATCTGCTACATGGAAACACAATGGCCATGATTAAGAGTATTTTTTAAATGTACTATAGTAAATGTAGCATTTCAAAACAATGAGGGAAAGAATGGAGTATTCCAAACAGCAAATCCTTCCCAACAATTTGGAATAAAGGTTATATCCGTAGATCATACATGATACAATTCACATAGATTCAAGACTTGAAATGTTTAATGTAAACTAAGTTAGTAAAAAAAATAAACTGAGATGAAAATTTGTGACACCAAAGATAGAAACCATAAATTTAATATCTGAAACTTTTTTTTCTTTCTCTGAGGAAGATCAGCCCTGAGCTAACATACAATGCCAATCCTCCTCTTTTTTGCTGAGGAAGATTGGCCCTTGGCTAACATCTGTGCCCATCTTCCTCTACTTTATATTGGATGCCGCCACAGCATGGCTTGACAAGCGGTACATCGGTGCGTGCCTGGAATCCAAACCTGCGAACCCTGGGCGGCACAGCCGAGTATGTGCACTTAACCGCTGCGCTGCCCGCCTGGCCCCCTGATACATTTTATTATAGAAAATAACAACTCAGTTCTAGTTTTTAAAAATATGTTAAAAGCAAATAAACCAGGAAATTATATTTTTACTGTTTGAAAGAAAAGATGTATTAATAAGAAGATCTTTAAATCAATAGGAAGAAAAAATTTTAATGGGCTACAGAACTTTACAATAATATAATAAAAAAGAAAATGCAAATGAATAATATATGTATGGAAAAGTCCATTGGGAGAATTGAAAGAAATGCAAATGTTTAAGTAAAAACATGTAAGATATCATTTATTGGGATTTAAATTTTTTAAAGTTATATACACAAAAGTTCACTCTATATGGTGCATATAGATGCATTTGATAAATGCATAGATCTGTGTAACCACCACCCCGGTCAAAACACAGGACTGTTTCATCAAAAAATTCCTTCCTGCTATCCTTTTGAAGTCAAACTCTCTCACCACTGTTAACCTCTGGCAGCCACTATCTATTCTTCATGCCGCTAGGTTTGCCTTTTCTAGAAATTCATATATATGGAATCACACAGTATGTAGTCTTATGAATCTGATATCTTTTACTTAGCACAATACATTTAAGATTCATCCATGTTGTTTCATGTATGAATAAATTTGTTGGGTTCTATTGCCAAGTCCTATTCCATGGTATGGATTTACCACAGTTCACTTATCTTTTCCCCAGTTGAGCAACATCTGAGTTATTTCCAGTTTGGGGAAATTATGAATAAATAAAATACCATTTTGAAATATAAGATTCAAAAAGATTAAATAGAAAAGTAATGTATAGCTATGGTATGAGCTTGAGAAAATGTTTATTCCCACTCACTTTTACTCTGAATTTAAATCATGTAAACTCTCTGGAGGCTCATTTTTATCAAACTTTAAAGGACTTTTAATAAGGCAATTCCACTTATATGACTATACATGCCTTTTTAATAATAAAATTAATTTTCATTGATGTATTGTCAAGACTGTTTACATCAATCAAGGTCCAAATGGGAAAACAGACCACTCAAATACTACAACAGAGAGAATTTAATAGACAGAACAGGTTGAAACAGGTGTTTTAAGGGCAAAAGTGAACGCTGAGATAACACAGGGATAATAGCTGCAGATAGCATCTACCGGCCCAGGCAAATAGAAGAGGTCAAAGTTGTCAGGACTTAGCCACTCAGAAGAGTGGCCCCACAGAGCTAGTATCAGACCTCTGAAGAAGGGGAAGTGGCTAGCTCATGCTGGTATTTCAGGTACTCAGAGAAGAGCCTTGCAGAACTGGAACTCAGACCTTCAGAAGGGTGTTGTCCAGTTACTGCAGGCCTTTCAGAAGGACATAATGGGGATAACACCACTGAGGTTGATGACTCTGAGGGGTGTTCTGCTCAGCTGGTGCCAGTACTTAGAGAGGGATCAATGTAGCTAGATCTGGGAGAGCTAAAAGAAACTGGAGAGTGAGAAAATGTGCTGGAATTAGATAGTAGTGATGGTTGCACAAGGTTATAAATATACTTAAAGCAACTAAATTTTCCACTTTAAAGAAGTGAATTTAATGATATGTAAATTATATCTCAATTTAAAAATTACTTTTTAAAAAGAAGAAGCTGAAGTTTAGAACAAATGACGAAGGTGAAGGGCTAACACTGCTGGGGTGATGTTGACAAGAGCATCCTGCAAACAGGAAGAAGGAAGTTTCTTATCGTGTAATCCTGTCTTCCAAACTTCCTGTAGGACCTCTCAGGGCAGAACCTAACAGGCAGGCAGGGGAGAAGTGTGAAACGTGGTTCATGTAGTTCCAGTACAATATCCCAAAGCAGAGTGGAGAATGCTAGATTTAGTGTGAAGAGCTAATAGCTAAACAACCAGCAGCGTTCCTTACAATTTAATTTATAAAAGCAAATACTGGAAACAAAATGTCCTTGAAGTTTGTACAAGTGAAATAAATTAGGGCAGTGCATATAATGGAATACTATGTAATCATTAAAAGTGATAATATAGGAGTATACTAACTTACATAGGCTGTGACCAAAATATTTTCAAATTAAAAATTTGGTTTACACAAGAATGTTTAAGACAAGATCACATTTTGTAAAAATGTACCAGAGAGTGACATCAGCATCATGGTGGAGTAAGACGTTCCTCGTTTTTCTCTGCCTTTTTGAACAACTAAGTAGACATCCATCCACTAACAAATATGCCTTAGCGGGAGTTGTGGAATCCAGCACCATATGCCAAGAGACCCAGAATGAGTCTTGCCCATCTCTGTATCTGATAATGGGCAGACAGACCTCAGTATGGGCTGTGGAACCAGCAGAGCCAGTGAATCTGCTCCAATCTTTCTTGTTGCAGTTGGGAAAACACCTGGAGAATGCTCACATGAGCAGATATCCATGGAACAGAAAGAATTTGTGGGAGTCCCGCCTTCCCAAGGGGAGATTCCAGCAAGTCATTGGAGGAAAAAAAAAAGTTTGGATACAGTGGAGATGGTAAGAGGAACTTGGCCAACACCAAACCTCCCCCCAGGCAACGCTGCCTGGGACTGACTATCGGGCAGTGGTGACCTCTTCCACAGTGAGTGAATGTGGAGTTACCATAGTTGTCCAGCAGCACCCAGAGTACTAAGGCAGGAACTCCATGACTGGGGAAAGGGAGATCAGGAAAGAGGCAATAAGAATATCAAAGGCCGTTAAAGGGACATGGTTCCTGGTGACTGTTATCTCAACAAGGATCTCCCCACTGGGTCTGCGGGCACCAGCAATACCCCAAGTGCTAAACATACACCTCCTACCACTCTGCAACCAACTTGTTGTGCATGCTCTCAAGTGCAGTGGCAAAAGCAAGGCCAGTATACAGAGTGCTATTAGAAAAACAGATCAGGATCTGTGAGCAAGGAAGAAACCACAAATTGACCTATAGCACCATCTTCTGGAAAACAAAAAAGGTTTCCAGTAGCCAGAGTGGTAAAAACCAGGAAAGACATAAAAAATTAAGAATTCTACCACAAGAGGGAGTAAGAAGAGTGGAGTAGGTGTAGCCATACAAAGGCAGAGAAAATCCCAGATACAACACAAATGAACAGTATAACTCATCTGAAGGCAAATAGTAAAAAATTTAGAAGGTGTCTGCTACTTCAAATGTGAAAGCAGCAACAGAAAACTACAAGGAACATGAAAAATCAAAGAAACGTGTCATCACCAAAAGACAGCAATAATTCTCCAAACACAAAGCCCAAAGGCACAACATTTTGTAATAGAGCTTATAAAAAATTCAAAATAGCTGTTCTGAAGAACAGCTGTTCTAGGAGCTACAAGAAAACTCAGAAAGACAATTCAATAAAATCAGGAAAAAATATATGATCAAAAAGAAATATTTACCAAAGAGATAGAAATCATTAAAAAGAACAAACAGAAATCTTGGAGCTGAATATTTCAAGGAATGAAATGAAAAATATAATAGAGAGCATCTATAGCAGAGTTGGTCAAATGTAAGATATAATAAGTGAGCTACAGGATAGGAATTTTGAACTAACCCAATCATAAGAAAGCAAAGAAATAAGAATGAAAAATAGCCTAGATGATCTCTGGGACACTATCAAATGTACAAATATTGGAATAACTTGGGTTCTAGAAGGAGAAGAGAGGGAAAGGGGGAAAGAAAGTTTAAAGAAATAATAGCTCAGAACTTCCCAAACCTGGGGAGAGATTTGGACATATAAGATCACAAAGCTAATAGAACACACTATTCTCTCAATGCAAAAAGACCTTCTTCGAGACATGTTATAATGAAACTGTCAGAAAACAAAGATAAAGAGAGAATGCAAAAAGCATACAGGAGAAAAAAGATTGTAACCTACAAGGGAACCCCAATTAGGCTATCAGCGGATTTCTCAGCAGAAACCCACAAGCCAGGAGAGAGTGGAATGATGTATACAAAAGGTTGGGGAAAAAAAGTTTTTCTAGCCAAGAATACTCTATCCAGCAAAGTTATTCTTCAGATATGAAGAAGAAATACTTTCAAAGACAAACAATAAAAGGAGAGAGGATGGGAGTTAAAGAGTAGAGCTTTCAGACAGAGGTCAAACTAAAGAGACCATCAATTCTGTATAGAAGAAGGAAGGAACAGAGAAGGACTACTAAAATACTGAGAAAAAAAGTTAAAAAATGGCAGTAAGTACATACTTATCAATAGCTACTTTAAACGTCAATGGACTAAATGCTCCAATTAAAAGGCATAGTGTTGCTGATTGGATAAAAAAACAAGGCCCATATATATGCTGCATACAAGAGACACATTTCAGACCTAAAGACACTCACAAACTGAAAGTGAAGGGATGGAAAAAGATACTCCAGGCAAATGGCAATGAAAAGAAAGCTGGGGTAGCAGTACTCATATCAGACAAAATAGACTTTAAAACAAAAACTGTAAAAAGAGACAAAGAAGGGCATTACATAATGATCAAGGGAACAATCCAACAAGAGGATACAACACTTGTAAATATCTACGCAGCCAATGTAGGTGCACCTAAATATATAAAGTGATTATTAACAGACATAAAAAGAGAAATAGACAGTAACACAATAATAGTAGGGGACTTTAACACTCCACTTACACCAACGGATAGATCATCCAAACAGAAGATCAATAAGGAAACACTGGCCTTAAAGGATACACTAGAACAGATGGACCTAGCAGATATATACAGAGCATTCCATCCAAAAACTGAAGAATACATGTTCTTTGCAAATGCACATGGAACATTGTCCAGGCTTGATCACATATTAGGCCACAAAACAAGTCTCCGTAAATTTAAGAAGATTCAAATAATACCAAGCATCTTTTCTGACAACAACGGTATGAAACTAGAAATCAACTATAGGAAGAAAATCAGGAAAGCCACAAATATGTGGAGATTAAACAAAATGCTACTGAACAATGACTGGGTCAACGAAGAAATCAAAGAAGAAATCAAAAAATACCTGGAGACAAATGAAAATGAAAATACAACATGCCAGAATTTATGGGATACAGCAAAAGCGGTTCTAAGAGGGAAGTTTATAGCAATACAGGCCTATCTCAACAAACAAGAAAAATCTCAAATAAACAATCTAACAATGCACCTACTGGAACTGGAAAAAGAAGAACAAACCAAGCCCAAAATCAGTAGAAGAAGGGAAATAATAAAAATCAGAGCAGAAACAAATGAAATAGAGACAAAAAAAAAACAATAGAAAAAATTAATAAAACCAAGAGCTGGTTCTTTGAAAAGACAAACAAAATTGACAAACCTTTAGCTAGACTCACCAAGAAAAAAAGAGAGAAGGCACAAATAAGTAAAATCAGAAATGAAAGAGGAGAAATTACAACAGACACCTCAGAAATACAAAGGATTATAAGAGAATACTATGAAAAGCTATATTCCAACAAATTCGACAATCTGGAAGAAATGGATAAATTCTTAGAATCATACAACCTTCCAAAACTGGATCAAGAAGAAGTAGAGAATTTGAATAGACCAATCACCAGTAAGGAGATTGAAACAGTAATCAAAAACCTCCCCAAAAATAAAAGTCCAGGACCAGACGGCTTCCCTGGTGAATTCTACCAAACATTCAAAGAAGACTTAATACCTATCCTTCTCAAACTCTTCCAAAAAATAGAGGAAGATGGACCACTTCCCATCACATTCTATGCGGCCAACATCACCCTGATACCAAAGCCAGGCAAAGACAATACTAAGAAGAAAAACTACAGACCAATATCCCTGATGAACATAGATGCAAAAATCCTCAGCAAAATATTGGCAAACCAAATACGGCAATACATTAAAAAGATCATATACCATGATCAAGTGGGATTTATACCTGGGATGCAGGGATGGTTCAGCATCCGCCCATCAATCAATGTGATACACCACATTAACAAAAAGAGGAATAAAAACCATATGATCATCTCAATAGATGAAGAGAAAGCATTTCACAAGATCTGACATCCATTTATGATAAAAACTCTCAATAAAATGGGTATAGAAGGAAAGTACCTTAACATAATGAAGGCCATATGTGACAAACCCACAGCCAACAACATACTCAATGGTGAAAAACTGAAAGCTATCCCTCTAAGTACAGGAACCAGACAAGGATGCCCACTGTCATCACTCCTATTTAACCTAGTACTGGAAGTCTTAGCCAGAGCAATCAGGCAAGAGAAAGAAATAAAAGGGATCCAAATTGGAAAGGAAGAAGTCAAACTGTCACTATTTGCAGATGACATGATTTCATATATAGAAAACCCTAAAGAATCCACAAGAAAACTTTTAGAAGTAATAAACGAATATGGTAAAGTTGCAGGATACAAAATCAACATACAAAAATCTGTTGCATTTCTATACACTAACAACGAAGTGGCAGAAAGAGAAATTAAGAATACAATCCCATTTACAATTGCAACAAAAAGAATAAAATACCTAGGAATAAACTTAACCAAAGAGGTGAAAGAGCTGTACACGGAAAACTATAAAACATTGCTGAAAGAAATTGAAGAAGACACAAAGAAATGGAAAGATATTCCGTGCTCTTGGATTGGAAGAATTAACATAGTTAAGATGTCCATACTTCCTAAAGCCATCTATAGATTCAATGCAATCTCTATCAAAGTTCCAACAACATTTTTCACAGAAATAAAACAAAGAATCCTAAAATTTATTTGGAACAACAAAAGACCCCGAATAAGTAAAGGAATCCTGAGAAAAAAGAACAAAGCTGGAGGTATCACACTCCCTGATTTAAAAATATACTACAAAGCTATAGTAACCAAAACAGCATGGTACTGGCACAAAAACAGACACACAGATCAATGGACTAGAATCGAAAGCCCAGAAATAAACCCACACATCTCTGGACAGCTAATCTTTGACAAAGGAGCCAAGAACATACAATGGAGAAAAGAAAGTCTCTTCAACAAATGGTGTTGGGAAAACTGCATAGCCACATGCAAAAAAATGAAAGTAGACCCTTACCTTACACCGTAAACAAAAATTAACTCCAAATGGATTAAAGACTTGAATGTAAGACATGAAACTGTGAAACTTCTAGAAGAAAATATAGGCAGTACGCTCTTAGACATCGGTCTTAGCAACATATTTTCAAGCACCACGTCTGACCGGGCAAGAGAAACAATAGAAAAAATAAACAAATGGGACTACATCAAACTAAAAAGCTTCTGCACAGCAAAGGAAACCATCAACAAAACGAAAAGACAACCTAACAATTGGGAGAAGATATTTGCAAACCATACATCTGATAAGGGCTTAATCTCCAAAATATATAAAGAACTGATGCATCTCAACAACAAAAGAACTAACAACCCAATTAAAAAATGGGCAAAAGACCTGAACAGACATTTCTCCAAAGAAGATATACAGATGGCCAACAGACACATGAAAAGATGTTCAACATCATTAACATTTGGTATGTCCTCCCATGGACATACCAAATGTACAGCAACATACAGAACAAGTTCCTCCACAGCAGTAGAAGAGGCCGAGACACAATCTCACCATAAACCCCACCCCCAGTGCAGCAACTCGCAACTGGGAGGGAACTCACGACTCAGCTTCTCCCTGAGGAGGGAAGGGTTTAGACCCCACATCTGGCGCCCCAACTATGAAGACTTTCACCTGAGAGATGAGCCCCAAGGTATCTAGCTTTAAAAGCCAACAGGGCTTGTGAACATTAGACCCACAGGCTATAGCCAATATAGATAGTTCTTAGAGGACTTATGTAGATTATGTAGTTTATCACCTTGATTGGGGTGAGACCTTGCGGTCTCTTTGGACCCTAGCGGGTGGGAAGAGGCCGACGACAGAAGGGAGCCCACGAGTGCGGAGTCGGGGTCACGCCAGGCCAGCCCGGGTTGGCCCTGGTTTCTGGTTGGACTGCCAGGTTGAAGGGCCGGGCTGCGGCAGGGGAGCCACACGTGGGCAGTTGGACAGTGGTGGGGGGATGTGTTATATTAAATTAGATATATGGTAAATTAGAAGCCTACCTTCAGGCTGCAGCTATAAGAATAAGCAAATAGGTCTTGTTCACAGAAAGTCTGCTCTCTCCGCTGGACTTTTGGGGGTTGGCTGCTGCTCGCTTCCCTGGGCTGGCGGGCTGCGCCGTTGTTTCCTACTTCTTCCTACTGTGTAGCACCATGGGTGGACCTGACTGGTTCCCAAATCTTATCTCCCATGAGCATGTTCTGCGTGGAGAACAGGGACTGCGTCTCTGTAGCTTTCCCAGAGTGTGGGACAGGAGGCTCGGTCTGAAATGAAGACTCAGGAGACAGAACCCCTGAGTTGAAACCCAAGGGCCACCATTTCTACAAGGGACTCGCCCTCCCTGAGCTGCAGTTTCCTCCTCTGGTGAAAGGGGATCGTGTTAGTGCCTACTTGGTGGAGCTGTCGTGAGCATGAAAACAGGAACGTGGAGCAAATCGCTCGGCACAGAGCGAGGCATTTGTTGGAGCACAGTCATCCTTTGCTGTGAAGACCTCTGAGCAGAGTGCTTTCCGTCCTTCACCCAGCACGTATTGATTGCATGCCTGCTATGGGCCAGACACTCTTCTAGGTAGGTGCTGGCAACACAGCAGCAGAGAAGACAAGCACAAACCTCTGCCTTTGGAGAGTTCATCTTCTTCTAGTGTCTGGCATTGGAAGACCAACAATCTACCAAGACATACATACGAGAGATGGCATACCAGGTGGTGACACATGCTGTGCAAAATAGGAAGCTTTGCACTCCGCAGGTCCTCATTAGACATCTGCTGATTACGTCCTTCTCTTTCCCCTGGCCCGCCCTCTGCCCTTTTCCTCTGGGTCCCAGATACCCGGTTCCAATGGGATTCAAGAATGCCCCACTCTTGAGATGGGCAGTGCACATATCATGAAGTGGATCCCGGGGGGTAAGATTGGAAAGGGATGCCTCACAGATCCACGAAGCCCAGAGGTCTCAGGGCAGGGATACGTATGACATGGGGGACACCAACGGGTGTTTTGACGTGAGTTTTCTTCTGGAGAATCACACCGTTGTGCTCATCTGTACATACTTGGCACCATAGCTATCTTTGTAAAACTAAGGAGACTTCTTTCCTGACCTAACATATGGTAGGTGCTGGGAAATGTCCCCACGTGCACTTGAGCAGAATGCGAAGGCTGTGGTCATTGAGACACACACACACACACACACACACACCCACCCACCCACCCCTGTCTGCACGTCCTAGGGCCCCAGGAGTGATTGCCTGCCCCAGGGCCATTGCCTCCTTGCCTGGGGCCCAGCTCAAGCACGACCATCCTGCCGTGGGGAAGCTGCCTCTTCTGCAGAGCCTCTCTGTGTCCGAGTCAGCGTCTGTGTGTCCCGTCCCGGTGGGTGTTTGTCTAGGAGCTTTCCTGGGTCACCACGGGTGATGGGTGGGGGCGGGGTCCTGGTCTCCGTGGGTGGCGAGGGGGTAAGGGTGGCCCCCGAGGGAGGGCGGCGGGGTTCCGCTGAGGCTCTCTGGTCGCGCTGGTGGCTCCGGGTGGGTTCGTGCCAGTCGGGGCCAGCCCTGAGCGGCGGCGGCGGGGGCCCGGGTTGGGAGGCTCCTCGGATCCCAGCGGGCTCAGAGAAGCCGGGGCCCGGGACCCCGACGCCCTGACGCCTCCCGCCACAGAGCCCTGAGCAGCCCGATCTCCTCCGATCTCCGGAGCCTAGCGGGCAGGGGCCTGGAGAGTCGGGGCATGGGGTAGGACCGCGGCTAGACTTGCGCCCCACTCTCCCCACTCCCACCCCAGGGTGCCGGAGGCCTCCTGCACCTACGGCTCCCAGCAGGGCAGTGCACCGCAGGGGTCGGCGCGGCGGCGGCGGCAGCGGGAGGCAGAGCGCCGGGAGCGGCTGGAGCGCGGGCGCACAGGGCGCCGGGGGCGTGTGCCTGTCACAGGGGCCCGGGGGCGCGCGTCACTGGGACCTGGTCAGTCACTTCCACTTTTCTCACCCTATTCCCTCCTTAGCCACTGTCAACTCTTAATCTGCTTTCTATGTCTCTGATTTTTATCTTTCAAGAATGTTATATAAGTAGAATCAAACAATATGCAAGCTTTTGGGATTGTGTTTTTCTCACTCAGCGTAATTCTCTGGAGACTTATGCAAGTTGTGTGTATATCAATATTTCATTCCTTTTTATTGCTATGTAATATTTCATGGTATGGATGTAGCATAGTTTGTTTAACCATTCACTCGTTTAAGGTGATCTGGGTTGTTTCTAGTTTTAAGTTACAAATAAAGCTGCTGTAAAAATTTGTGTACAACTTCTTGTTGAAACATAGTTTTTCATTTCTCTTGAATAAATTCGCAGGAGAACAATTGCTGGGTTTTATGAGAATTGCATGTTTAGTTTTTAAAGAAGGTACCTAAATGTTTTCTAGAGTGGCTGTACCATTTTACATTCTTTTACACGCCTGCCTGTAATGTATGAGAGATCCAATGTCTCTACATCCTCACTAGCAGTGACTTTCGTTGCTGTTTTGTATTTTAGGCATTTTTGATAGGTGTGTAGTTGTATCTCATTGTGGTCTTAATTTCCATTTCCCTAATAGCTAATGATGAACATCTTTTTATGTGCTTATCTGATACACATATATCCTCTGCAGTGAATTGTCTCTTCATTTTCTAATTAGATTGATTTTTTTTTATTTTTTAATTTTGAGAGTTTCTTATATATTCTAGGTACTAATCCTTTGTCAGATATGTGATTTCCAAACATTTTTTCCCAATCTGTAGCTTTTCTTTTAATGCTCTTAACAAGATCTTTCACAGAGCAAAAGTTATTTATTTTGATGAAGTTTATCAGTTTTTCCTTCTATGGATTATGTTGTTGGTGTCATGTAAGAACTCTTTGCTTAGCCCTAAATCCTGAAGATTTTCTCATATTTTTTATAATAGTTTTATGTTGTACACTTAAGTTTATGAACTATTTTGAGTTAATTTTTGTATCAAGTGTGAGACAGGTGGAGATTAAGGGTTTTTGTTTGTTTGTTTGTTTGCCTATGGAAGTCAATACATCAGCACCATTTATTGAAAAGGCTCTTTCCTCTAATGAATTACTTTTCATCTTTGTCAAAAATCACTTGAGCTATTTGTGTGGGTCTATCTGGGTTCTCTATTCTGTTCCATTGATCTGTGTGTCCATCCATCCACTAATATCACACAGTCTTGATTACTGTAGCTATATAATGTCTTGAAATGAAATCCTCCTACCTAATTCTTCTTTTTCAAAATTATTTTAGCTATTATGGATCCTCTGCCTTTCCATATAAATTTTAGAATAAGCTTCTCTATATTTATAAAAAATCTTCATGGAATTTTGATAAGAACTGCATTAAACTTGGATATTAATCTGGGAAGAATTGACATCTTTACTAAGTTGAGTCTTCAAATGCATGAACATGGTGTATCTCTATTATTTAGATCTTCTTAGATTTCTTTCACTAGTATTTTGTAGTTTTCAGTACACAAGTTCTGTACATGTTTTGTTAGATTCACACTGAATCTAACACTTTTACTGAGGGATTTTAAATGGTATTGTACTTTTAATTTCAGTGTCCACATGTTCATTGCTGGTATATAGAAATGCTCTTGATTTTTTGTATGCTGATTTTGTATCCTGCAACCTTGCTGAGCTCACATATTCATCCCAGGAGTTAAAATTTTGTTGTAAGTTCCTTTGGATTTTCCAGATAATCATGTTATCTGCAAATAGGAACAGTTTCACCTTTTTCTTTTTGTCTGTGTGTCTTTTATTTCCTTCTCTTGTCCTATTGCACTGACTAGACTTCCAGTACTCTATTGAATAAGAGTAATGAGTGTATATCCTTGCCTTGTTCCTAATCTCAGGGGTAAAGAATTCAATGTTTTACTATTAAGTAGAATATTAGCTGTGGGGTTTTTGTAGATGCTTCTTAGCAAATTGAGTAAGTTAGCAGATATTCTTATTTTTCTGAGAGTTTTAACAGATGTTGAATTTTGCCTAATACTTTTCTGCATACAATGATATGATCATGAGAATTTTCTTCTTTAGCTTCTTAATATGGTGGATTACATAGATTGATTTTGAAGTATTGAACCAGCCTTACATCTCTGGAATAAACCTCACTTTGTCATGGTGTAGAATTCATTGTATGTATTGCTCAATTCTTTTTGCTAATTTTGTGTTAAGGATTTTTGCATCTATACTCATGAGGGACATTGGCCTGTGATTTTCTTTATGTACTGTCTTTGGTTTTTGTATCAGGGCACCCTATGAACTAAATTATGTCCCCCAAAATTCATATGTTGAAATGCTAACCCCTCACATATCTATATTGGTATAGGATATTTAAGGAGGTAATTGAGGTTAAATGAGATCATAAGGGTAGAGCCTTCATTAAATAGAACTGGTGCCTATATAAGAAGAGGTAGAGACGCCAGAGTTATCTCTCTCTACTGCATGAGGACACAGCAAGGAGGTAGCCATCTGCAAACCAGGAAGGGAGCTCTCATCAGAACCTGAGCATAGTGGATGTGATCAGTATATATTTTATAGGCACTGAAAAGCAAGTGAATTCTTTGTTGTGGGGTGGAGTGTTCTATATTTGTTGGTTAGCGCCTGTTGGTTGATGGTGTTGTTGAATTCTTCTATACCCTTACTGATTTTCTGTCTACTTCTATCACTTGTTGAGAGAGTGATAGTGAAGTCTCCAAATATAATTGTTGATTTGTCTTTTTCTCCCTTCAGTCCTATCAGTTTTTTTTTTTTAAAGATTTTATTTATTTTATTTTTTCCCCCCAAAGCCCCAGTGGATAGTTGTATGTCATAGCTGCACATCCTTCTAGTTGCTGTATGTGGGACTCGGCCTCAGGATGAACGGAGAAGTGGTGCCTCGATGCGCACCCGGGATCCGAACCCGGGCCACCAGCATCGCAGCGCGCGCACTTAACCACCAAGCCACAGGGCCGGCCCCCTATCAGTTTTTGCTTTACATATTTTGCAGCTCTGTTATTTGGTGCACATTTTTAGGATTGCTGTGTCTTCTTGGTGGATTGAGCCTTTCATCGTTGTATAATGTCCCTCTCTGACTTTGCTAACTTCCGTTGCTCTGTAATCTACTTTGTCTGATATTAACATAGCCACCCCTGCCCTCATCTGATAAATATTTGCACAAACTATATTTTCTCATCCTTTTACTTTCAAAGTGCCTATACTATTACATTCAAAGTGAGTGTTTGTAGACATCACATAGTTGGAATATATTTTTTAATCCACTTTATCAGTATGTTTTTTAATTGGTGTAGCTAGACCATTCACATTTAATCTAATAATGTAATTTTTGACGTCTTAAGGCTTGTGTCTGCCATTTGATATTTTGTTTTCTGTCTGTTTTTCATTTCCCTGTTTTCTTTTTTCCTGATTTCATGTGGGTAACTTGAACTTTTTTTATAATTCCATTTTAATTTATCTATAATGCTTTTGAGTGTATCTCTTTGTTTAGCGTTTTCCTGGTTACTCTAGATCTAACTTTCTTTCTGTTTAGAGAACTTCCTTTGGCCATTCTTTTAGGATAGGTATGCTGGTGACAAATTCTCTTGGTTTTCCTTCATCTGAGAATGTCTTTATTTCCCCTTCATTCCTGAAGGATATTTTCACTGGATATAGGATTCTAGACATAGGATTCTATATGCTGACAGTTCTTTCTTTTCAGCACCTGAAAAATATTTTGCTACTTCTTTCTGGCCTCCATGGTGTCTGATGAGAAATCTACTGTCATTTGAATTGTTCTTTCCCATGGATAATGTGTTCTTTCTTTCTCGCTGCTTTCAAAAATTTTTCTTTGTCTTTAATTACCAGAAGTTTCAGTGTGACGTTTCTTCATGTGGACTTCTTTGGATTTTTCTTATTTGGAATTTTCTCAGTTTCTTGAATCGGTGGGATATATTGTTTGCCAAATTTGAGAAATTTTTAACCTCGTTTCTTCAAGTCCTTCTTCAGCCTCTCTTTGTTTCTTCTCTTTTTCAGACTGCAATGACATAAATGTTAGAACTTTTGTTATAGTTCCACAGGTCCAGGAGGCTGTATTTATTTTTTTTCAGTCTATTTTCTTTCTCTTGTTCAGACTGGGTACTTTCTATTGTTCTATCTTGTAGTTCATTGATTTTTCCCTCTATCCCCTCCACTCTGCTGTTGATCCCATCCATTGAATTTTTAAAAATTTTACTTATTGTATTTTTCAGCTCCAAAATTTCCATTTAGTTCTTCTGTATGTTTTCTATTTCTTGGCTGAGAATTTCTATTTTTAAAAATTTTTTCAAGCATGTTTGTAATTGCTCATTGAAGCATTTTTATGATGGCTACTTTAAACTCTTTGTCATATCATTATAATATCTGTCATCTTGATGTTGGTGATTGATTGTCTGTTTTTCATTCAAGTTGAGATCTTCCTTGTTCTTGGTATGACAAGTTATTATCAACTGAAACCTGAACATTTTGGGTATTATGTTATGAGACTCTAGCTCTTCTTTAAACTTTGTGCTTTATCTGGTGTTCTTTGACACTGGTCTGGCAGAATAAGTGAGAGCTTCACCTTATTACCACCAGCTGGGGGGTCCAAGTTCCCCACTTGACCTGTCAACTCCACCTTAGTAACCTAATGCAATTTGAGACTTTATAAACTCTGGGAGGATTATATGTACTCCACTTTGAAGATTTTCATGGAGGACAACTCAGACATTTGGGAGCCGCTATTATTATATTTGCAAACATAATGAAGGAGTAACTATACAAACTATGATGTCTGTATTATAATTTCCTACTTCCAACAATGCCCAGTTGGCAGTCACCAGGGCTCCTAGAGGGACATTGATCTCTAGATGGCTTTGTTCTGTCTTCTTCTAATGAGTTCTGATGTGTCTGGGGTCTGTGCACTTGTCCTAGTGCTTCCTGATTGGTGTCAAGAGACAGTGCAACACAAAATATATGATGGAGGAAATTAATGTCACTTTTATCTTTTCTCCAAAAGACATGTGAACTGTCCTCAATCTGGAGAGGTTGGGGAGTGGTAGTGCATTTTACCTTCCCTGGAATGCATTTTAGAAAAAGACTGTGTACAAGGGACCAGTTTGAGTGAGGAGGCTATCATCTCCCACCATGCCCTGAGGCATTTGCCCAGCAAGCAGGGTCTCTTGCTGGCGGTGGCTCATGCAGGAGTAGACTGGGAGTCTGGGGACCCTGGGGGCTGCAAGGAGGGTATGAAAGCTTTTTGGAATTCCAAGTAAACTCACTCCCAGATTCCAGTAGAACATGTGGGTAGTGTGTACTCTCCTGTCTTTCCCAGGATTTCATCAGGCAAGATTGCCATGGAGCTATCAATTTGGTTTTTCTCAATTTTGGAAAGCTCTGCATTCTTATGAAGAAGGGTGCTTAGAAGACGTGGTGCACATGTTGGAACTTTTCTCTGGGACAAATTAGGGTCATCTCAAATGCAAGTGTTTCTTTCTCTCTTTCTTTTCTTTTCTTTCTTTCTTTTTTTTTACATTTGTAACTGCCTAGACCAGCATCTTGGTTTGTTGGAAGAGTGAAAGAGCAGAGGACAGAGCTCTGGTTACTGTGAGCTGCATCTGGGTGAGTACATGGCCTTAGTGTGATTGGATCGTTTTGCTATTCATCTATTGTAAACTGAAGCAGAGTCTGCTCCTCTTCAAGCTGATCTCACACACTAAAAGAGTGAGGGTTTGGCTAAATCAGACAGCTAATTCAGGGATCTGAGATGAACACTGATTGACCAGAGCGACAAAGGCTCACATAAGAGAAGTTATGGATTTAAAGAATGAAAAGAATCTTTTATTTAGGTGGACAATAGGAGAGAGAATGAATCAGAAAATAATTGCTGGTGTCAAGACATGCAGTCTGTCTTTCTATCCTCAGGCCGGTGTTCCCTAAAAATATGGACTGAAAGGGTCAAAAGACAGAGATTTTCCCCTGGACTGACCACTTAGCCCAGAGGGAAGGGAAAATTCTCCTCTCCTACTGACTGGTCTCAAGCTCTGTAGGAAAATGGCTTGGGCTGGGTCTTTAACAATCTGATTAGAGTCCATCTGCTACTCTTCTAATCTAACTCACTTTAGAGGGCTGCAGCTGGGGCCACAGCAAGTTTTCCTACAAGTGATGTTATGACCTCAAATATGGGTGACAAATGCTGAAGATATCATTGGAGAATATTTTTTTGTAGGATGACAGACCATAAGTTTTTTTGTGTGTGTGAGGAAGATCAGCCCTGAGCTAACATCTGTGCTAATCCTCCTCTTTTTGCTGAGGAAGAGTCGCTCTGAGCTAACATCTATTGCCAATTCTCCTCCTTTTTCCTCCCCAAAGCCCCAGTAGATAGTTGTGTGTCATAGTTGCAATCCTTCTAGTTGCTGTATGTGGGATGCAGCCTCAGCATGGCGGGAGAAGCAGTGCGTTGGTGCGCGCCCGGGATCCGAACCCAGGCCGCCAGTAGCGGAGCGTGTGCACTTAACCGCTAAGCCATGGGGCCGGCCCAGACCATAAGTTTTTTTTTTTAGGGCTACAGTTTTCCTTTGGTAATATTCACCTTGTGGATGCATGATATGAGTAGTATCTTACCAGGAATCTGTTGCATGATCAGATAGGTAAGTAAAAGGAGGACTCATTTTCTGCTTGGCAATAGACTGTAAAGTAAAATGAATAACACTGTTAAAATTACATTATGCTTTATGAAAACTTGGAGCCTCATGCACAGTTCTTATTTATATAGGATTTTAGGCTGCATTTAACATAAACATGTTCAAAGATAAAAATCACTTATTTTTGCTTAATAATGGGCAAAATCTACAATAAAATATGATGTTTAAAATAATAAACAAATCTAGTCACCATGCCTACACTATTTTATATATTTAATAAAATGAAGTTTTTCATTCTTCAGTCATGACAGCCTGCAAAATAGCTCAGAGTTGGTTGAAGAAATGGAAAAGTCAATGATGGGGGATGCAAGAAACACGACAGCAGCCCAAGAATTCACCCTGGAGGGGTTTCCTGCTGTCCAGCACTTCGGGACTGTTCTCTTCCTGGTGCATCTGCTGGCATACCTGGCCTCCATCATGGGAAACACACTCATTATCACCATCACCTGGGCCGACCATCGCCTCCAGACACCTATGTACTTCTTCCTCAGCAGTTTCTCCTTTTTTGAGTGCTGTCTTATAACCACTGTTATTCCTAAGTTGCTGGCCATCTTTCTGTCAGGGAGAAAATCAATTTCCTTTGCTGCCTGCTCCACACAAGCCTTTGTTTTTCTTTTCCTGGGGGCAACGATTTTCTTCCTTATGGCTGTATTATCCCTGGATCGGTACCTGGCCATTTGCAAACCTCTGTATTTCCCAACCATCACGAAGCCAAGGATGTGTTTCCTCCTGGTCACTGCCTGCTTGGCTTTGGGATTCCTCCTCATGGTGGTTCCAGTTATATTGCTTTCCCAGTCACCCTTCTGTGGCCCCCATGTCATCCCTCACTTCCTCTGTGATTTTGGGCCCTTGACTAGTCTCTCCTGTTCTGACACCAGATCTGTTGAAATGTTGGCCTTTGGCCTTGATTTGTTTACCCTTTTGACATCCCTTATCGTAACCATCATTGCGTACAGCAACATAGTAGTCACAATCATGTACCTTCCATCAGCCAAGCAGCGACAGAAAGCTTTCTTCACTTGCTCATCTCACCTCATTGTCCTCTCTCTGTGTCTTTATATACATGAAACCAAAGCAGACAAACCGGCTGGACTCCAACAGGGAGGCTGCCCTTGTGAACACGGTGGTGACCCCGCTGCTGAACCCTGTCATCTACACTCTGCGGAACAAGCAGGTCCACCAGGCTCTGAGGGTCACTCTGTCCAGAGTGAGACTGCAGAAATAGAACCACAGACTCTCAGAGGGAGGATGCAACTTCTTCATCTAATGCAATCTCCTTCCTATTTCTGGAATCTCCAATATGGACGAGCAAATGTGTTTTTAAATGTGCTGCTTGTTTATTCCTAGGATAGAGGCTAGTCTGTCTTACAATCCAATAAAGTCCACTGTTTGAAAGCTCTAATACTCTTCTTTAGATTGAGATGAAAAAGTCTTTCTGGATCTTCTATTCATTAGTTTTAGATCAATAGATTTCAACACATTTTAATGAAGAGCCTCATATACATGATTTCGTTTGATGCATGTGGAATCGCAAAATTGGGAAGATGTGGTTTCAAGTATCTACTTGTGGTAAGTGCAAGGATATGGAGAATGAAATTCACAAGTATTAAGAATACCAAATTGGTTCAAGGATAGATATAACGTGGTCACTATGTTGAGTTTTGAAGAACACATATATACATAACCGTCATGATATCAATAAAATTACTTAAAATGACTCAATACAATTGTTTTCAATGGTGACTATTCTGTATATAAATAGACTATAAATCTTTACAATTCTAGTTCCCACTATGATGAAGACATATAAATGTCTCTAGTTGAAATTGCAAGTTCCCACTGGTTTTCTGGTTTGCCAGGTTGCTTTCAGTACTGAAGAACAAATGAAGTGCCACAGGGAGAGAAGTATTATAAGTTGGAATAAGGAATTGAATAGTTAAAATTGTTTCCCTACCTCAAAAGAATTTAAAGAAATTCAGGGGGAATTTAATCAGAGGTGGAAAGAGGTCTTATTGTGACTGTAAAATCCCTTCAAATGAATCTATAAATAAGTGTCTTCATTTCTGGAATGAGAATTTTGGTACACTAACCTCTGGGTGTTCATTGCTAGTACTAATGACACCATTGCTACTTAATATGACAAATGAGGCACACTGTAATAGGACTACAACTTCAGCCTGGCAGAGAGAAGATGATAGGATGTTACGATGGGATGTTTTAATGGAAAAATTACAATTGTAATTTATTCAAGATTCTGATTTATCATTTGGAGACAAAATGCTGTGAGAAAAACCCTCGAGCTGGAGCTTGCTTGGCATGGTTGGTTAATGGCTATTATCATGCTCTACTCTGACCACTTTATTCTGTGATTGCAGAGATGACAAATGACTGTGTTTTGAAGATTTTGGGCACATAATTAAGTAAGAGTTAGAAGAATAGTCTTTATCCAACTAAGAGAACACATTTTGTCCACCGTATGCGTATATAAAAATTTCCATAGTTTTTGTGTAGGCCTGTCTCTTTTTCTGACATTTGAAATATTCTCTTTGCTCAAGGTATCACATTATCAATTATTTTTTGCCAGAATGACCCATAAACTGTGTGGTTATTGGCAGCAGGATCTCCCCTTGGAAGTGCACATGGCAGTGGAGGCTGGTGACAGCAGCTGAGTTGGGGACATGCAGGTGCACAGCCGGGGCGTTTAGCTGAAGGTGAGCCCAGTTGTGCAGGCTAGTGACAGGAGTCAGGGCTGAATCTGGGCCCCTACACAGCTGTTCATATCCAAAACATATAAAGAATTCATACAAATCGATGAGAAAAAACTCCAAATAATCCCAATAAAATAATGAGCAAAGAACCTGAATAGACCTTTTTCCAAAGAAAACATACAAATGGCCAATAGATAAGTGAAAAGAGGTTCAACATCATTAATTATCAGGGAAATGCAAATCAAAACTGCAATGAGATATCATTTCACACCTATTAGAATGGCTATTATCAAAAAATCAAAAGACGAGAAGTGTTGGTGAGGATGCGGAGAAAAGGGAACATTTGTACACTGTTGATGAGAATGTAAATTGGTGCAGCCACTATGGAAAATAGTATGGAGTTTCCTCAAAAAATTAAAAATAGAACTACCTACCATATGATCTAACAATCCTACCTCAGGGTATATATCCAAAGGAACTGAAGTCCAGATATTGAAGAGCTATCTGCACTCCCATGTTCATTGCAGCATTATTCACAATAGCCAAGGTATGGAAACAACCTAAGTGTCTATGGATGGATGAATGGATAAAGAAACAGTGGTATATACCTCAATGGAATATTATTGAGCCTTTAAAAATAAGGAAATCCTGAAATATATGACAACATGGATGGACCTGGAGGCCACTGCGCTAAGTAAAATAAGTCAGACACAGAAAGACAAATACTGCATGATCTCACTTTTATGAGGAATCTAAAATATTCAAACTCATAGGACCAGAGAGTAGAATAGTGGTTACCAAGGGTAGAGGGGAGATGGAAATGAGGAGGTTTCAATCAAAGTAGACAAAGTTTCAGGACTGTGGGATGAATAAGTTCTGGAGATCTGCTGTATAACATAGGGCCTATTACAATACAGTATTGTATAGTTCAGATTTTGCTAAGAGGGTAGATCTTATGTTACATGCTCTTACCACAAAAGAAAACAAACATAAAGGGATTGGAGGAAACATTTGGAGGTTATGTATAAGCTTGTGGCCTTGATTGTGATGATGG
This sequence comes from Diceros bicornis minor, assembly GCF_020826845.1. Taxonomy (NCBI): domain Eukaryota; kingdom Metazoa; phylum Chordata; class Mammalia; order Perissodactyla; family Rhinocerotidae; genus Diceros; species Diceros bicornis. Next base: position 16,859,691 of record NC_080745.1, on the reverse strand, counting down.
TTTCATGAATGTACACTTATCTCCAATCTCATCAAGTTGTATGCATTAAATATGTACAGCTTTTCATATGTCAACCAAACCTCAATAAAATGGCTTTAAAAAAGCAAATTGCGCTTCTCTGAGTCAAAACTACATCTCAGATGAAAATTTTATTGGAAGAGATGAATAGAATATTAGACATTGCAGATGAAAGGTTAGTAAATGTGAAGATGTAGTTGTAGAGCCTTTTGAAAATAAAACACACAAAGAAGAAAAATAATCCACCTAAAATTGAAAAGAGCATCAGTGTAGTGTGGGACAACTTACTTCAAGCAAACTAATATACATAGAGATAGATTTTTAATGGAGAAGTGTATGTGTGGAGGGTGGATGACAAAAAAGACTTAAGGAAATAATGGCCAAATTTTTTCTGAATTTCTGGAAAACAGGACCAAAAACTTCCGCATAACCCGAGTACTAGAAACAAGAAAAAATCTGTAGCTAGGAACAGCATAATCAAATTGCTCAAAGCCAGTGATAAAGAGAAAATCTTCAAAGCAGCCAAGGAAAAAAAGACACATTTCATACAGAGGGACAAAGATAAAGATAACAAAGATTTCTCTTTGAAAATAAGTAAATGAGAATACAATGGCACAATTTATAAAGGACTGTGAATAAAAATCTGCAAACCAAGAATTCTATACTCATGAAAATATCTTTCAAAAACGAAGGTATACAAAAGATAAAAGATTAATCACTAGCAAATCTAGAGAATAATAATTGGTAAAGTCAGGCCTCCCATGAGAAAGAAAATTATGTCAGATGGAAATATGGATCTATGCAAAGGAATGAAGAGCACTATGTAGGTAGGTATATAGGATATTTTTAAAATTATTTAAATTTCTTTGCAAGATAATTGACTCTTTCAACAAAAACAGTAACAATGCACTGTGGGGTTTATAACATATGTATAAGGAAAATGTATGACAAAAATAGCATAAAGGCTGAGGGGGTAGAAATGGAAATATGCCATTATAAGTTCCTTATATGTGAAGTGGTAAAATATCACTTGGAGGTAGGCAATGATAAGTTAAAGATGTATCGTATAAACTCTATGGCAATCAATGAAATAAAAATCAGAGTTATAACTAAGAAGCCAACAAAGGAGATAAAATGGAATCATCACAATGGGGCAGCAGGAAACTTTTGGACTGATGGATATTTTCATTATAGTCATTGTGGTGGTGATTTTACAAGGGTTGAAATATGTCAGAACATCAAATTGTCCACTTAAAAATGTCCATTTTATTGTATATCAATGATACCTCAATAAAGCTGTTATAAAGACAATAGAGCTGATTACAATGGAAAATTAAAAATGTTTGATTAATTCAAAAGAAGAAAGGAGAAAATAAGGAACATATAATGGTGGGGACAAGTAGAAGGATACACCAAGATTGTAGAGTTAAACCTAACTTTACAATAATGACATTAAATGTAAATGGACTGAGCACTCCAATTAAAAGAGAGAGAGATTACTATATTCTGTAAAGAGGAAGACCTTACTATGAGCTAGTTATAAGAATAACATTTAAATACACAGACAGAAAGGAAATTTCAAACATCAAGCTTGTGTGACTATAGTAATATATATTAAAAAAATAGACTCAGGCGTATTTTCAGAGATAAAGAGGTAAATTTATAGTGATAAAGGGATGAAATAATCAAGAAGACATAATAATTCTACATATATATGCACACAATGACAGAGCTTAAAAATATGTGACAGAATCAAAAGGACAAAAAAAAAAATCCACAATGATAGTTGGAGGTTTTAACACCATAATTTCAGTAATTAATAGAGCAAAAAGACCAAAAGAAATCAGTAAATATATAGAAGATTTGTACAACTCTATCATAAGTGGACTTAATTGATAATTATAGATTATTGCATTTAGCATTATGCAGAATGTGCATTCTTTTCATGTGCACATGGAAATTTCACCAAGATCAGTTGTACGCCAGGTCATAAAACAAATCTCACAACATTTCAAAAGACTGAAAGTATACAGAACATGTTCTGCAACCACAATTGAACTCAATAAGGAAGTAATAACAATAATTTATCTAGAAAATTTCTCAATACTTGGATGTAAACAATACATTTCTAAATAACTCTTGGATTATAGAAAATATTACTAAGGAAATTTGAAAACATTTTGGACACACAAAAACGAAAACACAACATATTAAAATTTGTGGAATGCAGCCTAAAGCCATGCTCAGAGGGAAATTTATGGCATTAATGCTCATATTAGAGAAAAACAAAGGTAAAAAATTAACCATTTAAGTTTCCAACTTTAAAATGTAGGAAAAGAAAAGGAAATTATACCCAAAGTATGCATATAAATATGGATTCATACAAATGTGAAATTTGAAATGACTCATAAAATGGTTAAACTCTTAGCAAGACTGATCAAGAAAAAAGATATAATATACTATTTGTCTTTCTCTGACTTATTTCGCTTAGCATACTGTCTTCCTGAACCATCCATGTTGTTGTAAATGGCAAGGTTAACTTCTTTCTCATGGCTGAATAATATTCCGCTGCAATATATACATACACAACATCTTCTTTATCCATTCGTCAATTGATGGAAACTTAGGTTGTTTCTATATCTTGACCATTGTGAATAATGCTGTGATAAACATGAAAGTGCAGACACCTTTTTGATATCCTGTTTTCATTTCCTTTGAGTATATACCCAGAAGTGAAATTGCGGGATCATATGGTAGTTTTATTTTTAATTTTTTGAGGAACCTCCATATTATTTTCCATAGTGGCTGAACCCATTTACAGATAACGCCTCCAATTAAAAATACCTTACAAGACCAAATGTTGCTGAGAATGTGGAACACTTTGAATTCTCATGCTTTGCTGCTGAGAGTCAAATCAAATTTTGGAAACTTTTGCAATTTCTTATAGTGTTAAGACCTATCCTATAATTAATCCAGTACCTTTAATCCAAGTTATATACTCAGAAGAAATGAATGCTATGTCTTCCAAAAGACTCATACAAGAATATTCACGGCAGCTTTATTCATATTAGCCCTGAACTGGAAAGGACATGAATGTCCTTCAATGGAAGAATGGAGAACTGTGGTGTACACATATAATGGATACTACAATGCAACAAAAAATAATAAATCATTGATACATGAGACGGCATGGATAACTCTGGGAAACATGTTGAGGAAGAAAACAAGTCAGACAAAAGGAACACATACTGTGTGAATTTCTAGACCTGGCAAAAGTAAATTTTGATGATAGAAATCAAAATAGTTGTTTTCTCTTAGTGTGGGCTATTGACTGGTAAGGGGCACAAGGAAACTTATGATGAGATGGAATTTTGTGTGTGTGTGTGTGTGGGGAAGATTGGCCCTGAGTTAACATCTGTTTCCAATCCTCCTCTTTTTGCTTGAGGAAGATTGTTGCTGAGCTATCATCTGTGCCAGTCTTCCTTTATTTTGTATGTGAGATGCCACCACAGCATGGCTTCATGAGTGGTGTGTAGGTCTGTGCCTGGGATCTGAACCCGTAGACCCTGGGCCACTGAAGCTGAGTGTGCGAACTTAACCACTACATCACTGGGCTAGCCCTGGAAATGTTTATCATTTGATTTGTGTGGTGGTTACCTGGCTATGTATATATGTAAAAAATTATTGATGTGTACAATTAAAATTTGTGCATTTTACAGCATGGAAATTATACCTCAATAAAGAAAATACCAGGTTAAAAAGAAAAACAAAAGCAAAGAATTTAATTGTAAAATGTTTTTCTTTTGCTTAAGATTGTCTTTCTTGACATATGTAATTTGGAATTTTGTAAATTTTACAACTCTGGGGCAGTCATGCCAAATCTACCTTTGAAGAATTTCACAGAAGACTGTGTAGACTATTGAGAATGATGGCAGTATGTTACCATATGCAGTGAAATGCTAATTATGATATATTTCTGCTGAAATTCTCTATTTCCAAATATGAACAATTAAAAATTCCTTGGGACTCTGCTGTGCTTTTCGTTCTTGCTCCCTTGTTTCATTCTTCTCTAATGAATTCTGAATGTTCCAGAAGTTTGTCCTTTTGGACCTTGTCTGTCCTCATTGGTGGTGGTAAATAAGCCTGTGGTAAATATATCATAAGCACATTTTAATGTGTTCTCATTTATGACGGCAATGATTTTCACCTACTCTGAAAGGTGGAGAGAAACTGGCTGATGACAATGTGACTAACAACAAAGTCCAGGAACAAGGAAATTGACCTTTGTCATCTCTTCTTTCTGATTCCCTTCTGGGATAGATGCACAACCAACCAAGTTTAATGTTCATGATGGACTGTGTCATTGTGTCCAGTAGAATGGATATAAATGTGCTCGGGAATTGTCAATAGTGACATCAGCAAATGCTAGTGCATATATGGGGCAGTTTTTATTTTCTTAATGGTCTAGGATTTATCAGTCAGATTGTCATGGGGGAAAACTATGACTATTAATCCTAGAGAGTTTGGACATCTCTGTCTTCCTTGAAAAGAATTAGCCTTAATAATTTCCTATTAACTTAAGACATAAGGCATCCATTGATTTTTTAATAAGTCAACGAAACATATATATCAATTGAAAGTGTTCTTTTTTTCCTTTTCCTTTATCCAGGGAGAAAGATCCTGGTTTGTTGGGAGAAAAGAGAGGCATGTTATCAAAGAAGCTCTCTTTCTTGTGAGCTGCCTCTTGGTGAGTACTTGATCATGGGGATGACTTGTGATCTAACCAGTCAAATATTTAAACCAGAGACTGGTTATGTTTAAGCTTGTGTTGTGGATCACGCATAGTTAAAGTAGTAGGTTTGTCCAAGTCAAAGAATTAAGTAAAATACAAGCTAATAATTATGGTGACTTATTCACTAGAGCACTGATATCCAACAAATGCCCAAACCCCTTCCTCAAAGATTATGTATCATTTCATCTGGTTTCTAGTAAGGCATTGGCATTTTTTTAAAAAAATGAATGTTCCTCTAGTGATTGCAACAGGAATACAAGTGTAATTCCACCACGCCAAAATCTTCCAATGTAACAAAAATATTCCCGGAGAAAAGAATGTTGAAGTGTAATTTATGACTAACAGCAGAAGGAAACATTTCCATTTTGCTAGGCTGGTAGAGTGAGAGGGGTACTGATTCACCTGTTAAGTGTTTGTTCATTGAGTCTGAACAACCAAGTCGTGTAACCATTCTCCCCCCATCTTTAGATATGGTTTCTCTTAAACCCATGGACTGAGTAGTTATGAGATACTATGATGTACTAAATTTCCTGATCACTCAAGGGTCTTGGGTAAACAACTAAGGCTGTATGGACTTCAGGAAAATAACTAGTTTGGAACATGGTAATAGCAAATGGCTTTTTCATACCTTCTATTTCCAGAGGGCTAAAGTCAGTGCTTAGGAGGGCTTCGTACATTGCATGTCATACCTGAAGTATAGAAATTAACACTGTGCCCCCATGAAAAAATATTTTCTGTGGGATGACAGCCTTCATTGTTATCTGTTAGTTTTATATGTTGTCTACAAACAATAATTTTCATTTTGCATTGTTTAGTGTATGGATTGTTATACAAAGATTATTTTCCAGAAAAGTTAGGTTGCACATAAAAAATTACTTTCAAAAACAAAAAATAAACCTTCGATTTTTACAGTTTGGTAATAGGAAAAATTCAAAATAATTTATAATAAAATCTATTTTTTATTGTGTTAATATTGGTTTATAACATTGTATAAGTTTCAGGTGTACATCATTATACTTCTATTTATGCATAGATTACATCATGTTCACCACCCAAATACTAATTACAATCCATCACTACATACATATACCTAATCATCCCTTTCACTCTCCTCCTTCCTCCTTTCCGCTCTGGTAACCACCAATCCAATCTCTGTCTCTACGCATTTGTTGTTGTTTTTATCTTCCACTTATGAGTGATATCATACAGTATTTGACATTCTCTCTCTGACTTATTTTGCTTAGCATAATATTATAAATCTCCATCCATGTTGTCACAAATGGCTGGATTTCATCGTTTTCTTAAGGCTGAGTAGTATTCCATTGTGTATATATACCACATCTTCTTTATCCTTTTGTCTCTTGATGGGCACTTAGGTTGCTTCCAAGTCTTGGCTATTGTGAATAATGCTGCAGTGAACACAGGGGTGCATGTATCTTTACACATGGGTGTTTGCATGTTCTTTGGATAAACACCCAGCAGTGGAATAGCTGGATGGTATGGTAGTTCTATCCTTAATTTTTGGAAGAATGTCCATACTGTTTTCCATAGTGGCTGCACCAGTTTGCACTCCCACCAGCAGTGTATGAGAGTTCCCTTCTCTCCACATCCTCTCCGGCACTTGTTGTTTCCTGTGTTGTTAATTATAGCCATTCTGACAGGCATGAGGTAATATCTCATTGTAGTTTTGATTTGCATTTCCCTGATAGTTAATGATGTTGAACTTCTGTTCATGTACCTGTTGGCCATCTGTATATCTTCTTTGGAGAAATGTCTGTTCAGGTCTTTTGCCCATTTTTTAATTGGGTTGTTAGTTTTTTTGTTGTTGAGATTTACGAGTTCTTTATATATTTTGGAGATTAACCCCTTATTAGATATATGGTTTTGTTGATGGTTTCCTTTGCTGTGCAGAAGCTTTTTAGTTTGATGTCGTCCCATTTATTTATTTTTTCTATTGTTTCTCTTGCCCAGTCAGACATGGTACTTGAAAATATGTTGCTAAGACCAATGTTGAAGAGCATACTGCCGACGTTTTCTTCTAGAAGTTTCATGGTTTCAGGTCTTACATTCAAGTCTTTAATCTATTTTGAGTTAATTTTTGTGTATGATGTAAGATAATGGTCTACTTTCATTTTTTGCATGTGGCTGTCCAGATTTCTCAACATCATTTGTTGAAGAGACTTTCCTTTCTCCATTGTATGTTCTTGGCTCCTTTGTTGAAAATTAGCTGTCCATTAGTATGTGAGTTTATTTCTGGGCTCTCAATTCTATTCCATAGATCTGTGTGTCTGTTTTTGTGCCAGTACCATGCTGTTTTGGTTACTATAACTTTGTAGTATATTTTGAAATCAGGGAGTGTGATACCTCCAGCTTTGTTCTTTTTTCTCAGGATTCCTTTAGCTATTCGGGGTCTTTTGTTGTTCCATATAAATTTTAGGATTCTTTCTTCCATTTCTGTGAAAAATGTTGTTGGAACTTTGATAGGGATTGCATTGAATCTATAGATTGCTTTAGGAAGTATGGACATCTTAACTATGTTAATACTTCCAATCTAAGAGTATGGAATATCTTTCCATTTCTTTGTGTCTTCTTCAATTTCTTTCAGCAATGTTTGATAGTTTTCAGAGTGCAGCTCTTTCACCCCTTTGGTTACGTTTATTCCTAGGTATTTTATTCTTTTTCTTGCAATTGTAAATGGGATTGAATTCCTAATTTCTCTTTCTTCTACTTCACTGTTAGTGTATAGAAATGCAACAGAATTTTGTATGTTGATTTTGTATCCTGCAACTTTACCGTATTCATTTATTACTTCTAAAAGTTTTTTGGTGGATTCTTTAGGGTTTTCTATGTATAAAATCATGTCATCTGCAAATAGTGACAGTTTCACTTCTTCCTTTCCAATTTGGATCCCTTTCATTTCTTTTTCTTCCTTGATTGCTCTGGGTAAGACTTCCAATACTATGTTAAATAGGAGTGGTGAGAATGGGCATCCTTGTCTAGTTCCTGTTCTTAGATGGACTAGCTTTCAGTTTCCCACCATTGAGGATGATATTAGCTGAGGGTTTGTCATATATGGCCTTTATCATGTTGAGTTACTTTCCTTCTATACCCATTTGATTCAGAGTTTTTATCATAAATGGATGCTGTATCTTGTCAAATGCTTTCTCTGCATCTATTGAGACGATCATGTGATTTTTATTCTTCATTTTATTAATGTGGTGTATCACGTTGATTGATTTGCGAATGTTGAACCATCCCTGCATCCCTGGAATAAATCCCACCTGATCATGGTATATAATCTTTTTAATGTATTGTTGTATGTGATTTGCTAGTATTTTTTGAGGATTTTTGCAGCGATGTTCATCAGCAACCTTGGCCTGTAATTTTCTTTTTTGTGTTGTGTTTTTCTGCTTTTGGTATCAGGGTAATGTTGGCTTTGTAGAAAGAGTTAGGGAGCCTTCCCCCAACCTCAATTTTTTGGAAGAGTTTGAGAAGGAAAGGTATTAAGTGTTCTTTGAATGTTTGGTAGAATTCATCAGAGAAGCCGTCCGGTCCTGAACTTTTCTTTTGGGGGAGGTTTTTGATTACTGTTTCGATCTCCTTACTGGTGATTGGTCTATTCAAATTCTCTATTTCTTCTTGATCCAGTTTTGAAAGGTTGTATGATTCTAAGAATTTATCCATTTCTTCCAGATTATCCAATTTGTTGCCGTATAGCTTTTCATAGTATTCTCTGATAATCTTTTGTATTTCTGAGGCGTCCTTTGTAATTTCTCCTCTCTCATTTCTGATTTTACTTATTTGTGCCCTCTCTCTTTTTTTCTTGGTGAGTCTAACTGAAGGTTTGTTGATTTTGTGTAACTTTTCAAAGAACCAGCTCTTGGTTTTATTAATTTTTTCTATTGTTTTTTTTTGTCTCTATTTCATTTATTTCTGCTCTGATTTTTATTATTTCGCTTCTTCTACTGATTTTGGGCTTTGTTTGTTCTCCTTTTTCCCATTCCTTTAGGTGCACTGTTAGATTGTTTATTTGAGATTTTTCTTGTTTGTTGAGATAGGCCTGTGTTGCTATAAACTTCCCTCTTAGAACCGCTTTTGCTGTATCCCACAAATTCTGGCATGTCGTAATTTCATTTTCATTTGTCTCCAGGTATTTTTTGATTTCTCCGTTGACTCAATCGTTGTTCAGTAGCATTTTGTTTAATCTCCGTGTATTTGTGGCTTTTCTGATTTTCTTCCTATAGTTGATTTCTAGTTTCATACTGTTGTTGTCAGAAAAGATGCTTGGTATTATTTCAATCTTCTTAAATTTATGGAGACTTATTTTGTGGCCTAATATGTGATCAGTCCTAGGGAATATTCCATGTGCATTTGAAAAGAATGTGAATTCTTTGGTTTTTGGATGGAATGTTCTGTATATATCTACTAGGTCCATCTGTTCTAGTGTGTCTTTTAAGGCCAAGGTTTCCTTATTGATTTTCTGTTTGGATGATCTATCCATTGGTGTAAGTGGAGTGTTAAAGTCCCCTACTATTGTTATTTTACTGTCTATTTCTCTTTTTATGTCTGTTAATAATTGCTTTATATATTTAGGTTCTCCTACGTTGGGTGCAAAGATATTTACAAGTGTTGTATCCTCTTGTTGGATTGTTCCCTTGATCATTATGTAGTGCCCTTGTTTGTCTCTTGTCACAGTTTTTGTTTTAAAGTCTATTTTGTCTGATATGAGTATTGCTACCCCAGCTTTCTTTTCATTGCCATTTGCATGGAGTATCTTTTTCCATCCCTTCACTTTCAGTTTGTGAGTGTCTTCAGGTCTGAAATGTGTCTCTTGTATGCAGCATACATATGGGTCTTTTTTTTTTTATCCAATCAGCCACCCTATGCCTTTTAATTGGAGCATGTAGTCCTTTGACGTTTAAAGTAGCTATCAATAAGTATGTATTTACTGCAATTTTTTAACTTTTTTTCTAGGAGTTTTAATAGTTCTTGTCTGTTCCTTTCTTCTTCTCTTGCTCTCTTCACTTATGGTTTGATGGCTTTCTTTAGTATTATGTTTGGGCTCCTTTCTCTTAGTTTTTTTGTGTATTTATTATAGTTTTCTGGTTTGTGATTACCATGGTGTTCCCATACAGTAACCTATGTATACAGCAATATATATTAAGTCTGAAAGCTCTACTCTTTAACACCCCTCCTCCCAGATTTTATGTTTTTGATATCATATCTAACCTCTTTTTGGTGCATTTGTATCCGTTACCCTCTTATCATAGAAATAGATAATTTTTCCTATTTGTTGTATTCTCTTTTCCCCTTAAATAAGTACCTTTAGCATTTCTTGTAGTACTGTTTTCTTGGTGACAAACTCCTTTAATTTTTGCTTGTCTGGGAAACTTTTTTATCTCTCCTTCCATTTTTAATGATAACCTTGCCAGGTAGAGTATTCTTGGCTGTAGATGTTTTCCTTTTAGCACTTTATATATATCATGCTTCTCTCTCATGTAAGGTTTCTGCTGAGAAGTCAGCTGATAGCCTTATGCGGTTTCCTTTGTATGTAACTTGTCTTTCACTTGTGGCTTTTAGGATTCTCTCTTTATCTTTAATTCTGGACATTTTAATTATGATGTGTCTTGATGTAGGCCTCTTTGGGTTTACCTTATTTGGTGCTCTCTGTGCTTCCTGTACCTGGATGTCTGTTTCTTTCCTTAGGTTAGGGAAGTTTTTAGCTATTATTTCTTCCAATAGATTCTCTGCCCCTTTGTCTCTCTCTTCTCCTTCTGGGACACCTATAACTTGGATGTTAGTGCACTTGATGTTGTCCCAGAGCTCCCTTTGACTGTCCTCACTCTTTTCAATTCTTTTATCTGTTCAGCTTGGGTGATTTCCTCTAGTCTTTTGTCCAGCTCACAGATCTGTTCTTCTGTGACCTCTACTCTCATTTTGAGTCCCTCTAGTGAATTTTTCATTTCCAGTATTGTATTCGTCATTTCTGATTGGTTCTTTTTTAAATCTTCCATTTCTTTGTTGAGGTTCTCACTGAGTTCATCCATTCTTCTCCCAAGATCAGTGAGCATCCTTATGACTCTTTGTTTGAACTCTCTGTCAGGCAGGTTGCTCATTTCTGTTTCGCTTATTTACTTTTCTGGGGTTTTGTCCTGTTCCCTCACTTGGAACGTTGGCACATATTCCTTTGCCTCCTCATTTTCCCTCTTTCCCTGTGATTGTGTCTGTGTATTAGGTAGGTCAGCTACGTCTCCTGCTCTTGGAGAGTTGACCTTGTGTAAGTGATGCCGTATGAGGCCCTGCAGTGTGCTTCCCTCAGTTCCGAATGTTCCGGGAGTGACCCCTATGTGGGCTACGTGTGTCCTTCTGTTGTGGGCGCCCAGGGAGGCTGAGCTATGTATGCCCCTGGCCAGCTGTTGTAATGCTCAGCTGCTTGTAATTCTTGTGGGCCCTTCAGTCTCTTTATCAGGTGTAGGGAGCCCCAGCACTTTGGATACAAGTTCTAATAGCACATTCCTGTTGTAGTATTTCTATTAAGTGAGTAGGCCCCCAGCATGGCAGGTTGTTAGGCTTAGGGGCTTACAATTGCTATAAGCCTCCAGCCTTTAGGTCTCTTGTCAGCTGTCTGAGGATTGCAGCTGGGTGGGGCTGGCCTCAGGCACGGGAACACCCAATTGTTTCAGGCTTTGGAAGGTGGGGCAAACCCACTGTGTGGCTCTTTGAGAAGCACAAGTCTTCTCAGCTGACAAGCCCTGCCGCCCACAGGTCCACACACACAGTCAACACAGTCCTGCCCCGTGCGCCCACCCCAACCTCCTGAAGTGGACCCAGTCTCTCCAAGGCGGTAGCCCCACGCACTCCACCACCACCCCACACTCTCCAGCCACTCCTTTGCTCATGCCCTGCCCCACACAGGTGGACCCAGTCACCAGGCTGCAGAGAATCCAGTCACCGATCTATGCAGGCCCACAAGTTGCCCGAGCACTTGTTGTTGGGTGGGGCCAGTGCCTAGGGTGGGCTGCCTGCCCTGGCTGAGCTGGATTAAATCAGTGCTCTAGTGGGTTGGGCAGACCCTCAGCTAGCAGGGCCCAGGGAGAACTCCAATGGCGTCTGCCAGCGTCTGTGTCAGCACACCCACACCAGGCCACAACAATGGCCACCGCCAATGTCCCAGTCTGTGGATAGGTCTCACCTCTCACTGAGATGCACTCAGAACCTATCAGGTGAATCTCTTTTCACCAAAGGACTTTCTTTCTGGTGATTTTAGGTTGCTTTCTGAAATGGGTGCTTTTCTGTGTGGGCCCTTTAAGAGCAGTTTTAATTTCTTTGTGAACCAGCTTTTCTGGGGGTACTCCCCAACGTTTTAGTAGCAGGCAAAGTCAGATATTATGCCACTTGTCTCGATTGTGCTGGGTCCACAAAATGCCTATAGCAGGCATGCCCCCCACCTCAGGTCCCCCACTCCTCCAGAGGAGGCTGCATACCTTTGGGCTGCTTCCTGGCGGCCGTGAAGCTGGCGGCTTGTGAAGGTGGCGTTTTTTCTCTCCAGAAGGAAATTTCTGCGTCTTCCGCCTCAATTAGGATTGTCATTTGTTGCAGGAGTTCCTCTTATCCAATTTTCAGTTCTGTCTCAGGGGTAATTTTTCCAAGAGTAGTTGTAAATTGGCTGTGTCAGTGGGAGGAGGTGAGTTCAGAGTCTGCCTACGCAACCATCTTGACTTGCTATCCAAGGTTTTCATTTCTTTGGGATAAACATTCAAGAGTGCAATTGTTGGTTGTATGGTAATTTCGTGTTTAGTTTTATAAGGAACTGTCAAAGAGTTTTGGAGGGTTCCTGTGACATTTTATATTCCCAGGAGCAATACATAGGGGATCTAATTTCTCTGTATCCTCAAAAAGATGTGTTGTTATAATTATTTTTTTAGCCATTCTAGTAAGTGTATAGTGATATCTCATTGATGTTTTAATTTGCATTTCCCTGGTGAATAATGATGTTGAACATCTTTCATTCGCTTTTGTGGCATTTGTAGGTCTTTTTAGGTGAAATGTCTGTTCATGTCTTTTGCCCATATTCCAACTGGATTCTTTTTTACTGTTGAGTTTTGAGCATTCTTTATATATTCTAGGTATTAGTCTTTTGTCAGAAATGTGGATTGTAAATACTTTCTCCTAGTCTATAGCTTGTATTCTTATCCTCTTCACATGGACTTTCACAGAGCAAAAGTTTTTAATTTTGATGAGGTCTAATTTACCAATTTCCCTTTTATGGATTATACTTTTGGTGTTAAATTTAAGAAATCTTTGCCTAGCCCTAGATCTTGAAGATTCCCTCTTATTTTTTTCTGAACACTTTTATAGTTTGTGTTTTATGTTTTAAGTCTGTGATCCATTTTGAGTTAGTTTGTGTATAAATTGTCAGACTTAGGTTGAGGTTTTCTTGGCTTTCTTTCTTTGACTATGGATGTCTTATTCCTCCAGCACCATTTGTTGAAAAAGTTTTCTTTCCTCCATTGAATTACTTTTGAAAGTTTGTCAAAAATCAGTTGGGCATAATTGTATAGGTCTATTTCTGGTTTATCTATTCTCCTCCATTGACCTATGTGTTTATCCTTCCACCAGCACCACACTGCCTTGATTACTATAACTACATGTTAAGACTTAATATTGAATAGAGTCATTACTCCTAGTTTCTTCTTCTTTTTTCAAGATTTTCAAAATCAATCATGGGCCTATGCCTTTCCACATAAATTTTAGAATAAGCTTGTCTATGTCTACAAAAACTTTGCTGGGATTTTGTTTGAAACTGCATGAAACCTGTTGATCAATTTGGAGAGAACTGACATCTTTACTATTTTGAGTCTTTCAATTCATGAACACTGTATGTTTCCCCATTTATTAAAGTTTCTTTGATTTTTTTCCATTACAGTTTTATATTTTCCAAACATGGATTCTGTGCATATTTTGTTAGATTTATACCTAAGTATTTCATTTCCTTTGGAGATATTGTAAATGGTAACATGTTTTTAATTTAGGTTTCCACAAGTTTATTGTTAGTATGTAAAAATCTGATCGGTTTTTTGTGTTGATTTTGCATCCTGTGACCTTTCTGAAATCACTTATTATTTCTAGGAATTTTTTTGTAGGTGGCTTGGGGTTTTCTATGTAGATATTTGTATCATCTGCTAATAGGGACACTTTTATTTCTTCCTTTCCAATCTGTATGCATTTTATTTCCTTTTCTTGTATTACTGCAGTGGCTAGAACTTCCAAATTGTCTTGTTCGAAATCTAAGGGGCAAGCATTCAGTCTTTTAGCATTAAGTATGATGTTACTTCTAGGTTTTTTGTAGATGCTCTTTATCAAGTTGAAGTTGTTCCTCTCTACTCCTACCTTGCTGAGAGTTTGTTTTTATTTTTTATTATGAATGTGTGAAGAAGATCAAATCCCTGCTCAACACTGATGAAGCCACAAGAAGAAGGTATGGTTTTTCTGTTGGTGTTTAGCAGGAGTAGGGTTGGTATTGACAAAAATTTTTCGAATATTAGGCCACTCTTCTCCCAGTTTTGACTGGGGGGAACAGACGTTTTTTGGAGCTTTAAAAAAAATCTGTACCTATTGGTAGTTCTGAGCTGGAGGCTTCTGCAGCATCCTGTCTGGGATATCGGAGACGCAATAAGGAAACGCAGTGAAATGCCTGCCATGTCATTCCTCAAGTCCCAGGGTCCCTAGGCAGTCCACTGTTTACTTTCTATCTTTCAGAATCTTTCTATGGTTGTTTATTGTGTTAAATTTAAGGTATTTTAATTTAAAGAGGGAGGATCTGGGGAAAATGAGGTTGCTTTACCTAGGTGGAAATGGAAGTACTTGATGAACTCCTTTTATTTCAAAGTTATTCTGTAGTGAAAGACATTTCTTTGTGAAAGGTATTCCTCATATGGAAGCCCATGTAAATTGAAGTAAAGGATTAATTCACAGAAGAAACTTAATATTATTACTATGTATATAATGTACACAAAAGTCATAAAATTCTGGAGAAATAAAATAAGTAGTAGAAGAAAATTCAATGTCTTGTTTTGAATTACCCGATAAGCTGATGCAGAAGCAAGGATTTGAAGATAGTAGTTTATTTGAGAGTTGATTCCATGAAACACCAGTAGGATGGAGGCAAGGTGATATAGTGAAAAGACTTGTGCATTATGAAGCCAGTTACCATTCTGGGAAACTAGAGCCCAGCCTCGCTGTGAAATTTTGGGTGGTAGCGTGGAACACTCCTCAGAGTTATTCAAACCAAGAGGAAAAGAAGATGGGGTATGTATATAGAAATTCTCCAGAATCATTGATTGAGGATTACTTGTGGGAGCATGCATTCTTCAGCACTTCCAGCTTGTCTTGTGCATGGAAAAAGGTACTCCCACAGCCAGAAAATAGTGCTCTGGCAGAGTTTGCAGTAACAACCAACAGGCTGCCTGTCTAGTTGCATACCAAGGTAATATGGGTGGGGTTCTAGCAGTGTCTTCTTCAATCCACCCATTATACTAATTAGATTTACTTGCCCACCGCCTTAAGTTCACACTGTCCTGTTACTTATTCTTCACTGTAGTGGTTGGTCACATTTTTTTAAGTAAGAAACGTGACTTACAGCAAAAGAGTAAGTGGGTAAGATACAGTCCCTGCTGCTGCCATTGGTCCTAAGGCGAAATAAATATTCCATCATGTCCTTCCATGATCATCCATTCTAGATTTTTCCTTCAGCCTTGGCCAGCATGACTGCTGGCTTAGTTTGTTTGCCCTCTAGGGTAACATAGACTTTCATCCTGAGGGGTCTGAGCCCCTGGTTATCATGCCTTTAAGAGATCATGATCACGGCTGCTGTAATTTAATTTCCAAAGTTATTACCATGGAAATAACAAGAAGCATTCCAGTGTATCCTGTTAGCTCCAGATGTATTTATTCCTCTGTTATATTGTAGAAACCCTATCTCATGTTAGTCAAGGTCAGTTATCCTTGTCTATATGTGCTACCTCCTTTTGACTCTTTTTTCCTGCTAGCCTATTGTCATAAGGTGTCCAAAATGACTAGGTTTAGTGGATCCCTTACTGGGTTCCCTTGTAGAAGCGTTCCATTAGCACACTCATCTACAGAAATAGGACCTCTATTGCAGCAGAGCCTAAAATTTTGGTGACTGGAAACTCAAAATCCCAAACCGAGTCATTGATTAAATATTAAGAGGAGCCACTACTTCTTCCACCCCCTTGGTTTAAGATTCATATATTGTAGCTATCAGGAACCAGAACCTTACAATAGCCATATGTGCAATAACAGGGTTTCATCCTCAAGTCAGCAAACAGTATAGCCTCATTTCAGAACCCTAAGAGTCTATGCTGTATCTCTCTTATTGGGACTTACTGATATTCCACATGGTGTCTTTATCTACCACTGATATATCTAGTGCCATGGGACCTACTGAGTCATCTGGCCCAAAGAGAATTGCAGCCTGAGCATTCTGCTGAGCTTTCTCTCATTTGGTCCGCCTGCATATCAGCAGCCTCTGAGTCACCCGATAGATGTATTTCCAATTGTGGTGTATATCGTCTCCCAAATCTTAAGAGTCTTACCAATTTTGTGTATCTTTCCTAGTGATAGATGGTACAAGTGCAATAACTTGTCTTTTACCTTGGAAGGGATGTCTCAGCACACTCCAAACCACTCAATTTCACAAATGTTGCAGTATTCTTAATCTTTCTACATTTATATACCACCCTCTGGTATGTGTTTATCTTGCTAGGACATCCAGAATATTTGCTACTTCCTGCTCACAAGATCCAGTTGATATGATGTCAGCAATGTTGTGAACCTATGTGATATTCTGTAGGATAGGAAGATAATAACATTCTGTGAACTTTATTTTACCAGACAGCAAGAGAGTTAACACAGTCCTGAATAAAGAGCATGAATATATACTGCTGTCTGTCCCAGAGAATTTAATACTATTTTGATTTCCTTTCCTGATGAGAATTGAAAAGAGTACATTTGTCAGATCCATGACCTCATACCAAATGCCAGAGGCTCTGTTATAGTAAGGAGACCACATAGCAGCTTCAATTTGGAACTAGAGATTGATTAGGTTTATGGGAGTTAGCTCTCATGTACCATGATATAGCTGGCTTTTGTAGGATAGAAGTTGGTGAACTAAACGGGGATATGGGAGATCTTGCATTCTTTAAATAGTTAAAGTTGGCATTAATTCTGAAAGTCCACATAAAATGTGGTATTGCTTCTGATTTTTTTTCTTGGCTGGGGGCTGAGGACAGGATTAAGTGATTCCAATTAGTCTTGAACATAATGATTTTTATTTTACAGATCAGGAACCACTATGAGGGTTCCATCAGTTGCTAAGTATGCCCATCCCATTTAGGCACAAGGGCAGAGGAATGATCACACGGTAGGTCTGCACACCCATAAGCGTGCTGTGAAACAGACTCAAGGTATGACTCCATTTATCACCACTCTAATTCAGGGAGGGAAGGAGAATAGTCTGAAGAAATTTTGGACACTATATCCAACAGTCCTTGAAAGATGTGGATATTCCCTCTTTCTGCAGTTTACAGCCACTCTGTAAATAGTTATAGGTTTCTTTAAGGAAATATTGAGGGATTAACAACTGTATATACTTGCTGGGCTGTTGCAGGGTCTTTCTTCAAGGGAAACTGGCTTCCCTCTCAATCAATAGGTTCTAAGTTTGAGGACTAAATTAGTTTTGAGAAATGGGTGAAGAATTATGCTTTTCTATTATGGCAGCTGGAAGCAGACTTCTGCTCATTTTTTCTTGATATGTTTAGTTAGATAAGTCAATTAATACCCTCAATGGCTGCTCATCTATCTTTTTCTTAGGAACACAATTGTTTGTTGGGCATAGCCACAGATCCCTTCAGGTGAGGAACTCTTCGTTTTCATTTTATGCCTTGATATCCATTATGGTAATTACATCATTCTTGCCTGTGATGGTTATGTGCTGCCAGTTGGCCATGGCCCTAATGGAATCCTTTAACTTTATTGATGTTAGTAAGCCCAGTGCCATAGCAGCATCTCTTATTGTCAACCTTGGCCCATAAAGGACAGCCACACTCATAGAAGAATGGCATTGTTTCACATTTTTGCAAGTTATTTTCTGACTTAAGACAGCTGGATTCTAGTATCTGCTTCTGAATTCCATCTGTTGCAATATCACACATCATGCAGCATCTGGGAAACCCAGCTGTACACTTCTGCGAGAATGAGAGTGAAAAGACAAATTACATCTTAGTATCTGTTCTGAAAATAGTTTTGACCTTGTGAACCCCCTGGAAGACTCTCAGCTTCCAGGTGTACTCAGACCACACTGTGAACCTTTGTTCTAACCAAATATATGGAACCCAGACTTACCACATCTCCACAATGGATCTTAACTGTTCTGAGACTTGCCTTCAGTGTTCACGGCTTTAGGTGGAATGCAAGGGCTTTGTCGTAATGAATGCCTCCCTCCACTCCTGCTATGCCAGACAGACAGCTGGAATAACCATCCAGATTGGCAATGTTTCCAGTTCCCCAGTGGATAAAAGCTTTGCCACATTGAGACTCATGATCTTTCTTCTCCATGGTCTGGATTTGTCCACATGGACTTGGATATATGCTCTTAAAGATGTCATTATAGGACATTATGGACTATCATGCTAAGAAATGTGACATTAAAAAAATAACAACCTCAAAACCCAATGTTCATTTTTCTTCCCTGCAGCAAATAATGAGTTGTTCCTTATGTCCCATTTTAATAATTTATCTTTTTTTCTTTTGTTAATCCCAGGACTTGCTTCAAGTTGAAAAGTGGAAGACAGATGGAATTGAAAAGCAGGGTTCTCTCTAAGTTACAGAAAAAAGGGTAAATATTGTCAAAATAAAGATAATTACAATATAGGAGATTAGCTGGAGATAAGAAAGGAAGTCCAGAAGAGACTGAAGATATGAAGAAGAAAAAACAAATGGAATCAGAAATGGAGAAGAGACTGCAGTAAAACATGATCTCAAAATGATGATGTGAATGGGTAAATTGCAATAATGCCTGAAGATTGGGTTTGAGTCAATAACTACAGTCTGTTCTTCACCAACTACTGCATTCCTGGCTTTTATCATTAAGAAGACTATTTACAGTGTTTTATATATATATATATATTTTTTTTTTTTTTGAGGAAGATTAGTCCTGAGCTAACACCTGCTGCCAATCCTCCTCTTTTTTGCTGAGGAAGATTGGCCCTGGGTTAACATCCATGCCCACCTTCCTCTACTTTATATGGGACACTGCCACAGCATGCCTTGATAAGCAGCTTGTAGGCCTGCACCCAGGGTCTGAACCTGTGAACCCTGGGCCACTGAAGCAGAGTGTGCAAACTTAACTGCTACACCACTGGGCCGGCCCCTTTATAGATGTTATATTTTAAAGCAAACACACGGTTCATTAAGAACCCATTTATCTTTACTTTTACCCACATAGTGTTATGTAGTATTTTGTCAACCTTATGGTAATTATGACTAATCTCCTTTGAAGATGTTACAAGGACAATATAGTCTTTTTAAAATTGAAGTGTAGTTGACATACAATATTAAATTTGTTTCAGGTGTATAACATAGTGATTTGACATTTATATACATTATGAAATGATCGTGACAAGTCTAGTAACCATCTGTCACCAAAATATTACAATTGACTATATTCCTTATGCTGTACATTACATCCTTGTGACTTATTTTATAACTGGAAGTTTGTACCTCGTAATTGCTTTCACCTATTTCACTCATCCCCCACCCGCTCCCCTCTGGTGACCACCAACTTGTTCTTTGTATCTACGAGTTTGTTTCTGTTTTATTTGATCATTTGTTTTGCTTTTTAGATTCCAAATTTAAGTGAAATCATATAGTATTTGTCTTTCTCTGTCTGACTTATGTCACTTAGCATAATACCCTCTAGGTCCACCCACATTGTTGCCAATGGCAAGATTTCATTCTTTTTTTATGGCTGAATAATATTGCATTGTATATGTATGTACCACATCTTCTTTATCCATTCATCCGTTGATGGACACTTACGTTGTTTCCATATCTTGGCTATTGTAAATAGTGCTGCAATGAACAGAAGAGTGCATATACCTTTTTGAATTAGTCTTTTTGTTTTCTTTGGATAAATATCCAGCAGTGGGGTTACTGGATTATGTAGTAGTTTTATTTTTAATTTTTTGAGGAATAAGGATACTGTTATCCATAGTGGCAACACCAATTTACATTCCCAACAGTGTCCGAAGGTTCCCTTTTCTCCATATCCTTGCCAATACTTGTTATTTGTTGTCTTTTTGATAATAGCCATTCTGACAGATGTGAGGTGATAGCTCATTGTGGTTTTGATTTGCATTTTCCTGATGATTAGTGCTGTTGAGCATATTTTCATGAGTCCGTTAGCTATTTGTACGTCTTCTCTGGAATAATGTCTATTCAAGTCCTCGGCTCATTTTTTAATC
The DNA here is from genome assembly GCF_020826845.1 of Diceros bicornis minor. Taxonomy (NCBI): domain Eukaryota; kingdom Metazoa; phylum Chordata; class Mammalia; order Perissodactyla; family Rhinocerotidae; genus Diceros; species Diceros bicornis. The sequence goes on along the minus strand of NC_080745.1, from coordinate 16,839,339 downwards.
AGACTATTTTTTTGATTTTGAGTTGTATGAGTTCTTTATATACTTTAGATATTAACCTCTTATTGGATATATCATTTGCAAATATCGTCTCCCATTCAGTAGGTTGCCTTTTCGTTTTGTTGATGGTTTCCTTTGCTGTGCAAAAGCTTTTTAGTTTGATGTAGTCCCATTAGTTTTTTTTTGTTTTTTTCACTTTTATTGCCTTTACCTAAGGAGACAGACCCAGAAAAATATTGCTAAGACCAACGTCAAAGAGCTGACTGCCTATGTTTTCCTCTACGAGTTTTATGGTTTCGGGTCTTACATTTATGTCTTTAATCCATTTTGAGTTTATTTTTGTATATGGTGTAAGAAAGTGGTCCAATTTCATTCTTTAGCATGTATTGTCTAGCACCATTGGACATATGCAGTTTCCCAACACCATTTATTGAAGAAACTGTCTTTTCCCCATTGTATATTCTTGCCTCCTTTGTCGTAGATTAATTGACCATATAACCATGGCTTTATTACTATGCTTTCTACTCTGTTACATTGATCTATGTGTCTGCTTTTGTGCCAGTACTATACAGTTTTGATTACTATAGCTTTGTAGTATAGTTTGAAAGCAGGGAGAGTGAGAAAATATAGACTTTTGAGAGCACATATGACACCATTTCATTCATTCACATTTCATACAATTCATTCACTGTTAATTATGACAGTTTTATGTTTCCAACAACAACCAGTTAACTTCCTCAGAGACATGTAGTATATCTGGCCTCTATTCAATTGTATTCTAAATTCTCCAAATGACATTTAGGTTTCTTTGAGATTTGCTCATAATCTCTCTTGCATCAACAAATGATATACATGCCATAGAGTCACTTGACCTTCCATTTCTGACCACAATGGTGTAAGAAACTTTTGCTATCTGGAGAGTCAAGGGAGTAATTGGTGACATCAGTACACCGAATCTATCTTAAAGGAACTGGGAATCAGTTTACTAAGGGAGTTCTCCCCTCTGAGTCTTCCCTGAGATGAATCCACAGCCAAAAGATTTGCGGCTGACCAAGTGTTCACAGTTCCCCATTGTGACCTGACTTGTCCACTGACTTATGACTGCCTTGACTTGACCAAACATTAGTCATGCTTCTCTACTCATCTCAGGCCCCTAAAACTTTAGCTTGACCCCAAGCTTAAGCAAACACTAAGGTGCAGAACATTTCCTCTTAACACCCTATTCTGAGAATTGGCCAACCACAGGAGAAATATTTTCTGTTGAAGCACTCTAATTTTGCCGCCTGCTCACCCCCACCATGGGCTCTCCTCCTCAATAAAGTTTCTGCTAGCCTTGCTTACTATTCCATGTAAAAGAAAAATAAACGTATTCTGTTTAATTTTGAGATGCTTACAGATCCTGCATTTGGAACATTCTCTCTATTGCAATAAATACATGTTGAATAAAGTCACCATACCTAAGTCTGGATTAGCTTTTATTTAACGCTGCCCATGTGGGCTGGTGCAGGTCACAATAGATATGTTCTGGAGTTCTAAGGAATAACTCTAAATCACCATTAAGATCTGTTTGAACTGTTCACTCTATTAGCCAAGACTTCCATAAGATTTAAAACTTTGGCTTCCTCAAGTTTTAGAAAGCTCAAAGTGCACAAAAAATATAGGGATCTGTTATTCCTGGATCTATTAAGGACATTATGGAAATACAGAATTTTAAGCTGAAACAAAGATAGAGACATTTCAAGCTCAAAAGTTTCCCCCTAATTTATTCATCAGCCTAAAATAACATTTTATCATTTGTGAGAGAGAGAAAAAAGCAGAACCAAGTTCTAATACCTGTGAACTACATCCAGGTGAGTATGTGACCTCAATGTAGTTGATCAATCAGCAGTTTATGGATTATAAAGTAAAACCAACCTTTCAGGAAATGCAATGTTAGGGCAGTGGGCTTGGCCACATCAGACAACTTGTTTAGACAAACTCCAAACATCTGAGGCTTCCATGCTACACAAAAGATAATTTTTAAGGGATAAAAGAAGGATAGCTTTTCATTTCTGCCTAAGTCAAAGAGAGGAGTAAGAATCAGAGATAAATTAGAGGAAATGGACAAATTCTGAGAAAGATACAAACTAACTCAAGAAGAAATAGAAGATATGAATAGCTATGTAACAAGTGGAGTAATTGAATTAGTGATCAAAAAACTTCCTACAAAAAATTCCAGGAACAGATAACTTTGGTAATGAATTCCACGAAACATTTAAAGAAGAATTAACACCAATTCTTCACAAACTGCCAAAAATATGAAAGGAAAGAACACTTCCAAACTCTTCCTATGAGGTCAGTATTATTCTGATATCAAGATCCAACAAAGATATCACAAGAAAAGAATACACACCAATATGCCTTATGAATAGAGATACAAAAATACTCAACAAAATGCTAACAAACCAAGTTCAGCAACATATTAAAAAGGATAATATACCATGACCAAGTAATACACCATGACCAAGTGGGGCTTATCCCAGGAATGCAAGGTTGGTTAAACACATAAAAATCAATCAATGTAATACACCATATAAGCCAGCCTGGTGGTCTAGTTGTTAAGATTTAGTGCTTTCACCACCACAGCCCAGTTTGTTTCCTGGTCAGGGGACCCCACCACCAGTCTGTTGGTTGTCATACTGTGGTGGCTTCTCCTTGCTGTGATGCTGAAAGTTATGCCACCAGTATGTCAAATACCAGCAGGCTCACCCATGGTGGACAGGTTTCAGCAGAGCTTCCAGAAAGGAAAGAGTAGGAAGAAGGACCTGGCCACCCACTTCCGAAAAAATTGGCCACGAACACCCTATTAATAGCAGTGGAGCATTGTCTGATATAGCGTCAAAGATGTGAGGGTGGTACAAAAAAGACTAGGCAGGCTTTCACTATGCTGTACACAGGGTTTCTAGGAGTCAGAATTGGCTCAGTGGCACTAACAACAAAAATACACTATACTTAAAGAATAAAGGATAGAAAGCACATGATGATCCCAATAGATGCAAAAAGAGCATTTGACAAAAATTAAAACCTTCTCATGATAAAAACATTTGAAAAACTTAAAATAGAAGGGAAGTTCCTCAACTTGATAAAAAATATCTATTAAAAACCTCTTGATAATAGCATACTTAATAAGGAAAGACTGCATGCTTTCTCCCTAAGATCAGGAACAAGACAAGGGTGTCTGCTCTATCCACTTCTATTTAACATTGTACTAGAGGTTCTAACAAGGGCAATGAAGCAAGAATAAGAAATAAAAGACATTCAGATTGGAAAGGAAGAAGTAAAATTATCTCTATTTGAAGATGCCATGATTTCGGACATAGAAAATTCTAAGGAATCCACACAAAAAATCTATTAGAACTAATAAATGAGTTCTACAAGGTTTCAGAATACAGGATCAAGATACAAAAATAAATTGTATTTCTATACACTAGCAATGAAGAATACAAAATTGAAATTAAGAAAACAATTTCATTGACAATAGCATCAAAAAGTATAAAACGCTTAGGAATAAATTCAAGCAGGGAAGTGAAAGACTCGTATGCTGAAAAATACAAAACATCATTGAAAGAAATTAAAGAAGACTTAAATAAATTGAAAGACATCCCATATTCATGGATTGGAAGACTTAATATTGTTAATTCAGCAACACTCCCCAAAGTATTCAATCCCTATCAAAATTACAGCTTCCTTGTTTTTCAGAAATGGACAATGATATGCAAATGCAAGGGAGCCAGAAAAGCCAACATAAGCTGGAGGACAAAGTTCCTGATATCAAAACTTATTATAAAGTGACAGTAATCAAACCTGTGTGATTCTGGCATAAAGATAGATATATAAATCAATGGAATACAATTGAAAGTCCGGAATTAAGCCTTTACATTTATGGTCAATTAATCTGCAATAAATACCAAGAAAATTCAATGGGAAAGTATAGTCTTTTCAACATATGGTGCTGGAGCAATGGATATCCAATTGCAAAAAATGAATTTGGACTCCTACATCACACCATATACAAAAATTAACTCAAAATGTATTAAAGACCTAAATATAAGAGCTAAAATAATAAAATTCTTAGAAGAAAATATTGGTGTAAATCTGTGTGACCTAGGATTAGGCAAAGATTTCTTAGATATGACACCAATAGAACAAACAACAAAAGAACAGATACATTGAACTTCATCAAAATTAAAAATTTTGTGCTACAAAGGACAAAATCAAGAAAGTAAAGAGACAATCCACAAAGTGGAGAAAATATTTGAAAATTGTACATACAATACACCTGTATCTAGAATATTTAAGTAACTCTTACAACTAAACAATAAAAAGACAAATGACCCAATTAAAAATGAGCCAAGAAGTTGAATAGACATTTTTCTGAAGAAGATCTACAAATGGCCAAAAAGCACATGAAAAGGTGCTTGACAATTTTAGTCATTAGAGAAATGCAAATCAAAACCACAACAAGATACCACTTCACACTGACTAGCATGGCTCTAATTTTTAAAAAAGGAATATAGCAAGTGTTGGCAAGGATGTGGTGAAATTGGAACCCTCCTACACCGCTTCTGGATACGTAAAATGGTGTACCTTCTTTGCAAGACAGTTTGGCAGTGCCTAAAATAGAATTAACATGGTTCAGATCAATTCAACTTCTAGGCATATATCCAAGAGAAATGAAAACATGTTTTCACAGAAGTTTGTACATAAATACTCATAGCAGCATTATGCATGGTAGTCAAAGAATGGAAACAACCCTAATGTCTATCAGTGGATGAATGGATAAACAAACTGTGGTATGTGAGGGATGAGGATATACTGGTATAGATGAGGAGTGGGACAACTGTACAGGAATTCACCCTGGAGGGATCTCCTGCTGTCTGTCACTTGGAGAAGTTCCTCTTCCTGGAGCATCGCTCAAGTAGCTGTCCTCAATCACTGAAAACACGTTCATAATCACCATCACCTGGGCCGACCACCACCCTTTACTGAGATGTAATTATAGCACCCATTTTTGTGCACATTTTGAGGAGTTTTAAGAAATACAAACACCTCATGTAACCATGACCTCATTCAAGATATATAACATTTTCCTCACCAGGAAAAGTTCTTTGGTTTCCCATCGTTGTCAAACCCCACCCCCATGCCCAACCCCTGGCAATCAATGCTATGTTTTATATCTGTATAAAAAAGTTTTGCTTTTCCTAGAATTTCATATAAATGAAACAGAATATGTGCTCATTAGTGCCTAGTTTCTTTTACTCAATAGGTTTTTTGAGATCCATCCATTTCATTGAATCAGTAGTTCATTCTTTTTATGAATAAGTAGTATTTCTTCATCTGGATGGGCCGCCATTCATCGGTTGATGGACAATTGAATTGTTTTTGTTTTTGGCTATTATGGATAAAGCTGTTACAAATACTGTATACAACTGTGGACATACATTTTCATTGCTCTTATTCCAGTACCTAGATTTAGAATTGTTAAGTCATACGGTAAATGTATGTTTAATTTTATCAGAAACTGCCAAACTGTTTTCCAAGTGATTGTATTATTTTATATTACCACATGCAATTAGTTAGAATTCCAGTTGCTCCATACCTATGCTAACCCTGTGTCTTACCCATCTTTTTAATTTTAGCTATTCCAGGGGGGGTGTAGTTTATTACAACTGTTAAATTTATAAGATAAGAAAAACTTAGTTTTGCCTCATATATAGTAGATCATACTTTAGAGCCTCTCAGAAAAATCATTAAAAAGTGATAGCAAAATTCAGATTTCCTATATTTTTTTGCTGACTGCCTGCTGCATACAGAAGGAAGCATTAATTTTGACTCTCTCTCAGAGGGATGTATTCATGCTTTTATATGTGCAGCCCTCAAATTCTCAGGTCGCTGAGGATGGATTGGGTCACCAACAAATGAAGGAGAAATTCTCAGATATATTTTAGGGGGCTAAAGATTTTGGCAGCAAAACATAAATTTCAAACAATTTGGAATAGTCCAGTTACTATTTTATCATCAATTATTTATTTTCTGATTCTCACTTTTGGTCTAGTTAAAACCCAACCTTTACTTACCTTTTCAAATCCTCCATAGTAATTGATCTGTCTGCCCTTCAATGCTGATAGAATTCATGTGGTCAATGGATTGTAATGATGATGATGCCGCTGCTGCTGCTGCTGCTGCTAATAATGGAGTCCTAGGGCGTGAGAGCTCCCTCTACAGGCCTTCCTGAACCCAATTTTAGTTGAGGTTTCCTTTATTAATTTTCACATGTAACTAATTTTATTTTACCCTTATTACAGAAATGGACACTAAGGCATAGAATAACTATTTACCTGAGTTGGATGTGGTCACTCAGAACTCTAGTTTCTATGCAATATCTATATTTAATTATTCCTTCAATGTGATGTTTGGCTAGGTTTTCACAATGTCAAGAATCAGGGTTAGAGTGAATATGACCCAGATATCCTGTTGGTACCTCTCTCATGCCTCATTCCTAATAAATGTTTGTCTGGCTGTAATAGGCATTAAATGAGCAGCATAGAACCATAGATTTAGTCCGTGACCATGTTTTACCTTGACTTCTTTGTGCATATATTCCCCCAAGAAGTTAACTGAGAGGAGAATTTGTCCGGCCAAGGTAGTGTTCCTGAGTTCCCTGCCCTAATGCCATGAAAAAATATCTTAATAACATGGCAATTTAACCATGGCCTGTAACAAGTTACAACTGTAAAATATTTACCTGAATAATTGCCTACATATCACAAAGTATTATGCAAGCATGTAAAACTTTAGCAATAATGGCTAGGTAATAATGAGAAATTCATAAGATAGCATGTTAAGAAAAAAAAAAAACTGAGTACAAAAGTTTACGGAGTTAACCTGGGCCCAAATCTCACCCTGCCTTCCCCTCTCTGACTGGTTATGTCATATCATGGTGAGTAAAAGAAGATCCTGAGAGAACTTCACCAACATTCTCTAACTGGAGAGGAATGTGTCTCACAGTGAACATTTCTTCCCTAACTATTTAATACTTTATGGAACCAAAATTACAGAATAATAAATGGGTAGAAATATAAAAAAATCAAAGATCCTATATTAGAGGGAAATATTTTAAAACAGTGAGTCCTTGATGGATCTAGTGCACACCCACTGCAGATCTCAGGAATGTATAGGAAACTCCAGCTTAATGTCAGTAATCTATCTGAGAATCAGAGATGGGTAGTGAAAACACAAACCACGATCTTACTTCCCGTTATTTTAAATGGGAAAACTATAATCTCTATGAAATCAGTCCCAACCTCCAGCCAGTTTTCTAAAACACAGTAAAAATGTCTCTATATAAATAATAATCATCATGTCAGGGTATAGAATACTTAAAACTTTGCTTCGTGATTTCCAAAAAACTAATGTGATTCTTGGCAACTGTTGCTTTCTCTCCATTAACACAGCCTTTAAGAAACAAAAATCCGAAGATGGCGGCGTAGGCAGACTCTGAACTCACCTCCTCCCGTGGACACAGCCAATTTACAACTACTCGTGGAAAAATTACCCCTGAGACAGAACTGAAAACTGGATGAGAGGAACTCCTGCAACAACGGACAATCCTAACTGGGGTAGAAGAGGCAGAGACTCCCTTCCGGAGAGGAGAAACGCCGCCTTCACAAGCCGCCAGCTTCACGGCCCCCGGGAGCAGCCTCCCTGGAAGCGCGGGGTCCTGAGCCGGGGAGGCCCCCACTGTGGGCATTTTGTGGACCCAGCACAATCGAGACCAGCGGCATAATATCTGACTGTGCCTGCTACTAAAGCATTGCGGAGCACCCCCAGAAAACCCGGTTCACAAAGAAACTAAAACTGGCTCTTAAAGGGCCCGCGCACAAACTCACCCATTCCAGAAAGCATCCTAAAATCACCAGAAAGAAAGGTGCACAGTGCTTTGGTGACAAGAGACTCACCTAATAGGCCCTGAGTGCATCTCGGTGAGGGGTGAGACCTCTCCAGGGACTGGGACATTGGCGGCGGCCATTGTTGTGGCCCGGTGTGGGCGTGCTGACACAGACGCCATTGGAGTTCTCCCTGAGGCCTGCTAGCCCAGGGTCTGCTCCACCCGCGAGAGCACGGATTTAATCCAGCTCAGCCAGGGCAGGCAGCCCACCCTAGAGACTGGCCCCACCCAACAACAAGCCCTCAGGCAACTTGTGGGCCTGCATAGATTGGTGACTGGATTCTCTGCAGCCTGGCAACTGAGCCGACTTGAGCGGCGCAGGGTGTGCACAAGGAGCGGGTGGAGAGTGTGGGGCGGTGGCGGAGTGTGTGGGGCTCCCGCCGTGGAGAGACTGGGTCCGCTTGGGGAGGTCGGGGCGCTCACATGGGGCAGGACTGTGTTGACTGTGTGTGTGGACCTGTGGGCAACAGGGCTTGTCAGCTGCAGAAGACTTGTGCTTCTCAAAGACCCACATAGGAGGTTTGCCCCACCTTCCAAAGCCTGAAACAATTGGGTGCTCCTGTGCCTGAGGCCAGCCCCACCCAGCTGCAATCCTCAGAGAGCTGACAAGAGACCTAATAGGCTAGAGGCTTACAGCAATTGTAAGGCCCTGAGGCTAACAACCTGCCACGCTGGGGGCCTACTCAGTTAAAAGAAATACTGCAACATAAATGTGGTATTAGAGCTTACAGCCAACTGTGCTGGGGCTCCCCACACCTGATAAAGAGACTGAAGGGCCCACAACAACTACAAGCAGCTGAGCATTACAACAGCTGGCCAGGAGCATAACTCAGCCTCCCTGGGTGCCTACAGGGAGAGCAAACAGGCCACAATAGAAGGACACACATAGCCCACATAGGGGCCACCCCTGGAAAATTGAGAACTGAGGGAAGCACACTGGAAGCCTCCTAAGGCATCACTTACATAAGGTCACCTATCCAAGAGCAGGAGACATAGCTGACCTACCTAATACGTAGACACAAGCACAGGGAAAGAGGCAAAATGAGGAGGCAAAAGAATACATTCCAAGTAAGGGAACAGGACAAAACCCCAGAAAAGGAACTAAGTGAAACAGAAATGAGCAACCTACCCGACAGAGAGTTCAAACTAAGAGTGTTAAGGATGCTCACTGATCTGGGGAGAAGAATAGATGAACTCAGTGAGAATGTCAACAAAGAAATGGAAGATATAAAAAAAAACCAATCAGAAATGACGAATACAATACTGGAAATGAAAAATTCATTAGAGGGACACAAAAGCAGAGTAGAGGATACAGAAGAACGGATCTGTGAGCTGGAAGAAAGACTAGAAGAAATTACCCAAGGTGAACAGGTAAAAGAGAAAAGAATTAAAAAGAGTGAGGACAGTCTAAGGGACCTCTGGGACAACATCAAGCGCACTAACATCCGTGTTATAGGTGTCCCGGAAGGAGAAGAGCGAGACCAGGGGGCAGAGAATCTATTTCAAGAAATAATAGATGAAAACTTCCCTAACCTAAGGAAGGAAACAGACATCCAGGTACAAGAAGCACAGAGAGCCCCAAACAAGATAAACCCAAAGAGGCCCACACCAAGACACATCATAATCAAAATGTCCAGAATTAAAGATAAAGAGAGAATCCTAAAAGCCGCAAGAGAATGTCAAGTTACATACAAAGGAAACCCCATAAGGCTATCAGCTGACTTCTCAGCAGAAACCTTACAGGCTAGAAGAGAATGGCACGATATATTTAAAGTGCTAAAAGGAAAAAACTTACAGCCAAGAATACTCAACCCAGCAAGGTTATCATTCAAAATGGAAGGAGAGATCAAAATTTTCCCAGCTAAGCAAAAATTAAAGGAGTTTGTCACCAAGAAACCAGTGCTACAAGAAATGTTAAAGGGACTGATTTAAGGGGAAAAGAGAAGACCACAAATAGGAAAAATTATCTATTTCCATGATAAGAGGGAAATGGATACAAATGCACAAAAAAGAGGTTAGATATGATATCAAAAACATAAAAGGAGGGAGGAGGGGAGTTAAAGAGTACAGCTTTCAGACAGAGGTCAAACTAAAGTGACCATCAATTCTGTATAGAAGAAGTAAGGAACAGAGAAGGACTACTAAAACACTGAGAAAAAACAAAAAAGTTAAAAAATGGCAGTAAGTACATACTTATCAATAGTTACTTTAAACGTCAATGGACTAAATGCTCCAATTAAAAGGCATAGGGTGGCTGACTGGATAAAAAAACAAGACCCATATATATGCTGCATACAAGAGACACACTTCAGACCTAAAGACACTCACAAACTGAAAGTGAAGGGATGGAAAAAGATACTCCACGCAAATGGCAATGAAAAGAAAGCTGGGGTAGCAGTACTCATATCAGACAAAATAGACTTTAAAACAAAAACTGTAAAAAGAGACAAAGAAGGGCATTACATAATGATCAAGGGAACAATCCAACAAGAGGATATAACACTTGTAAATATCTACGCACCCAATGTAGGTGCACCTAAATATATAAAGCAATTATTAACAGACATAAAAAGAGAAATAGACAGTAACACAATAATAGTAGGGGACTTTAACACTCCACTTACACCAACGGATAGATCATCCAAACAGAAGATCAATAAGGAAACATTGGCCTCAAACTACACACTAGAACAGATGGACCTAGTAGATATATACAGAGCATTCCATCCAAAAACCGAAGAATACACGTTCTTTTCAAATGCACATGGAACATTCTCCAGGATTGATCACATATTAGGCCACAAAACAAGTCTCCATAAATTTAAGAAGATTGAAATAATACCAAGCATCTTTTCTGACCACAACGGTATGAAACTAGAAATCAACTATAGGAAGAAAATCAGAAAAGCCACAAATACATGGAGATTAAACAAAATGCTACTGAACAACGACTGGGTTAACGAAGAAATCAAAGAAGAAATCAAAAAATACCTGGAGACAAATGAAAATGAAAATACGACATGCCAGAATTTATGGGATACAGCAAAAGCAGTTCTAAGAGGGAAGTTTATAGCGATACAGGCCTATCTCAACAAACAAGAAAAATCTCAAATAAACAATCTAACAATGCACCTAAAGGAACTAGAAAAAGAAGAACAAACAAAGCCCCAAATCAGTAGAAGAAGGGAAATAATAAAAATCAGAGCAGAAATAAATGAAATAGAGACCAAAAGAACAATAGAAAAAATTAATAAAACCAAGAGCTGGTTCTTTGAAAAGATCAACAAAATAGACAAACCTTTAGCTAGACTCACCAAGAAAAAAAGAGAGAAGACACAAATAAGTAAAATCAGAAATGAAAGAGGAGAGGTTACAACAGACACCTCAGAAATACAAAAGATGATAAGAGAATACTATGAAAAGCTATACGCCAACAAACTGGACAATCTGGAAGAAATGGATAAATTCTTAGAATCATACAACCTTCCAAAACTGGATCAAGAAGAAGTAGAGAATTTGAATAGACCAATCACCAGTAAGGAGATCGAAACAGTAATCAAAAACCTCCCCAAAAATAAAAGTCCAGGACCAGACGGCTTCCCTGGTGAATTCTACCAAACATTCAAAGAAGACTTAATACCTATCCTTCTCAAACTCTTCCAAAAAATTGAGGAGGGGGGGAAGCTCCCTAACTCATTCTACGAAGCTGACATTACCCTGATACCAAAACCAGACAAGGACAACACACAAAAAAAAGAAAATTACAGGCCAATATCACTGATGAACATCGATGCGAAAATCCTCAACAAAATACTAGCAAATCGCATACAACAATACGTTAAAAAGATTATACACCATGATCAAGTGGGATTTATTCCAGGTATGCAGGGATGGTTTAACATTCGCAAATCAATCAACGTAATACACCACATTAATAAAATGAAGAATAAAAATCACATGATCATCCCAATAGATGCAGAGAAAGCATTTGACAAGATACAGCATCCATTTATGATAAAAACTCTGAATAAAATGGGTATAGAAGGAAAGTACCTCAACATAATAAAGACCATATATGAGAAACCCACAGCTAATATCATCCTCAATGGTGAAAAACTGAAAGCTATCCCTCTAAGAACAGGAATCAGACAAGGATGCCCACTGTCACCACTCCTATTTAACATAGTATTGGAAGTCCTAGCCAGAGCAATCAGGCAAGAGAAAGAAATAAAAGGGATCCAAATTGGAAAGGAAGAAGTGAAACTGTCACTATTTGCAGATGACATGATTTTATATATAGAAAACCCTAAAGAATCCACCAGAAAACTTTTAGAAGTAATAAACGAATATGGTAAAGTTGCAGGATACAAAATCAACATACAAAAATCAGTTGCATTTCTGTACACTAACAACGAAGTAGCAGAAAGAGAAATTAAGAATACCATCCCATTTACAATTGCAAAAAAAAAGAATAAAATACCTAGGAATAAACTTAACCAAAGAGGTGAAAGATCTGTACACCGAAAACTATAAAACATTTCTGAAAGAAATTGAAGAAGACACAAAGAAATGGAAAGATATTCTGTGTTCTTGGATTGGAAGAATTAACATAGTTAAGATGTCCATACTCCCTAAAGCCATCTATAGATTCAATGCAATCCCTATCAAAGTTCCAACAACATTTTTCACAGAAATAGAACAAAGAATCCTAAAATTTATATGGAACAACAAAAGACCCTGAATAGCTAAAGGAATCCTGAGAAAAAAGAACAAAGCTAGAGGTATCATACTCCCTGATTTCAAAATATACTACAAAGCTATAGTAACCAAAACAGCATGGTACTGGCACAAAAACAGACACACAGATCAATGGAATAGAATCAAAAGCCCAGAAATAAACCCACACATCTATGGACAGCTAATCTTTGACAAAGGAGCCAAGAACATACAATGGGGAAAAGACAGTCTCTTCAACAAATGGTGTTGGGAAAACTGGATAGCCACATGCAAAAAAATGAAAGTAGACCCTTACCTTACACGATGCACAAAAATTAACTCCAAATGGATTAAAGACTTGAATGTAAGACATGAAACTATGAAACTTCTAGAAGAAAACATAGGCAGTTCGCTCTTCCACATCGATCTTAGCAACATCTTTTCAAACACCACATCTGACCGGGCAAGAGAAACAATAGAAAAAATAAACAAATGGGACTACATCAAACTAAAAAGCTTCTGCACAGCAAAGGAAACCATCAACAAAACGAAAAGACAACCTAACAATTGGGAGAAGATATTTGCAAACCATACATCTGATAAGGGCTTAATCTCCAAAATATATAAAGAACTCATGCATCTCAACAACAAAAAAACTACCAACCCAATTAAAAAATGGGCAAAAGACCTGAACAGACATTTCTCCAAAGAAGATATACAGATGGCCAACAGACACATGAAAAGATGTTCAAAATCACTAACTATCAGGGAAATGCAAATCAAAACTACAATGAGATATCACCTCACGCCCGTCAGAATGGCTATAATTAACAAGACAGGAAACAATATGTGTTGGAGAGGATGTGGAGAGGAGGGAACTCTCATACACTGCTGGTGAGAGTGCAAACTGGTGCAGCCACTATGGAAAACAGTATGGAGATTCCTCAAAAAATCAAGGATAGAACTACCATATGATCCAGCTATTCCACTGCTGGCTATTTATCCAAAGAACTTGAAAACACCAATTTGCAAAGATACATGCACCCCTGTGTTCATTGCAGCGTTATTCACAATAGCCAAGACTTGGAAGCAACCTAAGTGCCCATCAAGGGATGAATGGATAAAGAAGATGTGGTATATATACACAATGGAATACTACTCAGCCATAAGAAACGATGAAATCCAGCCATTTGTGACAACATGGATGGACATTGAGGGTATAATGCAAAGTGAAATAAGTCAGAGGGAGAAGGTCAAATACTGTATGATTTCCTTCATTAAGTAGTAGATAATAACAACAATAAACAAACACATAGGGACAGAGAGTGGATTGGTGGTTACCAGAGGGGAATGGGGGAGGGAGGAGGGTGAAGGGGATAATTTGGCACATGTGTGTGGTGATGGGTTGTAATTAGTATTTTGGTGGTGAACATGATGTAGTCCATGCAGAAATAGAAGTACAATGATGTACACCTTAAATTTTTGCAATGTTATAAACCAATGTTACTGCAATAAACAAAAAATTAAAAAAAAAAAAATTCCAAAAACCACTGCCACTCTGTTGACATTCTGTGTCTTTTCAAACATTTATCTTCATATTTGAATTTGAGCCTTTTCTTGAATATAATTTTATTTTAATGTTCTATTGATTACAAATAATATTTCCCATGTAAACATTAGTTGGTAATTTTTATTAAGAGATATGTTCTCTGAAGTTTAAATACTAACACCAGAGGTTTTTTTATTGGTGAAAGTTCTGCAGGATGTTCCTATAAATGAAGTTGGTTTAATAGATATATGTCCACATACCAGGGCACCACAAACCCTTTATGTGTTAGATTGTGTTCCTCTGTTAATTGTTGGCTTCATATTCCTTCTAGGTCGGGTTTTTACCCATCAGAGAATGCTTTAATGACATTCAACAAGCAACATGGAAGACGTCCAGAAAAATATGGAGAAAAATTCAAATTTCTGCAGAGACTAATGAGATGCAACCATGGAGAATTTCTATAGAGGGAATTCTTTACTCTACAAAGAGCAAAAACTAGTTTCCTTGCGTGTACCTGTGGCCCACATTAAAGAATGAAGAAGACATCAATAATTTTAAATTAGATATTATAGAATTCAGATTCTCCATTCAAAATGTACAAAAACTAGAAATTAGTAGCAGTTTTATCAACTATGCCTTGCTTGACAATTAAAAAATCTTCCTATCAACTTCAGTCAAAGAGGTATTTGAAATTGTCATTACAGAAAATCAAACATTTTAATCTTCTGGGATTTAACCTCTTGGAATTTCTAATTGGCCCTCTCCTTTCATTATTGCTTTGGCTTTTAATCTTTATTTGCTTTTTTAAAAAATATCATCTTGGTTTGGTCTCTAAGATTCTTGGAATTCTTTTCCTCCTTTGGGTCTAGGGATTTTTAGGTCCATTATTATCATTGTCATCATCATTGCAAATACACAGATCACACTGCTAAATCCCATTGTTTCAATTACGTTACTTGTATTAATTTATTCAATCCTCATTTTATTTCACAGATGAGGAAACAAAGGCACAGTTTTTACTTTTTTTTAGGGGGGAGATCATTTGCTTATTTCGTGGAAACAAATTGTCAAGAATTTAATTAGGAGATGATGTATGAGAAGGAAATTTTATAATTTCTAGCCTTCCTAAATGTTTATAATCTATTTAACATTTTGTTAACAGCTGAATGGTTTTAGAATTCTACATTGAAAATCATTCATCTAAAGCTTAAATGCCTCATTCCACTTTCTTCCAATATCAAAAGCTGCTGAAGAAGTTGATACATGGATTTCTGTAGTCTTTTGTAATGATTTTTTTTTATTTTTTATCTGCAAAAATTTTAAGATCTCTTCACATTTGGTGTTTGTAAATTTTATAATGTTATGTCTAGATACCAGGCTTTTTTATTTATTGAGCTGTTCCTACAGACAATTTGGAAATTTTCCTGTGTTTGCATATTTAATAATTTCTTCTCCTCTTTTTTCTCTGTTCTCTCTTCCTAAATCCCTAAGAGGCAGAATTTGGATATTCTGGACAAATGATTTATGTCCTCTGTCTTTTCTCACATATTTTCTATCTCTTTTTCTCTTGATATTTTACTTTCTGAAACCTCTCCATTTGCTTATCTGCCAACGATTGTAATGAATTTTTCCTTTCAGCTATTATATTTTAACTTATAAAAACATTTCTTTTATTGGATTATTCTTTTAAGGATGTTTTAAGGATGCAATATTATTTTTGAGCATACTGTGCTGGATTTTATTTGCTTTTCACTTCCTTTTTCTGCAGGCAGAGAGGTAGCAGCATTTATTTCCACTCCCTTCTATCCTCTAGATCACAGCAGCTGGAATCCTGGGAACTTTATTTTAGAGAATCCCTTGCCAGTAGTGCTCCAGATTCAACCCCACTAATGAAAAGCATTTTGTGATAGCTGAAAGGTGGAAGGAAAGCAGAGGCGTCATTATTCCCTTCAGAACGGTTGGTGTGTGGGCAGCAAAGGAAATAGTCTCAAAGGATTGAAGGCTGGAGAACACTGTGTGCTTGTGGCAAAACATTTATTAAAACTATAGACTCCAGTTACTCAAAATGCCTCCCACAGCCCCACTGCAGCCATAGTGATATTGCTATTGCAAATCTGACATACTGTCTCAGTGTTTTAACGCTAATAACTGTCCTCTATTGCACTCAGGATAAATTTTAAATAGCATCCACATATCTTCCTATTCTGATCCCTGAAAATCTACTTCTATGCAACTACTGAAAAGCTCTCTTCCTGTACATGGTATTTGACATCCCTTATAACTTAGACTCTGCCTATGTCTTCAGCTCATCTTTTTCTAATTCTTTTCCACCTCACCTTCCCCTGTAAGCATATGGAAGTATGCTGCATGATTTTATAACTCCACAAATGCTGTTGACCAACCTGAAATGCCTCCTATTTTCATTGTCCCAATGGAAATTTCCTGTGTCTTCCAAAATCACCTTTTCTATAAAGCCTCCAAAATAAAGAACTCATACATTTCAATAAGAAATAAGCAAACCATCCAATTAAAAATGGGCAGAGGAACTGAATAGACATTTTTCCAAAAGAATACATACAAATGGCCAACAGGTACATGAAAAGATGCTCTACATCACTAATGGAAATGCAAACATCACTAAGGGAAATGCCAATCAAAACCACAGTGAGATATCATCTCACACTTCTTTGGATGGCTATTATCAAAAAAACAAAGGACAGGAAGTGTTGGCAGGTATGTGGAGAAAAGGGAACCCTGTACACTGTTGATGAGAATGTAAATTGGTGCAGCCACTGTGGAAAACAATATAGAGTTTCCTCAAAAAATTCACAGTAGAATTTGCATTTGATCCAGCAAGCTCATTTTTGAGTATATAGCCAAAGGAATTGAAATATGGATCTCAAAGAGATATTTTCACTCCCATGTTTGTTGCAGCATTATTCACAGTAGCCAAGATATGGAAATAACCTAAATGTCCATCTACAGAAGAATGTATAAAGAAAATGTGGTAAAAACATATCATGGAATATTATTTAGCCTTACAAAAGATGGAAATCTTGCCATTTGTGACATCATGGGTGTACCTGGAGGACATTATTCTTAGTTAAATAAGCCTGATACAGAGAGGCAAACATTCCATGATCTCACTTATGTGTGGAATCTAATCAAACACATAGAAGCAGAAAGTAGAATGGTAGTGGTCAGGTCTGGGTAGGGGGAAGAACAAGGAAGTGTTGATCAAGAGTACAAAGTTTCAGTCATATAAAAGAAGTTCTGCAGATCTGTACAACATAGGGTCTATGATTAACAATACTCTATTGTCTACTTAAAAATTTGCTAAGAGGGTAGATTTTATATTGAGTGCTCTTACCATATAAAGAAAAAACAACAACAACAAGAAAGAGGCCAGGGAGAAACTTTTGGAGATGATAGATAGGTTTCTGGCATTGATAGTGATGATGGGTTTCATACTTATCTCCAAACACATCAAGTTGTGTACATTGAATATCTACAACTTTTTGTATGTCAATCACACTTCAATAAAGTAGTTTAAAAATTATGATTGGAAGTATCTTCAGCATGGAACTAGCACAGGGAATTTGTCTCAATAAAATGTTTTATAGCACCAGTATGTAGTGCACTTATCTCCACATCAGGGTTTGTCTTTCACTGGGTATCATCTATGGCTGGTAACGACCAACCTAGGTTCATAGACTCAGTTTTGGATTTGCGGTCTTCATTTTTCTATTTGTCAAGCTCATCCTTCAATCCTAGTCAATCCTAGTCTATCTTAAGGTAATATAAAGTGCATTCGATTAGTTTATATGTAATCAATTCTTACCATTTCTTTATTAAAACCTTGGGGATGCTCACATTCTTTTTGGCAGTTTGACCATGATTCCTTTATTTATTCCTACAGTTGCTGAACCTCAACCACCTCAATACACTTTTCAGTAGTTCAGCTCTCAGAGTGGAACATTATTTCCATGTTCCTGCAGCATCTTGATGCTATCCCCATCAGTCATTTTCAAGTACACCCTAGAGATCATCCAGCTCAGTCTCCACATTTTATAGATAAGGTGACTTAAGCCTTTTGTGAAATTGATCAGATAGTTGAGGGCAGTACCAGGCTTAGAACCCAGGGCTTGTCCAAAGAAAAATGATTCAGAGTCAGCTATTGGTCCCTTTGAGTTCCATTCCCACTGCCACTTCCCTAAACCATCATCTCTCTCCCAATATGTGTAACAGTCTCTGTACCCACTTTCCTACTGTGATCTTGGCATTTCCAATCTCTTTTTCATACAATGTCAGCAGCTATGTACTATAATATGTAGCTAATCATAACACATCTGTGATTTTTTAGAGCACGTTGATAATTCTTCATTGTCAGTAACATGAAATCTGAACTTTATAATAGGACCTTCAAGGCCACGTATGATCCACGTATTGTGTAGAGCATATTTCATAAAATGTATTTGTAATTAACTAACCTCAGAGTTTGGGTTAAAAAACAAACAAAAGAAAAGAAAAATTGTATTAATCTTTTTTAGAGGTATTTCCTCTGAAGAAAAAACAGACACACTTCTAACCTGGAATTAGGAGCTGAAAGCACACAAAGGCTAAACATTGAGATAATGGAAATGTTGGGTTTAAAGTAGGTTATCAATGAGAAGATAACCTTGTAGTTGATGACCCAAGTCCACCAGGAAGAAATGTTTGATTTGCTTAAATTATTTTCATAGTAGTATGACATAGATAAGCAAATAATTTAGATTCTATCAACTTGAATCATTGAAAGAAATTATATTTATTCAATACTTGTATGATTCCTTCCAAATATTCAAGGTCTCTTTCCCTGATATACGCAAACATTCTGTAGTAACAGCTTTATGATAAGAACCAATCATAAGTATTCATTATACATCTGAGGGGCTGGAGCTAGAACAAATAATTTAGAAAAATAGGAGCATTGGTCAGCTGTGGGATGCTGTAGTCATTCCCTCTCCTCAGAGAATGGTCTGAGATTGAAAAAAGTTCTATTTCTCTCCAGCTTGGGAATGATGCATACATGTGAAGCTTAGCCAAGGGCCAAGACCAGCAATTAAGAGCACATCTGATGCAAACCATATATATCCCAAGGTGAAGGGGGCTATGACGATTATTTCCTTGGGCTAAATGTGGAAAGAATGTGGGTATATGTCATCATTTTCTTCATAACCACAACCTAATATACAATCTTCCATCATTTAAATTATTTAAATGCCTTTTGGTAAATAGTTATTAGTTACATTGAACTATGTGTATGGCTAGAGAGAAATGAAACAAAAGGAGTACAAATTACTAAATTTTGGAAATTTCAAGCACATTGTTTATATCAGAAGGAAGAATATAAATTCAGTAAAGGATTTTGCAATCAAAATTAATTGTTGTCAACATGCAGAATATTTAGGGAGAAGATAGATATGCACACCAAGATAAAATGTGGCCTTGAAAACAGAGATTTCCATTTTTCCAGGGATGTGCAAAGAGAGGTCAAGTGAAGTCTACCAAAGACTCTCCTCTGGGAACTCTGTGGACTGCTACACCAGCCAGAATGAAGACAAATGGTTCTCTGAAGTCTTCCATTCCAAGGCCATGTGATTTTTTTTTTTTTTTTTTTTTGTGAGGAGATCAGCCCTGAGCTAACATCCGCCAATCCTCCTCTTTTTTTGCTGAGGAAGACGGCCCTGGGCCAACATCCGTGCCTATCTTCCTCCACTTTATATGGGACGCCGCCACAGCATGGCTTACCAAGCAGTGCGTCGGTGCGTGCCCGGGACCCGAACCAGCGAACCCCGGGCCGCCGCAGCGGAGCGCGCGCACCCAACCGCTTGCGCCACCGGGCCGGCCCCGCCATGTGATTTTTTTTATCTTGATATTTTCATTCTGCACATCATCTCCCTGAGAGCCTGGTGGACCTGTTTGTTCCGCAGAGTGTAGATGACAGGGTTCAGCAGCGGGGTCACCGCCGTGTTCACAAGGGCAGCCTCCCTGGTGGAGTCCAGCCTGTTCGTTTGCTTTGGTTTCACATGTATAAAGACACAGCTGCCATAGATCAGAGCGAGGACAATGAGGTGAGGTGAGCAGGTGGAGAAAGCTTTCTGTTGTTCCTTGGCTGACGGGAGATGCACGATCGTGACTACTGTCTTGCTGTACGCAATGAGGGTTATGATGAGGGATGTCAAAAGGATACGTAAAGCGAGGACAAAGGCCAACAATTCAATAGATCTGGTGTCAGAACAGGAGAGATGAATCAGGGGGCCAAGGTCACAGAGGAAGTGAGGGATGACATGGGGGCCACAGAAGGATGACCAGGAAACCCTCACCACTGGACCAGTGATGAGAGTGAGGCCCAAAGCAAAGCAGGCCATGACCAGGACGAGGCAAGTCCTCAGGTTCACGATGGTCGGGTAAGGCAGAGGCTTGCAAATGGCCACGTACCGATCCAGTGACATCACCGCTATGAGGAAGAAACCTGCTGCTCCCAGAAATACGAAGACAAAGGCTTGTATGAAACAGGCAGGAAAGGACATCGTTTGCCTGCCTAAAAGAAAGATGACCAGCAACTTAGGAACAACAGCACTTGTGAAACAACATTCAAAGAAGGAGAAAATGCTGAGGAAAAAGTATATTGGTGTCTGGAGCTGGGAGTCAGCACAGGTGATGGTGACTGTGACCACATTGCCTGCAACGGACACCAGGTATGCCAGCAGGTGCACGAGGAAGAGGACCTTCCCAGATGCTGGAGAGCAGGAAGTCCCTCCAAGATGAATTCCTGGACAGTTGTCCCATTCTCCATTTCCATGGACATTTCTTTCCACACTAGCAGCACCTGCTAGTCTTAACCTACAATAAAGAGATCACAGCCAGCACAGAAGTTTTAGGCGAGCACGAGATCAAGTTACTTGACTACCCAAGATGGTGGCTAGGGTGGCTAGATAGCAAAGTGGTCCAGTGTGATGATTCTTGAATCAGAAGGACCTGAGTTCAACACTGAGCTCTAACCACCGAGAGACGGGTCATCTTTGGAAAGCTGGTTAACTTTTGTAAACTTCACTTTCACCATCTTTAAAATAAAGATGATAGGCTCTACCTGTTCATATTCTTGGGAGAATTAAGGAAGATAAAGCATGTAACTCACTTGGCATGTGATGCCAATGTTTCCAACATATTTCTCAAAGTCATTGGAATATTATGATCATTAATATACTCTTAAATGTAGCTTGATCAGTAGACAGTGTTATTGAAATTTTCATAGTTATAAAATATTTTACTGTGTTTAACAATATTATCAATTTGTAAATAAACATAACAGTAATTTTAGTAACATTCTCTTTGAATATTCTTTTTAAAATATGCAACAAATTCTATGGTCCAAATCATCATCAACATCTTCATCATTACCCTCTGTTGAGGACTTTACTAATGCTTGGTACTATCCTGGTCACTGAAATTTGGTACTATTACTCCCCTCAATAATCCTGAGTGTTAGGTTTCCCCTACCCCTTCTTCTGCTGAAGCAGAAATTGAAGCATAGGAAGGTTAGATCACATAGCTGGGACTTGAGCTGGATCTGCCTGAATCCAAAGCCCTTGTTATTTCCAAACGCTGTGACAAAATACTGTAAAATGGAAACAAACCTTAAGTGAAAGTTTAGCTTTATTTATCTTAATTTTTTTCTATCCTTCGATTAATATCATTGATGAATTACTGGCAGAATGAAAAGGCCTTAGAGTTGATCTGTTTATCATGACTATTTTGTAGAAGAGACTGGAGACCAGAGATGTTGGGGAGATCAACATGATATAAGTTGTAAATCCAGGATTTCCTCCTCTTTCCTGAGACTCCGTACTGGCATGTAAGAGAGATGGGGAGTGACAGGAGATCACAGATTAGCTAACTTAGGAAGGATGTTCTGGGAACATGGCATCTGTGTACTCCCTTACATTAAAGCTCAATGAACATGCTCTTTCTCCTTTAAGTCCCCTCAATAAATTACTTCTCTCATGACGTGTTTGGCTCTAGCATCTCAATACTAAGCTAAAGGTCTGCAGTCTGGAAAGTGTCTCTCACACTAATCTGCCACCAGCCAAGTTCTCTGGGTGCTGCTCAACACCCGTGTGTGGCACTGCCCACAGGGCAGCCTGAAGGAGCCTCTGCCTCTGTTCCAGTTGACGGCAGTGGGCCCACCAAGCTACGTGGTCCCTGAGGCCAGGCACACACAGGAGTCCTCTCATGGGGGCAGGGCTTCCTCCTCTTGCACTGTTTTCTTCTAAGAAATCGAAAGCTTGCTCTGGGCTGGGGGGAAAGGAGGGGAAAAGGAAATTCATTTGTCATAGCCTGTTGTCCTAGAGTGGAATGAATATGCACCCCACGTTCTCAGTGTCCCTGGCTGCAAAGCCCATTTTCTATATCCCAGAATCATTCATACCACAACAAGGCTACATGGCAGCCTTGACCACCAAATCCCCTCAAAAGAGTAGAGAGAATAAAACAACCACAATTCACTGCCCCCAAATCTGGGCTAGAGCTTGACTCCGGGACTACTTAAGGTTCTGATGAAAGGTCTGGCTCTGCCTCCCCCAGTGGGTAAAAGCCCACCTAACATGCAGCGTTGCTGTCCACCAATTATGCCAGCTAACAGAAGCAGGCAGCTTCTTCTGAGTGCAGCCCTGGGAGCTGCTGAGACAAGGCTCCTTCTGCTGAAGTGCTCCATTGTCTTGGGTGCATCTGCTCCAAGGCGTGTTCTATTGCACTATACACCTCCAATATATCCTCACCTTCCCATGTGGAGATGTATCCTTGTTCTAGTGCATCAATGACGAGAAGCTTCTGACACGCAGGTCTGAGGCTTCCATGATAGTTTTCCCACAAGACTGTGTTTGGTCACCAAGCAGGATGATCCAGCCAGTGAGCAGAGAGTGCAGGCTCCCAAACCTCATTAGCAGCTAAAGGGACAGGGGCAGAAAGTAAAGGCAGGGCTGGTGCCCTGGGGGGCAGCTAATTGGTCACTGTGGAGAACAAAAGTTACTGGCACAACCCTTGTATTTTTATTTACATTGTGATGAAATTGGCTCCCAGATGTCCATGCTGTTCTCTGCCAAGATTTTCAAAGAAATTGTATGACTCAATTTCCCAAGTGTTTCTTAAATCCCAATTTGAATGTTGCTACTGATTCGAGGTAAAAGTCCAGACTAAAATTTTCTACATGTTATGTGTGCACTGAGGCCAGAGCACAGAGGTTAAAAGAACAGATTTTATTGTGAGAAAGAGCTGGATTACACCCTGGCTGTTGTCAGGATTTTGGGAAAGATACTGTTTTCCAGCTTTACCGGGGGGGGGACTTACTTTTGCCATTGTATTACTTATATTATCCTTGTCTTGTAGTTTTTTTTAACCCTCATTTTTTCTCTTACTGCCTTCTTTTCTCTTTTGTTGATTTTTTTTGTAGTGACATGCACTGATGCCTTTCGTGTCTCCATGTGTATATTCTATAGATAAGATCTTTGTGGTTACTATGGGGATTATGTAAAACATATTAAAGTATTAACAATCTATTTTAAACTTATAAGACTTTAATTCAATTGCATACAAAGGCTCTACTCATTTATAGCCCTGCCTCTCCCTCTTTATGTTACTGATGTCGCAATTACATCTTGATATATTGTATACCCGTTAACCATTATCCATTTATAGTTATTGTTATGCTTTTTAATTTTAAATTCTATACAAGAAATAAAAGTGGATTTATGTACCAAAATTACATAATACGGGTCTCTATATATCCATATATTTACCTTTACCAGTGAACTTTATTTTCACATGGCCTTGTGTTGCTGTGTAGTATCCATTTCTTTCAATTTGAAGGATTCCCTGTAGCATTTCTTGTAGAGCAGGGGTGGTGATAATGACCTCCCTCAGCTTTAATTCACCAAAGAAAGTCTTAATTTCTCCTTTATTGTGAAGGACAGTTTTGCTGGATATGGTATTCTTTGTTGATAGGTTTTTTTCTTTCAGTGCTTTGAATATATCTTCCCACTGCCTTTTGGCCTACAGGGTTTCTGCTGAGAAATCCACTGATAATCTTATAGATGCTCCCTGGTATGTGACAAGTCATTTTTTCCTTGCTGCTTTTAAGATTCTCTCTTTTTCTTTGACTTTCGACAGTTGGAATATAATGTGCCTTGATGTGGGTCTTTCAGTTTATCCCACTTAGAGTTCATTGAGCTTCTGGAATTTTTATGTCCATTTCTTTCCTTAAAGTTGGGAAATTTTCATCCATTATTTCTCTAAATATTCTCTCTGCCCCTTCTCTCTCTATTTTCCTGGGAGTCTCATAATACATATGTTGGTCTGCTTGATGGTGTTTCATAAGTCCCTTAGGCTCTCTTCACTTTTGTTCATTCTTCTTGTTCCTCTGACTTGATAATTTCAAATGACTTGTCTTCAAGTTCACTGATTCTTTCTTCTGCCTGATCAAGTTTGTTGCTAAATTTCTGTAGTAAATTTTTACTTCACTTCTTGCATTTTTCAGCTCCAGAATTTTTGTTTATTTC
Organism: Diceros bicornis minor; assembly: GCF_020826845.1. Taxonomy (NCBI): domain Eukaryota; kingdom Metazoa; phylum Chordata; class Mammalia; order Perissodactyla; family Rhinocerotidae; genus Diceros; species Diceros bicornis. The sequence goes on along the minus strand of NC_080745.1, from coordinate 16,814,495 downwards.
TTTTTTATAATTTTTATCTCTTTGTCAATATTCCCATTTTGTTCATACATTGTTTTCCTGATTTCATTTAGTTGCCCACATGTTTCTCTTTTAGCTCATTGTGCATCTTTAAGACAATTACTTTAAATTCTCTGTCAGATAATTCAGAGACCTTTGGTTTTTTTAGGGTCAGTTTCTGGAGATTTATTTAGTTCCTTTGATTGGATGATATTTCCTTGTTTCTTTGTATCCCTTGTTATCTTTTGTTCATATTTAAGCATTTTAAGAAACAACTGTGTCTTTTATTCTTTATGGATTGTCTTTGTGTGAGGAAGACCTTCACCAATCAGTCCAGTTCGAGGTTCTAGGACCTCTGAGTCTTTTTCTAGGGATGCGTCTTCTGTGGGATTTTGTGTGTGCTTTTCTTCCAAAATATATATAGGACTGCTTTTATCTGTCTTAATTTCCCAAAGAGGCTTGCCCTTGCTTCTCAGGAGCTTTCAGTTTGAGTTTCTATTGTATTCCTCTGCCCATAATTTCTTGCTCCCGTGGCACCTGTCTGTGGAACTGCAGGCTCCTTGTTGCTCTAATGCACCATGCTACTCAAAACTGTTTTAGGTGGTCTCTATCCTGGTATCCAATCTATACCACCATTCCCATCAGCACTGCAAATCAGACAAGACAGAAACCAGTCCCTCAGGCATCCCCCTGATAAGGAAAACTTTGGACACAAGTTCCATTCTTTTCTTTCCCTCCCAAGTAAAGAGCTGAAAACTGGGGGGTTTCCTCCTGAGTGTACCACACTGTGCTGGTTAGGTGGAGGGGCAAAGGAGAGCAAAATGCTATGAAATTTCTTACCCTTTCTGTGCAGTTTTCTTTCATGGAGGTGTATTTGTTGGGCTGCCGCAGGTTCTTGACTGGTTTCTAGAGTTCTCAAAGAGGTGTTTTGGTTCATATATTGTTGTTAACTCACTGTCTCCATGGGAGAACAAGCACCTGGAACATCCTAGTCCACCATCTTTCTGGCATCACTGCCTCCACTTGGTTTTTTAGAAAGTTATTCCCTATTTGGTGCAACATTGCCATCATGCCTTTCTTTACTTATTTAATTATGGTTTACTTTAGTTCTGTGAACATATTTATAATGGCTACTTTGAAATCTTTTTCTATTAAATCTGACATCTGGTTGCTCTTGCAGGTAGTTTCTGTTGCCTACTTTTTTTCTAGTATGTGTGTCATACTTTCCTTTTTCTTTACATGACTAGTAATTTTTTGTTGGAAACTGAACATTTTAGATAACAGGTTATATCAACTCTGGGTACTGATTCCCCCACTTCCAGGGCTTGTTATTATTGCTTGCTTGTTTATTTATTTAGTGACTGGCTGGATCACTTTAGTGAAGTCTATTTCCTTCCCACAGTGGTAAGTCTTTGATTTAAGCATCAGGGAGGCACAGCTTTGAGTATGCCCACTGTTACTCTGGGATGACAGTGGTACAGGTAGGTTTCTCTTCCACTCTTTCCCTGATCATACCCAGCAGTTGAACTTTATTAATTGCAAGCTGATTGCTGTGTTATTTTGAACAATGACCCAGGGCATAAATGTTTCCACAAACTAATTCAGTGAAATTGAGGCTCCTTAGAAGGAATAGTTTCTGAGGTCAATATTTGATATTCCATATGGTCATATGGTCATTATGGTCTTCCCAGCTGTCTTATTCCTTGTTCTCCCTTGTGAACTAAATGGTGTATAATCTAGGCTATATCGTCATTATATCCACAAATCTACTCCCAACTGCCTTTCACCATAACAAGCACTGTTCTTGAGAGTACTCTAGATTTTAACTTTGGTTGGATTTAAATTTGCTATCTTGCTATTTGTTTTGTCTTTGTCTCATCTATTTTTTGTTCCTGTTATTCTCATTTTCTGCTTTCTTTTGCATTATTAGAGTATTTTTTATGATTCCATTTGACTTCCTACTTTGGCTTGTTAACTGTAACTCTATGTTTAAGTTAATTTAGTGGTTGCTTTTGGGTTTATAATATTCAACTTTAACTTATCACAGTGTACCTCAAGTGATATTATACCATTTCTTATATGGTATAAGAAGTTACAATACCATAATTGCATTTCTTCCCAGGTGGCCTATGTATCATTGTTATTGTTTATTTTTCTTTTGAATATATATAAACACCACAATAGATTGCTATTATTTTTTTAAAAATAGTTGAATAATAGTTTATTATCTTTTAAAGAGATTTAAATAATAAGAAAATGTATTACATTTATCCCTAGAGTTACAATTTCTGGTGCCCTTCATTCCTTTGAGTAAAGATGGATTTCCATCTGGTATAATTTTTCTTCTCAATTAAGATTTACTTTAACATTTCTTGCTGTGCATGTCTACTGGTGATGAATTCCTTTAACTTTTATATTTCTGAAATATTTTTCACCTTTATTTTTTTATTTTTTATTATTTTTTAAAATTTTTTGTTTATTGCAGTAACATTGGTTTATAACATTGTGTAAATTTCAGGTGTACATCATTATACTTCTATTTCTGCAACCTAAGTGCCCATCAAGGGACGAATGGATAAAGACGTGGTATGTATATACAATGGAATACTACTCAGCCACGAGTAATGATAAAATCCAGCCATTTGTGACAACATGGATGGACATTGAGGGTATTATGCAAAGTGAAATAAGTCAGAGGGAGAAGGTCAAATACCGTATGATCTCACTCATTAAGTAGTAGATAATAACAACAACAATCACGTTTATTTTTTAAAGATATTTTTATCAGATAAAGAATTCTACATAGACAGTTGTTTTTTCTTTCAATCCTTCAAAGATATTTCTCCATTGTCACTCTGCTTCCATCAATTCTATAGAAAGTCTTCTATAATTCTTATCTTTTGTTCTCTATATTTAATGTGTCTATTTTACTATGGCTGTTTTTAAGGTTTTCTCTTTATGACTAGTTTTAAGCATGTGTCTTGGTGTGGTTTTCTCATTGGTTATTGTGCTTGGGGTTTATTGACCATATTAGATCTGTGAGTTTACATGTTTCATTAAATTTGAAAGAATTTTAGCCATTATTCATTTGAATATTTTTTCTGTTCTACCACCACTCCTTATCTACTTAAGGGGTTTAATTACACATATAAATACTCATATACTTAATTATACAAATATAAATTACACATATATCACACACACATTAGGCTATTTGAAGGTGTTTTATAGCTCCCCAACGCACTATTATAGTTTTTGTTTTGTTCATCTATGTTTCATTTGTTTAAGCTCTATTGCTGTTTTTTCCAAACTTGCTAATCTTTTTTTTTATTGAGGTCATATTGGCTTATAACATTGTGTAAATTTCAGAGGAGCATTATTATATTTCAGCTTCTGAGTAGACTGCATTGTGTTCACCACCAATAGTCTAGTTTTTAACCATCACCATACACATGTGCCCCTTTACCCCTTTCATCCTCCCCCACCCCCTTCTCCTCTGGAAACCACTAATCTGCTCTCCTTATCTATGTGTTTATTTATTTTCCACATGAGCAAAATCATACGACATTTGTCTTTCCTTGTCTGACTTCTTTTGCTTAACACAATACCCTCAATGTCATCCATGTTGTCACAATGGCACAATTTTGTCTTTTTAATTGATAGTAGTATTCCATTGTGTATATATACCACATCTTCTTTATCCACTCATCCGTTGATGGGCACTTGGGTTGCTTCCACATCTTGGCTACTGTGAGTAATGCTGCAATGAATGTAGGGGTGCATAAATCTCTTTGAATTATTTTTTTTTTCAATTGCTGACTTTTTTTTTTTTTTGGTGGGGAAGATCAGCCTTGAGCTAACATCCATGCTAATCCTCCTCTTTTTGCTGAGGAAGACCGGCTCTGAGCTAACATCTATTGCCAATCCTCCTCCTTTTTTTTCCTCCAAAGCCCCAGTAGATAGTTGTACGTGATAGTTGCACATCCTTCTAGTTGCTGTATGTGGGACGCGGCCTCAGCATGGCTGGAGAAGCGGTGCGTCTGTGCGCGCCCGGGATCTGAACCTGGGCCGCCAGTAGCGGAGCACGCGCACTTAACCGCTAAGGCATGGGGCCGGCCCTCTTTGAACTATTGATTTCATGTTCTATGGATAAATACCCAGTAGTGGAATAGCTGATCATATGGTATTTCTGTTTTTCATTTTTTGAGAAATATCCATGCTGTTTGCCATCTCTTTGTGCAAGGCTCACAGCACAGGTACTACTTTCACTCTTTTGCACGTGGCTGTCCCAACACCATTTATTGAGGAGACTTCCCTTTCTCCATTGTATGCTCTTGGCTCCTTTGTCAAAGATTAGCTGTCCATAGATGAATGGTTTTATTTCTGGGCTCTCAATTCGGTTCCATTGATCTGTGTGTCTGTTTTTCTGCCAATTTCATGCTGCTTTGATTACTATAGCTTTGTAGTATATTTTGAATTTAGGCAGTGTGATAACTCCCACTTTGTTCTTTTTTCTCAAGATTGTTTTGGCTATTCAGGGTCTTTTGTTGTTCCATATAAATTTCAGGATTCTTTGTAATATTTCCATGAAGAATGTCATTGAGATTATGATTAGAATTGCACAGAATCTGTAGATTTCTTTAGGTAATATGGGCATTTTAACTATGTTTATTCTTCCAATCCATAAGCATGGAATATTTTTCCATTCCTTTATGTCTTCTTTGATTTCTTTCAATAATGACATAGTTTTCAGCATATAGGTCTTTCACCTCCTTGGTTAAATTTATTCCTAGGCATTTTATTCTTTTTGTTAACATCACAGGAAGGGAATTCTTTGTTTATGTATCTTTTATTTTGTTGGAAAAAGATAATGTGCTTGGGCTTAATGCTTCTAAGGTATAATTTTTCTGTGTAATTGTTTCTGTAGATGATTCATCCATAATAACAACTAACATAGTTTCTAAAGTGGATTCATATACATCATCTTATTTAGTCCAAAGAAAAATCCCAAAGGTAGACATTGTTATTTCCATTCTATAGATTAAAATATTTAGATTCCGACACATTATGAAATTTACACGAATTCACACAGCTACTTAAGTAACAGAGTTAGATCTCAAAACCATTTATGAACTATTTAGTGTACTGCTTGTTCCAAGTATATCATGCTGCTGAGTAAAATTAGGACTATTGGAAGTGCCTTTTAATAACAAACTCACTTAATTCTCCAACCAAACTAATCAGTCACTTAATCAACAATTGTGTGTTAAGTGCCAGTTACGTTCAAGCATTTTCATAGGATGGTAGGTAAAAGATATCTAGCCTGTTCTCTGATTGCTAATACAGAAGACCATATATATGTAAATAGGTGCCACAATGGGGGAAGAGGAAATAAAATATTGCTAAGGGCTTTTCATTTATTGGGTCCTATGATAATGAGGTAAGTCTTATCATCATTATAATTAAGTCCTGGAGAGGTTAAGAGACTCGCCCAAAGTCACACAACCAGTAGGTTTCGGGGTTGGGATTTGACTCTGGGTCTGTAAAGACTCCAAAGCCCATGTTATTACAGTTAAAGCATGGTGGGGGGGATCCATGAATGTGACAGGGATTCAGCAGAGAGTGATCATTTCCCTCCAAGGAGTCGGGGAAGGCTTGATAGAGGAGATGGAGTTAGATCTGGGTGGGATTTGGATAGGGAGAGAAAATATGGGGATGGGGAAGGGAAGATAGCTTGGTAAGTGACCCAACCTGTGAGTGAGGGATGGTGAGGGGGCCAGCTCTGTTGATGGGGGTGGTTTATGCAGGGGAGCATGGGGACGTTTGCTCCATGCCTCTAGTCTTCCAAGGAGAACAGTCTAGAAATGCTAGCTGCCTGCCTGACACCCTCTCCTCACTCCATATGTGTGAGCACATTTTTCGGAGCACCTGCACCTGGGTCTGTGCTGTCCCAGATGCTGTGAACTGGGAGAGAAGTTCAGTCCTGCCCTATGCTCAGGCTTACACCCTTTCATGTACATTTGGATCAGAAATCTGAACTGGCCTTTGTGTGAACACCCATGACAGCCAGTACCCAGCAAAGAGGCACTTAATTTAATTACTCCTTCAGGATCCATTTAGAATAATCACTGTGAAAATTTCTCCCAAGTGTCTCCCACAGGCAGTGACAAACTTTGCTAAAGATGAGCCACAAAATTTTGGCAAGATCAGCTTAAATAGGGGAAGAAAGCTTCATCCTGCCCAGACCAATCTTATCTCAGATATTGCATACTGCCTCAATGTCACCATGTTATCAACCTCAGTTTTGGTTGACAGAGAAAGGATGGATATACATAAAGTCTATTATCTCCACAAAGGTGAAAGAATTTTTCAAGGTAATTAGGAGTATTGTGGAGATAGTTCATTGAATAGAGCGATATAAAAGAATGAGAAAAATTATACTTATAACTGTAAGTCTGCTTAATTTGGATCATTAGCTGTATAAAAGACTATCATTTTTTGTTTAGGTAACTCAGAGTCAGTAACATTTGTGGATTTCTCACTGTGTATTATTACTGTCTGATCAGTAAATGAAATAACAGAGTCAATAGGATGCCAAAACTGGCTGAGAGTTTAGGGTTTGCATTCCACAATTCAATCATATAAATTCTTGGTTGATTTTACTCTTTTGGACTTTTCTTTGACCTTTAATGAGGTTTAATTTAGGGGGGAAACTAACAAATTACACAGCAAAGAATTCTAGGCTGGAATGCAGAAGCCCTGGGCTGGATACCAGCTTTGTCACTAATACTCTGTGTGACTGGGGTAAGTCACTTAGATGCCCTGTGACTTTACAATAAATAGGTTGGACTAGGTCATTTTCAAAGTACCTTTCAGATTTAAACCCGGACATATAAGATTTTGGCAATTTTATTATTTTTAGCTTTTGTTCTTAAAATATGTTTACAATAGGAATATTTACCTTCATATATAGTAAAAGGATATTGGATTAATTATATGATGTCTGTGAAATTCCTCAAATCCCTTCAGAGATAAAAACAATGGCAGTAGTCAACTTCTCAGTTATTAATTACATACTTTAAAACAGTAATAATTCTCCATTTGTGATGTTATGAACAATAAATTGGTACTGAGATAAAACTTCACTAGAGTAAATTGTCTTCCACAGAAAATTCAACCTGTCTTTAGTAAAAACTCAATGAAATGAACTTTTTAATTTCAGAGATTTTGAGGACACTTCATGCTGTTTCTTTAAAGTGATTAATTCATCCAAGATGCATTTTGATTTTCTCTGAAACTTGAGCGCAAAAGTGTCTGGTAAGTGTGGAAAATAACCACTGTTTAAATGTCCTATCACCTTGCACGTGGGGAGGCGTGTTGTCTGAATGCAGTATGTTTTTAAACTTGGCAATAGGTAACTAAAATCTTCTTTCCTTCACATCTTTGGTAATAATCTTGTGGTGCTTGATGGGAATTAAAGCCAATGCCCTATGAACCTATGGAGAGAAAAGTCTGTGTTATTTTCAGAAAAGGAAATGACTGGCTGAGGTCCAACAGAGATTTCATGGTCGTTCTCACAGAAAGAGTCTTGGCCCCTGACTCTTTGATATCCTTGTTGACCAACTGGGTGAGGAGACTGTCTACCTGCCCTCAAAACTGCAGTGAGAGGGTAATTATCTGAGGAATAATTCACTCCCTGCATGTGAATTGATTTGTTGACACTTCCTTGTGCTCAGCATCTGTTCAAACCTTCCATTTATGTTGCAGTTTATTTATATTTTCTATCCTCACTCTGGAGCTGAGTTAAGAGAAAGACTCAGTTTAAGATTTCCCTTAGAGTAGCTTCCCTTGTTGCTCCAGTAATGCTATATGATAGACCTGCACACTACTGCTCAGGGTTTGGTGATGGACGTGTCTGTCTCCTCCTAGGTGCGGCCGCAGCATTAGGAATCTCTGGTTTGTAGTCTATACTGTGGAGTGGACTGTGAGTGATGACTGGTGGCATCACGTGGTTAGAATCCTAGGAAGGACATGAGCGGGATGGGCAGAAACCCTACGCAGAGACATCCATGGGGAAAATCCTACTCTGTTCCTTTCATCCTGTCTCAGCTTCTCAGCCTCACAGTGGTCCCTGGAGTTAAACAGGAATCACTCACCAGATTGTGGTGAGGAGCCAATAAAGTTACAGAGGAGCAAATAAAGTCTCTAGATACCCAACTCAAACTGCACAAGCAATACTCACTATTTTTGTCCCAAACAAAAGGGAAATAAGCTAGAGCATATTTGTTTATTATATTCACTGAAGTGACTGAGCTGACCTGACACCTTGTTGCCTGAAAGATAGAGATGAAACTCCATCGCTTGCATCAGCTCTGGTCACACTCCAACTTACACAGCCTATTGCTCTGAGTCAGAGGAATCTGATGCTTTTCTCTTCAAGAACAGTCTTCACCTTGTAAAACGGTGATATGACCCGATCGTAGACGATGTTTAGTCATTCTGCATAAACCTTTTAATGCTTCAGCGGTAAATACATTTATTGCAGTTTGAGAAAAAACAGAATTCTTAATTGAAAATGAGCATCTTCTTTGAATGAATAAAGAATTGAAAAGAAGGAAAAAGCAAATGTGGTACCATGCTGATGTTATGTTAAATAATACACAAAGACCACTGTCTTGAGAATAGAAAGCACTCTGCTTTTATTTGTACTAGACTGTTTTTCAGCATTATTTCAACAAACATATTTGAGGGCCCACCTGTTCCATGCCAGGCACAGGGCTGGGTGCCAAGAAGAGATGCCCAGACATGAACGAGGCAAACATACCAACCTTAGGGGAGACGGTTGGGTACCATGATCATGATGTGACGTGTAATGGGTTCTAGGATAGAAGTCAGTACAGAATCCTGTGGGGCCACAAAGGACAGAGTGGTCCTGTCTCTCTAGGGAGGGGGAGTTAGAAAAAGAGGGGGCTGACGATCAACCTGGTTCTTGAGAAGGAGCGCATTCCAGGCTGAGGGGCTGCGAGAACAAAACCACGAAACCCTGGCGTGGCTCGCCTGTTGGCCAGACGGGGAGTTCTGGGTGTGTCTGGAGCTCTGGCTTTGAGGGGTAAGACGAGTGGGAAGACATTGGCCGGAGAGGAGGTGGATCCAGGAGCAGCAGCTGGAAGCCCCTGTTCTGTCAGCTGTGGGGAGCCGCGGAAGACTTGTCAGGAGACTTACATGAGAGATCTGCCTTTTAGAAAGGTTGTTAAATGGGAAAACCAGAAAACACAGAGCAGCTAAAACAAGAAAACGAAATCGTCTATAATCCATCCCCACTGCTCAAATTCTGGTCTGTCACTCTTCAGTTGTTTTTCCACAGGTACATAAGCAAACACGCTTTTTTTTTTTTTTAACTCAAAATGAAATCCTATCGTACACACTACTTTTGAACTTTTTTTGTTCTGTTTTCATAACCAACAGTCAAACACTTCTAAAGCATAATTTTGGTAAGTACACAGCATTATATTATATCAATATATCATAATATTCTCACCTTTAAGGGTATAGGTTGCCTATAAATTTTCACTATGATAAATAATGCTGTGATGACACCTTGAAGATGCTCTTCATTATTTCCTTAGGATAAATTCCTAGAAGTGAAAGTTCTGGCTCAAATGGAATATGAATTTTAAAAGGCCTGCACCTTGGTACCCATGCTAATAGTAGTCAATACCATGCTTTTCTAACTTTGCCAAATTCTAACTTTGGCTGATAGAGTGGATCATTGATTTAACTTGCACTTCTTTGACAGAGGTTGAGGATGCTTCATGAGTTTAACTGGCCATTTGTACCTTCTTTTTATGAACTGAACATTCATTCCCTTTTCTTATTGTCATATTTGTGTGTTTATCTTGATTATAAGTCCTAGTGCATCTATATAATATTGCTGGTGCCATGATGTCAGGAATGAATGAAACATGGTAGCAGCTTTCCTTAAGACACCTCTCGTTTCTCTCTCTAGCCCTGAAATCACATGAAGCTGTGGGTGGAGATTCACCTGATAGTCCTAGAAACCCCTCTCAGCCCGAGGGCCATGAGTAACCAGACTCTGGTAACAGAATTTATCCTGCAGGGCTTTTCAGAGCACCCAGAATACCACATGATCTTGTTCAGCTGTTTCCTCCCCCTCTACCCTGTGGCCCTCATAGGTAATATCCTCATCATTTTGGCCATCACCTTCAATCCAGGGCTGCACACCCCCATGTACTTTTTTCTCTTCAACTTGGCTACTATGGACATCATTTGCGCCTCCTCCATCATGCCCAAAGCACTGGAGGGTCTGGTATCGGAGGAGAGCTCCATCTCCTATGGGGGCTGCATGGTCCAGCTTTATTTCCTCACATGGGCTGCATCCTCTGAGCTGCTCCTCCTCACAGTCATGGCCTATGACAGGTATGCAGCTGTCTGCCACCCCCTGCGTTACAGCACCATAATGAGCAAGACATTCTGCAGCATGCTGGCTGCAGGTGTGTGGGTGCTCTGCACCTTCAACACGGCCATCCACACTGGGCTGATGCTGCGCTTGCATTTCTGTGGCCCCAATGTCATCACTCATTTCTTCTGTGAGGTTCCTCCTCTGTTACTTCTATCCTGTAGCTCCACCTATGTGAACAGCATCATGATTGTCCTGGCTGATGCCTTTTATGGAATAATAAACTTTCTGATGACCATCGTGTCATATGGCTTTATCATCTCTAGCATCCTAAAGATGCGGACTGCAGAGGGGAAGAAGAAAGCCTTCTCCACCTGCTCTTCCCACCTTATTGTGGCATGCATGTATTACACTGCTGTCTTCTATGCCTACATAAGCCCTGTCTCCAGCTATAGTGCAGAGAAGAACAAGTTGGCTGGTGTGCTGTACAGCATGTTGAGTCCTACTCTCAACCCCCTCATCTATACTTTGAGAAACAAGGATGTCAAAACAGCCCTCAGGAAGCTTTTCCCATTCTTCAGAAATTGATTTGTGTCTTTGGAAGCTCTTCTTGTAAACTGCAGTTTTAGCAGGAATTGACCTTTCTGTGAAGGGCCTGATAAGCAAATTTTTGGACTGGATGGTAAGTAAACCTGTTGCTTCTACCCAGCAGAATGTCTACATGGATGAGCTTGGAATTCTGGTGCTCCAAGGCTGGCTGATGTGAGAATTGTGGTTGGACGTGAGCCTCTGTGACATGGGGTCCCAAAGTCTGACTCCAAAGTAATGTCAGTGCTAAGTTGGCAAGGAAACAAAGCTCTCTAGAAGAAGGAAAGTTCTTGTGTTTTAGACTTACAGCTGTATGAAAATGTTTTCCTATTTCCTTTTACTTTTGTACTTACAAAGTTCAATATGTAAATCCTGAAATCACACCTAGAATTTTGGTGTGTGGGCCTGAAAAGAGTTAGGAAGGACATGTGGACCTTACAGAACTTGGAGGATTGCCAGACTGAAGAATTGCTTTAAGGTGACCACTGGCCCCTAAGGAACCTTCTACTCCCACTATCTTACCTCAAGTGTTTCCCCTTGAGCCACTTAAAATTCAAAAATAGTTCTGAATCTAATGAAAACGGTTGTTTCTGTTTTTTCTTTTCTTCTCACTAACATTCAAGGGAAAATGTATTATTAGGATCACCACTTTTTTTACTTGTTTTAACAGCCTTATTGAGGTATAACTGATATACAAAAATATGCACATAGTTAATGTGTACAATTTGATGGGTATGGACATATGCAATCACCACTTTGTTTTGAATGTAGAAATTTCAGCTTTAACACTTGATGCATGGGCTGTGCCTCTAGACAGTGCCTGAGATTTCTATCCCCTCCTTTACTTTGTCCTCAGGCCATGAGGATCTGACTACCTCATTGACCTGGAGTGAGAATAACTGCTCTGATTTAGCTCTAAAATTTGCACAGCATTGTGAGAAGGCAATGCTACCCTCCCTCTGTTTCAGAATACATCTGCGTGGACAAATCCTCCATGTCTAATGAACACAGGTCTTGAAGTTGATTCTGTGCTGTTTGAAAACTAGACTGGAAAATTGATTCTCTTTATCATGATCCATTAAACATGACAGAAGCAAGTTGTGAATGTTTAACTGAATCTTTGGGGTTGAATATAAACATATTGTTTGCTATTGAGATGGAAGCTGAGACTAGAGTTTGATATTGATTTGGAACGGATGAATGGTCCATGGTTCTTCATTCAGTATTCTCATTATCATTCATCAGAAGCACATTGATTTTGGGTATGAAATTCAAGAATTTGATGAACCATAGGCTGACTGTGGTGTTGGCACATAGGTTGGTATGGACCAGATCTAGTCTTTTCTAACAGAATTTTGACACCCAAATAACTTGTTGAAGCCCCCAGTGGTCTCAGAGACTTCCCAATGAATATGGCTTTGAAAACTACCACTAATTAATCAATATGATTATTAACAGATTTTCAACATGCCAGGAAGAGCATATATTGTGTTACTATATTCCTCTTGGTTTCTTATAAATTTTATATTATCTACATTTTGTAATGGATTTTTTTTTTTTTTTTGTGAGGAGGATCGGCCCTGAGCTAACATCTGCCAATCCTCCTCTTGTTGCTGAGGAAGACTGGCCCTGGGCTAACATCCACGCCCACGCCCATCCTCCTCCACTTTATATGGGACGCCGCCACAGCATGGCTTGACGAGCCGTGCGTTGGTGCGCGCTCAGGATCCGAACTGGCGAACCTCGAGCCACCACAGCTGAGCGCGCACACTTAACCACTTGTGCCACCGGGCCGGCCCTGTAATGGATTTTTTTAAAAAATTAAAAATACTTAGATGAATATTGAGTGTTTAAGAGAGCTTTACACATTTGACAAAACAGAAATATGAGACTTGATCTCTATTCTTAGAAAACTGGGAATCCAGTTAAAAAACATAGTACCCATGATGGTGAATATAAAGAGAAAAGGCATGAAGGGTGCTGCATTGCAGGATGTGGTGTCATGATATTGTGGATGCACAGAGATACGTGTAGTGCCTGAACTGGGGGTGGGAGGAGAAGACGTGGGTTCAAATTCAGACTCTTTCAGAGCACTCAACCCATTTGAGCTCTAGTTTCTTTCTAAGTATGATGAGGACAATAAATCAACCTAGAGATGCTACCAAGATTGAATGAGAGAACTGAAGACAGTGATATCAAGTGCTATGTAAGTTTAAGACATTACTATCTGTGAATGATCACTGAGGACAGGAGAAGCCAAGGAAGCCTGGATGTCACAGCCCCTCACCACTGCCTGGCTCAGGGTGCTGTTTGCGGTGGTTAGCTGGAAAGCGAAAGTTGGGGCCAAGTGGCGTGGGACCACAGAGAAAGGGAATGTTGTGGATTCGACTCCCTAAAATGACCTAGCAAGGAGAAGCAATTGGGATGGGTGAATGAGAAAGCATTCTGGTGATCCCCAATGTAAAGTGGATCCTGTTTATCTCAGGAAGCTTCAGACTCATGAGTGACACCGTCTCTACTCAGGAAAGGCCACATAAGGGAGTTTCTGACAGAGATGGACTGTCAACCTTTCCCTAATCCTAGATTATCTCTTGGCTCCCAAAACCCCATCTTCTTTCAGGCCCAACACTTGTTTCCTGCTCTTCAAACTCCTACAGGACCATTTTAGTTCTCAGATCACTTCTTCTTTTCCCTGTTCAGTTGAGCCCCATCTCAGGCTCTAACATCTTGTCTCTCTGAGCCCAATATGAGCAGCTGGTCCTTCTTTTTATGGCCTTCTTGGTCCAGGTAGAGCATCCCTCCCTGCTGGGGTGCCGCCTTTTTTTTTTTTTTTTTTTTTTTTTTAGGGTATCCAAGAGGTAGCTTGTAGCCTGCCTGAACATGGAGAGTTTTGCTTTTTTCAGGGGAAGATTCACCCTAGGCTAACATCTGTTGTCAATCTTCCTGTTTTTTCTTCCTTCCCTCCCCGCCAAAGCCTCAGTACATAGTTGTGTATAGTTGTAAATTCCTCTACTTCCTCCGTGTGAGCCGCCACCACAGCATTGCTACCGACAGACGAGTGGTGTGGTTCCGCACACGGGAAGAGAACCCTCCTTTAACTAACCTGACAACTGAGACTTTGTTTGTTTTGTGGCTCCTTTTGTGGGAACTGGCACCAATTTGCCTCCGTTAGCTGAGACAGAGAAGCAGCTCTTGCTTCCTCATAATGTTATCTCTTAAAATTAGTCCTTGTGATTTAATGAAGACAACAACCCCATAGGCATCCAGCAGACAGCATTTTCTACGACTGGCTGACTATGACTTCACATTATCAATTCTTTGAAGAGCCACAGAGAGAAACTGATAGAACTTTCTCTTCACCCATTTACCTGCTTTTTGCCTTTGATAATGTATATCAGTCAAGGAAAGCACAACTTTTCTTCAAATGATTCTCCAACCACAGGCCTTACCCTTTTGGCCTCTCTGGCCCAAGCAGACCTCCTGGTAATGATGGGAACCAGATTTGTCTGCCAGCACCAGCAGCCATACAATAAAGAATCTGGCTGATGCAGGTAAGTTATGGGCCTGTGGTGCATCCAGTTCCCTTTCTGTGGACACGGCTTCATGAACTAAAGTCTTAGCCACATTCCTGTCCTTTGGTCCTGGACAATGAGGTAGTTGTATGCCTGTGTTTTATATTGGTTTTCTTTTTTCTTCAGTTTAGGAGTTAATCCTTGGGTTTGTCAACCTCAACACTGCTGACATTTGGGCTGGGACATTGTTGTGGGAGCTGTCCTGTGCATTGTAGGATACTTAGCAGCATCCTTGGCCTCTACTGACTAGATGCCAGTAGGACCACCTGAGTGGTGACAGCCAAGAATGTCTCCAGACATAGCCAAATCTGCTCAGGGGGAGCAAAATCATCCCTGGATGAGAACCACTGAACTACAACCAACCAGAGATGGCCTCACATTTGGAAGGATTTGTGGTGGTTGTTGTGCCACTTTTGCTACTATAACTAGTGGCTTCAGCTAACAGGAGAGCTTCTATATATCAAGTCTGGGACTAAGTACTGCCACGATTTGTCTCTAGTTTTCCAGTAACACTGCAAGAGGCTGGGTAATGTGTCCAAGTCACACAATGGGTGGGAGGTAGGGTAGGATTTGAATGGAAGCTCCGTGAATCCAGAGCATAAGCTCTTAACCACCAAAGTATATTATAGCCTGTCATGGACTCCATGACAGGTTGAGACAACAAGGGACTTTGTTAATAAGCAGTAACAAACTTTGTTAACAAAGCAGTAACCACTGCAGCTCCTGCCCAACCTGACCAATGGGTCTGAAGTGCGATCTTTTTAAAATTGGTTTGAAAGTGTTACGTTGGCCTCAGCAGAGAACACATGATTTAGATCCTAACTAACTTTTGTTAGAGCTACTGAATTGGTGCAATGATGTCTGCTACTTAATTAACAGAGATGGGAGACCTGAGCCACTTTCCTAGGTGTGGATTTCTTACACCTCCATCACCAACTGGGGTGAGCCCTGTAGCCTCCTTGGATGAAAGCTCTATCCAATAGTCAGGCACCACAGCTAGGTCCTACAGCTAGGGAGTGCTCCTGGAATTCTCTAGAAAAGCCTATGATTGATGAGGAGGGGGCTCTTGAGGACATCTCTTTAACACTGGCCCTATGTCACATTCAAGGACCAAGTTGTGATTTGGTCTTTCTTTGTCCTTTTTTTGGTCGTAAGCAGGCCTCATGTCTTGGCAGGCTTGGATTCCCCATACATGAGTCTGAACCTGTTGGTAGTATGATACTCAGCTGATCTGCCTTTGTATGTTCCCACATGCTGTCTTTTCCTCCTTAAACACTTGTATTCAGACTATAGTAGACTAACTGGAAGAATGAGACCTATCAGAATGCTTCATTTTTCTGAATTATAATCAACAGATATGATTACATAGCACCATAAAAGTGTACTTTTTAGGACCGAACTGTCATTCATGTTTCCTGTATTGAACAGTGGAAAAACTCAGACCCCAAACTATAATCCAGCCTCCACTTAGATTCCCTGGGATGCTAATTAAGCTGCCCAGCATAACTTTTGTGTGGATCTGCCTGCTAGGAAGCACACCACATTCTTCTGCTACCCTCTGTGCTAGAGTAGCTACCCGAGCTAGTCTAGATGGAGGGGGCAGCAACCGAATCATTATTAACCTGTTGTCTCTCAGCTCCAAACTCAGCTCTGGAACTCTGGGCCTGAGGTTCTGCAAACCATATTTCACCTTTGCAGTTGGATTTCTGTTAGTGTCTACCCAGACGTGGCCCTAGAGGGAGACTGAAGGACTGGAGCAGGGAGCCAGGATTGGCTCTGTCCCACTTTGCTTCCGGCTTCTGTCAGCATTACCCAGTGTTGTTCTTCAACTTTGCAGCGGTGATTGGGCCCAGTGGCAGCAGCTGGATACAGTTTTCACACTTGGAGGAGCAGCCTCCTTGAGCCCCTCAGAGATGCCAGCATGTGGTCATCAGTGTTGCCTACTCACAGGTTGGAATCCCAGCCCAGGGGGGGTTCTCCTCCAAGGTCCTGAGGAACCAGCACCCGTTTAGCAGTGTGTGTTTCTCAAATGCCTGAGCCTGAGCTCTCTGGGGTCTCTTCACACAGGAAGACCTGGGCTGCCCCAAAAGCACACCCCCATCAGAGGTCTCTGACCCAGCTCAGTGGAACCCCTTTTCTGGGCTTCTCTGTTACAATGGCCTCAAGTTCTTCTCTTTGTTCTTCCAGTCCTAGGAGATAAAGCTGCTTTCTGCACTTGCTGTCTCTGTATCACCCCAGCATTCCCTTCATGGCCTTACAGTCCTCCAAGACTTATCTAACAATTTCTACATTGAATTCTCTCTGTTAGGATATGTGAGGTGGTTTCTGTATTCCTTCCTGGACACTGATGGATGCAGGCCTCCCTTCAACGGGTTATTGGTTTAATGCTGCTGCTGGTGCTCCCATGGTCTCCAGGAGGAGAACTTTGATAGATCTAAGCCCTGCTCCATCTATTTCTGTCTCAGACACTGACAACTGGTTGAATCCATGCCTGTCAAGGGCCAGAGCACATTCTGCCCCAGGAGCAAGGAGACCACAATTCTGAGTTTGTTGACATTTCTGATGACCTTAGATGATATCTCCTATAAGAGGTAAAAGTTCTTTCAGACATCCTTTTCCAGATTTCTAGGATCCTTTTTTTTTTTAAAAAAAAACTCCGACTTATGAGGGTTTTTTTTTGTTTGTTTGTTCTTTCTGAGGAAGATCAGCCCTGAGCTAACATCCATGCCAATCCTCCTCTTTTTGCTGAGGAAGACCGGCCCTGAGCTAACATCTATTGCCAATCCTCCTCCTTTTTTTCCCCCTTTTTCTCCCCAAAGCCCCAGTAGATAGTTGTATGTCATAGTTGAACATCTAGTATCCTTTTGAAAAAGAGGTTAACATTCTTCTCATTGTGCAACTGGGCTGGAGAGGAATCTCTTTGAACGCTCTAGAAAACGTTTTCTCTTGACCTGATTCTTGGTTTCAGAGCAGTGCTTATAGACTTATTCTCCAATCTCAGGATGAATGTCCTTGCTTTCCTAGTGCACCTCATAGGGAGTGTAGGGAGAGGAGTCTTTATCTCTCCTTCAAAAGTAGAGTTAATTATCTTGGTGTCTGGAAATATAACCGTGTGCATTTTATAGGTCCTTTGCACATTAAAGTCCCTTTCATTATCCTTTCTGGAGGTCCTAAGGACCCCTGTAAAACTCACTCAATCCCACCCCTTCCTAATACATCAGAGTTCCTAAGGTGGGTATACAGACTAGATCTCTCGGATCTTGGGGTCCAGTTACATGATCACACATCAGTGCTCTTAGTCACCCCTCTAGCCAAAGACTGAGGGCCATTATCCTCATATTCCTGGAGGCTAATTATAGCTTTGAGAGGACTCAGAGATTGCAATGCAGTGTGTATAAAAAATACGAAAGTAAGACAAGCCATTAGCCTATTAATTGGATTAATATATTTTATAAAGCCTACATAATCTACTCCTGAAAATATTATTTTTCTGCTGGTATGACTATTTGTCCAGGATCGAATGTATCATTATCTCAATTTTAGTGGTCTCCTTATAGACTTCTGTTCTTTCTTTCCCTCTTACCACAGATACTTATGCTGCCCTCATCAATCCCTGTAATACCTCCTGAGGATACAGAAGTGAGCAAGGTGGGCAAAAATTGTCCTGCCATCTAGCTTGGAAGGCAGCTTAACAAGTAATGAAAATAAAATGTCATCATGGGGGAGCACACCCACAGCAAGGGAACCTCACTTACTTGTGGCAGTAGAGACAGAGATTGGATTGGTGGTTACCAGAGGGGAAGGGGTTGGGGGGAGGAGAGCAAAAGGGATAATTAGGCACATGTGTGTGGTGATGGATTGTAATTAGTATTTGGGTGGTGAACACAAGCACATGATGTAATCCATGCAGAAACAGAAGTATAGTGATGTACACCTGAAGTTTATACAATGTTATAAACCAATGTTACCACAATGAACAACAACAACAACAACAAAATCTCCTAAATAGGGTCATTTAGGCTGAGATCTAAAGGATAAGTAGGATATAGGCTAATTTTGGGTGGGAGTGAGGAAAGGAGAGAGTTCTAGGCTTAGAGATTTCTGGCAATAGCATGGGGCAAGAGTGAGTGTGGCATGGCACATATGACCAATTGAAATAAATAAGAATGGACCAGATTAAACATGGTGGAAGTTGACGAAGATGGTGACACAGGAGGCTCCTGAACTTCCCTCCTCCCACGGACACACTGAATCTACAGCTATACATGGAGCAATTCTCTCTGAAAGAAATCCAGGAACTAGCTGTGTGACTCCTACACATTGAGCAAATACCCACAACAAAATGGGCGGGAAAGGTTAAGACATCCTCTCACCATAAACCCCACCAACAGCACAGTGTCAGACAATTGAGAAGGAATCTCCAACTCCCAGCTTCTCCCTGATGAGAAGGGTTTGGACTATACATCTAGTGCTCAACTTTCAAGACTTCCATCCAAGAGCTCTGAAAGCCAGTGGGGCTTGTGTTCATGAGTCCCAAAGAATATAGCAAACAAAGAAGCAGTTCTTAACAGGTTCATGAGCAATTGCTGTGGTTATTCCTCCAGGGCTCAGAGCAGATGGAGCAGGCAAAAATGCCCATCTTCCAGTATTTCTCTGAAACAGGTATAACCGCAAGCACTATAAGCTGCTTTCTGAGGGTCTAGTTTCTAATTTTAGCACATATATATGGGCTGGCTGTGATCTCCCCAGAGAATGGGGAAGCTGGCAGACACTTACTCTGCCTTCTCCCTCCGGCCTGCTCCAGCAATAAAACCAAGTTTCCAGTATCTCCCTGGGAGGTGCTTGTACACATGTCTGACACCTCAGCTTTTGGTTGCCACATAAGGGACGGGCCTTGATTTGCCTTGCTCTGATACCCAATAGGGCTTGCATTCATTAGTTCCACAGGACAATAGCAAACAAAGAAACAGTGTTTAAACAGGTGCAGAAGCATCATCCACATGACTATACACATGGGCTCAGCACAGAGGGAGCAGGCAAAAATGCCTATCTCCAAGTTTCTCCCTGGAGAGGGTTAACTACATACTTTTCCAGCTGCTACTTGAGAGTCTAATCAGCCTGCATTTTTGTGCTGACTGAAACTCTCCCCTTTGGGACATGGGTGGGTCTTGGCACACCTTCAGCTACTGGGAGCCATGAAGAACAAATAAGGTGACTTGGACAATCACAAAGATTTGAGAGAACCAGGAGCTTGCGCAAGCTGATTGACAAGGTTTACTTCCTACATGAGACCACACTGTCAAGATTGGGAGAGGTGGCTGTTTTATCTAATATACAGAAACTAACAGGGAATCAAGGAAAATGAAGAAATGAAGGAATATGTTCCAAACAAAAGAACAAGATAAATCTCCAAACTCAGACCTTAATGAAATGGAGATAAGTGATTTACCTGAGAGAGTGTTTAAAATAATGGTCCTAAAGATGCTCACAGAGGTCAGGAGAGCAATGCATGAACAAAGTGAGAATATCAACAAAGAGATAGAAAATATTAAAAAGTACCAAACAGAAATCACAGAGCTGAAGGATATAATAGCTGCACTGAAAAATTCAATAGAAGAGTTCAACAGCAGACTAGATCAAGTGGAATAAAGGATCAGTGAACTCAAAGACAGGGCATGGAATTCATCTAAACAGAGAGCAAAAAGAAAAAAAATGAAAAAGAGTGAAGATAGCTTAAGGGACTTAGGGGACACCATCAAGCAGACAATACATGTATTATAGAGTTTCTAGAGGAGAGGAGAGAGAAAGGGGCAGAAAGCTTATTCGAGGAAATAATGGCTGAAAAATTCCCTAACCTGGAAGAAGAAACAGTATCCAGAAGCAGGAAGCCCGAAAAGTTCCAAATAAGATGAAATCCAAAGAGAGCCACACTGAAGCACATTATAAATAATTTGTCCAAAGTTAAAGAGATAATCTTAAAAGCAGCAAGAGAATGACAACTTGTTATGTACTAGGCAACCCCCATAAGACTATAGAAGATTTTTCAACCAAAACTTTGCAGGCCAAAAGAGAGTGGCATGATATATTCAAAGTGCTGAAAGAAAAAAAACTGCCACCCAAGAATACTCTATCCAGCTAAGTTGTCCTTCAGAATTGAAGGAGAGATAAAGAATTTCCTAGACAAACAAAAACTGAAGGAATTCATCACCACTGGACTGGCCTTACAAGAAATGTTGAAGGGAGTTCTTCAACATGAAATGAAAGGATGTTAATTAGTAATAGGAAAACATATGAAATTATAAAACTCACTGATAAAAGTAAATATATAGTTAAATTTAGAAAACTCTAATATTGTAATGGTGGTCGGTTAATCACTTATAACTCTACTATGAAGGTTAAAAGTCGAGTATTAAAAATAACTATAACTTCAATAATTTATTAATTGGATACACAATGTGAAAAGATATTAATTGTAACAGCAAAAACATAAAATGTGTGTGTGTGGGGAGAGTAAAAGTGTTGTATGCATTCAAAGTTAACTTGTTATCAGCATAAAATAGCCTGTTATAAATACATTTTATGTAAGCCTCAAGGTAACCACAAAGCAAAAACCTATAGTAGATACGTAAAAGATAAAGAGAAAGGAATGTAAGCATACCACTACAGGACCATCAAATCACAAAGGAAGAGAGTAAGAGAGGCAGAAAAGAACAAAGGAATTACAAAACACCAGAAAACAATGAACACAATGGCAATAGTAAGTCCATATCTATCAATAATTACTTTAAATGTAAATGGAATAAATTTTAAATCAAAACACATAGAGTAGATGAATGGAATAAAACAAAACCCGTCTATATGCTACCTATAAGAGACTCATTTCAGTGTCAAGGACACAGAAAGTGAAGAGATAGAAAAAGAAATTCCATGCAAATGGAAACTAAAAGAAAGCAGGGGTAGCTATACTTATAACAAAGTAGAATTTAAACCGAAGTCTGTAACAGGAGACAAAGTAGGTGATTATATAGTGATAAAGGGGTCAATCCATCAAAAGGATATAATATTTTTAAATATCTATGCACCAAACATAGGAGCACCTAAATATATAAAGTAAATATTAACAGATCTGAAGGGAGAAATAGACAGCAATACAATAACAGTAGGGTACTTCAATACCCCATTTTCAACAATGAATAGATCATCCAGACAGAAAATCAATAAGGAAACATTAGACTTAATCTACATGTTTTAACAGAGGGACCTAATAGACATATATAAAACATTCCATCCAACGGCAGCAGAATACACATTCTTCTCAAGTGCATACCTAGTATTCTTCAGGATAGATCATATGTTATGTCATAAAAGAAATCTTAATAAATTTAAGAAGATTGAAGTCACATCAAACATCTTTTCTGACCACAATGGTATAAAGCTAGAAATCAATTACAAGCAGAAAACTGGAAAATTCACAAATATGTGGATATCATAGGATGCAGCAAAAGCAGGTCCAGAGGGAAGTTTATAGTGATAAACACCTATATTTAAAAAAAGATAGATTTCAACCAAATAGCCTAATTACACATAGGAACTAGAAAAAGAAGAACAAACTACGCCCCAAGTTAGTAGAAGAAGAAAACAACAAAGATCACAGAGTAAATAAATGGGATAGAGGATAAAAAGACAATAGAAAAGACCAATGAAACTAAGAGCTGGTTTTGTGGAAAGACAAATAAAATAGACAAACATTTATCTAGACTGACCAAGAAAAAGAGGGGCCTCAAATAAAGTTATAAATGAAAGAGGTGACATTGCAACTGATACTGAAGAAATACAAAGGATCATAAGAGACTACTATGAACAATTATATGCCAACAAATGGACCACCTAGAAGAAGTGGATAAATTCCTAGAAACATACAACTTACCTAGACTGAATCGTGAAGAAATAGAAAATCTGAACATACCAATTACTACTAGTAAGGAAGTTGAATCAGTAATCAAAAACCTCCCAACAAAGAAAAGCTCAGGATCAGGTGGCTTCACTGGTAAATTCTACCAAACATTTAAAGGATAAATAACACCAATCCTTCTCAAACTCTTCCAAAAATTTAAAGAGAAGAGAATACTTCCAAATTCATTTTATGAGGCCAGCATTACCCTGATATGAAAACCAAACAAGAACACTATGAGAAAAGAAAATTACAGGCCAATATCCTTGGTGAATACAGGTGTAAAAATCCTCAACAAACTATTAGGAAACAGAATTCCACAGCACATTAAAGGGATTATACACCATGATCAGGTGAGAGTTATTCTAGGGATGCAACGATGGTTCAACATATGAAAATCAATCAGTGTGATATACCACATTAACAAAATGAAGGATAAAGATCATATTATCATCTCAGATGCACAAAATGCATTTGACAAAATTCAACATTCTTTCATGATAAAAACTCTCAACACAGTGGGTACAGAGGGAACATACCTCAACATAGTAAAGGCCATTTCTAACAAGCACGCAGCTAACATTATACTCAGTGGTGAAGAGATGAAAGCTTTTCTTCTATGATCAGGAACAAGACAAGGGTGTCCGATTTCACCACTCTTATTCAACACAGTACTGGAAATCCTAGCCAAAGCCATTAGGCAAGAAAAAGAAATAAAATGTATCAAAACTGGAAACGAAGAAGTAGAATTGTTTCTATTTGCAAATGACATGACATTATACATAGAAAATCCTAAAGACTCCACCAAAAAACTGATAGAACTAATAAACAAATTCAGTAAAGTCGCAGGATACAAAATCAACATACAGATGAAAAATGGTGTAAAAATTACCATCACCAATAGTTTTATGCAATGAATATTGGGAGGCATATATTTGACCTATTTCCTTCCTTTACTAATTTGGAAAACATATTATATCCCTGACAACTCCAAAAAAAAAAAAAAAAAAAAGGAATGCTTGCATCTGCAATTCATCAGCAAAGGAAAGTATTTCATTAATTAAGTATATTTATTTTTGTAGATGGCAGTAGAGCCCAGTTTCTCTCTTACTGATGATCTCTTGAATCTCTTACATGGTGGATACTCTTGGGCCTCTCAAATGTAAATGAATAAATGATGCTCTCAGAACTGATGATCTCTTTCTCTCTCATTGTGTGTATGTGTGTGTGTGCATATGGGGATATCATTTTACCATGCAAGTTATATTTCCTTTACCCATGGAGGATGAATATGTTCTAACACTATCCATGAAGTGAAATTAAATAAGGCCAATTTGTAATGGTGTCTTGTTCTTTTATTTGGATATGTGGCCTCTTAAGAGAAAAACACAAAATTTGAGTTGGTTATTATTATTATGTAAATACAATTTGGTTTTCTATATGACTGAGGTCCTCACTCAACCTCTGACCAATGCCTTCCCAACATATACACCATTAAATTGGCCTGTGATCAATTTGGACATTGGACACTGAAAGCCAAATGGAAATTTCTTGATACTACCTGATATTGTTAAGTTAAAGATGTAACAAAGCCCAACTAAGCACTCAACTAGGACTCACTAGGCATTGACACCAAACACTGAATTCACCTAGAATGATTTAACAGGAACCAGAACTTACTTGAAGAGCAGTATTAGGCACCTCTCTTCAGTGGGAGTTGTCCTTATAGTAATCTGCGTAGTTTATTCAGGAGCTCTTATCTTTGGCTCCCCAGGTGACATCTCAGGTGGATCTATATCTTGGCATACCCCTTGGCTTAAAAGTCACATGTCCCAAGAAGGCCAATATCTCTCAAAAGTGTCTTCTTTTCTCTCTTTTGAGAGAAGTGTCTTCTCAAAACTCGCGTTCATCCTGGAACCACAAATGTGACCTTATTTGGAAATAGGGTTGTTGCACATGTAATTAGTTAAGGTGAGATCATATTGGAGTAGGGAGGGCCCTTAATCCAATATTACTGGTGTCCTTATAAGAAGAGGACAAGACACACAGATATCGGGACACAGAGTATAAGACCATATGAAGTCAGAGGCAGACATTAGAGTGATGTATCTACAAGCCAAGGAATGCCAAGGATTGCCAGCAACTACCACAAGCTATAAAAGGCAAGGAAAGATCCTCCCGTAGAGCCTTCAGAGAGCATGGCTCTGATTCCACCTTCAACTGAAATTTCCAGAATCCACAACTATGAGAAAATAAATTTCCGTTGTTTTAAGTCACCTAGTTTGTGGCAATTTGTTATGTCAGCCTCAGCAAACTAAACAGGCAACTTCTAAGGTAAGGGAAACCTCAAATTATGGCTTCTTATTGGGTATTAATTGTTTCTCATTATTTGCGATCCACTCAGAGGTCACAATTGGCTTTCCATATTTATTAGATTTCCAGGGGGACAGAGCAAGAAAGTAATCAGAAGTTCAAATCATCAAGCATAAAATAAAAAGATTTTGTTAACCTTTTACCCACAAACAGGGAAAAATTTCTAATTTAAACACAAACTGGTCTCATCCTTGTTGCATTTAGGGGAGTTAAAGCCTCACAATTATCATGGTTTTTGGTAATCTTTTTTCTGTGATAATGCTGCATACAAACCCCCAAATTCAGCAGCTTGCAAGAACAAATATGTCTTTTTCTCACTCACAGTTGGACAGGCTGGGATCTCCTGGAATTGAAAGGCTGTGGCTCTGGATGAAGATTAGCTGCAGGTCTGCTCCACATGTCTTCTCATTCAGGGATCTGTGGCTAACTGGGGCAAGATCTTCTGATAGCTGATGGATGTAGTGTGAGAAACTAAGCCAATCAATGTAAATCCATTTAAAGCCTCTGCTTTTATCATGTTTGATAACATTCCATTGGCCAAGACCAACATCACCGGGGTGAGGAAACATACTCGGCTTATTCTCGTGACAAGCACTGCAATGTCACGTGGCAAAGAGCATGGATACGTAATTATTACAGGGAAGGAGTAAAGAATTGGGAACAATACTCTGATCTGCCACGATAACTGCCCTTTACAACCCTTTGGGTTGTAAAGGTGATTGCTGCCTCCTAGCTCCTCTGCCTTTGCCCCAAATGAAATACACAAAGCATAAGTGAAAGATGAGAATTCTTGGTTTAGGAATATAAGAGGAATTTGGTGGTTTTCTGGTGGATGGAAGAGGGAATCTTGACGGGGGTGAGAAAAGGGCTATGAAAAAGAAAGATAATCAAAGACAGAGAAAGAGAAAGAATAGAATATGGTGGAAGTGATGTGGCATGGTATCCAAGTCTAGGTGAAAAAAGGTGACATAGCTTCCACCTGGTTCCCCCTCTTAGGACATTCACTTTGAAGCTATTCTGAAGCCATTATGGTGAGAGATCCCTAGAGAAACTACACAGAGATAGACAGAGATACTGGAGGAGCCCCTAGCTCTTTGATTCTTTTAGCTCAAGCACCAGACATGTGAGTGAGGAAACCTTTGAATGACTCTAGCCCCAGCCATTATTTGAATGCAACTGCATGAGAGACCTTGAGTGAGAAGCACCCAGCGGAGCCCAGTCAACTCCCAGAACAACATGAAATGAAAGTAATTGTTTTCGTTTTTATGCCATTAAAATTTGGTCTGGTTTGTTATCAGCCAAGTTGCTAAGTGATATATTATAGAAGAATGAGTCCTGGACTTTTAAGACTATGAGCTATGGGGAATGAATTTATTTTTATTTCAAGATAAAAGAAAGGGTAGGAGTAATATACAGTAAAATATGTTACAAATACATTATTAATCTGCAATTTTTCAATTAAAAATTTATTTGGGGTAAAATTTCTATTTGTAGATTCACGTGCAATTGTAATAAATAGTACAGATAGATGCCATATACCCCTTATCTAGTTTCCTGCCAATAGTAAGAGCTTGAAAACTACAGGACAATATCACAACCAAGATATTGACATTGATAGAGTCAAGATACAGAACATTTCCAACCGCAGGGATCCCTCATGTTGCACTTTTATAGTCATTCCCACTTCTTTCTCACCCTACCCCCTCCTAAAACACTGTCGACCACTAATCTGTTCTCTATTTCTACGATTTTATCATTTCAAGAATATTATATAAGTAGAATCAAATAATATATAAGCTTTTGAGAATGCTTTCTTTTTCACTCAGCATATTTCTCTGGGGACTTATGCAAGTTGTGTGTATATCAATAATTCATTCCTTTTCATTGCTAAGCAGTATTTCATGGTATGGATGTACCATGGTTTGTTTAACCATTCACCCATTGAAGCTTACCTTGGTTGTTTCCAGGTTGAATTATTACAAATAAGGCTGCTATAAACATTTATGTACAACTTTTTGTTGAAACATGGGTTTTCATTTCTCTGGAATAAATGCCCAGGAGAACAATTGCTGCGTCATATGAGAGTTGAATGTTTAGTTTTAAAAGAAGCTGCCAAAATGTTTTCTAGAATGTCTGCACCATTTTACATCCTTTTACAGCCCTGCCTGCAATGTATGATAAATCCATTATCTCCACATCCTCACCAGCAGCTGGTGTTGTTGTTATTTTCTATTTTAGTCATTTTGATAAGTGTGTAGTTGTGTCTTATTGTGGTCCTAATTTCCATTTCCCTAATAGCTAACAATGAACATCTTTTCATGTGCTTATCTGATGTACGTATATCCTCTTCAGCGAATTGTCTTTTTGTTTTCTAATTAGATTTTTGTTTTATTCTTTATTTTTGAGAGTTTTAAAAAATATATTATAGATACTAATCCTTTGTCAAATATGTTATTTCTAAACATTTTCTCCCAATCTGCAGCATTTCTTTTAATGCCCTTAACAAGATCTTTCACAGAGCAAAAGTTATTAATCTTGATGAAGTTTATCAGTTTTTCCTTTTATGGATTGTGCTGTTGATGTCGTCTAAGAACTCTTTCCCTAGCCCTAAATCCTGAACATTTTCTCATATTATTTATAAAAGTTTTATAGTTTTATGTTGTACATTTAAGTCCATGAACTATTTCGAGTTAATTTTTGTATCAAGTGTGAGGCTTAGGTGGAGATTAAGGGTTTTTTTTTTTTTTTTTGGCCTATGGAAGTTCAATACACCAGCACCATTTATTGAACATTCTCTTTCCTCCATTGAATTACTTTTCATCTTTGTCAAAAATCTCTTGAGCTATTTGTGTGGGTCTATTTCTGGGTTCTGTACTCTGTTCCATTGATTTACGTGTCCATCCATCCACTAGTCTCACACAGTCTTCATTACTGTAGCTGTATAATAAGTCCTGAAATGAAATCTTCCTGCCTAATTCCTCTTTTTCAAAATTATTTTAGCTATTATGGATCTTATGTCTTTCCATATAAATTTTAGAATAAGCTTCTCTATATTTATAAAAAATATTCATGGAATTTTGATAAGAACTGCATTAAACTTGGATATTAATCTGGGAAGAACTGACATCTTTACTATGTTGAGTATTCAAATGCATGAACATGGCATATCTCTATTATTTAGATCTTTGATTTCTTTCACTAGCATCTTGTAGTTTTCAGTACACAAGTTCTGTACATGTTTTGTTCAATTCACACTGAAGCATTTCATTTTTATTGAGGGGTTTTAAATGATATTGTACTTTTAGTTTCAATGTCCACACATTCATTGCTAGTATATAGAAATGCTATTGATCTTTTGTATGTTGATCTTGTATCCTGCAACCTTGCTGAACTCACTTTCTCATCCCAGGAGTTTGTAAATTTTTTATAAGTTCCTTGGGATTTTCAAGATAATCATGTTATCTGTAGATAGGGACAGTTTTATTTTTTTCTTTTTATCTGTATGTCTTTTATTTCCTTTTCTTTTCTTATTGCACTGACTAGACTTCCAGTACGCTATTCAATAAGGGTAGCCAGTGTATATCCTTGCTTTGTTCCTTATCTCAGGGGAAAGCATTCAATACTTTACTATCAAGTATAATCTTAGCTGTGGGTTTTTTGTAAGTGCTTATCAGCAAGTTGAGTAAATTAGCTTATATTCTTATTTTTCTGAGAGTTTTAATAGGTGTTGAATTTTGCCAAATATTTTTCTGCATACAATGATATGATCATGTGAATCATATCTTTAGTGTGTGAATCATATCTTCTTCTTTAGCCTCTTAATATGATACATTGCATAGACTGATTTTCAAATATTGAACCAGCCTTGCATCTCTGGAATAAACCTCACTTTGTCATAGTGTGGAATTCTTTGTGTGTATTGCTCAATTCTTTTAGCTAATTTGGTGTTAAGGATTTTTGCATCTATATTCATGATGGACATTGGCTTGTGATTTTCTTTATGTACTGACTTTGTCTGGTTTTGATATCAGGGCATGCTATGAACTATATTATGTCTTCCCAAAATTCATATGTTGAAGCCCTAACCCCTCACATATCTATATTGGATATAGGGCATTTAAGGAGGTGATTAAGGTCAAATGAGATCATGAGGGTAGGTCCTTGATTAAATAGAACTGGTGCCCATATAAGAGGATGTAGAGAGCCAGCCCTGATGTCCTAGTGGTTCAAGTTCTTTGTGCTCTGCTTATGCGGCTGGGTTTGTTTCCCAGGTGTGGAACCACAGCACCCATCTGTCAGTAGCCATGCTGTGGCAGCAGCTCACATAGAAGAACTAGAAGAATTTGCAACTATGCACACAACTATGTACTGGGACTTTGGGGAGAGGGGGAAAGAAGAAAAAGGAGAAAGATTGGCAACAGATGTTAGCTTAGGGTGAATCTTCCCCTGCAAAAAAAACAAAAAAAGTAAAGTGCCTTTGTTCTGAACTCTTAAAAACAAATCCAGCCCTACATTAAAAAAAAAAAAAGAAGTAGAGACACCAGTTATCTCTCTCTAAAACTTGAGGATATAGCGAGAAGGTAGCCATTTGCAAGCCAGGAAGGGAGCTCTCACCAGAACCTGAGCATAGTCGATGTGATCAGTGTATATTTTATAGGCACTTGAAAAGAATGTGAATTCTTTGTTGTTGGGAGAAGTGTTGACGACCCTGTTGGTTGATGGTGGTGTCGAATTCTTCTATATCCTTACTGATTTTCTGTCTACTTGTTCTATCACCTGTTGAGAGAGTGATGGTGAAGACAAATTAATTATATTTGTCTTTTTTTCCTTTCAGTTCTATCAGTTTTTGCTTTACATATTTTGCAGCTCTGTTATTTGGTGCACATATTTAGGATTGCTGTGTCTTCTTGGTGGATTGATCCTTTCATTGTTGTGTAACATCCTTCTCTGACTTTGGTAAATTTCTTTGCTCTGCAGTCTACTTTGTCTGATATTAATATAGCCATTTCTGCTCTAATCTGATAAATATTTTCATGAAAAATATTTTCCCATCCTTTTAGTTTCAAACTTCCTATATTGTTACATTCAAAGTGAGTGAGTGTAGACATCGCATAGTTGGATTATATTTTTTAATCCATTTTATCAATATGTCTTTTAATTGGTGTATCTAGACCATTCACATTTAATCTAATAATACAATTTTTGATGTCTTAGGGCTTAAACCAGCCGTTTTATGTTTTGTTTTCTGTTTATTTTTCATTTCCCTGTTTTCTTTTTTCTTGTCTTCATGTGGGTGACTTGAATTTTTTTATAATTCCATTTTGATTTATCAATAATGCTTTTGAGTGTATCTCATTGTATAGCATTTTTAGTGGTTGCTCTAGACATAGTTTTCTTTCTGTTTAGAGAACTTCCTTTGGCCATTCTTTTAGGATAGGTATGCTGGTGACAAAAATTCTCTTGGTTTTCATTCCTCTGAGGAGAATATCTTTATTTCTGCTTTATTCCTGAAGGATATTTTCACTGGATATAGGATTCTAGACATAGGATTCTATATATTGATAGTTGTTTCCTTTCAGCACTTGAAAAATATTTTCCTATTTCTTTCTGGCCTCCAAGGTTTCTGAGGAGAAATCTACTGTCATTTGAATTGTTCTTTCCCATGGATAATGTGTTGTTTCTTTCTTGCTGCATTCAAAATTTTTTCTTTGTCTTTTAATTACCAGAAGTTTGAATGTGATGTGTCTTGATGTGGACTTCTTCGGATTTTTCTTACTTGGAATTTTGTCAGTTTCTTGAATATTCATGTTATATTGTTTGCCAAATTTGAGAAGTTTTCAGCTTTCATTTCTTCAAGTCCTTTTTCAGCCTCTCTCTGTTTCTTCTCTTTTTCAGACTCCAATGACAAGAATGTTAGAGCTTTTGTTATAGGTCCACAGGTCCAGGAGGCTGTGTATATTTTTCAGTCGATTTTCTTTCTGTTGTTCAGACTGAGTACTTTCTATTGTTCTATGTTCTAGTTCATTGGTTTTCCTCTCTATCCATTCCATCTGGCTGTTGAGCCCACCCATTGAATTTTTTTAAATTTTATTGTACTTTTCAGTTCCAAAATTTCCATTTGGTTCTTATGTCTTCTATTTCTTGGCTGAGAACTTCTATTTTTAAAATTTGTTTCATGCATGTTTGTAACAGCTCATTGAAGCATTTTTATGATGGCTGCTTTAAACTCTTTGTCACAGCATTCTAATATCTGTCACCTTGATGTTGGTGATTGATTGATTGTCTTTTTTTCATTCAAGTTGAGATCTTCCTTGTTCTTGGTATGACAAGTTATTATCAACTGAAACCTGAACATTTTGGGTATTAGTTATGAGACTCTAGCTCTTATTTAAACTTTGTGATTTATCTGGTGTTCTTTGACACTGCTCTGGCAGAATAAGGGAGAACTTCATCTTATTACCACCAGCTGGGGATCCAAGTTCCCCACTTGACCTGTCAGCTCCACCTTAATAACACAATTCAATTTGAGACTTTATAAACTCTTGGAAAATTATATGTACTCCACTTTGAAGATTTTCATTGAGGACAAGTAAGACATTTGGGAGCCCCTATTATTATATTTGCAAACACAATGAAAGTAACTATGATGTTTGTATTATAATTTCCTACTTCCAACAATGCCCATTGGCAGCCACCAGGGCTCCTAGAGGGACATTGACCTGTAGATGGCTTTGTTCCACCTTCTTCTAATCAGGTCTGGTGTGTCTGGTGTCAGTCCACTGGTCCTAGTGGATTCTTATTGGTGTCAAGAGACAGTCCAATATGAAATATATGATGGGGAAATTTGACTTCACTTTCATCTCTGCTCCCAATGACATGTGTATTCCTCTCAATCTGGAGAAGTGGGGGAGTGGTAATGCATTTTACCTGCCCTGGAATGCATTTTAGAAAAAGACTGTGTACAAGGGACCAGTTTGAGTGAGGAGGCTATCATCTCCCACCATGCCCTGAGGCATTTGCCCAGCAAGCAGGGTCTCTTGCTGGCGGTGGCTCATGCAGGAGTAGACTGGGAGTCTGGGGACCCTGGGGGCTGCAAGGAGGGTATGAAAGCTTTTTGGAATTCCAAAGAACTCACTCCAAGATTCCAATAGAACATGTGGGCAGTGTGTGCTCTCCTGTCTTTCCCAGGATTTCATCAGGCAAGATTGCCATGGAGCTATCTCTTTGGTTTATCTCAATTTTGGAAAGCTCTGCATTCTTATGAAGAAGGGTGTTTAGAAGACGTGGTGCACATGTTGAACTTGTCTCTGGGACAAATTAGGGTCATCTCAAATGCAAGTGTTTCTTTCTTTCTTCCTCTTCTTCTTCTTTTTTTTTTTTTTTTTTTTTACATTTGTAACTGCTTAGACCAGCATCTTGGTTTGTTGGAAGAGTGAAAGAGCAGAGGACAGAGCTCTGGTTACTGTGAGCTGCCTCTAGGTGAGTACATGGCCTTAGCGTGATTTTATCATTTTGCTATTCATCTATTGTAAACTGAAGCAGAGTCTGCTCCTCTTCAAGCTGATCTCACACACTAAAAGAGTGAGAGTTTGGCTAAATCAGACAGCTAATTCAGGGATCTGAGACGAACACTAGTTGACCAGAGTGACGAAGGCTCACATAAGAGAAGTTTATAGATTTAAAGGGTGAAAGAGAATCTTTTATTTAGGTGGACAATAGGAGAGAGAATGAATCAGAAAATAACTGCTGGAGTCAAGGCATGCAATCCTTCTTTCTATCCTCAGGCTGGTGTTCCCTAAAAATATGGACTGAAAGGATAAAAGACAGAGATTCTCCCCTTGACTGACCACTTAGCCCAGAGGGAAGGGAAAATTCTCCTCTTCTACTCACTGTTCTCAAGCTCTGTAGGAAAATGGCCTGGGCTGTGTCTCCAAGAATCTGATTAGAGTCTGTCTGCTACTCTTCTGATCTAACTCACTTTAGAGGACTGCAGCTGGAGCCTCAGGAAGTTTTCCTACAAGTGATGTTATGACCTCAAATATGGATGAGAAATCTTAAAGGTACCATAGGGGAATAATTGTTTGTGACATAACAGACTCCATGACCATAAGTTTTTTTTTTTTTAAGGCTACAATTTTTGCTTTGCAATATTTACCTTGTGGATGCATGATAGGAGTGATACCTTACCAGCAATATGTTGCATGATCAGACATATAACTAAAAGAAGAACTTTTGTTCCTCCTTGGCAATAGACTATATAGGCAAATTACTAACACTGTTAAAATTACATTATCCTTTATGAAAACTTGGAGCCACAAGCACAGTTCTTATTTATCTAGGAATTTAGGTGGCATTTAACATAAACACATTCAAAAATAAATAGCACTCATTTTTACTTAATAACGGGCAAAAACTACACATAAAATATAATGTTTAAAATAATAAACAAATCTAATCACCATATCTACACTATTTTATATATTTAATAAAATATAGTTCTTCATTTTTCAGTTACGACACTCTACGAAATAGCTCAAAGAGAGTTGACTGAAGAAATGGAAAAGTCAATGATGGGGGATGCAAGAAACACGACAGCAGCCCAAGAATTCACCCTGGAGGGGTTTCCTGCTGTCCAGCACTTCGGGACTGTTCTCTTCCTGGTGCATCTGCTGGCATACCTGGCCTCCATCATGGGAAACACACTCATTATCACCATCACCTGGGCCGACCATCGCCTCCAGACACCTATGTACTTCTTCCTCAGCAGTTTCTCCTTTTTTGAGTGCTGTCTTATAACCACTGTTATTCCTAAGTTGCTGGCCATCTTTCTGTCAGGGAGGAAATCAATTTCCTTTGCTGCCTGCTCCACACAAGCCTTTGTTTTTCTTTTCCTGGGGGCAACGATTTTCTTCCTTATGGCTGTATTATCCCTGGATCGGTACCTGGCCATTTGCAAACCTCTGTATTTCCCAACCATCACGAAGCCAAGGATGTGTTTCCTCCTGGTCACTGCCTGCTTGGCTTTGGGATTCCTCCTCATGGTGGTTCCAGTTATATTGCTTTCCCAGTCACCCTTCTGTGGCCCCCATGTCATCCCTCACTTCTTCTGTGACCTCTGCCCCCTGATTCATCTCTCCTGTTCTGACACCAGATCTGTTGAAATGTTGGCCTTTGTCCTCACTTTAGGTATTCTTTTGACATCCCTCATCATAACCCTCATTGCATAAAGCAACATAATAATCACAATAATGCATCTCCCATCAGCCAAGGAACAACAGAAAGCTTTCTCCACCTGCTCACCTCACCTCATTGTCCTCGCTCTGATCTATGGCAGCTGTGTCTTTATACATGTGAAACCAAAGCAAATGAACAGGCTGGACTCCACCAGGGAGGCTGCCCTTGTGAACACGGCGGTGACCCCGCTGCTGAACCCTGTCATCTACACTCTGTGGAACAAGCAGGTCCACCAGGCTCTGAGGGTCACTCTGTCCAGGGTGAGACTGCAGAAACAGAATCATAGAGCTTTGGAGGGTAAATGGATCTTCTTGCTCTTCTAGTTCAATTTCCTCTACAGACTCTCTGCATATGGTGATCTAGCTTATGGTAATTTTCAGCTCGATGGGTACTGTCTTATTTTGCAACTCAATACCTTCCACTATTTGAAAACTGAAATTAGTCATCTACATTGTGCTGAAGAATACCTTCTTTGATTTTTCTACTCATTGATCCTATATGAATTCAATTCAAACAACATTTATGGAGAGCCTCATATAAGTAAATGAAATAATATAAAGTCTTTAAGCTAAGAATAAAAAAGTTGCCAATCAGATTTAATAATTGCTTTTCATGATACATTCTTATGCTGGAATTTTCTGATACATAAGAAAAGTAGATAGAAATCATTGTTTATCATTTTATTTATTTTAGGTTTGAAATTTTAGAAACAAATTGTTTCTGAAAATTACATAGTCATCATACAATAGTTTTATGAAAATTAATGATATTTCATTAATTGTATCTATTTATATAAAGAATCAGCAGTAAGCTCACTAAGTTTTCTCTTTGAGTCCATTGATTTTAGAGGTACATATAGCTCAGTGTAACTCCAGGTGGTTAAGATGGGCATTTTCACTTTATCATCTTCCAGCTGTATCAAATGTTATTCATAAAATTGCCTTTAACTCTTTCTCAAAACATACACAAAATGCAGAACTTTTAAATTTATGCATTTTTTTCTGTAATTGATGTTGCCGGGCCCTGGACCCAATAGGTCGCTGAAAGGTAGGTGATCCCAATACCAAATTCTCTCCTTCCGTGTAAGAGATTTTTTCTCCTCATGTGGCTTTAGGTGTAGGAGCTGCCAGTGTCTTTCAGGTTAAGCTAAATTTTGGTTGACAATTTTATGCTGCAAAAACTAACAGAAGTCACAATTTAAAAAGTTTAAAAGGAAAATGAGTGCATTAATAATAAAAAAAGTGGATTAGAATTGAGTCAGATATGGTGTTTACAGCTTCACTGAGGATGTGGCTCCCACCTGAAGACAATGGGCCCTGGTGGGAAGTAGATCCTGTCTTATCTGACACAGTGTGTGCATGGTGTGTATTGATTTTTCGTATGTCTGATTTGAGTGCATATTTTCCTTTCCTGTGTGATTTGAGAATTAATTATATTTAAGGCATAACCTGATTAGGAAAAATTTTATACTGTCAAAAGAATGTTGGGAGATTTAGATTTTTATATCTGGGAATGTTTTGCTTATACATTGTCCTGGGGGGTTATGATCTTCCAAAGACAGCTGTGTCTATGTCTCTCTTTTCTCCAAAAAACAAGTTAAATAAATAATTTCTGAATAAAGGTAGGGAACTCCTGAGGGTTCTCTGTGTTGGTTTCTGTGCATTAGATAAAACAGCCACCTCTGCCAGTCTTCACAGCCTGGCCTCCTGAATTGTTTTTTGTATGTTGATTTTATACTCTGCAACTTTGCTGTAGTTGTTGATTATTTCTAATAGTTTTCTGGTGGATTCTTTAGGGTTTTCTACATATAGAATCATGTCATTCACAAACAGTGAGAGTTTTACTTCTTCCTTTCCAATTTGAATCCCTTTTATTTCTTTTTTTGCCTAATTACTCTGGCTAAAACTTCCAGTACTATGATAAATAAGGGTGGTGAGAGTGGGCATGTGTGAAATTTACACAATGTTACAAGCCAATATGACCTCAATAAAATAATTAAATAAAAAAAAACAAAACAAACAACAACAAAAAAATATCAGAAAATATTTCAAATTAAACTAAAACAAAAATTTTAAAAATCCACTTAAAGGCATTGGGGGCTGTTGAAGCAAATACGACTATAAGCACCAATATTCCAAAGGGGGAAACCATGGGTTGGTTAGATGATGTTCTGTAACCACTTTTTCCCTGGAAGCATTTGCTAACTTTGAGCACAGAGGGAAGAGTCTAAGAATCTGAGTTCTGCTTAGACAAAGGGTTAACACCAGAGAAGAGTGAAACCAGCAGAAATTCTAGCAATCTTCTGGAGTTGAAGAAGAAAAATTAGAGACTTCAAGAGCCAACATTTTAATGAGAAGGGAAGGGAAAAGAACTAAGCTTGATGCATGGACAATTTTCCTCTCAAGACATTTGCTGAATCCTGAAACTGCACAGGGAGGAAGTGGGGAAAAAACCTCTGAAAAGTGGAGAAGCATATTCAACAAGCTTGACTTGTTGAGGAGACAAGGTAGTTCAGGAACCTAGAAGAGGAAGGGCTCAGGTGTACATACAAGGTTCTCATTTGTAATCCCTGGAGAATTGTGCCCTAGGACTATAGGTAAGAGGTAAATGGAGCCTTTCTAAAGCTGCAACCACACCTGACTCAGCATAGTTTCTCATCAGATTAAAGTGATCAGCCAGCATCTATCTGCCTATAAGGAAAAGAATAGTTTTATTTGGAACCTCTCCAATTATTTTATACACAATGTCCAGCATTTAATCAAGATTCCCTAGGACTAAATGACCAAAAAAATAGAGAAAGAAAAAAACAGACAATTTAAAAAGACTCACAGCTGATCTAGATATTAGTAGACAAGGACTTTAAAATGTGTTAATTAAAATGATTAAGATATCCAAGACATAGAGGAGATGCAAAAACAATGGAGGAGAATTTTAATTTAATAAAAAGAATCAAGCTGAAATCCTAGAACACAAAAATATAATAGTCAAAATTAATAACTCAAAAGAATGGGTTTAACAAGCAGATTAGACACAATAGAAGAAATAGTTTGTAAGTTAAAGACAAATTAATAGAAAATATTCAAACGAGCACAGAGAGAAAGAATAAAAAAGAACAGAAAAGAGCACAAGAGACATGAGGTACACAGTGAGAACATAACATACATAACTCATAACTAGAGACATAAGGAAAGTGAATGGGGCAGAAGAAATATTTGAAAAAAATAATGGCCAAGAATTATCCAGAACTGATAAAAAGACATCATTGCACAGATTCAAAAAGCTCTACGAATGACAAATAGGTTAAGTACAAACAAAACCATACCTAATTATATCATAGTGAAACTGCTGAAAATCAAAGATAAAAAATCTTAAAAACAACAAGAGAAAATTAACTTCAAAGGAAAAACAATAAAACAAGTTGAATTCTCAGTGGAAATAGAAAGTAGAACACAATAGAATATCTGAAGTGTTGAAAGAAGATAACTGTCAACTTAGAATTAAACACTCAGAAATACATCCTTCAGAAATGAAGATGCAATAAAGACATTCTCAAACAAACAGTGAGAAAATTTATTGCCAAAGAACTGCACTAAAATGAAAACTAAATGAGAGTTCTTTAAGGAGAAGGAAAAGGAAGTGAAATGGAAACATGGAAATTCAAGAGGGAGTAAAGGAACATGAGAGTAAATTAAATGAATATTGACTATATAAAATAATAGCAACATTTCCTTATGCAGTTTAAAATACACATAGAATTAAAATGCATGCCAAACATAAGGCAAAGACATGTAGATGATAAAATAAGTGAAACTGTTCTAAGCACTAGCATTATCAGGGAACTAATAAAAGTAATAATTTATATCAGACTGTAATAAGCCAAGAATGCATACTGTAACTACTAGGGTAATAACTAAAGGGTAAAAGATTGTATAAGTAGCGAGAGAGAATATGTATATTATATATTTATATAATTAAATAAATACACACATGCACCCTTCCCCAATGAAAGAAAGAGCAAAAGAAACATGTCAAACAAAGAAAAAAATAAGATGGTAAATATAAACACAAATATATCTGTAATAATGTTAAACATAATAAGGTAGTTGCTCCAATTGAATGAATAAGCCAACCAAACTCAGTGAGAAAACTAATCTAACTATATGTTATTTACAAGAGAATACCTTATTAAAGATACAAAGTTTGAAAGTAAAATGGTGGAAAAATATATATTCTAAAAAAGTTAAAAAAAAAAAAAGAAAGAAAACTGGTATAGAAATTCGTATCAGAGCAGACTTTAAGGAAAGAAGAAGCACTAGAGAAAAAAGAGGATATTTCATAATGACGAAAGACTCAATCCACCAGGAGGATTTAACGATTCTAAATTTGTATATACCAAATAACATAGATTCTAAATATATAAAACTAAAATTGACAAAGGTAAAAGATGAAATAGACAAATCCACAATTAAATTGTGAGATTATAACACACTTCTCTCAACAACAATAAAATAATCTAAAAGGGATACAGAGTAAAGATATATAGAAATTCTGAAAAACTTAACAAATATAACTCAATTAATGATAGCACCCTGCATCCAACAATGAAAGAATACAAAACCTTTCCAGTGTACATGGAATATTCACCAAAATTGACCACATTCTGGGCATAAAGCAAATCTTAACACATTTAAATGACACAAATTATTCAAAGCATGTTCTCTAACCATAGGTCATAGAGGAAACTTTATAGTCTTAAATGTATATGTTAGAGAAGAAGCACATCTGAAAATTATATATCTTTGCTTACATCTAAAGAAGCTGGAAAAAGAAATGTAAATCAAACCTAAAGAAAGGAAAAGGAAAGGATAAAGCAAACAGCAGAATTCCATGAAATATGATACAAATGCATTGCAGTTTCGCATGTAAGGAGTTGGAAGTTGCCACTGTGCCCTAACAACAAGCAAAAAGCTGGACTGACTGAAAAACAACTCTTCTTGGATCTGTAAGAGAGGGTAGGACACAGGGAAAACCACTGCCTCCAAGACTAGAGAGACAGACAGGAGAATACAGGTCATCACAGCTTACCAGAGTAGAGACTCTCAAGTGGAAACCCCCCAGGACAATCAGAGCCAGGGCAGGAAAACCTGAAGCATAATTGACGAATTGCTGGAGGCTCAGTGTAGATGATTCTGAGAGTTAAGAACTCCAGGGGGAATCCAGCTATAGGGGGGCTCTCCTCAATTTTGTGAAATTTACCTCCAGGAAATCAACCAGGTTCTCACAGTAAACATTGGAGAAAAATCACCTTGTGCTTCTGGCAGGGGGAGAGAAAAAGGAACCATTTTGAAATAAATCAGAGAGCTCTGTTCTTCTTAACAAGGTCTGCCCTCCGGAGAAACTAGTTAACCAAAGCCTAATCTGCTGGGGTATTATCAAAGCCTAACTGACCTGGGGGAAGGGAAATATCTAACTCCAGCTAGCCCTAGCCATCCTGTCCCATCTATGGGGGTAGAAAAACATTGAGAAACTCTTATAAAGTTCACAGCCCAGAGGCATAGACTCACAAGATGACTGAGACCTAATAGAGGACTATAGAATGCTTCCCCCTCCCCGACACCTCACCACTACGTTACTAAAGGCCTACTTACAGCAGTCCCTTTTAATCAGTATATCGTATCTGGCTATCAAGGAAAAATTACAAGGCATACCAAAACCTACAAACACAATTTAAAGAGACAGAGCAAACCTCAGAACCAGATATGGCAGGGATGTTGGAATTATTAGATTAGGAATTTAAAACAACTATGATTAATATGCTAAAGTCTCTAATGGATAAAGTAGACAGCACACAAGAACAGATAGGCAATGTAAGCAGAGAGATGGAAATCCCAAGAAAGAACCAAAAAGAAATGCTAGAGATAAAAAACACTGTAATAGAAATAAAGAATGCCTTTGATGGGCTTATTAGTAGACTGGACATGGCCAAGAACAGAATCTCTGAGCTGGAAGATGTATCGATAGGATCCTTGAAAACCAAAAAGCAAAGAGAACAAAGACTGAGAAAAAAAGAACAGAGTATCCAAGGACTGTGGGACAACTGCAAAAGGTGTAACATGTGTAATGGGAATACCAGAAGGGGATGGGAGGAAGGGAAGAGGGAAGGGAGGGAGGGAGGGAGAAGGGAAGAAAGAAAGAAACAGAAGAAATATTCAAAACACTAATGACTGAGAATTTCCCCAAATTAATGTCAGATACCAAACCAAAGATCCAGGAAGCTCAGAGAACACCAAACAGGATAAATACCCCCAAATCTACACTTAGGCATATCATTTTCAAACTACAGAAAATCAAAGATGAAGAGAAACTCTTGACAGAAGCCAGAAGAAAAAAATAAACAAAACAACACCTTACCTGCAGAGGAAAGAAGATAAAAATTAAATCTGACATCTCCTCAGAAACCATGTAAGCAAGAAGAGAGCGGAGTGAAATATTTAAAGCATTGAGATAAAGAACCCACCAACCTAGAATTTTGTACCTTGTGAAATTATCCTTCAAAAATGAAGGAGCAATGAAGACTTTCTCAAACAACAATCAAGGGAATTTGTTGCCAGTAGACCTGCCTTGCAAGAAATGTTAAATGAAATTCTTCAGAGAAAATGAAAATAGTATAGGTTATAAATTCAGATTTACATAAAATAAGAAAGAGCATCAAAGAAGCAATAAGTGAAGGTAAAATAAAAACTTTTATTTTTCTTTCTCGTAATTGATCTAACAGATCACAGTTTGTTAAAATACCAACAATGTATTCGATTATGTGTGCTTATTATATGTATATATCGTATATATTTAATAATATATATATACTTATGTATAAGTGAAAAGAATGACAACAATGATACAAGGGACAGGAGGGAGGAATTAGGATTATTTTGTTATTAGAAGGTACTCACACTACCTGTGAAATAGCGTATGTTACTTGAATGTGGACTTCGATTAGCGGTAAATATATATTATAAACTCTAGGGCAACCACTAAAAACAGTGAAAAAAAGAAGAATAAATGATGCACTAAGAAAGGAAAGAAAATGGAATCATAAAATGCAGTGAAAACACTCTGTATACTATACAATCATAATGATGGATATATTTCATTATACATTTGTGCAGTCATAGAATGCATAACACCAAGAGTGAACTGTAATGTGAACCATGAACTTTGGGTGATTATTATGTGTCAATGTAGGTTCACCAATTGTAACAAAATGTACCACTCTAGTGGGGGATGCTGATAACAGGGGAGGCTATGCAAGTGTGGGGATAGGGAATATATGAGCAATCTCTGTATTTTCCCCTAATTTTTACTGTGTGAACCTAAAACTGCTCTAAAAACATAAAGTCTTAATTTTAAAAAATGCAAATAGAAAAATTCAACAAAGCCCAAAGTTGACTTTTTTGGTAGATTAACAAAATTATGTCCCTAGCAACATTGATAAAGAAAGAAAAGAGAGAAAACACAAATTACCATAACAGGAATGAAGAAAGAGACAACACTGTGTCTTGACATGAGTACAGCCATGTTTGGCCGCTCCATTGACCTACAGCCACCAGCACAAAAAGAAATACAAAGCTGCTTTCTGTGTGGTGGGAACTGGCCTTTTCCCGGGAATTGGCCTTTCTCCCATGGAGAGAGTTGCAAGTTGCAACATTTCAAGGCTCTTGGAGCGTCGTAGCCCGGAATGGACTGGCCATCTGTGCCGGGCTGAGACGATAACCAAAGAGAACAATGCACGTACACAACTACTGGGCTGGGACGTTAGCCATGGGGCTCAGTGCACGTACGCCACTGATAACCATTTTGTGCATGGGAACACTAGATGCTTGCTCTGTAAACTCTGTAACTGCTTATATAAACTGCTGGAGACTGAGACCCGGTGAGAGTTCCACCTGTGGAAGGGACACCTTGCCCAGGACGTGTGATCCTTGCCCAGCCGCGTCGATTGACAGGGCTCTCCCGGCAGTGGGGCGTGGATGTTGTGAGTAACTGATTTGATGTGAAGTAATTGATTTGATATGAAGTAATTGATTTGATGTGTTCTCTTTTTGGTCAACATGGTGTTTCTCTTTCCGGTTGATTTGTATCATTTCTCTTCAGCCTATGTGGATGTTTTCCCTTTCCAGTCGGGCTGATGTTTTTTCCTTCTTAATATTTGACCTATTCGGATCTGTTTGCAGACTATCGCCTTTGCTATCCTCTATATAATAAAATATACCTTCAGTCCATTTGTTTGGAGTGGAAAGTGTCTTTTACGTCTCCGATCAAATCCCCAAACCTCTCATAACACACTGACAACACTATGATATTAAAAATATGATAAGATGATATTAAAAA
This sequence comes from Diceros bicornis minor, assembly GCF_020826845.1. Taxonomy (NCBI): domain Eukaryota; kingdom Metazoa; phylum Chordata; class Mammalia; order Perissodactyla; family Rhinocerotidae; genus Diceros; species Diceros bicornis. Next base: position 16,771,975 of record NC_080745.1, on the reverse strand, counting down.
CAAGTTTATATCAATAAATTTGACAATTTACATATAATATATATATTTCTTGAAAATTTTACTAAAATTGACATAGGAAGAAATAGAAAATTTTAATTATCCTTTATCTATTAAAAAAATTAAACCTGTTATTTAAAAATTTTCTACATACAAAACTTCAAGCCCATGTGGCTTCACTGATGAATTCTCTCAAACACTCAAGGAAAAAATATCATCAATATGCACAGTCTCTTCCAGAGAAAAGAAAAAATGAACACGTTCCATCTCATTTATGAGGATGGAATGACTTGGGTATCTTAATATCCAAACTTGTCAAGGACATTACAAGAAAGCAAAATGACAGGTGTGCCTCCCTCAGGAACATAAATACAAAATGCTAAACAAAACATAAGCCAATAAAATCCAGTGACATATAAAAGAGTAATGCATCACAACCAACTAGTGTTCACTACAGGAATGCAAGGCTTGTTTACAATTTGAAAACTAATCATATAATTTACTACATTAACAGAAAAAGAGAAAAAACATGATCATCTTGATAGATGAAGGGAAGTATTTGATACAATTCAAATTGTTTCACGTTAAAAACAATCTTTGGAAACTAGAAATATATGAGAGTTTTCTCTATAAAGGGTTTCTACAAAAATATTTAACAAATCTCATATTTCATAGTGTAATTTTGATTGCTTTTCCTCTGTTTGCGAATAACACAAGAATGCCCACTATGACTACTTCTCGTCAACTTTGTACTGGATGTTCTAGCCAGTGCAATCAGACAAGAAAAAGAAATAAAAATTATAAATATTAGAAAGGAAAAAAATATTATTTAGAGGCAAAATTTTGTTTACATAGAAAAAAACAAGAGAATCAATATGTTATTAGAATTAGTGAGTGAATTTAGCAAGGTTGCCTGATATAAGATTAATTTAAAAATTAATTTTATTTCTATATGCCAACAACAAACAATAAGTAATGATATAAAAGTGATTGTGTCTATGATGGCATCATAAACTGCTAAATATCTAGGAAATAATCCCAATTGAAATCCCATCAAAATTATGAAAATTGAGAAGTATTTCTAAAATACAGATGCCTAAGAATATTCAAGTCAATCTTATGAAGAACAAGCCTGAGGACCTATGCTACCAAATATCAAGACTTATAAAACTATAATAATTAAGACAGTATGGTGTTGGTGCAAGAATAGACAAAACAGTGGAACAGATTACAGAACCCAGAAATAAATTCATGCATATATAGTCAGTGAATTTAAGATAATGGTGACATATGGTATGCAGTAAAACAAATGGTCCTTTAAATAAACAGGTAGGAAAAATTTAGCCTTTTAAATAAATGGTACTGAGTCAATTTGATAGCTACCAAGAGAGTGAGAGAAACCAAGTTATATCCACAAAATATACCTAGGATCACTCTGTCCACATGCTTCTTCTGTGCTTCTCTACGTAGCATCTAGAGTGATACTATTAAAACCTTAAGGCAGAACATTATATTCCTCCACCCAAACCCTCCCAAGTCTCACAGTTCACTTAGTGGGTGTGGGAGGGACCTGTGAGTTGATTTTAACCAACAGAATTGTGGCAGGGGTGATGCTGTATCACTTCCGTGATTATGTTACATAAGATTGTAACTTCTGTCTTTCTAGAAGATTGTCTCTTGGCTCTGATGGAACAAACTACTATGTTGTGAGCTCTGTATGGAGAGACCCACAGGGCAAGAAACTGAGGCAGCTTGTGGCCAAGAGCTAGCATGAAATTAAGGCCCTCAGGCCAACAACTCTCAACAAACTAAATTCTGCCAATAACCACCTGATCTTGGAAGTGGATCCTTCCCCAGTCAAGCTTTGAGATAAGATTGCAGCCTGGAGAGGGACCATCAAGCAGAAAGCCCTGATAAGCTGTGCCCAAACTCTTGACCCACAGAAACTGAGGTAATACATGTGTGTTGTTCTAAGCTGCTAAATTTGTGGCTGTTTTGCAGCAACAGATAGATAACTAATACAGCCTCTGAATCAAGAAAACTCCTGATAAGTACAGTTTGGGATGTTGCTTCCTCTTGATCCCAATACACCATATGTATCCCCTATCATAGCAGCCAATGACTCATGAACTGGATCTCTGTCCACCACATTCTTTCTCATATAAAAATGAGAAATTTGTTCTTTTTCTCTACAATCTGGAAGTGTTTCTTGAGCTTTCTTTCAAATAGCCCTATTATCTAAAATTTCTGTATTTGTCTCTGTTGCTTATGGTGTGGATTTCAATGGCTGAATTAGATTCCTTTAAATCCACCTATTTCCTTATTCATCTCATTTTGTCTTTTGCTTTCTGGACTTGGGTTTCTTTCATAATTGTGAGGATGAGAAGCATTTTCCTGAGTTTCAGTAGATAGTTTTGAGAAGTATTGAACCAGGCGGTTTGGTGTTAAACTCCATCCTCTTGGTCTTCTTTCTGATCCTAGCTGTAACTCAGGCAAACAAGTCAGCATGGGCTTTGACTCATCTCACACCAAGAGGGTCTTGCCTCAGACATGCCCTGCATGTTTTTTGCCCTCTATTTTGGGGAGTCCCTGACATCATCGAATGCAGCCCACTGTTTAGCACACAGGCACCATCACTATCTGGAAGTGGTGGTGGGGAGATGTAATGCCCCTGGCAGCAGCCCTATCAGAGCCAATGGATAAAAACCTCTCCTGGTGGCCCTTGGACAGACACCGGGGAGAGGCATTCTACAGGATCCTTTGAAGGTTCCTATGGGATCAAGACCCAATTGCCCTCAGTGTTTCCTCCTTCTATCACTCTTGTCTTAAGTCTGTTTGGGCTGCTATAACAAACTGCCACAGACTGGGTGGCTTAAATGACAACATTTATTTCTCACAGTTCTGGAAGCTGGGAAGTCCAAGATCATGGTTCAGGCAGATTCAGTGTCTGGTGAGGGCCCACTTCTTGGTTCATAGATGGCCATCTTCTCGTCATACTCCCACATGGTGGAAGAGACCAGAATGCTCTCTGGGGTCTCTTTTATAAGGGCACGAATCCCATTTGTGAGGACTCCACCCTAGACCTAATCACCTCCCAAAGTCTCCACCTCCAAATATCATCACACTGGGGATTAGGCTTCAGCACATGAATTTTGGGGGGACACAAACATTCAGTCCATAGCAACTTTCCCAGGGGCCTCCCTTCTACTCTGGGATTTCCTCCCAGTCAATTACATATACACACATTCTTGCTCAGGCTCTTCTTTTGGTGGTATCCCAAGTCCAGTTTATTTTTCCTTCTTAATTCCAAGAGAGTATTTCCTTTTCATTACTCTACAGTACTTGCCAACAACTTGAATGACTTGGAAGCAGATCCTTGCCCAGAGCTTCCAGATAACAGCTCAGCCTGGATGACACCTTTATTTTAGTCTTGTGAGACTCCAAGCAAAAACCCAGTTGAGCCCACCTAGACTTCTGACCAAGAAAACCGTGTGGTTTTCAGCCACTATGTTTGTGGTACCAGGTTTTCTCACTGATCTTGAGTCATAGGAGCAGGCTGCAAGATAGGACCTGTATCCAGCTGAATAGTGTCCCCCCAAAATTCATGTCCTTCTTGAAACCTCAGAATATGACTTTATTTGGAAATAGGGTCATTGCAGGTATAATTAGTTAAGATGAGGTGATACTGAAGTAAAGTGGACCCTTAATCCATTATGACTGGGGTCCATATAAGAAGAAGAGAAGAGACACAGAAACACACATGGAGAATGCCACGTGAAGATGGAGGCAGAGTTTGGAGTGATATGTCTACAAGTCAAGGAACACCAAGGATTGCTAGCAACACCAGAGCCTAAGAGAAAGGCATGGAACAGGTTCTCCCCTAGAGCCCTCAGAGAGAGACAGCATGGCCCTGTCTACACCTTGATTTCAGACATCTAGCCTCCAGAAATGTGAAAGAATAAATTTTGGTTGTTGGAAGCCACCTAGTTTGTGGTACTTGGTTATAACAGCCCTAGGAAACTAATATAGGACCTAAGTGTCTTCCTGCCCTTTATAGGTGGTCTTTGTTTTATCAATCAAAGCCCGAGCATGCCATGAAATGAAGTCTGGGCTGTATTTTCCTTAATCCAGCCTCATTTGCCAACAGGTTGTCTATCATTCTGAGGTCTTAGTGAGATTGTGGGTTTTTATACTCACCTGTGTGTTCATGAAGATTTCAGTGGGAGGTTAGAAGAAACTACTAGAAGCTTCTGTGCAGCACAAGCATTCTGACTATTGTTGTTGGTGTTGATGTTGCATATTTTTTAAACCTACCATAAATCTTTCCTGGAACAAGGTGAAAGATTAATTAAGTATCAAGATAATAGATATTGATAGAAGGTAAGAGAGTCCTTCAATCCATTACATAAGCTTTGCCTTGGCTGTGGGGCTTTGGGGTTTAAAAGGCCAGCTCCAGAAAGGAAAGGCATAAACCAGTCAATTTCCCTTTTATCTCAGAAAGGGGATAAAAAAATTTATGATTGTCAAGTGGTGTCATTTGGAATAACATACCCTCAGCATCAGAAAGTGGTCAAGGAGAGGAAATTGAAACGAATCTGTGAAACATGCAATAGACTACATCCTTGAGAAATTCTTCTTCAAGAATCTTCAAAGTGAGGTAAGCAGATCCCTGAAAATCACAAAAGTGGTCCAACCACAGTTCAAGCCAAAAGCCATGAGGACATCATGAAAAATAAACCCACCGTTGTATAGATATATGTTTACCTTGAAGCCAAATATTCTACGGTGAGAAACAAGTGTTTACTGTAAAAATGTGCTGTGATGTATGTATATTATTTCATATTTTTGGTACTATATCTTTGGGACCAATTCCTAGAAGCATAATTTCTAGGTCAAAGAGTAAATCCGTATACAAATCTGCTAGATATTGCCAAATTCCCCTCTGTAGGGCTCCCAATATTTTGTATCCCCACTAACAATGCAAGTTTGGCTGCCTCTCCACAGCCGCGCCAACAGAGCTCGGTTTATGCTTTTGGATGAGAGAAACCAGACCAATTATTTTAATAGAGAAAACTGAATTCAGGTAAAAGGTTAAGCAGGAATTGGTGGACTAAACAGGCAAAAAGGAAAGATGAGGAACAGAGAAATAGCAAGTCCAATTAGCTGTATTAAAACTCTTCATAATTGGAATATATAGAGCGGCTTCGGTATTCTCGTTGAACCCTAACTTCTCTCTATGACAGTTTGCCTCCAAATCATCATATTGCCCCCTCTCTGACTCACTTGCTCAAATCTGACATTTAGCCTTTTAATCCCACTGAATAGAGAGGCTTCTCACATCCTAGGCAACCCATTTAGATTGCCTTGACCATAAGGACATGACCAGTGGGCCCTCTGGGGTTGGAGGAGGAGGAATTTCATCTCAGAAGCTTTGTTTAAATAAGCATACCTGTTCAAAACTCCTGAATTTTTAAAAATCTGTGCCTGAGAATTCTCTTGACAAATTAGGAGGCAGAGTGGCACATTACACAAACCACTGAATACTGCGATCTCGGCCCAGTTTCAGAAACACTCCATGATGTAATCAATAGCAATATATCTTATGACAAGATAACACATAAGAAGAAATTTACAACAAAGTTGATTCATATATAGTGATGCAAAAACTCTGAACAAAATACTATCAGATGTTATAATGCTAATAATAAAATAACACTAACAATAAAATGCCATTACTTAGTAGGTATACATTCTAGAATTTATTCCAGTACATTACCAAGTACATGCGTCAAAAGAGAAAAATATAAATTACCATCTTATAAAATAACTATGAAATATTTAATCTTGCTTATATTTAAAGACATATAATGATTCTAGGCAAGAGTGCTACTTGTACGTGGTTTTACTATAAGAAGTGCAACTAAGAATTGAGTTTCTGTAGTTTTTGTCTTTTCTCATCTTTCAGCAGCAAACTTTATCAGTTTCAAACTGGAGTGGATTATTTTGCACTTATTCTGGGGAAAAAAAACCCTAATTGTTTTACCATGTAAGTCATTGTGCTTTATCTGAAAATGACGGAAAAAAAATTCTGGGTTACGAGTTTTACTACAGAACCGTGAATTTAAGAAACAGCCCGATACTTTTTTCCCCTAAATAAAATTAAAATAGATAGCCCCTTAGTGACTAGGGTGGTGAAAAAATCCAGTCTCAATCCTATTTTGGAGTCCCCTTGACTCCTCTAGTGTTGCATTACAATCTAGGGCCTTATGTGGTACCTCGAGATTGGAGGAAGGTCCTCTGGTCTTCAGTTTATCATGACTGCGGTTGGGTCACTCATTGTCCAAGCTTGTTGGTCTATTTGAAATCAAGGTCAGGGCAAGGATCCACTCCCTTGGCACTAAAGGATCTTGCTCTTACAGGTGAGTCCTCCAGGCACCCATGCACCATCCTCTCACTGGGCCTGTCACACTCAGACTCTGCATGGTGGGAAGACACCCATCCCTTTCTCCCACATCTGAAGAAAGCATGTCAGTCTCAAGACTGATTTTGTAATGCCAGGGGTGATGTCACAGCACATTCTCGTCCCTCTAGATGAGTGGACTTTCACCCAGAGCTACAGAGTCACAGGATATGAATAAAACACAAACACCTTTTAATGCTGCCTTTTAAGGCCCAGTAAAAAAGAAAGGGGAGGGTCCTCAGCCGAAAAAGGAAGTTAAGTATTAGTATTTTTTGCCACTCCTGGAAGGATTTCAGCTGGACAGGGAGAAAATGTAGGGGAGCACTTGGGTCTTTGCTCACCTGACATCCTTTTTCCCCCCTTCTTCCACACAGAACATCTTCATCTTCCTTCCAGGGAACAGTCCCAAATCCACACAGTCACTACAACAGTCTGAAAAATCCAAGACCTCTGGATCGTCTCTAGATCAGGCTTGGCTATATCTTCTATTGGTCTAGAGCCCTACTAACCACAAAGATCCACCATCTGCACTCGCCTCCACACACTCCCAAACATGGTGCAGGGACAGAGGAATGCATCACCACGCTCAATAGCGAAGAATAAGAAATACAAGGGAGACCCTGATGGGTGGCAGTTCTGGTGTACTGAAGGGCAGACATCCTGAAAGCCTCCTCCTCGGGGGTGGGGGCGTTTCCTTGTTTAGGTTTTGACTCTCTTGATGTATCAGGGAATGAATGAACGCTACTAGGCTTAAGTTAAAATAAAATGTTTTTATTATGATTCATTATACTTTGTAATTTTGCTCTATAAGCAACTTTTCCGGTAAATTGACCAACTTCGGGTCCAGATTTCATTGAGTTAGAGAGCTTCTTCTGTAATCACTTTCTGCCTTGTGCTATTTATAGCTTGTTATTACTCAATGTGCATATTCCTCATATTCTTCATATTCTGTACATTTTATCTCCTCCTGAACTATGTGTTCCTTGAAGGCGGGAACAGTATCTTTTCTCAAATATCTGCAGCACCTGGCACGGTGACTACTAATACTCACCAGGGGCTCAACAGACGTTGGACTGAGATAACTGTTAATCATCCCTCATTTCTTTCCTGCAAGTCTCTCCTTGCTCTGCATCTGAAACACCACACTGTCAAGATTCTTTGACTCTTCCGGTTACTTCTCTATGACAAACTCGTTTCCTCAATTGTAACCATTCCTCAATGTTTAATCCTCTGACACTCCTCTTTTCTGTACAGTGTCTCAACTGAAAATACTAATTACCACAAGAGTGATATTCAAAACAGTTATCAACCAACGTGGCCAGAGTCCTGTCCAATCACAAGGTGGACGCCTACTATTTTGGACATCAACCCTTTAATTACTAAAGGAGGCCTAGGGGTTCTGGGATGGAGCCAGGCAGCTGATAGAGGGATAGGAGTGTGATGGTGCTGGTGGATGGTGGTAGGGAGCACTTGGGGTGCTGGGGGCAATGACCAATTACCAACAAGCAGGGAAATATTTCAAAATTTTAACAAGTGGCTTGCCTAGACCAAGGTTTTCTGGCTCAATGCAGCCCTGCTTACCCCTGTGGCTTCTTCCAGGCAACTCAAAGTGAGGTGTGCACCCAATACAGACCTTTAATACACTGTATACATGAAAATGGTTACTACTGTCTCCCAATCTAACCCTACCTTTCACAGAAGCAGAGATGTGTGTTTCAGGCTTCTCTCTCTTCCTCTCCCACACAGCCTTGCCCTTTCCTCTCTGAACACTTGCAATGGCATACCGGCTTTACCCTTCATAATAATCTGTACAGTTTTCAACCTCAGAGAAAATGAGGGAAAGTTCACTAAATGAAATGAGGACAGAGGATCAGTATGTGTAAACCTGTCCCTTTGCTGCTCTTGAGCTCTGGTTATCTGTCTCCTGCCAGCTTGAGGAGGCCCTGTCAATAGGGGGCAGCAAGTGTGTTTTGTTTAACGCTCACCTCCTGGGTGAAAACTGCTTCTATGGCCAAGTGTGGGACCATAGTCAACAGGAGACCCAATTAGAATTTTGGCTCCCGGAAACACTTTCCAAGAGAAGACTTCCCCATGCTGTCCCTACTTCTCCGCAATTAGAGGGCAGCCTTTTGTCTCCCCCTGCCCCGGGACAACCATTCATTTTTCTTGAGTCTTCAGGAGAAACCATAGATCAACTTGTAAAATCGTCCTTGGAGTAGCTGAGTTGAACAACTTAGGTCTACACATAAAACAGAACCTAGCTTTTGATCCCTTCAGTTCTCAAGGGACGAAGAAATCTAGACTTACGGGTGTCTATGCAACCAAGGTAGACACAGCCAGGGAGTCAAGAGAGCTGGAGGCTGTGTGTAGAGTCAACAGTCATTCCTGTCGTACTCTATTCTGGCAAGTCTCCTCTTTTTGAGGGCAAGGAGGTTGGAGTCATCACTTTCCTTTTTGATAGCCATAACGGCGGATTCATTTCACACGGTCTAGGATAGGGTAACAAGATTTTTAAAATAGACATATAAAAGGCCATGGACCTTCTGGTCCTGTTTGACCTTGAGTAAGTTACTTGAACTCTCTGAGTCTGTCTCCTCATCCAGACAATGGGAATAACACCTGTTGTGGACCGAATTGTGTCTTCCCAAAATTCATTATGTTGAAGCCCTAACTTCTAATATGACTGTATTGGTAGATAGGGCCTTTAATGAGAGAATTATGGTTAAATGAGGCCATAAGTGTGGTCCTAATACAATACGACTGGTGTCCTTTTAAGAAGAGGAAGAAACACCAGAGTGTGCTCTCTCTCTCTGTGCATGCATAGAGGAAAGTCCACGTGAGGATACGGTGAGCAGGTGGCAACCTGGCAGCCAGGAAGACAAAACAGAAAACAACTCTGCCAGGACCTTGATCTTGGGCTTCTGGCCTCCAGAACTGTGAGAAAATAAATGTCTATTGTTTAAGCCACCCAGTCTGTGATATCTTGCTATGGCAGCTCAAGCAGACTAATATAATATCTAAGGTATATAAAGCATCTGCCACAGAATGGTACAAATATTAATTTACTTCCTCAATATCGTCCATGCTTCAGACACAGATATTCAATTTCCTGTTATACGTTTCCACCCAGATACTACCAACAGCATCTCAAGATCAGCATCACCTAAAACAAATTAATCATCTTCACCAAACCTCCTAGTCACCTAGGCTAGAAACCTCCATCATTGTGTTTCCTCTCTTGCTTGCACCTCAGATCTGATGTGCCCCCAGCTCTGTACATTCTGGTACAGTACTCTTACTTCTGCCCCTCCTCTGCACTCCCTACTCCAGACTCTACTTTAAACATTTCTTTCTGCTTGGACTATTCAAAGAGTCCTCTTGACTCTCAGTGACACCAAGTGGTCTCCTTGACCCAAGTCAATACCTTTCCAAATCATCTAGAAAGCAGTCTCTCCAAATAACCAACTTAAAATCTCTTCCAAAATTTCATTGACTTTCTGATTTTGGAGGATCTGAAATTGCTTGGTCACAAAATTGATATTAAAAAAAAATGTGTGTTTTCAAGTCTGCAAAGTCCTTGAAATGTTCTAGATCTGGTTTTAAGGGGAAAAACATAGAGGTTTGGGTCATTTAAAAGTTGGAAATGACATTAGTTTTCTAAACTATATAAACTCTATGTATTATAATTCAAAGTTCATAAAAGAAGAATCAGGGTCACTAAAAAATAATCATCCAATTTAGGGAAGGGTGAGGTTAAGTGGCCTTCTAAGTTCTTTCAAACCATGAGAATGTCTGAGTCCTTAAAGTTTGATGCCATTTTATACATTTGTTCTTTCATTAATTACTTAATTTATTCATTCAACAAACATAAGTGTATATACCATGTGCAAGGCTAAAGAATGAATTATGCAATGAGCAAGGACCTCCAAGAGAAAAGAAAACTGGGAAGAGGGATAGGGATGGCAGATGGGGGAAGAAAAGTTCTAGGTGGGACTTTCCAGCTAAGTAGGCATGGTAGCTGACAGCCAGGCTGGGAACTTTCCAGAACTGACTTCTTACCTCTTTCTCTAACCTTCATTCTGAACTTCCCTCTTGGCCTTTCTTTATTAAAACTTTCAATTGAACAACTGCCATAAGCCAAGAGCTCACAGACTAGTAGGTGAGAGAGAAAGGGAGACAGACTGAAATATGGATCATTACAATTCAGTTTAAAAGAAGAGCATCTAATGAAGGTTCAAGGCCAACTTCCTGGAGGGCTCTCAGAATACATAGTGATCAAAGCAGAATAAGGAAAGAAAGGTACAAAGCAGTTTGGAGTTGCTGTCATTCAGCGTGGGGCAGGGAATGGAAGGAGATAAGACCTGTGGCCCAAGGCAGGAGGTAAAGCCCTGTAGGTCCAATTAGCCAATTGGTTCTCTTCTGGGGGAGTGTTTCTTCTAGCTGGTTGTTATTTCTCATTGGATCACCTTCTAACCTACACTCTAACAACCTTCTTGCAGCCCATCTTATCAAACTGTTCTACTCTGAAGGTTGATATTTAAGGCTCTCCTGGAGGCCCACTCCAGCCTTATCTCCCACAACTCTCTTAGATGAAACTGGACTGTCTATAAAGCAGCTATCTGTTCTCTGAGAAGATTCTGCTGTGCTTTGCAACTTCCATCCACCATGTACCTCTGCCTCTCCCCTCCCCTCTTCCTCTGCCCCCCAACCAGGCCCCCTCCGCCTCCCCCTGCCCGACACACACACACAAACACACACACAGGGTCACATACAGAGACTTTACATCCTTAAAAATCTAGTCCAGGTTTGGCAAATTGGTAAGAAGCGTTGTGACTTTTAAAATCTAGATTTCTGGTTTCTCTTAGAAAATCAAAAGAGCCAGCATATCTGGGCCTGAGTCCCAGCAGGGTAACAACTGGCTGATACCGAGTCTGGGTTATCTCTTAGGATGGGCAGGTGCACTCCTGTTCACAGCACTCTTCTCTTCTCACTCCACTCGCTTACACTGGCTGCCTGGCCTCTGTACTTTTGGGTTTTTATTCCCTAACCTAGTGGAAATGCCATCACTTTCAAGACCCCTTCCTTCTTTGCCATACCAGATGTAAATTCTCCCACTTTGAATGGCAATCATACTGTGTATTCATCACCTGTTTTAATATTACTTTTTAAAAATGTAATTTACTTTTTCTATCAGTCTTTTGTACATGGCCAGTGCTCAACAAATATTTATTCCCTCAAAAAAATGAAAGCACTTTGTTTCCCTAACACAGGGAATAAATACTGTGTTTGTGGCTATGTACTTCTATTTTGAAGAGGTACTCCCACTACCTGTCAAAAAATTCATACAGATTCTCAGATTACCCTTAGAAATTTATTAGATGATTCTTGCACTTTATAGGTACCTTTCTCTACAAGTCTTGACTCAGCCAAAATAGAACAGAATTCACTTTTAAATTTATGGGATAATACTTTGCCACTGACAATTTCAGATTTGATTCAACACCTTTTCTGCCTCTGGAAACCTAGTTAAGTCAATCAGCAAACAATGTCCCAGGCTCTATGCCAAGCTCTCCACCTGCATTGCTTCATTTAATTCTACCTCCACAACTCAATCATTGGTATCCTGATCAATGTAGTCAAGAACAAAAATTCAAATAGCTCAGTTGCTAGTTAACCAAGATGTAAACCTAAGTAGGTTGACCTCAAGGCCCAAAGTCTTCATCATTAAATCCTGCCTATCCTTATCAAAGATTAGTATTATGTATGTATCTGACTTAGACATCACTTCATGTAAGCACATCACGATCCGCCAGTAATAGGTTACAGCAGTGGTTCTCAAAGAGTGTCCTGAACCAGCCTGTCACCGTCACCTGGGAACTTGTTAGAAATGTAAACTATTTGGCTACAGCCCAGACCTACTGAATAAGCAATTCTGGGAGTGGGCCCACAAATCTGCTTTACCAAGCTCTCCAGATGATGGTGATGCACAATGAAATCGAGAACCTCTAGAGTCAGAGCTCCCTCCTTTGTGCTCCCATAGTATCCTACTCTTGCTTTATTAGTCTACATAGTTTTTCTTCTTTTTTTTCCCCCCAAAGCCCCACTAGATAGTTGCATGTCATAGCTGCACATCCTTCTAGTTGCTGTATGTGGGACGCGGCTTCAGCATGGCCGGAGAACTGGTGCATCGGTGCGTGCCCGGGATCCGAACCCAGGCCGCCAGTAGCGGAGTGCGTGCACTCAACCGCTAAGCCACGGGGCCAGCCCAGTCTACATAGTTTTTCAATTCCTCTACTTGACTACTCAAGTTCCTTTAAGCTAAGGCTGTCTTGATCAGTTTTATTTCTACCACATTTATTAAATGATTGAATAAGTGAATAAAAGAATGTGGAAGCCAAGCATTTTCAACAACACTCAATGGTGTAGGGTGGAAGAAATTTCACCAATATCTAAAAAAAAAAAAACAAAACAAAACCTTGGAGCTTTTTGTCTAAATAAAACATCGAGTGTATAAAAAAAGGAGCCTGCCAGAAGAATAAAAGTATTCAGAGTTGAGTAAACCTGAGTTATGGTGGAAATTCAGCAGAATATTGAGGGGCAGCGTATTTTCATACAAGTCTGTATTCAAAGAAGCAGTGCCTATGAGACTGAACTTCTAGCAGTGGAATATTTACTTGAATTCACTAATTTAAAGCAGCTGTGATATTTATTTCTCCTAAGACGCTCACAAAAGGAGCATAAGGCCGCAGTGCCACATGCTAGTTACCAAAGCTCACCATAAATGTTAGTGACCTATTTGCTGTTTTAGGGCTCGAAGAAGAAATACAAACCACAGTCAAACCGGAAATACATCAAAATCTGAAGAGTACTTGCTTTACTTTTATAGAGAATATGGAAGTCTATTCAGGATATAAATGTAAACTATGAAATCTAACAACATACACAGGTTTTTCTGTTGCAGGACCCTGTGGTTGCTGTCAAAATTGGCAAATTCATTAAATTTAAGAAAGTGATATTGGTCCCAGTCAGAAGTTACTCCAGACACAAAACTGCTATAAATAACATGGTAGCAGTTAGTAGATCCTTAAAATGGCCGCATAGCCATGACCCTGCTACAGTGACTTGACTGTAACAGAACATTTGCTAAGCTGTCCAAGATGAAGTCGTTTGTAAAAGATAACTGCAGTCACCTCATACTCACAGTACACTTTGTGCACCTCCTATTGGATGAAACTGTTGGCAACAAGGCCATCTGTTATGACCTTGCATTCAAATGCAGGGCCAGGAAGGAGGCAAAGTTCAAGTCTGAGGCAATCAAAAATAGGCAAAACAAGTGATTCTTCCAAAAGCTGTGATTTTAGATGTTGCCTAAATTATTAAAACAATTTCCCAGGAGAAAAATAAACAGAAAGTAGTAGTAAGCAAAATATTCCATTTTTAAAAAATTTTTATAGTAGCTGTCATTAATACAGCAGGAACTGGTATGATCATAAAAGACACAAAAAAATCAAAAGAATGCTAGCATTCAATAGCAATTAAAACCTGAGCTGAAGGTTGATCAGAACATCCGACACTGGGCACTGTTCTGATGGAAGTTAAGAAACATGTTTACTAGACTTCGTAAATAATTCATATAACTCAGAAAAAGTTAACTTAGATTTCAAAATCTACACATTGAGCTATAACACACTGACATTTAAAGTACATGAGTTTTGCTGTTGACAAACACTTATTTAAGATAACCAGGGTTATCCTAAGGATCTCAAAGGGGAAGTCAGGGAGGCTGTAAATTGTTAACTTCTAATTAGCAAGTGGAGACTGTTTCGGTAAAATATGGTTTAATTATTTATTCATGTAGATCTCAAAGGCTACCTCAGATTTGTCAGAGCACAAGAGAATGCCAAAATAAGTCAAAAGCATGGGGATGGACCAACATAAACCCATTGCAACTTGTGGAAAACAAGTGACACAGTGTAACACCATCACAAATAACACTATTGGCAGGAATAGGAGACTTCTGTCTAATTGAGTTCTTACTTTGGCTTCTAGACTACCTCTTTCTAAGAATTTGGTGAAAAACAGGGAAATTCTACTCCTTTCATTAATAACTGTCCATAAGCAGAAGGGAATAAACAAAAGAAAGCTAACACAGAGTGATGGGCCTTAATTAAAAATCTGTGAACACGGATACATTTTAATACACTGAACCTTGAGTCACACTTACAAACCAATGGTTAATATACTACAAAAACTTTACAAACATAAAATTTCATCTGTTGCAGAACTCCAAAACTAATGGAATTAATTCCTTTTAATTACTGCCTCCATAGAAAGTCCTAAAACTGAGTAGTCATTGGAATTCCTGCACTTTTACACGCATCATCAAAATATGATTGTTTTTGTCAGAATGATGCAGGAAGCTATTTCAAATGAGGTCAAGGATCTTATGTTCTTTCAAAACGTATTTTCAGTTCCCTGTACTCCATGTTACATAAAAAAGAAATGAGGATACTGGCCTCATGTAATTTATTTCAGACCGATGTCATTAGCCTTCCAATATCTCCATGCTAAAACAGCTGAAGCAGTGTCCCTTAATTAGCGGAGACGAGCCACTGACTTCCTTCGTGTACCAGCTTTCCAAGATGACACTAAGTGAGTTTTTGCCCTAATATTTTTGCCCCGGGTTTTTCGAGACTTCTCTTTGTGCACCTTCATGTGCTGCCTAAGATGAGAGCTCTGGCTGAAGCATTTGCCACACTCACTGCACTGGTAGGGCTTCTCCCCTGTGTGGGTTCTCTGATGCTGAATAAGGTGGGAACTCTGGCTGAAACATCGGCCACATTCGTCACACTGATAGGGTTTTTCTCCAGTATGAATTCTCTGGTGCTGAATGAGATTTGAGCTCTGTTTAAACCTTTCTCCACACTCATCACATATATAGGGCTTCTCCCCAGTATGGATCCGTCGATGCTGAATGAGATTAGAACTCTGAAAGAAACTTTTCCCACAATCAGCACATTTATGAGACTTCTTTCCAGTATGGATCTTCTGGTGTTGAAAAAGAGTTGAGCTCTGACTGAAACTCTTTTCACATTCATTACATTTATAGGGCTTCTCATCCAAGCTTCTTCTCAGTCTACTCAAGCTTGAGATAAATTGAACAGTCATTCCCCATCTCTGCCGCTGCCGGATGGTTTTGCGCTGGTTCTCAGAGGCTTTTCCTTTGCTCGAGTTCCGAGAAATACCTCCCTTAGGTTTTCCTAATCGCATGGTGAAGAGCCAAATGTATTAAGCGAGTCTACTCTTTTCTTCTGAACTAACGTTTTACTTGCTAGAGCTATACAGCTCAGAATTTTCTGTGTGTAAAAGAAAAAATAAAAAACAAATTACAGATGATTTGTTAATTATTCAACTTTAATACCTCTTCAACACATCAAAATTGCATCCATATTTAAATTAAAAATGTATTCAATACATATGAAAGCAAAGACAATTCTGGGGAAAAATATTTGCAAAATAATTTTAATAATTTCAGAGTTTATTAGTTTTTATTAGGGATTATCAAGTGAGTATGTAATTCTGAAGGATTAAAAAGTGGAGACAATATAATATCTTAATGGAAATAGAAAAAATAACTCCAAAGGACAATCAAAATTTGGGTAATAGACTACCATTATGTTTTAATATTTACTCCCACGTTAAACTTTTACTTACTGGTAACTATCTAACTGAGGTGTCCAACTTAGAAAGAAATGACAAATACTACTACTTTACTAAATATTTCTGTTTATCCTTATTTGTTAGCCATTCTACTTTCACAACTATAGATAACTTAGCTCTAACTTTATAGCATAAATGGTTTTGAAAGTAGGACTACCGGGCCAGCCCCGCGGCTTAGCAGTTAAGTGCGCGCGCTCTGCTGCTGGCGGCCCAGGTTCGGATCCCGGGCACGAACCAAGGCACTGCTTCTCCGGTCATGCTGAGGCCGCGTCCCACATACACCAACTAGAAGGATGTGCAGCTATGACATACAGCTATCTACTGGGGCTTTGGGGGAAAAATAAACAAATAAAAATTATAAAAAGTTATAAAAAAAAGAAAGAAAGTAGGACTACTGTATAAAGAGTGGTAAGTTTCTGTGAGTCAATTCAATAAATGCTGGACGAGAAAAACATCAGTGAAGAGGAGATGCTTTATTATTATATTTTCTAGATTCTAACGACCCAAGCAAAAAGACAATTCTTTGAAAACTTGAAACAAGAGGATTGTTTTTGGAGAGAGAGAAAAATTTCAAAAGAACTTTTACCAGATAGTGGAATGAAACTGAGTAGAAAAAAAGGTGGTAGGCAGAACACAAGAAAAGAAGTCAGAGAAAGTAAGTTTACGTGTAAAAATAGGATAGAATTTTAAAAATACCCCAACGATGCAAAAACTCAAAATTCCAAATAAATTAATTTCATTTACTGACTTACAAGGTTATTTAAAATAATGGCCATAAACAAACAAGCCACAAACTCCAAATAGGCAACAATGTGGGAGAAGCTGGGCTGCAAAAATACTGATTACTGCAACTATTTTCCATATCTTGTGTCAGGAAGTAGACTTTAAAATGGGAATAATTACCCTGGAACTCTGAATACCGGCTTACAAAGCAAACAACTGAAAACACAAATTACATCATTGTTCTTGCCTTTCCTTCATCCTGTATAATTGAGACTCCAGGCCTGATAGTGCTGAGAACTTTATCTGGCATTTAATAATTTTATCTGCTGTAATTATGGTAAGTATCACAAAGAGCAAACTGCATGCAACACAAGATTACAGAGAGCACTACTCATTCCTTAACTTTAGTAAATATTTGTAGAACACCTATTACAAGGAGACATTTGTTAGGTACATGGTATTAGTGTTCAAAAAATAGCTATAACGGTAATTACACATTGGAAAACAACATGTATTTTTTATACAATATACGTCAGATCTGCTGGGAAACTCAGAGACTATCTAATCCACTTAGAACACTACAGATGAGGAAATCATACTAACAGGTAGCCTGTGTATTATCTTTTTAAATTCTCATAGCAACTTTATGCGAGTATCTGCATTTTACAGCTAAGGAGAGGCAGGCACACAGCTGGAAAGACTTGGGCCAGGTTCCCAACCCCTAGCGTCTCTTAGCGGCGCAGGGACGGACAGCCCCACCTTCCAGCGCCAAGTCCAGTGCTCCCACCGTGCCCGGCATAACTGGACGGCGGGGGCAGGGGAGAAGCTCAGCTTGAGTGACAGGAGCTACTAGTCCCGCGAACCCGCGTAACCGGACCGTGCCTCCGTTTCCTCCTACATACAACTGGGCTGGACAGTTGTCCAACTGGACAGAGCTGCTGCATCATCAGGGTGTTAGAAATGTAAATGAGGGGAAATCTGTAAATCACTGCGGTGCCCAAATGACCATTCACTCTATTTAGCCCTGAAGCTTGGCGGAAGGCGGACGGACTGCCGCTCACGGGCCGGGGCTCCCGCGCGGGCCTCCGCCCTCCGTGGCCTCCGCCGGCCGCTCCTCACGGGCCGGACCCGCCCCGCTCCCTCGGTCACCGCCCCCCGCCCGGCGCCGAGCCCCCCGCCAGCGCCGCGGGCAGCGGAAGCCCGAGGCCGCGCCCCAGCGGGCCCACTCACCGCGCCGGGCGGCCGCCGCCCTCGCTCTCCCGCTCGCTGCCCGCCGCCGCCGGAAGTGCGGACGCGGTTCTCGGCGCCGCCGCGGTCGCTCTAGGAACGCGGCGGAGCGACCCTCTATGGTCCCGAGCCCACCCGAAAGAAGAAACGTTTGTTTCTTCTTGTTTGGCTTCCCTCCCCCAGCCCTCGGAAGGCGTGGAGCCCCAGCACCGCCAGACCTGTGCCGGCTCCCTTCGCGGAGGAGGAGCGGCCGGCCGACCCTGGCCTGGGTCAGTCGCTGCTTCTGAAAGGCAGCTCCAGCCTGCCCAACCCCGAGACTTCATCCTTTCTACAAATACTAAGCACTTATTAATTAGAAAGAGGTACTTTCGGAGAGCCTAAACTGTTCCTGATATTTTTCATGAGTCACCTGATTTAATTATCACCCCAAAGACCCTGCAAGTGGGAGTGATCTTACTCTTTTTACAGATAAGGAAAGCGAGGCTTAGAGAAGTTTGTTGAAGTTCACCCGGTGTGTAAGTGGACCACCAAGGATTGGAACGGCTCTTTTTGGCTCCCAAGTCTGGTGATTTTCAACCATCCCCTTGCTTCTCTTAAGTAATGATCTCTCCTGCTTCTCCTCTCCCACAGGCTCCTCAGCCAGCCGGGTGGGTCGTGGTCATCTGGCCTCTCCTCCTCTCTGAGTGCCCTCGTTCCCCCTCGGACCTCCTCCAGTCTACCGGCTTCAAATGCCGTCTGTATGTGCTGAAGGCTCCGAATGGGGACCTCCAGTCTGACGCTAGGATGCAAATGTTACTGAACTCTAGACTTGTATATCCAACTGATTACCCAGCACCATGTACATGTGCGATGGACATCCCCCCAAATGAATTTCTGATAGTCATTTAACCTGTTCCTTCAACCGCCTTCATCCCAGTAATGGAGGGCAACTCCTCTATGTTTCCAGTTGCTCAGGCCAAAAATCTTGACGTCATTGTTGTCTCTTTTTTCACCCCAAACCCAAATCCAGTCCTTCCGCAATTCTGTTGGCTTTATCTTAAAACTATGTCCAGAATTGAGCCCCTTTCAACACCTCCACTGCTATAACTCCCACAAAGCTGCTGTCATCTCCTGTCTGGATTATTGCAATGGCTTCCTCACTGGTCTCCTTACAGTCTACTGACAGCCCAGGGCGATCCTCTTGAGACCCAAGACAGATCATGTCATTCATTTTGTTCAAAACTCTCCACAGGCTTCCCATGTCATTAGAGCAAAAGCCCATGGCCTCACTGTGGCACGCAAAGCTGTCATGATCTGTCTCTTGTTCTTTGTTGGGTCTAGCAGTGCTAAGAACAGTAGGTAGCAGGCAGTCAGCAAGTATTTGTTGAATGTATGAATTTATAAGATGCCTCATTGTTTAAAGTGCTTTTACATCTATTCTCTGGTCATTCATCTTTACTATAATCTCATGAAGCAGGGATCATCCTATCTTGCAGATCAGTAAAATGAAGCTGAGAGAGGGAGACTTGCCTGAAGTGACACAGAGAGTTGATGGCAGAGGCCACACTAGATCAAAGGTTCAGACCTCAGCCTGGAGCTTTCTGGTTTGCAGATGGCAAAGCATGAAACTGACTAAAGCCTAGATAAGGAATGTCAACTCAGTAATCTAGATAATAGCTGGACTGTTGTAAAGATTAAATGAGATAATGTAAGGCACTTAGCTCAATGCATAACACATTGTTATTACTTTTATTACTAAATTATTGTTATAAGTGGTTGATGCTGGTGATTGGAGGAGGTGGGGGTAAGGAGCTATGGCCAGAGATAGTTTAGGAAAAGTTTCATGAGCAAAAATGACCCGCTGGGACTCTTTGCTCTATGAACATTAAAATAATAAGATACAATTTATTCAAAAACATTTTATTAGTAAGACAGTCATTAATTAAAACTCTTTCCATGTCCCACATAAAGGTGGATTGCCCCCTTTCTCCTGTACCTGAAAACAATCGGGCTAGCTACAGAAGGCCGAGAGATGTGTAGATTAGAGGGGTAAAGAACTGGGTAAAGAAAGATGAATTTTAAAAGGGAGAGAGATGAAAGTCAGGAAATAAAGCACCGTGGGTGGCTAAGAGTGGGCAGAGTAGGAGGTAAGGATGAAGAGAGGCCAGAGACAGAAGAGGAGGAGTGGGGAGGAGGAGGAAGAATACAGGGGAAAAGCAGACAGAGGGAGAGAAAACAGGGAGAGGGTTGTATGCCCTCAACTTACTTATTAGTATAATAATAGCACTTACTGAATGCTTAGCGTGTGCCAGGCACTGTCGGGAGCGCTTGTAGTACGTCATTGAATATTCCTGTGCTATGATTGTTCTGAGCATTGGCTCAGCGTTTCTCAGATTTTACATCGCTGCTTAGTGCTGTGTGACTTTCAGCGCCTCCTAGCGAACTACCTGCCGTCGCAGTGATGTTGACTTGAATGTGACTAGTATTGGCCAACTGCATGCGAGTGGACGCCAAGTGTACCACATTCCAGAAGCAGCTTTGGGTCACTGTGTTTCTGCCACCACTCTGTTCTTTCCCTTTGCCTCGAGAATAATAAGTCCCAAGGAGGATGAGAAGACACGTGGAGCAGAGCCATATAAGCCCACCTGCAGGCACACGTAACATGTGAGCATAATAAATGCTCTGGTTGTAGCTATTAAGATCTTGGATGTTGTTACTGCAGCAGAGCCACTGACATACCTCCCACAACATTAAGAGATAGGAACTTTTATTATCCTCATTTTACAGATGAGAAACCACAAGCAAGCAACTTGCCTAAGATCACATACTGCTAAGTAGCAGAGCCAGGCTTTGAGGCCAGACAGTCTGGCTCCAGAGCCTCTGCTCTTAAGCTCTACATAGCAGTATCTCTCAAATGGGATTCCAGGTTATTTTTAAGCAAATTAAATCACTGAAAATGGTCACACCTGATATTTACAAAACACAAAGGAGAACTGGGGAGGGAGTGGGAAGGATGGACAGTCAGGGCAGCAAAGACAGGCTATGCCACCACCTCCTCCTAAAAGCATGTTGTTCTAGGGGAACTGGACCAAGAGAGGCCAGACTCCTTAATGGCTGGGGCTTCTCTGGGAAACTGCACCCAGCAGGGACCAGTGTGCTGCGAGCCCTAATGAATGTGAAGGGCTCATTCTAGGAAAAATAGGCTTCTGGGCTAAGAAAAGTCCTGACAAGCTAGCTTCCTTTTATTATGGCTTTGTCCCCTGCATGCCCACTCCCTTGCAGACACACACACACACACACACACACACACACACACACGGAAAAGCCTGTCTCAACAGGGAGCTGCCTTAGGTCTGCATCTGGCAACAATGCAAGGGAGGCGGTCACATGTGTGGCCCAAGTGCAGTGACAGGAGTGGTCCACCTCCCATGAAGGGACCCCGGACAATGGTTCTGTCCACTGTGGACAGATTTTTGGGACCCCTCTCCCTGGTCTAACAGGCAAATCTAGCAAGCAAACTGCATAGGCTTTAAGTCAGTACAATAAAAATAAAATCCACGCTGTCCTGTGAAGCAGCCGTGTAGGCCTTCTTCAGGCTGTGTCAAATGACCTTGTAACCCCACGTCTCATGACTGAAGATGCCAGCTGGACAGATCCACAACAGGAAGAGATAAAGGGTACCTCGCCCTCACATTTCCCAGCTGCATTTCTTAGAAATTGAGGGACTAATTAACAATCCTCGTCCTCCCCTTCCTCCACACACATAACGGCAGCATCTCTGAACTTGTTTGATGTATAAACAAGGGATTCTTGTTTATGTTACCTTCAATGTATAATCTAGAGAAAAGCCCAGATGTATCCCTTTTTTTGATATACATGAAATCTAGTTGTAAGTTTTTTTTTTTTCCCCTGCACATGCACTGTTTTGTGAAAGAGATACAAGCTACACTTAAACTCACACCCCCCAGAGCAGTTCCATCAGAGTGCTCTGTTGAACTATTTTCCCGGGGTTCGAACTCCTCATGCTGATTATTGAATAAACTCCTTCACTAATATCACCCAGACTCTTTCAGTCAACACCACCAAACCTGAGACTTTGCTGTCTGTTTCCTTTGCGTTCTCTGGGAAAGGAAACTCTGGGAATTTCCATTCCTGGGTTTGCAGAAAACATCTCTGTTAAAAGCCCAGCCAGGCGGGAGCAGAGCCCCACCCCACATGCTGTGAGTGCAGGGGCAGGTCAGCAGCTGGCTTTCTCCCAGACACTCACAGCCGGTGGGGCCTAAATACAGCACATGCATTTGCTTGTTTTTACACTTGGAACAGCTTGGCTCTGATTGCGCTTCCTGCCTGATCACCACCAAGGGACTGAGGGGCAGGGGTGCTGTTGCCCACCACGGGCACCTGACAAGGATATGATCCTGCTCTGCAGCTGCAGGGCACCTGCGTCCCACCCACATGGGGCACACTGTGCACTGCCTGCTCCTCCACAAGTCACCTGCTCAGACTGGATCAGCCTTTTGCTTTGTTTCCCTGGGAGGAAGGGGCCAGATGTATCCCGGGTGAACACATGGCTTATTTTGATAGTGGGAAGGTCTTTAATCCATTTTCTGGTAAACATTCTAAGCAGGTAGCATATGGTTATCACCACGGGAAAAACAAGCTGTTTTTTGATTCTTTCTGGTAATTTGTTCTGGGCAAACCACCCTGTTTTTCCTGAGTCCAGTCATTCTTTTGCAATCATGTTGACTTCATCCTGTGTTTATGATTTTCTCTGGTTCCTGAGGCCTGGCCTGGGAAGACAGTCCTTTTTAGGAGAAGATACTTTCACAGGAATCTTCACATTATCATTGGATACATTTATTACCTGAGATACCAGTTAGTGAAGGAGCCTATGAGAAATGCTGTGATCTCTACGGAGAGAGGAAAATGGAGCTCCCACATAAACCAGCAGGAAGCCACAGAGCCTAGCAGAGAAAGTCTGAAATTGTGGTACTGTGGTGAGCTGAATTAGCAGTTTTTCAAGTTGCCGATGAAAAGCAAATATATTGTTGGTAAAAAGATTTGCTAACCCCTCAGATGATTGTAGAAGTGTACATTTTCCCCTTTGCTGTGCAACTTGCTAGTAATTTTTCTTAGTTATGATATTCACAAGTTAGTTTTGAAAATGTCTATTTCAAAAGAGACACTTACCTAGATAGGCCTTAAATTAAATCTACTGTAACAACTGCGAAAAGAAAAAACACCCCAAAACGAAAAAACAAAATCGGCCCATGCTTACAGAGGGGCTTACAGATCAATGGCTTCCCATCTGCTGGACCTTGTCCTGCTCCCAGGCTGGCAGGTGTCTCTCAGGCCACAATGCCACACACACTGTCTTAGTCACGGTGGGTGCAGCCTCGGACCTCCTTCCAGTGACCTTCACCAGCTCTCTGCTCTGCTGGTCCCCTGACCCTCCTGGGTATGTGGCCTGATCCTCCTGATGAGGAGACCCTTGAGCACAGGGTGGACCGTAGCTCTGTCTTTGTCCTTCCAGGGCTGAGCACAGGTCTGGCACAAGGCATTCACTCGGTTACTGCTGAACAATGGACTGGCAGTTGTCCTAGAGCTGAGGTTGTGAATACTGGCTGAGGAGTCAAATGACCTGGGGCAGCCTGTTTGATTTGTTGCCCATTCTCTCCTAGGCCCTGCTGTTATGCCACCTGAGCCCCAGCCTGGAAGATTCCTGAGGTCCTCCTGATGCTGAGACTCTGTGATTCAGGGTGACCCTGTCGCTCATCTTCCAGGCTGCCCACAGACCCCTACCGATGACTCCTCCTCCAAGCCTAACGGCCGCCTCTGCCTCAGGCCCCAACCAGTCCTCAGGATATGCACAGAAATGAAGGAGTCACGTCAGTGTCAAGTGCAGCAGGCTGTAGCTCAGCTTTGGCTCTTCTGCCAAACTTGGCCATAAATACTGTAGGATAAGAGTTTCAGGGGTTAGAGTGGGGGCCAGGGTAGACAGACGGCAAAAAGGAAGCTTGGTCCTAACTCCAGTACAGCGCACCTTTATTGAGCACCTAGGAAACTATGCTGCCAAACGAGTGGAGAAAACGGGAACTGCGGCAGGCCTTCCCCGGCCATCTCTCTGAGCGTCTTTGTGACGAGGGAGCTAGGTAGGCGAAATCCTGGCATGAAGTTTGCCCTGAACGGTAGGTCCACACAGCACGGCTGCCCCAAGCTCTGTTCTTTATAGGTGCTGGTGACGATCTGCCACATGAAGCAGACATGGAATCTCTCCTCTATTTGGAAGACTTGATAGTTCTTCCCTTGAAATTCGCTATCTACAGGCCCCAGTGGGAGAAGTCTTTAGCTTGCTCTGTTTTGGACAAACACTTCACATGACAGATGTAAACTGTTGCATAGTTTTGCAAACGCCTTCTGGTTCATTCCAGAAATTCTCCATCAGCTGATAAACCCAAATTGTTCAGAATCTGGCCCCAGGGAATTCAAAGCCCTTTCTCCTCAAACAGGCATTTCTCCTCATTTTGCCCCTTTGATGGGAAGTATTGAGAGTGAGGAACGCAAGCCCAGAGAGGGCAAGAGGCACAGGCATCCATGGGACAGTGGCGATGGGGACTGAGCCCTGCCTTCCCGAGCTACTGCCCGGCAGTCCCTGGACTCTCATCCACACGAGGAGGGATCCTTCCAACGCCACCTGGGCCACCTCCTCCATGTGATCAAATCGCCATCTTTCTTGCAGCACGATCCTCATAAGAATTCTTTCAGGTCTTGCTGGGCAAGTTCAGAGTGAGTGCTGCAGACAAAAGATGGGATGCTCATGGTCTTATTCCTGGTCTGACCTCAGGTGCCATGGTGCTGGGCTGTGTGAGGCTCATGGGTTTACACCAGAGGCTTGGAGGCCAGATGAAGTGATGGCTGTGAGCAGGGCACGTCTTATATATGCCGGGGCCCCTGCTTTTCCCAGCAGAGCTTCTGAGTGGCGGCATGAGGCGAAGGCAGACAGGGATCATGTAGTTCATATGGATGATGAGGACAGCGGCTTGTGGTCCTGCAGAAGTTCTGAGCCAGGCACTGGGAAAGCAGATGGAGCCCAGGCCCCAGGGGCTCAGTCAGCTACTGATCCCCTGAGCAGGAGAGGTGTGGTGTGAACAGGACTGGCCACGCCGTCCAGCCACGTAGCGTGGGTGGTGCCACAGCTTCAGGGCTGCTCACTGCACAGGCCAGCCTATGCACAGACCCTACCCAGCGAGTTCCTGGCTCCTCAGACCTGGGTCTGGGCCCTGTGAGTGCTCACCTCTGAGCCAAGAGCCAGGGACATGGGACTCATGGGACTCAGGCAGGTAGACAGGTAGAAGCGTGGGTGCTGGATTCCTCAGCCAGTGGCCTTCAATCAGTGTGACCAGTCAGGGCCCTGCCACTGGCACTCAGTGTGCACTGGCTGCTGGGGACTTTGGAAAAGGCAGGCGCTGGCCAGCTACTCGGCCTCCACCAGCTGCTCCAGGCGCTGCAGCATCGTCAGACGCAGGGCTTGGAACCTGGAGGGAGACACAGCCAAGAGGACTCACTGACACTGGAGGGGACAGGGATGGGGGAGCAGAGCGAGGGGGCGCACAGATGCCAGGTGCAGGAAACCCACAGCTCCTAACTGGCTGATTAGCGGCCACCATCTCTCCTCCACCAAGCAGAGGGAAGAGCCAGGCCCACACCTTGCATGACCACTGGCTTCAAGGAGCAGTCAAACAGGGCTGCAGACCTTGTCAAGCTTCAAAGCATAATGCTGCTGTTTCTACTCCAAAGATTTTCCAGTACAGAAAGGAGCATGCTGGAGTGGACAGGGTGGCAGAGCAGGAATCAGGAAGCCTGCATTCCAGCCCGGCTCTCTAATAACCTGTGTTGCAACATTCCTCATCTGGCACCTCCGTTTCTTCTCTCTACACTGAATAGATTGACCAGGTGACCCTAGGTCCCTTCCAACTCCAAAATCCTACAGTGACACTGCTGACTGCATGGTGGACTGTGCCCTCTGATGGGGGTCTGTGCTGACTGCCCAAATGGTTGGGGCCCGGCTGCACAGACGGAAGCCTGGAGGGGCTGGGGCTTTCCAAGAATCATTCAGCCAGAAGCCAGAATCCGAACTGGTCCCCCAACCGCAGGCCCTCACAGTGAGCAGCCTCCTTCCTTCCCTTCCTAAGAGGGACTCTCACCCCGGCACTGGCTGAGCACCCTCCCTGTGTCCCCTCCAGGCTTCACTGTGCAGAGGGATAGACAAATCACGGGAACACGCAACCTGGCTAAACTCACACAGCTGGGCCTTGACATAGCTTCCCCAGGAGCCGGCAGGTGACACCTGCTCATCTTTCCATTGAACAGGTCCCCTGAAACTGCAAACATCAGCTGGTGCAGGGAGTTCCAACAACCGCCGCTTTTTGGCAGGCTCAAACTCCCGCTAGCATGAAAGGCCTCGACCAGGCTGAACGTGCACGGAGCAGGTCCTCTCCTCGGCTGCTCCTTAGAGCTGTGTTACCAGCAGAACTCATAAGCCTGGTGCAGTGCCCACCCGAGCTCCTGCCTGACTATTCTGCCCAGTTTTTAGCATCTTGTGTCTCTCCCGTGCTGGTGAAGTGCCTGGATGGGCCGACTAGACTGCATCCCACCATTTTGGCAGGCTGCCACCCCAGCTTGGTGTCAACAGGGAGCAGGGGGCCAGAGGGTGGTGCTGGGGAGCGAGGGTTAGAGGCCTCCCTGAGCCGAGCCGTGCGAGGGCACCTGGTACACTGGAGCAGAGAGCTCTCCAGGCCCTGGCCCTGGGGGCTCTGCCCTGCAGACTTGCCCTGATGTTCAGGACCCACGACTGGCCCTTTAAGTGCTGCTTACTTCATGGTCAGTTTGATTATTTCTCTTTCCTCCTCTTCTTTTAATTTTTCAACAAAACTGTCCAGCACCGGCATTTCAAACTTAATGTACTGAGCGACCTAGAAAATCCAAGAACATTTTAATATACTTTAAATTAGAAGCCAAAAAGGGGTTTTCTTTTCCTCATGGCTTCCACTGTGGCCGATTCAGCAATGTCTTGTATCCATGGAAGTGGCTGCCCTCTTCCCACCCTCCCCCACCGCGGCTCTGTGTGTCCCAGGACTGGAGGATGCAGCCCATTCTTACCGCAAAGAAAACTATTATTCCTGGGAGGAAAGATTAAGCTGAATATTAGGAAAAGCACTCAACAGCGAGCAGAGTCACACTGGGTGTTCTCTGGGGGAGGGGGTGGAGAGTGGTGGGAACGCCATTGTTTCTAACAATGGAATGAACTGCAATAGCCCCTGAATGGCCCCAGGGATACAAGGTCACTGGTTCAAACCCTATAGGTCTCATCTATGCAGAGGAGTTTGGAAATGTGCTCCTCGCCTAGCCAGGCCCCAGTCTGTGGTTAGACTTACACACCTGCTTCCCTTCCAAAGGCCCTGGTTAGGCCCTAGTTAAGGAGGCTTGTGTGGGTTTTTAATGAAATGACAACAAAACATGCTCCAACAAGGAAAAGGTTCTATCTGCCTGAGGGGAAAAGCACAGGCCATGGTTTTCTAGGACGCAACTTCTTGTTTCCCCTAAGCCAACTGATGGGGTTGGTCACTGACAGGAAGAGGGAGAGCTGGAGCCATCACCATGCTGGGCTTGGGGCCCTTCAAGACAGCCGTGTGGTCCCTGGAGACACTGCCCAAGAGGGCTCTGGCCAATGTCACCTTCAGAGCCCTTGGGAAACCCCCCTGTTGTCACTCAGCCTGGTCCTCAGGAGCAGGCCTCCCGGAGCCTCAGCCCCAACTCACGTCGTGGGGAACTTCCTCGCCCAGGTCGGCTTCCATCAGGAACATCCTGGCGATCTTCTCACAAGGCCCGTGCAGGATTCTGGAAATCAGCGGGTACTCACAGTCTTTCAATTTTGTCCGCTCTGAAAAAGAAGGTGGTTTGCAAAATTCATGAGGCATTAGGATCGCCTCTCTTTGTTCCAGGATGGGAATGTGATAGAAAATGGATGTCCAGCACGCCCGGGAACCTTCTCCAGACTTTGCTGAGAACGTTGCCCTGAATGACGTGTGATTGTGTCATTCAGCAAAGGCCCAGCTGGGAGAGGAACAGGAGCCGAAGGAGTGGGAGAGAGGGGGAGCGGACACGGGGAGGCCAAGCCTGCTCAGTAACTAGACTGAGTGTGCCAGGGCTGCAGAGAGGGACGTGCAGGTTCTGCAACAGTTCTCAGTGGGCGAGGGGCTTCAGCTCCACCTTGGAGACCCCTACACACACCCCCAACCCCTCCTAACTGAGTGAGGTTAGAGATGGCGAATTCCCATGTGGTTTTGGTGGGATTCTGAAAGCGATGATAAACGTGCCTGGGCTTGGGCCGGGGAAAGGCATTTGTGGTGGGGACACAGCGTGTATCAAGGCCAAGGGGGCAAGCTGCCCTGTGCCAGCTGCAAACGCCAGTATGGCCCTGAGAAGGAGCACGGTCGGCGAGCTTGCCAAATGGACAGAGACTTTTGTTTTTATGATCTGGAAGCAAAGGCAGGTGCTTACCCCCAGACTCGTGAACGATGTAGAGGGCAAACTCACTGGGGCCATTTTCCACCTGCAAAGGCAGTGACGGAAAGTCAGACCATGGCTTTTTGACACAAGAGAGACAGAAAGGGACCCCTGGCAGTAACCGCACCCCCAGTGCCACACACACAAGTCCCCAAGGACCCTCCCCTCTCTCTGCTTCAAATCCCAGAGATGCCAGTTCAGCAGAGGAAACCTTGCTAGACCTTCTACCAGGAGCCACAGGCAGCTCCCCGCAGCCATCGCCAGCCCCTCCCCCACCACAACAGCAAACCACAGCATCAGGAAGAGTCCTCGCCTGGTCAGACTTACTCGGAACTTGTTCAGCAGCAGGGTAAGCACATGCAGGGTTGTCATGGTGCTGTTGACCCTCACATTGGTCACGGACCCATAGGCAGGAGTAAACACGGAGGTCTGTACAGGGAGGGGGGGCAGGTCAGGGCAGGGCCAGAGGGGACATGGGGCTGACATCACACAGGGTTGGGCACACTGTCAGCCAGACGGTGCAGAGCAGACTGAAGCAGCAGGCAAACCTGGGCTCTGGGAGTACCTGTGCCTGTCCACTCACACAGATCCACTCACACACTGTGCCCAGATCCGGGCGGACTAGGGGAAGCTGTAACAGCTCGTGTCTTCAGGGGACTGTAAGGAAGATGCCCACAAAGCTATACGGGCCAGCTCTCTGGATCCTGGGAACCAGTGCTGTGGGAGTAATTCACAAGGGGTTGGGGGAACCAGTCTCTCCCTCACTCCTTATGTTGAGCAAATCACCAAGTGTCTGTTGATTCTAAGGCTGAAGGTCCCCAAAGCGGTACACTCCTCTCCCTTCCCCCAAGGGGGCCTGAGTAGAGGCCCCCAGTTCACACCACATCAGCTTCCCAACTTTTCCCCTTGCAGTCTCAGCCCTTTCGATCCATTCTCCACTCTGCTGCCCAAAGGAACAACCTTTCAGAAACCCTGCAACTCAACGTGCATCCTAGACCAGCCACATCAGCGAACAGTCCCAGGCCCCTTGCCCCAGACTCCTGAATCAGAATCTGCATTTCGAGGAGGATGCCAGGTGATGCCATCTGTGCAGTACAATTTGAGAAGCAGCCTTATGGCATGTTCTAGTTAAAAATATCTGAAGGCTTCCCGTGGCCTAAACAATGTCATCCATGGCTCCTCTCACTGTCATGCACGTGTGGTACCATGATTCCCTCCCAAGCACCTGTGTTTCAGCCACACGGCTTCTGCACAGTTTTGGGGGCCCATTATAGTCTCGCAGGCACCTTGCCTTTGCCTATGAGACATGTATATGAAGTCAATCAGGGCATTGCCTGAGGCTTAATAAGCCCTCAATGAACACCAGCCAGGTAGTAAACCTGCTAAGCATTTTACATATAATCTTTGACTTAACCTCACAACAGCCCTTTGCAGTACCAGTCACTAGTCCCCCTTTCTTAGAAAGGACACGGAGGCTTGGAGAGTTTAAGTAGCTTGTCAGGGTCATCCATCAAGAAAGGGCAGAGCCCCCCAAAGCCCCATGCTTTACCCCCGTGGCACTGGGGCCTCCCAAAGAGTTCGACTCCCCTAAGGTGAGCTCCCCCTCACTTTCCAAAACCAAGTGTAAATTTGCACATTCCTCCTCTATGGTCCTAGCTCTGCTTTCCCCAGATGTGACTGGGGCTCAGGGTCATGAGGGACTTGCTCAGTGTCCCCAGCTGGTCCCCAAGTACCAGAGCCAGACTCAAACCAGACCTGCCTCCTCCAGAGATGAGATATAGAATGACTCTGGGTTATACAGAAAGCCACAATAGGCTTTCAGTTCCAAAGAAATATGGAATAAATAAAGGAATTAGGCTATTTCAAGGAGAAGAAAGGTTTTGTCAACAAAACATTGTTACTGTTTCTTCTGCTTGAAGCCTTTCCTCGAGATGACACCAACCAGCTCCAAGTAGGAACAAAGGTCCCGGGGCTGCCTTCCCATCTCTAACCACAACGGTTTCTCTCTGATAGAACACATTGGAATCCCAGAGGCCAGGGCAAAGCAGTCGGAACAGATGCCAAGTTTTACCCAGTGTGGAAATCACAGCAATATCACTGTGAATCAGAACAGTTTTGGAAAATGATTGAGTGAAGTAATAGTGCACAGTTATAGCAAATAAAACTCGGAATAACAACCCCGGGAAGTCAATTCTAGAAATTTCTTTTTTGTTAAATTGTTGCCTGTACTCAAGTAGTTTGTCACCTGATTTCTGAGGACACTGATTCTGAACGGATGTAGAGCAAGGTAAGAAACAGGGAGCCCCTTACTCACTCAAGAGATGTGAATCAACTGTGCAACATGCCTAACATACTAGTCCATCTCCTAGAAGGTAGTCAGGTTTCCTGGAAGAATGGGTCCACATTCCACAGGCAAATCTGTTACTAGGAGGAAAAGTCCTGACTGGGTTATAGGCTAGAGTGTCGGGCTGGCTGGCTCAGGGGCTCTTTTTGACAGGGTGGCTCCAGGGGACACGAAAGGCTGTGATGAGAGCCCTTGCTATTCATTTCTGTTCACTTCAAAGGCTACCGAGTGCTCAGACATCCCCATGTCCCCATGACATCTGCAATCACTAAAATAAGATTTAACGTGCCAGACACACCTGTAGAGATGAACGACCCCTTAGAGGAGGGGTGGATATACTGAAGATAAACCCCACTATGGGGTACCTTGAGTCATGGAGCAAAGGCTCCTTTTTCAGGAACACAGAACTAGAAAAAGCCTAAACCCATGCAAATATTCTTTTAAATTTTTGAATAATCCCTTAAGTAGCATATCAATATCGATTCAAATACTGGCGACTGGTGCTTACTTAACACTTTACAGACTAAACTCCTTTTGGAACAAGATTTAAAGAATACCCAAGTCAGATCACTGTCCTTTGGCTGATCTAAACTATTCCTAATCTCTGCTTAACTTGGGCCCTGCATTGCCCTCACTGTCTCAGGAAACTCTGCTCTCAGACAGTCCTGGGTTTTCCTGGACTGAGCAAAAACAGCCCTATTGCCACTCATTACCACTCACTGCACACCCAGCATGGAGTGGAAAGGAGGTCCTGATCGTAAAGCAGGGTCCTTTCAGCTTCCCTTGCTGAATTCTTCAACCCAAAGTCCAAGGCACCCCAAGAGAGGCTTGAACAGTTCCTGACAGGCCTCACCAGGGCTACTGCTCTTCAGATCTGCCCCCAGACCTCCCTCTGCCCAAGCCCCCTCCCCTCCCATGAGTCACTGCCTATCAAGAAGGGCAGCTGTTTCAACTGGAAACCTCTGCTTCCATTTCCCAGGGCTGCAGGATGTGGCCCTGTTACTGGACACTCCATCCAGGCCCACACCCAAACTGCCACTCATGCCATTTATAGTAACAATCAAGGTCTCCTTTTACAGTTTGGTTTGTTTATGGAATGATGTCATCTGGGGAAGGAGATCTTTTCCTGAGGTCAGTACAATACATACTTGGACAAAAGGCTAAGTACTGGGAATGAGGAGCAGTACAGGTTCTCTGGGAGACAAGCACACACCTCTGGGCACACCTCAAGCCAGTGGGCTTAACCTACCAAGAATGCCAGCAGGGTACATGATGTTCCCATGAAACTATCAATCAAACTCAGTGGAAACCTCTAGAAAATTGCCTACTTAAAGATGAACTTGGCATCTTTCCAAAACTCCATGCAAGTTGTGAGAATGGATTGACAGTGAGTGTTTGGGGGAAAAAAATACAGGCTTTGGGGTCATGAACTGGCAAGTTATTTTGATGTGACTTTGGGCAAGATAGCTCTCCTCCTGAGCCTGTTTCTCCATCAGGACACGGGTACAACCACACCTGCACACAGGGCCGTGGGGAGCGTGAACTCTGGCATGACTTTCCTGGGGCCTCGCCTACAGAAGGCCCAACAATTGCGCCTGTGCTTGGGGCTGGTTCTCTGTGGCCTCAGCTTCAGGGCCTGGGGAAGAGGCCAGGCTGGGATGTCACCTTGTGGTTGTAAAAGTGCCCGTTGATGGAGAACCGGTGTCGTCGGAGCCTCTGGGCCTCTCCAGGTGCACGGCACCTAGGCCTCCTCTGGATCACACAGGCCGCGTCGCTCTTGGTCCGCATCAACTGTGGGGTCTCCTCGTCCTCCTCCAGAGGCTCTGCAGCTAGAAACAGATGAGAAGGTCAGGCCCGAGTGGCGCAATGGTGACAGAGAACTGCTATGCTCCAGCGGTCATGCTGTGTGTGGGGCTTGGCTCCCTGACGCCTTGTGGGCACACCGCACTGCAGCAGACCATAATACAAATGCTGTTCCTGTGACGGAGGCTGGGGTCCAGCTTGCGTGATGCCCAATGTGCAGGCAGGTAAGGTGACTCCCAGATAGGATAACCTATGTCACCATGCCACATGGCCGTAAGCCTCTTGGCCTCTGTCTCCAAGCACACACGGCAGGTTTTTGGTAGCCCCAGCCCTGTCCTCTGAGGTCCCACTCTGGGACGTGCCCTTCACTGAGTGCGAGGGGAGGGCACAAAGAGGATAGGGCAGTCATGGATCCCAGAGCATAAGGAAGAGGTCCTAGGCACCTGCAAGGCCAAGAGGCACCATGCCCTCTGCTGACATTCTCTCCTTTCTATAACACAGCATATGCAGGGGACTCCAGCAAACCAGGTCAAACAAGGTCACCTCTGCAAGCTTCCACTTCCCCTAAGTGAGGAGTGGATGAGAACGCCTCGTTTTGAGGAGGTATTTAGCAAAGGGTTGCTCCTGACAACAAATGAAGCCACGCTTTGCTATTCCACAAAGATGTTCCTCAGAAATGGTGGTCATGAGCCAAGCCCCTCCTCCCCTACCCTGGACAAGGGAGACAGGGTCCTGGGTAGCTTGAGGCTCCGCTTACCTGAGTTGTCTTTGGAACTCTCAGCCTTCTGCACGGGCTGAGTGCTTGGCTCCTGGGCAGTGACCTTGACATCCTGAAGAGGTGGCTCCTTTCTGAAAAGAGACAATCATGGTGCTCGGAGGGCTGCTGGCAGAGAAAAGTAGCTCAGGCCAAAGAGAAGAGACTGGCTGCCTCTGTGGACAGGACACAGGCGAGAAGCAGCTCAGGCTGAATTGAGGCCAGATTTCAAACTGAGTCAATGTAAAATAAGAAAAGAAAAGCAAGGGGTTGCCACAGTGT
Organism: Diceros bicornis minor; assembly: GCF_020826845.1. NCBI lineage: Eukaryota > Metazoa > Chordata > Mammalia > Perissodactyla > Rhinocerotidae > Diceros > Diceros bicornis. Next base: position 16,738,120 of record NC_080745.1, on the reverse strand, counting down.
CTGCTGGAAGGGGAGGGAGTCCACGCTGCAGAATGAGTGGTGGGTGCCTGGCTGCACTGCACAGACACACGCAGGGACCGTGTGCTCCTGGGCACCGGGCTGAGGCAGGCTGGTGTCTGTGGCCGCATGCCCAGTGGGCTCTCTGGGTGTCCCTTAACCCTGGTGGAAAGTTGGACAGGGGCAACCTTGAGGGGGCCAACCTCCAGGTCTGTGGGGAGGGTCTCGGAGTCAGGGCATCCAGTGCCAGGCCAGAGAAGGAATGGGTGTGCTGGGAACCAGCCCCACAGCAAGAGGGAGCCAGGGAGGGTCAGACTGAAGAGCCAAACCCCCTCTGAGAGGCCCCGGAGGGCCCTGCCGTCTGTGACTGCTTACGTGACAGCTTTTACCCCAGGGAGTGGGAAGCACCAGCTACATTTGCAGCCTTTCTAAGAAGTCCACCCAAACTTTATGCTCTAAGTCTGTGTGGCTCAAAATTCACTTGGAGTAACCAGGTGCTAAGTGCCCTCAGAGCAGCAACTTTACTTGAATTTTTGAAGGGGAAGGGGCTTTGAATTTCTGCTTCTTAGAAGGATTTATTACATGCAGAAACAAGCAAAACTCAGCAGCTATCTGCCCTTTGTTGGGGGTGAGGGGTGGGAGGAGGCAAACGCCCACTAACAATAAGACACGAAACCCCCATTTCATCCTGATCAAAACACCCTTCTGATATCAAAATAAATCTGAGATAAAATTCTGATAAATTTATAAAAATAAATTCTGATATTAAAATGAAAGCAGAGCAGTAGGAGGCAAAATTTGTGTGAATTTTTAAGATAGAACAGGAGATGCTGAAAAATGTTTGTCAGGCAGAGGGTGTGGGGAGCCCCCTGGGCTATAGCCCTTTCTCGCTGCAGACAAGGTGGCTCGTGTGAATGTTTGAGAAACACAACTGGAGGTGATGGGAGCCTGGAACATTCTCCAGGAGGGAGGTGACTTGGTCATCATCTAGAAAGACCACCCTAGGTGACACTGCATGTTGGCAGGTGAGGCCGTGGGCCTTGGGGTGACAGGGATGAGGCGGGGTAATGCTCCCAGGCTTGTGCCCCATACAGGAGTGGGGCTTTTGCTCTGAGACTGAGGACACAGCCCCTCGGACACCTCAAACAGTAAGCTCAGGTTGAACAGGTGTCACGGAGGCCCCCCGGCCCCGCTCCACCAGCCCAGTACTCACGGGTGGCAGCTGGGAGGTCCGGGCGCCCAAGAGGCTGAGGAGAGGTGCACTCGCTCCCTGTCGTCCTGTATCTGGAGCCGGATGGGACGCCTCAGTCCCCAGGCGATGTTGAGGAGCCCCTCGATGATCAGAGCCCCTTCTTCCTGTGGGGACCCACACAGGTCAGCCTCTTTCCCCAGATCAGCAGCCCTCAGGGGTCACTGCTCCCCTGTCCCGAGAGGCCCCTCAGGACCCAGCCCCTCATCCATGGGACTCCAAGTACACTCTCTCTCTTCCTTGGGGTCCTGCATCCCCTGAGGGAAGGCACACAAACTTCTATATGCTAAAGCACGCAGCCACGGGGCCACGGGGCTGACCAGAGGAAGCCTGAGGCGCGCCCTTCCACCGCTCAGCCTATGCCTGGCCAGGGACACAGTCCAGAACAGAGTGGCTGAGTCAGGTGTCCCACAGGAACCCAGCTGCTGTCCGGTAAGCACATCCACACCGCAGCAAGGAAACAAATTCCAGGGAAGCATGGCCGTGCGGACACCAATGAAGCGCAGTACGCCTCTCCTCCCACCGCCATGCATGGTCACTACGGTCACCGGGTCCCACTGGGAATGTGCCGAGGACACGGGATTCCATGCCCACCAGAGCAGAGGTGGTTGTTCCTTGGAGCTGGGTCTCAGCCTCACCCTTCTCCCGACACTGTTCTCATTAGTGGGTGAGCCCACGCCCAGATTTCCAAGCTGCCTTCTTTTCCGAGGGCCGGTCTTGCTGTCCTCACCACCTGGGATATTGCCAGCCCCATGTCCCACCACCGACATGCACACTCAGAATACCTGCGACAGCTCTCATCCCATGTCCCCAGTCAGCCTTGATTTCCTCAGGTCTGCGGATGGCACGGTTACTCCCCGGCCACCAAATCTGTGGTCCTACTTGATGGAACCCTCCAGAGGCACCCCCAGCCGGCTCCTGCTCGCAGCCCTCAGGTCCTTGATTCTGTTTCTCTGACCTATTTCAGGTTCCTGTCTATGCATGACCATCTCCAGGCTCTCTGCGCCCGGCATGGCTCCTCTGTCTGCAGCCTCAGAGCACCTGCCAGAAACCTTCTCAGCCTCACTCTTCCCCAGAGTCACAGTCCTCCCGGCTACGTGCTCCTAATCTGCTTTGATACTAGTCTTTTGGCAATGAACTTTAAGCATCATTCTCCCATTGCTATCTCAAGCACCACTTTAGATTCACAAATTCCATTTCTTTTTCCTTGTTGGCATTGAAAGCCCTGTGACAACAGGGACCTTGTAGAGAACTTCTTTATATCCCTGGAGCACTTACAGAGGTGTCCTGCAGTGTTGATTTCATGGGTAGTTAGTAATAGTTTAAAACACCCTGCCATCCACAGAGAAAACAGTTCTACTCTAAGATTATAATATAGCTTTCTGAAATGACCTTGAACTATTTGCTAAAAAAGAAAACAAAAAAATCAGAGCTATTTTTGATAACCACTGATGTTACACAGGCACGGATATGTAACTAACCCTCCCCATACAGGGGATCCTTTTTGGGGATCCCTCTAAAAGATCCATCCACAGGAGTTAAAGTCTGGGGATAGCAAGAAAACCCAAAGCAGGGTTCAGTTCTTCATTTTCAGTCTTGGCTTCGGATGCCTCTGTCAGATGTCAACTCATGGCTGGAGAGAGCCCAGTCCCACCTGGAACATCTCAGCATGTTCATTCATGGAGACCCCCAGCCCACACTAGGCCCTGGGTGGAGGGAGATGAAGCAGACACGGCCCTGGTCATGAGGGGCTCAAGGGACCATTTAATGCTCCAGGGGGAGGAAGAGAGGGCACAGCTGGGGCAGGGGCAGTAGGGCTGGACACGCTGACGCCAGGCCTTCAAAGATGCTATAGGAAGGTTCTGGGGACCTTGCCGTGAAGAAGGCAGGAGGACTTGCTCTGGGACTAGGAGTGAGGGGCTGAGGCAGAGCTGCTGCCTCTGAGGTCAAGGATAAGCTGTGCTGAGGACTGGCTGGCCCGATGTGACTCAGGCCTGACATCTCTGCACAGACAGCTTATGTGCCCCCAACCTGCCCTCCACCCCCAGCCCCATAGGAATGGAGGAAAGGCCCTGTCAGCCTGCAGCTCTCTCTCATCAAATCAGAGGAAGCCTGAGGTCAGAGCAGAGGACGTTCAGGCTACTGGGCAGCCCTCACCACACAGGCACGGAAGTGCCTGCAGGTGGGGGCAGGATGAGAACTGGGTCCTGGGGCCTCACAAGTTGGGAAGTCATTCTGGCCCTCTAATTCTCTGTCCCAGTCAATACTTCCCTCCTTAGTTCAGCCTATTGACTAATATGCTAACTGCTAATGAATTCAGAGAGCCAGAGAAACAGACAAAAGCTCTGTAGAACCAACTAGATAGAAAAGCTGTCAAGGGGGGAACTGCCACATCTAGTTGAAATCCTGATCACCCAGCTCTGACGCCCTTCCTGGCCCCTTGCCTTTGCCCATGAGGAATACTCCATCCAGAATGCAAGATCTTGGGACCGCCAGCCTCTCCTGCTTGCCTTGGGAGTCTGGGATCAGTCCAACAAGCAGACCTCAGGCTTGGGCTGCTGTCTCAGTGACTTTCCGTCCCCTGCCTGTAGGCACAAGACAGGCATGTTCCAGGTGGGGCTATGGCTGGGTGGATGATCTAAGAAGTCTGAAGAAGTGCACGGTGCCAGCTCTTTACCAAGAGCTTTCCTGGGGTTGCCCACCTCATCCTCAGCCACCTCTGTGCTGGCACAGTAACCCCTGGACATCTGCAGTGGCTTCTAACGCTGCCCAGGTGCTCCCCGGTCTCCCCGTTAGCTGCCCCTTTAGCCCACACACAGTGGCCAGGTCAATCCTTTGAAGCAGAAGCCAGATTGTTGCACCCTTGTTCAAACCCTGCAGTGTCCTCCATCCCCCTCAGAGGGAAACCCAGGGTCTACGCCAAGGTCCACCAACTTCCTCCCACATGTGCCAGTCATGCAGGCCCTTTGCTGTCCCCTGAGCATGCCCAGCACACTCCTTCCACAGGAGCTTGCACATGCTGCCCCATCCACCAGGAAAACAAAAGCCCCATTTGTTCAGATCCCTGGTCAGTGTTCCCTCTTGGAAAAGACACACCTGATGCTCTGCCACAGCTGCCCTGTACTTTTCTTTGCAGTTGTTATCAGTTCCTGAAATTACAGCACCGATCCACAAGCGCTTGACTGTCTCCCTCACTAGAAGGAAACCTCCAGGACATAATGACTAGTCACTGCTGTGTTCCCTGTGCCTAGAGCAGTCACTGGTGCACAAGTGCACTAAGATACCTGGGAAACAAGTAAACAAACAAGTTCTCATTGGAAAGCACCACACTGGGGAAGCAGCAAGACCAGGACCCCGAAGGCTGCCCTTGCCTTGGAGCAGGCCCAGGGATCCAGGCCTCGGCCACCTCCAGGCGGAGCCCTGCATTGCCGTGATGGGAAGGCTGCCTCACAGGTGCAGACAGGGCTCTGCGACAACCAGCGCTGGGCCCGAGTGTCCTGGGGTCGTAGGGTGGTGGTGTAATCTGTAGTGGGGAATGCTTCAAGGGGGCGGTGGCAGACCCAAAGGCTGCCTGTGGGAGCCCAGTGCAGCCTCCTCCTCTCCCAGAGGCCTGAGGTGGTGAGGAGTCATGTTTACCCCTCCCCTGCCCTGCCCTGCAGAGTAAACATTCCCAGAGCCTCCCACAGGAGCAAACACTCTCCAGGCTGGCAGCTAGGCCAGGCCCCACCCACCAAGTTGTTTTCCTCTGAGAGCCTTCCTGAGCTGCTATTTTTGGCCCTCGTGACAGTAACTGAAGGCTGGGGGAAAGATATAAAAGCAGCTGCCAGGCCCCGAGGTTCGCAGGATTCTGCTCTGGACAGTGGCATATCAGACAGAGGCCGTGGCACATCGTCCTCACCGACCTTCCCCCGGCCATCTGACGCTGGACACAGGGTTCTGACTGCTGGCCCCCATCCCTCTGCCCTGAGCTTGCTGGAGACTTCCCACAGACTGCCCTTGCTCATCCAGCATCCCTGCTACCCCCAGACCCCCTCTGCTACAGGTAAGAGAGAGCAACTGCCTTCTGGTTTGAGATAAAACAAAGAGGCGCTGTATATCTTCGAGGGTGGTTCTCAGCCTGGGACTTGCACAGTGTCACTGCAGGTTAGAGACCAGTTAATGGCAGTGATAATAACTGTAGAGGGCTTCATAGTCATAAAGGGATTTCCCATGAGGTGTCATTCCATATGTTCCTCACAACCCCTGTGAGGCGAGTATTTATAACCCCACTTTATAGACGCGTAAGTGGAGGCTTGGAGAGGTGACCTTGCCAAAGTTCCCCAGGTCAGGAGGTGGCAGAGCCTGGTTTTATCCAGGTTTCCTCTGACCCAGGCTGGGCTCTCTTATTTGTACAGGTTCTTAAACAACAGTAATGATAGAGTCTTAGGTACCTGGCTTCTTTTTTTTTATTTTTCGTGAGGAAGATTAGCCCTTAGCTAACATCTGTTGCCAATCTTCTTTTTGCTGAGGAAGATTGGCTCTGGGCCAACATCCATGCCCATCTTCCTCTACTTTATTGTGGGATGCCTGCCAGGGAGTGGCTTGATAAGCGGTGCGTAGGTCCGCACTCAGGATCCAAACCTGTGAACCCCGGGGCCGCTGAAACGGAGTGCATGAACTTAATCACTATGCCACCAAGCCGGCCCCGTACACGGGCTTTTAATAGTAGCAGGAAGGAATGCCCAGGAGATTGAGCCTGGTCTTCAGTCTGCAGACTTCAAACCACTCTCAGGCACAGGATGCACACGGGCAGCCTCAGATGAGGGAGGGGACCCTGGGGGGTGGTGTCAGGATGGCACGGCAGACTCTCACCTTCTCTCAACCAACAGGTTGCAGCTTCCCTGTCGCCGGCAGCCATGAGGTCCCGGCTTCTGCTTTCTGTGGCCCACCTGCCCACAATTAGGGAGACCTCGGAGGAGATGCTGCCCGGGGGGTCTGGCCAGGAAGCCCCGGCCTCCCCCAGCCTGGATGACTATGTGAGATCTATCTGTCAGCTGGCACAGCCCACCTCAGTGCTGGACATGGCCACAGCCAGGGTCCGACCCAGCAGACCCCACCGGACAGCCCCAGCCTGCGAGAAGAGCTGTCCCACTGGGTCCCTGCAGGACATCACCACTCACTTCAGCGGCCAGCAGCCTGCAGTGCCCGGGCCCGGCACTGCTGACCCCCTGGACTGGCTTTTTGGGGAGTCTCAGGAAAAGCGGCCAAGTAGGAGGGACTCGCCAAGGAGGACTGGCCCCTCTGCTGACCCCTGGAGTCCGCACAGACAGATGGACAGAGGCAAGGCCCGGGGGACCCCCAAAGGGAGGCTCTGTGATGCCAGGGTGCTGGGGCACTCTCTGGCGAGACCACTGAGGGATGGGCACCAGGGGTCCCCCCACAGCCCCCGCCCCAGCAGCGTCCTCAGAACTCTTTATCTGCACCTCCCCGTGATCCATGAACTCTGACCTCTCCCCAATAAAGGCTTCTGTACAGAGCATGGGGGTCTATGTCATCTCCCCACCCCCCTCCCCTGAGGTGGGCTCTGCCCCTGGCAAGTCTCTGGGAGGGAAATACCTTTCTACAGGGGCTGCTTGCCTTGGTAACTCACAGTGAGACCCCTACTCTGAACAGGATAACAGCCTGTCTCACGTAATGTGGCCTTACTGATCCTGCTCACACTGCTCCTCACTGGCTGACCACCTTGGGCCAGTTAGCTAACGTCTCTGTTCCTTGGTTTTCTCATGTGTAAACTGGGGATAATTAATGGGACCTGCCTCCTAAATAAAACCCACACACCTCATGGGGCGCATGTTACGAGCCCACACACGGAGAGCTGTTGTCTCTGTGGCTGCCTCACAGGTGGGGAAACGAGGTTGGGGGAGAGGAGAAGCAAAGGTCTTAGCCCCCCAGTCGTTTCAGAGCGAGGCCCTGGGCACTCCCAAGTCAGCCTCTCGGCTCCCACCCTCAGAGCCCGTGTTCCATGAGGCCCAAGAGAAAACGTGGGGTCTGCTGTGTTTCAAAGGACCTGTTCTGGGGCACCCGGGGGTACCTCAGTGGCTCCAGCCCACAGGTTCTGTTGTGTCATCAGGAGAGTTCTCCCCATGCTGAGGGCCAAGACAGCTCAGCCTGCAGGGTGCCAAACACCTGGACCAGGTGGCCCCATTCCCTACCCAGCCTCAGCCCTATGCCCCTCCACCCAGGGGCCTCCCTGCTGTGGGGCAACGTGTAGGGTGCTGTCCAGGTACCCTGCTCTCAGGCAAGTCCAGGGGCCAGGGCCTCATTCCATATGTCCTAAGGCCCAGGCCAGCCTGGGCAGCCCTGGGTCCCCCACAGCCTGGCAAACCCCAGTTCCTGGAGGCATCTGGCAAGCAAGGAGGTGAGGGTAAGGAATAGCGGAGAGGGAGGATTTCCTTTCTCAGAGAAGCAGGTGCGGCAACTCAAAAGAATCAGGCCTGAGGACCTGTCGCCCTGTTCCCTTGGGCCAGGATGGAGCTGGCCAGGGCAGAAGGGACAGAGAGGAGAGGAGGAGGACAGAGCTGGGGACGCAGCAGAGCTCACCGCCTACTTCAGTGTCCTCCACCTCCTTCCTGTGCGGATGATCAAACTACTTTTTCTTTCTTTTTTGGCTATTTTTAAATTTCTTTGGACTTTATAACGTTTATCTGTCCTCTTTCATGTGTGTTTTGTGGGGAGGCAGAATGTAAATCATACATTTAAAAGAAAAAGTTTCAGACAAGCAACTTAGTTTCCTTATCTGTAACATGGGGACACCAACACGTGTCCTTCATACCATACCATACCATACAGGGGTTGGGGAAATGGGACAAATGAACTTGGAGGTGGAGTTATAAGCACCATTTACAAACGTTTGCATCTGTCACAACCAGCTGAGTCTCTGGTCAGCTCAAGCCCTGGCCTTGTCCAGCAAATACGTCGGGGCAGCCTTGAGCCAGAACGTCCTTAGGAGGAGCTGGTGAGGCCTGACCTACCGAGTGGTGCCTGAGTGGTGTCTGGCTGGTGACTGGACGGGCCGGGCTTTCTGGGCCCAGCCTCACTGCAGCCCCTTCTGTGACGCAGTGTGAAACTGGGTCAGAGGGAGGCAGCTAGGATGACCTTGGCCAATTCCCCCCAAGCTCAGAAACCACGGTGCTGTATCTGGGGAGGTCAGATGGGTCGGGGTGACCCCTTGGCTCTGGGATCCTCTGCTAATATCTCCCAATTTGAAAAAGTTAATGGCACCTTCACAAGGTGCCCCCTCCCCCCAAAAATTTGAATACAGGATTGTGGGAAGAAGGGGCTTCTGGCAGCATCCTAAGCTCCTGCAGGACACAACAGCCTAGCAAAAAGTCCCCACTGGCGGGGGGCCCGATAGAGCAGTCTCATCTCCTCACACCCACTACTGAAGTAGGGAAGGGACACAATGCCTCACCCAGAGGGGCAGGTTGGGAAGCACTTTGGGGCTCCCAGGGAACATGTCTAGGGGCCAAGCACTCACCCAGGGGCCGGCAGCATGTCAACTGCCCATCATTCCTGCCTTCAAGCCTCAGGAGAAGAGGGATTATTATAAGAGGGAAGGGGATCCTGACTTTCCATGCCCTGGGAGACACAGAGCTCCTTCCCTTTCTTGCACTGCACAGCTGGCCTGGGGCTAAGGATGGGGACTGGGTGTGGTATGTGCTCCTGCCGCCAGAGGGAGCCTGCAGCCCACTGAGAGCTGAGCGAGAGGCAGGTGGGAGGCTGGGGCCACACATGAACGCACCAGCTCATGGGGCTCCTACTGCCTCTTGCTCACACAATTCGTCAACAGTGATATACTTACCCACTGGTATTTCCAGGTCCGTTTTTCTCTTGAGATGCCAACCAGCCTGGTTAAAATGCTTTGCTATCTTCAAAAGGCACAGATTGCTCTGATACTCATGCTTTTCATTGTAACACAGGCAAAATTATCCCAAAGGCAAGATTTACAATGAAGGAAGCTAGTGCCTTGGCCTCCTGAGCGGGAAATCCATCGCCTCTAGCCCTTAGGAAGCTGGGGCAAGGCTGCTCCAGGGCGTGCCCCCTGCCCACTGACATACTCCATCTCTCCAAGTTCTATGGACCCCAGACAAGACGGTGGAGGAGAAGACAGTGGAGACCGCCCCCAAACTCTAGCGCTCTGGCTACAGTTGCTCTGGGGGAGGCCCAGTGACAACGGGGTGGGGGGTTCTCTTCCAGGGCCCCGCATGGCTCTGAGAGGGCATACCCAGCGCTGAGCCCCTCGGCAGCCAGAAGGAAGGTTAGCTTGGGGATTGAGGGTGACAAACAGCATCCTGAGTCCCTGAGGCCTGTTGAGTGATATTCCATCAAAACCTCCAAAGACCTCCAAAGCTGAATGTTGGAAATGATACTGCTGTATTATAAACTTCTGTGCTCAGGCCCTGGAGTCACCCAGCATCTTTCACTTACTGCAGTGCCATCTCAGACGAGAGACTTAAACTCTGAGAGCCTCGATCTCTTTGACTGGAAAACGGTTACTCCTATGTTGCAAAGCTCTTGCATTACAACAAATAAAATAGAGGCAAAGTGCCTGGTGCGTTGGAGGTGGCTGGGGAATTGTAGGTTCCTCTGTCTGCCTGCAGCACCTGAGGAGAAGCCTGCCTGGGGCGGCCCTGCAGCAAGTGCCTTGAACTGCGAGTTCCCCAAGGCCCAAGAGGTCCCAGGTCTGCAATCTGAGAAAGTGTAGAGGCCTGGATGCTGGGCGGTGGGTGGGTCACTGAAGGACATGGTGCCCCAGGAACCAGTCACACATTTCAGCAACAGAACTCTGTGCCTCCCAGGTCTGCAGCCTGTCTTTATGGTGGTAGTTACCTCCCGAAGACGCACACTCCCTCAGCCTGGCACCGTTTGGCTGTTAAGGCTGCAGAAGGTTCCTCAATGGTACTTTCTGGCTCCAAGGAGATCAAGTCAGACCATGCTAACCTTCTTTAGGGTTAGCAACATGAAAATCCCCATCTGTGGGACATTAACTTCCTACTGCAGGGGGCTGTCAAAAACACCTCTTCCCCGTTCCAGGTCCTCACTTCTCCAGGTGGACTGTCCCTTCACACATAAATACAGGGCACAAGTTTGGGGCTTCCCAGTCCTGCTCCCCACACAGCTGTTCCTACAGAGGGATGGTCTTGGGGAATTCCAAGCGCCAAGACCAAGCTCTTAGACTAGTGGTTCTCAAACTGCCTTCCCTCAGAAACCCCTGGAGGGCTTGTTAAAACACAGATGGGAGAGTGAAGAGTTTCTGATTCAGCAGGCCTGGGGGAAGGAGGGTGATAGGAATTTGCATTTCTAACCAGTTCCCAGGTGATGCTGAAGCTGCTGGTGTGGGGACCACAGGTTGAGGGCCACCAGGGTCTTAGATCAATCCCTGAACGGCCCAGGCCTGGGGAAAGGGACCCAGCAGAAGACCCACACCATGCCTCCAGCACAAGAACTGAAGGGAGCCCAACTCCTCACTGAGCAGCACAGATCAAAACTGCCCAGCATACTGGAGCTCAGGACTTATCCCAATTTGCCCCACGCTTGCGCCTGCTGGCTAGTCATCCAATACCTGTGCACAGGTACCGCACTGTGCCTGGCCCTCAGGATGCGGAAGCAGGTGGGCACCTGGGCCTAGTGCTAGGGGTTTACCACTCAAATAAGAAAAGAGGGGCCGGCCCTGTGGCTTAGCGGTTAAGTGTGTGCGCTCCGCTGCTGGCAGCCCGGGTTCAGATCCCGGGTGCGCACAGATGCACTGCTTCTCCCACCATGCTGAGGCCGCGTCCCACATACAGCAACTAGAAGGATCTGCAGCTATGACATACAACTATCTACTGGGGCTTTGGGGGGAAAAAATAAATAAATAAAATTAAAAAAAAAAAAGAAAAGAAAAGAGACAGTAAAGGAAGAGAAAGCAGGGCAGTGGGATCAGAACCTGCAAGAGCAGTAAGGCCTGGCCCAGAGCAGGCTGGTGAGACAGATGTCTGAGAGACCACTCTGCAGGGGGAGAGCGTGAGCAAAGAAGCACGGGGCAGCATGGAGGGGGTGGGCAACAAGTTGTCAGGGCTGCCCCCAAAGCCCCTTGTGGGGTGGCAGGTCAAGGGGAGGTGGACCATGAGGTTTGTGCCATTCAGGTTGTCACAAGAAGCCCATCACCACCAGGACCAGGAGCTAGCAGCTTCCCTCCCATTCAGGCTCCTGAACGGAGACACTGGCCTAGCCTGGCTGACTGGACACCTCAGGCGGCTGACCGAGGTGGTCTGGCGAATGGGTTCCAGTTGGCCCTCCTTCCTGCCACTGACTGGTGATCCCTAGCTGCCCAGAGCTGCCCAGACATCAGAGCTCACCCTCTGGTATGGTAACTGCAGAAGGATGCATGGCTGTTTGAATAACTAATGGAAGCCAGAATTAGTGAGCAGAATGGCCTCCACCTGGACAAGGTCTCTGTGGGTTGACCGGGGCTTGAACTGCCCTTTCCTGTGCTCAGCAACAGGAGGGGCGCTCGGAGGCTGCTGGCCCTGGTCAGCCACTGACGGGCCAGAGAAAGTTCAGGGGCCAACCCCGTCTCAACCTCAGAAACCTCCCAGATAAAATCTTACCATGATAAGACTCCCCATTAGGCTTTACAAATAAATTGAATTAGACCAAGATGGGGGCCCACTGTCCTGACACGTGTTTCCCATGTGAAAGGTTTGGAGGGTCTGGAGGTTCAGAGGCAGCAAGACCAGGCCTCTGCTTGATCTGCACAGTGAGCAGCTCCCTGAGCCTGGGCTCTGCTGGCCACTCCCTGGAGTCTGTCTGGCCTACAGACATGTTTTGTTTAGCTCATATATGGTCTGAGGATTGGGAAATTCCACTTGAAATTCCAGATATCTAACTTCTTTTGAAAAATCAGAAAGGGTCTGACTGTACTTAGCCCACATTCCTGCACAGCAGCGATGGGTTTGACCCGAAGGCAGCAGCGGCCTGCAGATGGGACATGCTCTCCTGTGTCCTCCACTCCCCACGCCTGCCCTGCCCCTCGTGCTCCAACCTGCCTGGCCCTGTGAGCATCTTGTGGGGAGCTCTCCTCCAGTTCAAGGCTTTCCTCTGATGTTCGTTCTGATTGACAAGCACAGAGGCTGCTTTCACTCTTCAACTGCCCTGTGAAATTGGGAAGCCAGGGCCCTGCAATGAGTTCCTTATTTGTGCTGTGTGTTGGGCAGAGGAAGGACTGGGCTGTGCGGTTGCAAAGATTTCCAACTCCAATGTCCTGGTGGTTCACCTAGGCAAAAGTCCCAGGTGGGAGGATAAGGCCCACAGGTAATTTCCACCTGCTCTGGACTTGCACAGGGATGCTCCAACCCTCACCACCCCTCTCAGGACCTCAAAGGAGAGATCATGGCAGCTGGGAACCTGGTCCCCAACTCAGAGGATGGGTGACCTTATAATTCATTATCCAAACTGGGACACTTCTGAGAGTGAAAAGGATGGTCTTAATAATGACCCTAGAAGAATAGGTGTAAACCAGGGCTGTCCTCAGCAAACCAGGATAAATGGGGACCCTATGAATAAAGAAAAGATACAGCCCTTACCTCTCGGTGTCTCAGCTGAAAGCTTCTGCCCTCATGGTAGCAGTTGTACGTTTTCAGCAGACTTAAGAGCTCCGACCTGAAAAGATAAAAACACACACATACTCTTGGAGTATGGCCTGTCCTTGGACAAGGTGTTTGGCTTCACTGGCCTCAGTCTCCTCACTTGTAAAATGGGCATAATAGTTCACCTCTTGCCAGCCACACATAGTCAGTCAAGAGACTAGACTGTCATCAGACACATGCCCTTTAGTCTTCTAGAGGATTTCACATATCAGTCCTCCTGGGAGGCGTAGGGGTGGGGCTGGGAAGGAAGTGAAACTCAGAGATGGGCCACATCATTGCACATCTACAGTGTTTGCACACTTTCACTATTACAGATAAGAGTGCCTGACAATCTCCCTGTACTTTACTTCTGAGTCACTTCCTCAGAATAAATCCTCTGGGCTTGGATTACTGGCTTTTTAAAGACTCTTGCTTTTTCCCCATATAGTTTCCCACAAGGGCCTGGTGTGGCTGCTGTGGGGATATGATGAGAGGTGTCTGCCTCTTCCCCATCCTGACTTTCTAGAGGTATGACTAAGGGACGAAGGTGACAGCCATGAGGATAAGATCCTGAAGGCCCTCAGGAGGCCACCGCCCAAAGGCTTTGTCGCCAGAATAAAGGGAGAGCCACACTTGTGGCTTGGTTGGTGTGTGGCAGAGAGAAGACGAGAACAGCTCCCTGCACCCAAGATGGGCTCCGCAGGGCAGTGCAGTCCGATAGACGTGAAATGCAAGCCACACATGTAATTTTAAATCTTCTAATAGCTACATTACAAATGAAACGAAATAGCTGAATTTAGTTTTAATAGCACATTTTATTGAACCCAATATATCTAAAATATTATGTCAACATGTAACCAATATAAAAATTATCGAGGTCTTGTTCATTATTTTGTTTTGTAAGCAGCAGTTGCTCCCTGCAGCCTCTTTGATATTAACCACACCTTTCCAGCCACTGGTCATGGGCTCAGCAGCCACACATGGCTGGTGGCTCCCCTACTGGACAGCGCTGCTCTAGAACCTCTTCAGGCAGCGCCTTCTCCCACACTCGAGTGACCCAAACTCTGGAAGAGCAAAACCCCTCTGGTGCTCTGGTGTCACCTGTGCGTGACGTGGGGATGATGGTCACCGACGGGTGAAGCCATTTATAACTTCATGGCCTCAACAATGGAGGATTCAATGTCGCACATTCACTGTGCTTACAAGTGTGTTAATGCTGACCAGGAAATTATCAGGCGACAGGTACATGAAATTAATCATGTTATGCTTATTATTATGACTTTTTAAAATATTGTTACATTCTTCTTCTTATGAAATTTAAATAAGGAAAATGATGGTGTGGGCAGTTTGTGAAATGATAAGAGGGAATGCTGTCTGTTTTCTCAGGGTCTCTAGTAGGAGAACCCCAGGGGGCAGGTCCTCAGCAAATACTAGTCCATTTCAGGAGGCTGACTTCTCTTCCGGGTGGCAGATAGGAGCTGCCCAAATTTAGAAAATATTAGGACTCAAAAAGCAAGATAAAATAAAAACTATATTTTTCTTTAGTGCTTTAGTTCAGAAACAAATTTCAAAAAGTATCCCAAATATTTTTTATGATAAGACAGAAAATTAAAAAATAAGCAAAATCAAAAATGATTGTCAATAAAATACACTCAAAACCAGTTTTAAGGGTTTTTTTCCTAAACTTTAATATAACAAGAGCGTGGATTGCTGTAGCTTTTAAATAAATTAAATGCCATCTCTGCAGAGTCCCAGAGGGCATTGTCACACTCTCCTGCTTTGGTAGGCCTGAGGAGGCGGGGGTCAAACCCACACCCCAAAGAGATCTTGGATCTCCAAAGAGACAGCCTTCAAAAAGAAGTGCCCCCTCCCTGTCCCTGGGGCAGGCACACTGTCCTATCTATGAAAAGTGCCCAGAATCCCTCCACCCAAAGGCTGCCTAAGGCCGGGGAGTGGCCACCACAAGAGGGCAGGTATGAAGGTCCCTCCCTGCACACGAAGGCTTACTTCAGAATGGACTTGCTGTCGCTGATGGGCACATGAGAACTGGGTGGACAATCTTCCTTCATCTTCTCCTCTTGTCTGCAGACTCGAAGTTAGCCGCTGGAAGACAAGGAAGGATGCACAGACAGGGGAGTCTGGAGGAGCACCGGCCAATGCAGCACCCAGAGTCCTGGTGCAGAAGCCAGGGCCATGGTCTCACCCCCGCCTCTCCACCCTCCCACTGCCCCCGCCCCACTCCTCAGCACAGGGCCCTCTGAGGCTGAAGGGTTAGGCCCAGAGGACTTAAGGGGCTCGACACTCACACATGTCAGCCAAGCTCCCCTGGCAGGGCAAGGTCAGAACTGCTGAGCCAGGCCCTATCAGCCCCCTGCCCCCAAACTCTCCATAATCCCCAGGAATCCGGATCAGTCTCCGAAATGTTTCAGACCACTTGCTCCCTTCCATGGGCCAGGACACCCTGGATGACGGTTTCTGCCTCAATTGCTCCTCCAAATCACCCCGGGCCTTTCTCCTCCATTCCCACCGAGCCCAGTGGTGGCCCCATCGCTGCCTTTGGAGTCAGCACACCTGGGCCAGCTCTCTAGTGATGGGTTCCTCGGTACGGTGCTCACTACATGCTGGACACTGTGTTGAGCATTTTCTATGAATTATCATATTTACTCTCAACAACATTATGAGAGAAGTACCATTCTATTCCCGTTTTATGAATGAAAAAACAGGGACAGAAGTTAAGGACTTGGCCCAAGATTCCCAGCGAATAAGTGGTAAAGTCACTGAACACAGGCATTTAGACCTCAGATTCTGGTCTGTTAACCCCTTCTCTATATTGATCTTGGACAGGGACTTAAACCCCCGGAGCCTTCCTTTTCTAATCTATACAATGGGACCATCTCTACCCTCCAGGAGTGTTGGCGGATTCAGCCATCTGTTTACATCTCTTCCCATTCACAACCTGGAGAGGTTTGTGGAGCTTCTCAAACCCCCCCGGAGTTTCTTTCACAGAGGATAAATCCACCAGAACTTTCTCTGTCTTGTTGGCATCCTCTGCACAGATTCCTACTTCTCTCTCTCCACATTATCCTGGCCGAGGACTTTCTCTTATCAAATTCCCCCATGTGTCGGGCAGTGAGCCGCAGCTTCACACACACACACTCGTCTTGACCCTGCCTCTACCTCCCTTCTCGCAAGTTGCAGCTAGGAATCTGAGGGGTTATGTTACACCGGGAGGTGGCACAGACAGGGCACACAGCCTGCCCTTCACACCACAGAGGTCGGCTCCTTCACAAAACCCCAACACCTGTTCACACAAAGCTGGCTCAGTCACATCTTCCCAGCCTGTGTGCGTGCAAGTGTCACTGTGGGGCTCAAGGTCAGGTCCAACTGCTGTAGTATTAATGTCCTCGGAGCGGATGGAGCACTGCGTCCCCGTGGCACTGACTCTGACTAGTCCAGCATGCTCTCTCCTTCCTGTTTGATACCACGCACAGACAAGACAAGCCTGCCTTCTGTGTTAGCGTCAGTCCTGGATGAGCATTTGATTCCGGAGGCAGGGGAAACATGGAGAAGAGGATGATTTGAGGGAGGTGGGCTTCCCAGTGACCTCAGAACCATCCTGTAAACACCTCCCCTCTGCCTTGGTCTAGAGTAAAGCAAGCCATGGCCTGGAGAGAGGGCAGGCCACCTTGTGGGGCAGCTGTGGCCAGCAGCAAGACCCTCGTCCACAGGGCACAGGGCAAAGCACCATGGGGGCTGGAGCTGGGGACCTCCGGGTGCATTCTGCTCTGCTTGTCTCAAAATAGGGTTTCAGTTCCTCAGAAATTCAGCTCTCTTGTGGAAAAAGCGACCTGCCAGGCTCCCTCTGGGTAGTGCCTCAAACACTCCTGATGTGGAAACTGGCTTCAGCCCAGGGTAAGGCTGTGCGTGTGGGTCTCTGTGGGTCTGTGGCCCAACTATGTCTTGCTTTAAGCAAGTGCGTTATAGGAAGAGCTGGATTTACCCAGAAATAACAGGAGGTGGTTTTTCTCTCGCCTTCCTCTATACCCAACTTCTCTTCCGCTACTCCTCACTTCCTCCTCTCAGCGCCAGCCTTCCTGAGCCGCTCAGAGCTCCCCTAAAGGGCCCTGTGCTTTTTCCTCACTTTGAGCTTTGATGGCGCTGTTCTCTGCTCAGAACACAACCTCCTCCTCGGCCTACACTCTCACGTTGGCCCCACCAGGAAACCCTAGCAGCGTAGCCCCTCCTCCAGTGTCAGCAGCAACTCCTCTCTGCCCAGCACCTGCCCCCGGCTCCTCACTGTGCTGGGCAGAGCAGGCCTGCCTCTTGGTTTGATTCCCCCAGGGGAAAAGGAGTGTGATGGGGCAGGGATGTTGCCTTTCTGCCTCTTGTTTCCAGCACCAAGCATTACAAGAGCATTATGACAGTATTATAAGTATACAGGAAACTTCTCAGGGTCTCCCAAAGTCAACTTTCCCAGAGTTGTGCATATACAGCTGGAACAAATCATATACAAGTCTCCAGGGGCCAGAGAGATGACTCGGTTGAGGGACACTGGTCAGTGGAGTCCATTGGGAATTGGGGGACACATTCCTCCTCTAGAGGGGCAGCTTCTCTGGTGGTTCATGAGAAACTAGAGATCTAGATTTTTTGCACTATATTTCACTGTTTAAAGCAGGGTGATGTGGCAGAGATATTTACCGCCCCTGGAATGACCATGTGATCGCTCACATTCCAGCCCCCTGCAGCTGTGGGGCCACATGACTAACTCTGCAAACAGAACTGTTGTGTGCCACTCTCCGGCCAGTGCACTGAGCCAGTGCATGACCCTGCAGCATTCCTGTCCTCTGCTGTGGTGACCCAGAAAGCCACATGTTCCAATTGGTGCAGCTTCTCTATGGCCAGCCTTGGTCCTCGAGTGCCTCTGTGGACCAGAGCCCTCTGCCAACCCACAACGGATATGGGTGAGAAAGAGAAATAAACCTCTGCTGTGATAAGCCTCTGGTGTTTCAGAGATTTATTACTGCAGCATAACCTAGACTATCCTGACAAATGCAGTAAATAATTCAATTAAAATGAATGTATATAGTTAAAAATAAAATGTAGCCAGACAAAATGTACTTGCAAGACAGATGCCCTTAGTGGGGCTCCAGTTTGTGATTTCCGAGTCACATCAGGACTCAGTCTACAATACTTTCATCCTCCTACAGTATGCAGGGAATATGCCCATTTTGCTCTGTGTAATAGAAACACTTCTAAGTGGAATTCTCCACAAGTCAAGCAGGGATTAGTTATTAATAGAAGATGTTTCCTAAAGAGGTCGGGGCTGCTGCAGACCCATGTGGCTTTAGTCGCTTGCCTTTTCCTCTGAGCCTTAATTTTCCCATCTGTACAACAAGAATATTCATCTCCAATGAGTTAGAAATTTTCTCAACTGTAGAATTCTTAGTTCAAGTGGAATATTTATGCAAATCAGATTAAGCGGGGCTGCTTTGGTTGACAGTGAGGTGGGCGGCGGGGAGCCCCATCCAGGGCTCTGCCTGGGGCTCCAGATAATACTATTTGCAAAGCACTGGGCTGAGTAACACACGAGATCCTCTCTACACTGGCCTTCTGGAGTGCTTTGCCCACAAGAACCTGCCCTCACCAACATGGTGAGCGTAGCTGGTTGGAGTTAGATGGCATCAGCTGGGCGAGGCTGCTCAGAAGAGGGAATCAGGAGGAAAGGGAAGGAGGGTCCTGGATTGCAGATGGTAAAGTGAAGGGAAGAAGGCAAAGGCAGCTCCTAGGGTAAACAGCTTAGCTTGGCACAGACAGAGAATGGGGTACACCATCCCAGGTGAGGGCAGGGGGTAAGTGAGGAAAGCAGGGCGAAGCAATGTAGAGTCCACTTCAGCAGAGGGAGGCTCTTCCAACTTACTGGGCAGGGTCTGAGCCTTATGGGGTAGTAACCTTGGCCCCACAGAAAAACAGTCTCTCCTTTGAGAGAACGACATATTTCTGTGTCCTCTGACATCCGTTGTCTGTGTGGCCCTAAGCAAGTCACGTAGTCTCTCCGGTTGTTACATGTCCCATCCCTCCACCCTAATTAGGCAACATCTCCATCTCCCTGAGCTCCAGACCTGAGCTCTGGGGTCACTCACAAAATCTCACTCCAAATGTGAACACTGTGCATTTGGGTCTCCTTAACCAGACTGACGGTTAAGATGATTTTCCCTCATTTTGATACTCCCAGTGTCTTGTTGAGTTCTAAAGTGAGCTGCATGTGTACCTAAGAGGCGTCCTGGAGATAACTTGAATGAGAGAGCTTCGAGGGAGAGAGAGAGAGAGAGAGAGAGCACTCCCCTGCCCGCCCCTGCTCCCCACCCTCCCTCCCCGCCAAGAAACCAAATGGAGATTTCTCTCCATTTGGAACATGTTCCTGAAACTGCTCCTTAAACACTCACTCTCCTTGTGTACTAGGCGGGCCTTAGAGACTCTCTAATGGAGTGTTTCTCAACCTGTTATAAAAAGCACAATCTTATCTTTAAATAAAACCCTAGGCAGAAGCCCAATACACAAACAGATTAAGGCGAGGCTGCTTTGACTGAAGCAGGAGTGGGGGAGAGGAGAGGATGAGCTGGGGCCAGCCTGCCACCCAGGCACAGTCTGAAACCACAGAGTGACAGATGCAGCTGGGCAGGCCCAGCCCAGTGCTGAAGGAGTCCCGCCTTCTGCGTCCTGGCCTGCTCCTCTCCACCAGCCCCCAGAGCACACAGCTCAGGCCTCCATGCTTGCCTCTTCAGCCAGATGGGGCCCTGTCCCCACCCAGAGGCCTTGGCTGCAGGCAGGGCTCCCTGTCCCCAGAGGAGAGGCCCCAGGGCGGCGTGCCAGCCATGGTTACCTGTCCCCAGTGAACAGGCAGTGATTGTTTTCGCTTTCCACTTCAGCGGCTGCTCTGCCAGCCCTGCGGAGGGGCTGCTGAGGGCACCACAGCCTGCTCTCGCCATTGTCCCTGGACTTTGATTTGGGACAAAGGACAGTGAAGCCTTGACAACTGCCAGGCTTGGTCAGTCCTCCTCCTTTGTGGTCCTGGAGTTGGTCATCACAGAGGAACGCAGCGCCGTGCCTCCCCAGGGTACCACACAGACCAATGAGAGAGAGAGAAAAGGAAGCTAATGGAGGAGTTTTCACGAAGCCACACTGAGTGCAGTGGAAAGTCTTTTATTTCACGACTATGTGCTGCCTGCTTTTTAGTCTTACAATGCCATCTCTTTCATAAAATGACAGCAAAAAGAGATGGTCGTCGTCGTCCTCACTTGGCAAAATGGAAAACACATCAGGGTCCTAACTAAATGTTCTGAGGATGTCTGTGAAATCTGAGAGCTTGGTAACCTCTGTTCCGACATTTCATAAAATCATGATTCTTATTTTCTTACTCAGGCATGATTAAAATCAAATATGTAAAGAAAGTGACACAAAAAGCCAAAGAAAGGTGGACAGAGGGTGTGGGGCACAGCTGGGAGCCTCTCGGCCCAGTCCATTCTGGCCAGAAGGAGGGAGGAGGTTCCCAGGGAGAGGGCAGGTGCTAGTGACACTGCAACGCATTCCTGGGAAGCCTAAGTCCCCTGCTCTGCAGCCCATGCTCCAACTTTCAAATGCCAGCCAGGGACAGCAGGATGGCGCTGAACACAATGAATCTTTACACGGGCCACCCTGGCACCTGTCAGCCAGCAAATGGCAAGAGCTTGGCCAGGGAAGAAGCTGTGGTGCCTGCTGGTACCAGCTGCCTCTGAGAGGGGGTCTGGCTGGACACAGGCCGCTCCTCAGCAGCATATTCTTACTGAGAAAGCCAGCTGCTGGGATGTGGATGGCAGCAACAACTCAGTAGCTGCAGCTCCCGCCCCCTTCCACCCTGCTGCGCTCACCCCTCCTCCCTCTGCCACCATCACCCTGCTCTGGCTCGGCCACACCTTTCCCTGCCCCAACACTGATGGCTAGGAAGCCCTGGGAGAACACTGTGCACAGTCCAGACGGAGGTGATGGTGGTGGCCGAGGGAGAGCAGGAGAGGCGGCCACAGAGCTACCAGCCACCTCCACTCACTGCCTTCCCCTGGGCCAACTCTACAGATCCCAGCTCGCCTTTACTGAATCCTCCCCATCCCCGCGGTCCTGGGCTCCCACCAGGTCTCTCTGAGCCCATTCCGGCACCCAGGCCTCCCCAACACCGCTGCCCTTCCTCTGAAGAGCCTGGCCCTTTGCACCCATGCAGACGGGCCTTCCTCACAGCTTCCTGACAGCGCCAGCCGAGAGGCGGTGCCTTACCCAGCCCCCTGCGGCCATATTTCTGGTTTCTGATCTCGCTTTCAAAGCACAGCAACCTGGGGTCAGAAAGCTATTTCCAGTCCTGCTGCTCCCCCTTACATGCACACTCCCTGGCCCTGTGGGACCCTCCTTCCCAAACCAGGCATTTCTCTTGCCTATGGAAAAGGGGATCTATGGAAACAGGAATCCTCCCAGCCATGGTTTTTGGGCCAAGCAGGTTCTCAGAATGACCACTGGCCAATATCCTGATTGCCTGGGGCCAGGGGTGCAGCCCAGGGGACAGGCCCTCCGAGTGCTCGGGGCCAGCTGCTGCAAGGCTGCCCTGGGTATTCTCTATGGCTCCCCCTCACCTGTGCTATCCACTGCCAGGCCTGTGTGCCACATGCAGCTGCTGGGGGTGGTTTCCTGTGAGACAGGGTGTGGCTCAGAATCTTGTGGGTCATGGAGCCCTTTGGAGTCTCCTGAAAGCTTAACACACTCTCCCTGGAAAATGCATGTGTGTACGTGAGAATATGTGAGTGCATATATGGACACTGAATTTGCATACCACTGCAGGGGGGTCAGGAAGGCCCTGTCTACGTGCCCGGGGATCCCCAGATCCCAGGTTAAGAACTTCTGCTGAAAGGTGTCACAGCAAGAGAAATGAGGCAAAGGAGCACTGTAGACAGAGAAGCCTGGCTGCGAGTTTCGCAGGTGTATCAACTTAACACATGGCTTCAGCACGTTGTGCCATCTCTCGGGCCTCAGTTTAGCCAGGATTGGACTGGCAGCAGGTCTAGAGTGTCTTCAGGGCTCTTCGCAGCTCTGGGGCCATGGGGATCTAGGACACTCCCGCCCCCAATCCCCAAGGTCAGGCAGGGCAAGGGGAGGGGGTTCCAAATCTCTCCCCCGGCAGTGTATCCTGGGGAAGGAGGTCAGAGAGCCAGAAAAGGAGACTGAGTAACTGCAAGTTCCCCTTTAACAAGAGTGAAAACACTGCAGAAGCTTTGGAAAGTGCAGCTACTTCCTATTTGATTTTAATTTACTTTAAAACAATTCCAAAATATTCTCTGTGACAGGATAACCACCCAGCCTTTGCAAGGATCTGGGCCAAAGCCCTGCTCTGTGATTCTTTAGGTGTGTGACCTTAGGCAAGTCCCTTTCCCCCTCTGAACCTCAGGTTCCTCATTAATTGAATTACTGACTGCTGTGAAGGTGAATGAGCAGGCACGTAAGATGAGCCTCATACGAGGCGCTCACGCATAATAAACAGAAGCTCCTGTTATAGGTCATAATGGGAGGGAGGGGCTCCGGAGAGACAGTGGGGCTCCGGAGATGGGAATGTGGGACTGAAAGAGAATGACAGTCCTCCCAGCAGGAGCAACTGTGAGCAAGGACATGTTACTGAGTCTACTCTCAAAACCAGGACCGAGGTCCCCAGAGGCCTAGTCCAGAGAGCCTTCTGGTAGAGCTCATAGTCCTCATTTGAGGCTCTGCATTCACAGGATCTGAACTGCGACATGTCAAAGTTCTGCTCGTGTTCTTTGTTATGTGTCATTGTCCAGCTGACTCTGACCCAGGGGAACCCTGGACCTTCACTCTGTTCTCAACCTCCAGGCCACCCACTGGAGCCTCGTGGTGGAAACACAACCCCACATCCGGGCTTTCACACTGACACTTGAATCTGTGGCCTCAACCTCACTTCACTGTCAAGTCTTGAACCACCAGCACTACACACAGAATTATGACAAGAACTAATGAAAATAGAGCTAACAGACACCGACAAAGCACTGAAACACACCCCACTGCAACTTCCAGCCAGTAGTTTTTGATCTAAGTTCAATGAATTCCTCCCCCTTCCTCTTCTCTTCTTCCCCTTCCTCTCCTCTCCCTCCCCCAGCCCGTCCTTCCTCCCTCCCTCTCCCCAGCACCTCCAGCCCTGGTGGTGGCAGCTCAGGAATTACACAGGGGAGGAAGAGGCAGGCAGATCTGCATGTACCTGTTAGTTCTACGAATTCGCTTACAGTTTTTTTGTTTGTTTTAATCATGGCTTCTGGCAATCAATCCTGATGGTGCCGTGGGCAGTTAAACTACAGAGAAGCCAGCGAGGGTCTCTTCTGCCAGTGCCAGTCCATGGCTTTTGGAGTCACCTGCTTGGGTTCAAATTCCAGAATCCCAGCCCTCATTGGCTGTGATCTTATTTAATTCGTTTGTGAAGTGGGTTACTAAAGCTCTCATTACAGTGTTTTAAGAAATCACTGGCACTGGCCTGGCACTGATCCTGGTGTGAGAGGAGGCCCTCCCTCCCACAGGGCTGTGCCAGATTAATAAAAACACTAAGGCATCTCTCCAGAGTGGGAAGTGCAGGACTGAGTCAGGAGAGTGGGGGAGAGCAGGGTGAGCTCTGAAGTCAGCCGGTGAAATGAATGAGACCTGGTACAATCAGCCCAGGGTTCAAATCCTGACTCCACCACCGACTCATCTGGGTAAACCCAACGATTCCATAATTCTTAAAGCCTCAGTTTTCTCATTTGACAATGTGGATAATGAAAGTATCAGGGTTGTGAGAAGTAGGTAGCATATTGCGCTAAAGCCCTTAGCACAGGTCTGGGAGGGAGGCAAATCCTCTATAAATAGCGATTGTGAGGCAAGCCCCTCATTCTGCTAATATCTTGGCGTTGGTTTTCACTTATGAACTCTGAGAGTTGTGCCAGAGGCGCTTCCAGCCTCTACCTGGCAACTCTAAGATCAATGCTTCTAGTAGATTGGCTAAGATGAGAGACAAGGTGGGCAAAGGTGTAGCTGCGGCTGCGCTCACCTGTCGTGCTCAGATTTTAGCCCCTAAAGTGCTCTCCCCTTGGAGGAGGTGCCTGGCGCAGTGCCCACCGTCCCACCATTGGGCCCGAGGCCCAGGATGCGCTAGGCTGGCAAGGGGAGGGGACCCCGCGAGCGGCAGCCAAGGGGCACCCAGTGCCTGCGCTCCAGCGCCCATGGCTAGGGGCGCTCTCCGGCTTGGGGGCGGCGGTATCGATGCTCCGTGGACGCCCCCAAACTCTCCTGCCCGTGCATCACTCACCGTCCACTCATCGCGCAGTCCAGAAGCCTCTGCCGGTGCTGTGCCCTCGCCGGCACCAGAACCGCGGCCGCAGCGCCTACCGCCCACCGCCTCCTGTGTTCAGCGCGTGGGGTCCGCCCCGCCCCGCCCCTCGGCCCGCGCCAGCCAATGGCGCCGCCCCGTCTGTCCCTCTCCGCCCCGCCCCTCCCCGCCCCTCGCTTCGCGCCGGCCAATGGCGCCACCTCGTCCAGCCCGCCCCGCCCCGCCCCGGGCACACGGGTTAGGGTCGGTGCGCAAAGGGCAGCGGGGGAGTTTGGGGCGTCGGGCCTGCGGGGCGCCCTCGGGCCGGCACGAGGGCGCGCGGAGACGCGCGGAGGCAGCAGCCCCGGCTCGGCTGGGAGGGTCAGGTGTGCGGGCGGAGGCAGGGCCCCTGGGGTAACCAGGACCCTTGGGTTTCCAACAAAGACCGCTGCGAGGGCGCTGCAATTAGTAGGGTGCCCGTCGCGGGGGAGGAGGTTATCAGTATAAGCGCGGAGCATTGTTATTTTTTGCTCATTATTTGTCTGCTGTCCGGCTGTTTGCTTGGCGTGGCCTCTCAGAGCTCCACCGCGTTTGAGAAATCGGATCCGGTGATACAGAGGAAGAGAAAAACTTCTCTGCCCGTCACCGCCTGCTGGACGAGGATTTGCCCGCGTGGAGGCAGAGGGCA
Source organism: Diceros bicornis minor (assembly GCF_020826845.1). Lineage (NCBI taxonomy): Eukaryota > Metazoa > Chordata > Mammalia > Perissodactyla > Rhinocerotidae > Diceros > Diceros bicornis. The sequence continues at coordinate 16,713,185 of NC_080745.1, read as the reverse complement.
CAGAAGACCGCAGGCCTTTTGGGGAACTTGGAACAGTTCAGTGTTTCTGGGGTGTGGGCGTGGCAGGGCGGGGGAAGGGGTTAATGGAAACATTTGCAATTTCTGTTTTATCTCAGATTCCAGGTCCTGACCTCCAGATGGACCTCCTGTCCCCTACCCCCAACATAAATCATTTCAGTTTCAATCTGTGTTTCCTCATCTTTTTAAAGTCACATGGCCATTTTAGAATCTGATATGGCCCTTCTAGAAAAATGCAGCTGCCCACATAGGCCAAGATCGGCTGGGATTTGAGTTTGTAGGCTCCTGGACCCCAATTAAGAGGGGCTGTGCTAATTATTGTTGTTAGCACTGCTGGATTCTGGGTAGAGAGATTGGGTTGCCGTCTACTGCCTGCGTGAGGCTGCCATGTTGCAACCCCTCTGGGCCTCAGTTTCCCCACCTGCAAAAATGAGGGGGCTAAATGTGACCAGTCCAGGGATCCTTCAGCTCTATGATGAACAAATGAAAAGCAATAGGATATATTGGGGTATATAAGGAAGCCATTGGTTTACAATGAATTCGGCCTGACCTTGTTTTTCCAGAAAGGCCTGATGTGGCCTGTTGGGCATGCATTGTACATCTGCTTTAAACATTTACAATGTCGCAAAGCCAAGAATGATATCCTTAAAGAGGGATGTCACCTCCCCCATATCAGTGTTTATTTAAGGATATGCGTTTCTTTCCAGAAACTAAGGATTAATTACTGACCTGCTCTAACTCATCTCGTGACCACTGACCTGCTCACCACTCACCTGCTGTGCTAGCAAAGCATCTCATGACTGTAGTAAAAGAGATATTCCTGTCATATGTGATGGCTGCTTTTTGTCCCAAGATGGTGTATAACCACTATCTGTACCCCATTTCCTGGGAGAACTTTCTTCCTTGGTGGAAAAGTTCTCCCGGGCTATAGTCCTCAAATTGGCTCATAATAAACTCACCTCAGTTTTGATTTATAGACTGATTATGGATTATTTGCATCAACATCTACCTTTGCATGAATTTGTGGAAAATTGCCCTTCCTCTGTCAGTTCAGGGCATCCATGTGGTTGGGACATCTGCTCCTGCACAGCCCAAAAGTCTGGTCATCAAAGCTGAGGCCAATAATCGGGTGCTTCTAAATGTTTTTTTAAAACACAGGGTAAAATTCAACATAGCCCTCAACCTCTGAGCATTCATTCATGCCCAGTAGGATAAGTAGACATAGCACTAGGGTAACACATGATTTGCCTGGGACTCCCCAGCACTTGAGAGTGAATCATCCTCTCTGATCTAGTCGATGCTGTCCCCAGGGCCAGGACTAGTCTAGAGTGATGGTAGAACTTGAAGAAGCAAGCTAATGTGTCCTGCACTCCCACCGTGTTACATCAGGGATCCACGCAGTCCCCTCGGCACTCCTGGGGAGTGGGTGTCATTCCCTGCAGTTTATGTGGAACACAAGCGTCCATTGTCAGGGTCCTAGTTCCTTCAGAAAGAGGATCGCCTTTTCCTTCAGTGTTCAGTGGAGCTGTATTTGGCCTCCAGCTCAGTTATGGTGGGTGCTGTGGAGACTGTTAGTTGCCAACCCAATATCCATTCCTTGCTTTGGAAAAGAGAAAGAGGAAAGAAGGAAAAGAAAGGAAAGGAAGGAGAGAGAGTGAGACAGGGAGTGAGCAATTTGTTTGGAGCAGCAACATGCCAGCCCCTAGTAATGGATCGTGACCACTTGTATTTTTTATGCTGCACTTACAAACCAATAGTGGGCCATGAGATTAAGTTAGTAGATGATGTGACTAGTATTTAAAAAAATAGAAGAGAAAATATCAGAGTACAGCATGCATAGTAAATGTAAGTTGTGTTTTATGAAACTTTTGTTTGCATTATTTATATTTCAGTTATGTGTATTAGGCTGTGATATAAAATGTGTTTCTCCCTGTGGGCTATGGCCAGAAGAGTTTGAAAGCCACCATCTAAGTCAACTTTGACAATCCTTTTCATGGCTTTCCCAGTTTCTTTTGAAGCCATATGACCCACTTCTGGGCAAAGACACAGGGAAAAGTGTGCTAGAGAAGTGAGGATTTGAGAGAGGATGAGACAATTTTTGCTTTCCTGATAGAAGGAACAGATACCCCTTGCCCCTGCCTTCCTGTCTTAAATGTGGATATAATGTGTAATGTCTGGAGCACTGGCAGCCATTTCAAGATCATGATACAACATGTCTACATGCTAAGGCTGGTAGAGCATAAAGGTAAAAGGAATCTGGGCCTTTATTAACATCATGGAGCTGATGCACCATGCCTGCACTGCCTACTCTAGACTTCTTGCCATGGAGAAAAATAAACTCATATTTGTTTGAGCCAGAAGTTGGTAAGCCATTTCTGTAAAGGGCCAGATAGTAAATATTTTAGGCTTTGTGGGCTAAATGGTCTTTGTTGCAAGTACTTAACTCTGCTCTTGTAGTCTGAAAGCAGCCATAGACAATACATAAAGCAGAGGGCATGGCTGCAGTTCCAATAAAACTATTTACAAAAACAGATGGCAGGCCACATGTGACTCACTGGCCATAGCTTGCTAACTCTTTCCCTAGATGATCTTGCCCGCTCTGTTGCCTCTCTGACCTCATCTCCTACTTCTCCTCTCTGCTCTGTTCATACTCTTCTTCCCACATACCAGGCCCACTCCTGCCTCAGGGCCTTTGCACTTGCGGTTCCCTCAATCTGGAAGGCTCATCCCCCAAATGCCTGCAGGACTTGCTCCTTCACCTCCTTCAGGCCTTTACTCACACATTTCTTTCTCTTTGAGGTCTTCCCTGGCCCCCTATCTAAAATGCCCCTCCCTGGCCCACAAGCTGTACTCTCTGGCATGCTGTGTATTTCACTTCTCTATTATGAGCTCGTTGAGGCGGGGAGACTGTGTCTGTTTCCTTAGATATTGACCCTGCCTGGAATGGCTTGGTGTTTAATCAATATCTGTATATGATTGATTTTTTTCCTTTCTGCCAGATTCAGGTAGGAACACAGATTCGGGGAGGCGCATTCCCCCATCCAAGGGGACAGAGCGAATAAAGTGGTAGAATCTGGGCTTGCACCCTGGTGGTCCTGGGAGGTCGTGTTTGTGCTGCCAGGGAGTGAGGGTAGAACAGCATCTACCTCTGCTGGAAGACTGGGCCTCGGGGAAGTTGAGGCCACACAGAAGTTTCTGTAAGCCTCCCTGCCCTGGGGCATCATCCCGATAAAGGAGGCCTTTGAGAGTCGATGGGAATAAGGCATAGTCCTGTTCATTTAGGGCAGTCTCCCTTTTTAGCATTCCTGCATCAGAAAGTCTTTAGAAAAGTCCTTATTTTGTGAACAGTCCAGACTGAAGTGTAAGATCAGCAAAAAGCCAAATGGAAACACTCATGGTCCAACAATTTGAGTCAGGAAAGAGCCACAAAGAATGAATTTGTATTTGGTTTGCAAGTGGGGAAACTTAAGGGAGCCTAAGGGCCTGATAAAACACACGTGACTTCTAGCATCAGGCGAAGCCGCCAGCGGGCAGGGCGCTCTGCTAGGCTTTCGTTCGAGGCTTCTTGGCACTCCTCCAAGAAGGCCGAGCAATTACCTTCTCCCTCTGGTGCTTTGAGAGGCAAATCGTGGGTATAATCACATGTTGTTGAGATGCAGTTTAGATTTCTCTGATTCTTAAAAAATAGGTTTATATATTTTAACATAAATGATGTTAATAATGAGGACTATTTCCAAGGCCATTCCCTTAAAACAGTAAATGGGAGGTTGAATTAAAATTGCTGGTTAATTGCCTAAAGCCTTTCATGGATGCCTTCATATGATTTTTTTCCCTTCCCTGTCTTCCAACAGAAGATTCAGAACAAATAGGTTTTTAAAGCAATTTTTCAGAAAGTCTGCATGATTCCAAATGTATATTCGTTAGAAAACAATTGGATGATTGCACTTGATTGAGATCGGCAAGATCCAGTTGGAACCAAGCGGCTTTTCCCTGCCTTCAATGGGCTCCATTTTATTAAATCTGCCAGCAGGAAGAGGCCACTTCAAGGATGGCTCTTGCACCGTTTGCTTTGGTGGAATCCTTGAGTAGTGAGGTCATCCCACTGCATGATTTTAGCATCTAGAAGGATTTGCCATCAGTTTTCAGATGATTTCTCAAATAATCTGCATACTGTCTACCCATCTTTCTTCTGTGAAATGGTTTTCATCAACTCCATTTGTTAGCATATAAATAGTAACCTCAAGTTAATTGATGGAACTCTTCAAGCCATACCAGAGGTGGGCTGGAAGGGAGAATTTGTTCTCCAAATGGACATAAATTCCAATGATATATGCCACAGAAGTGCCTCCTCATTAAACACACACACACACACACACACGCATGCACACACACATGCTTTACATATTATTTTTCTTTTCTGGTTATGCTTTGGAAAAGCTTTTGTATCCCACCCTACAGAACTAGTAAGTGCTTAGGCACAGGGTTTCCTGGAGGGAGAGAGCTTGCTTTAAAAGGTGATGTAGCTAAAAACTGATGCTGAAATTTCCTTTTGGGGAAAAATAAGTGCTTAGCTCAAGCCGTTTCTCCACTTGGTCTTGAGAAAAGATGTGACTGTCCCCAAGTCTGCTCCAAAAACCTATGTGAGGATAAGGATGGCACGACCATCTATGAGCAGAGAGTGTAATCAGGCCTGGTTTGCTGATGAGTCGAAGGTCTTTCTCTTCCCCCTCTCCTCCCTATATTCCTGACACTGGAAATATATAATTTTGGGGGGGTCATCCAACAGTACATTTGGGGCGTTTGGGTAATTTTGGGGGGTTCATCCATCAGAAGATTAGGGAAGGGACATCTCTCCACTTCCTTAGGCTTTCCCTGCCTTCCAAGCCTCCCCCAGACCTGTGACCCTCCGTACCCAGCCACACTCCATACATCCTCCCACCTTGTGCTGGGGCTGTGCTCCTGGATGCTGACAATGTGGGGCTGCTAGCAAGTCGATTATTATTAGTGGACATTGTAATGGCCTTGAGTTGAGAATGTCTTAAAAATAAGATGGAAATAATTATGGCAATGCAAGATGCCTGAGAAAACTGTGTTTTCAATATAATTTTAATAGTATTAGAAAATGACTTTCTGTTGTTCAATATTTTGATTCATTTAACAAATAGCGAGACTGCTTGCTGGACACAGGGAGCTAGGCATTAAACAGTACAAGGGCAAGAGGATTTACAGAAAGATGATGCTTCTCAAAGTATAATGTCTTAAGTAAGGATTACCCTCCACAAAGAGTCTGGTGTTGCTTGAGAGCCAGAATTCCCATGAGTAGCAAGATACTGACTGAGATTCAAGGCTGAGAATCACGAAGTGATTAGGACATTCCCTCAAGCCAGGATATTAAACAGCCAAAGGAAGTGGAGACCTTCCAGATGGAAAAGAAAGGGACCTTGAGAGAGCACAGAGCATTTGCACAAACAAGGGCCGTTTGTCCAGTCCCTGGGCTGTGTATATCAAGACAGACCATGCTCAGGGCGCTCTGGGGAGACTCACCAGCTAGAGAATGTGGCTGCTGCTGTGTCCTGGAGGGAGAGCCGCCACTTTACCTCGTCTTCCAAGTATGCAGCTTCCCAAGGAATGTAAAACATCCCTACCGGGGAAGGGGCAAGCTGACCACACTTGCCCTGTTAACCCTGTGTTTAAAAAGATGTTTCAGCTGAGTTGACCTCACCTCTGAACCTGCCATCAAAGCCACCACTGTTGAGCCTCTGCTGTGACAGGGGCTGCCCATCCCCAAGTTTCTTTCCCACCCTTTGTAACTGTGAACTAAGGACCTACGTGTTTAAGAAAGGATAGCTCCATATAAATGCTAAACTTCTTAAATTTTGTGTCCATTTGGGAATCATCTCTGGCTTTTCACTTTGAAAATTCTCTCTCTGTATAACAAATAAGATATTGACCTCACAGCTGGGACAGAATTAGACTGACTAGTGGATTAGTCAGGGTTCTCAAGAGAAACAGAACCGATAGGAGATAGGTATATCTCCTACTGAGGTAGACAGAGACAAGGGAAAGACAGAGAGAAAAAGAGAAAGAGAGAGAGAGATGGATATTTATTTTAAGGAATTGGCTCACGTGATTGTGGGGGCTGACAGGTCCAAAATCATGTAAGAGTTGATGTTGCAGTCTTGAGTCTGGAATCTGCAGGCCAGCCAGCTGGAAACTCAGGCAGGGTTTCGATGTTGCTGTCTTGAGGCAGAACTGTCTCTTGGGAAACTTCAGCCTTTTCTCTTAAGTCCTTCAACTGATTAGATGAGGCCCACCCACAATATGGAGCGTCATTTGCTTTACTCAAAGTCCACTGATTTAAATGTTAATCTCACCTAAAAAATACCTTCACAGAAACATCTTGACTAATGTTTGACCAAACAACTGGGCACCACGGTTTGGCCCAGTGGACACATAAGTTAAGTATCACAACCAGTGAGTTTGACCAACAGCTTGCACCATCTCTTGTCTCTCTCAGGACAGACTCTGTGGCAGAGTGTGGACTGTTACTAGGCATTCTGAGACTCTTCAAAATGTAACAGTGCCTCCTTTTCCAGGGATTTCATGTTTTAATATACTTATATAATCTGTGGAAATTTTTGAGGAACTTTTGCTTCTCTACCAGCCTAATGGGTCTAAATTAGGGGTTGGCCAGATAATAAATATTCTCACATTTGTAGACCATACCATCTCCCTTGCCACTACTCAAGCAAAAGCAGCCATAGATAATCTGTAAGTGAATGGTTTGGCTGTGTTCCAATAAAACTTTATTGATAAAAACAGGCAGAGGGCCTAATTTGGTCCATGGGTAAAGAAAGAGTTTGGAATGATAGCAGACCTTTTCTCCCTGCCAAACCTGGCAAAGGGGGTGGGTAAGCTACATTCTGGGTTGGGATGCTTTTAGCTAAGAGGAATAAAAAACCCAAGCAAAGGAGATTTTATTATCTCTCATAGTGAAAGGTCCCAGGAGTGGGTAGTTTCGAGTTGGTTAAGTAAATGTCTCAAAGCCATCTACAAGGACCCAGGTTCTTCCCGTGTTTGCACTCTGTGGTCTTCAGCATCATGGTTTAGTTCCCCCTGGTATTTGCAAATGGTTCCTATATTTCTTGGCAGACATGACCACATTCAGTAGAAGAAGAGGAAGGGTGTGCTTCCGTAAGGCTCATTTTAGTAGCAAGGAAACATTTCCCAGAAGGTACCAGGCCATCTCCTCTACTTCTCATTGACCACAACTAGGGTACTGGCATGCTGCCAGGATGGACCTACTGTGACTGGCTGGGGAATGTGCACGGCTGGCCAAGGGGAGGAAGGTACATTAGCCAAGAAAATTCAGGCTCTACCAGCAAGCAAGGGATCAGTGGTCCTCCTGGGAAGAAGCCCAGCAATGCCTGCTCTAACTGCAGAGTCCCAGCAGATGAGGCCGGTCAATTCCCACGAGGGAAGAGTCATGCCTTGTGATGAGTGAGCGGGGTCTGAAGGGGGAGGAGAAGGGAAACAGGCTGGAGAGAAGTTAAGGAGACCAGCTTCCTCTGTGGATGCTGTGTATGAGGGGTCGAGGCTCTGGGTAACTGGGAGAGGACCCTGGCTAGAGAAAGGTAGCCTGACCAGGAGCACAGAGAGCTACGCAAGCAGGGGAAATGATAACTAAAAATGATCCTGGAGAATTGATGAGCAGCCACAGAGGCCAAGGCCAGAAGGGCCCCCACCAGCCACTGGGGGGGCCTCAGCCAGCGAGCTCTGTGGTCAGGGGAGCAAGAGGCCTTGAGGAGGCTGTGCTGGCTGGTCTCTCTGCTTCTTCATAAGCCACAGGGACTGGAGCCAGCAAGCAGGAGCAGCAGGAGATCTGGGCCTCTGGAAGGAAACCAGAGGGGTGCCCATGTGTTTATGCTGTGTCCCTGAGTGTCAGTGACGTTTACTCAGCCACGTCTTACCTGCATGGGGCAGGGGAGACCCTGCTGAGACTGGGACCTTTGTCCTGGGCTTGGAGGCGGGTATGCCGGAGGGCTTGGCACATCTCCCAGGCTTTGCCCAGGCCAATCAGCTCCCAGGGGAAATCCGAGAGGTGCCAGGGCTCCGGCAGTGTGAGCAGCACAACGCTGATGCCCCATCGTGCTGGAGGCAGGAGAGCCCTCCGGGCACTGCTCCCGCTCTGTGTGTAGGGGGGGCTTGCTTAGCACTCAGATTAGAAACCACCTCTGAGCACGGCAGCACAAGAGTGAAAAATGAGGTAAACACTGTCACAACCAAAGTGGAGAGCTGGTCTTCTAAGCTCATTCCCCCCACTCTCTTGCTTCCTTTATCCTTCCTTGTCTCCTTCCTCCTCTCCATCCACCCCTGAGAAAAATGAATCTCAGATAACTTATTTGGAAGGGACTTTAGGGTCATCTGATCAACACTCTTCTCCATCAAAAGACGAAGGGAGAGAGGCCCAGAGAAAGGAGCAGGGTGTGGCTGAGGCTATGGGCTGGGGAGGTCTGTGGCCAGTCTGAGGCTTTGTTCTGATGGCATTAAGAATCCCGGCTCGGGAGCCTGGAATGGATACTGGCTCTACTCCTTTTTAGCTGTGTGCCAGTGTGCAAGTTTCTAAATTCTCCGTGCTATGGTTTCCCACCTGTAAATGTGATCGTAACAGATCCTGCCTCATAGGCTGTGAGGATTAGAGGAGATGGAACCTGCAAAGCACAGAATGCCCGGCACACTCGATTCTGTGAGTTGTTATTGTCATTGTTGTTGATATGGCCTTTGCTTATACTCTTTCCACAAGTTTTCTTTGTTATGTATGGAAAATATATCTGCTGGCTTCAGACTGATGGACTTGGCCGTGCTTTCCTTGTCCCAGAATCGACAACTACGTACCTGATAATATTTTAGTCCTACTTTTGAAACCAACACAAATCTACCTTCCTAGGCTTCCTTTTGAATTCATCTCGCATGGCACGATGTTTGCAATTTCACTGTAATGCTTACATCTGCCTCATGTCAGCCACACTTATGGTCCATCTGTGGAGTCAGACCTGACTCGCCCCTCCAACCCAGCACCTGGCATGGTGCCTAGACCACCAACAGGTGCTTAATGAATATTTGTGGAGTTAAATTGACTCTTGGTCCTAGCGACCTGTTCTCTAAGTTTATATTGGTGCTTCTGGTTTAAAAGAAAGGAAGGTGTTCCACTCTGGAAACAGGAACCCAAGACTCGGGGTCTGCAAACATCACACTGAGTTTCCTGGAAACTGGAAACCGAAGCAATAGGGGCTGGTGGCACCCTCACCCCCACCTTGTGCAGCCTCAGACAGAAGCAGCTGTTTAGGGACAAATGAATCACCACAGGCGTCATCTATTCACTTGACTTGTTATCTTCTCTTTAAAGGGAAACTTGATTTGAGACACACACAGGCTTTTAATGTCCATTAGGTGGTAAACATCCCATTGGATGGGCTCTTGCACCTGCCCCAGTATATTCCCAGTATACTTCTCCAGTTCTAATGTTCTTGGCTTTCCCAGATCACTGTCCTAAGAGACTATGCAAATTTCTCAGAAGCTCAGGCTGGAAAAACCATTGCACAGCCTATCTTTAGACCCAGTGTTGGATTTTCCTTAGGCCTCCTCTGAGGTCTGGGCACATGCTCCCTGTGAATATGCACAGCTGGGCATCACTGAGGCTCAGAACTGGCAGGACCTTTAGAGATGACCTCATTCCCTCTGGTTATGTATAAGGAATGACTCAAGGCCCCAAATCTCAGCAGAGCCAAGTGGGACCATACTCCTGGACTCTTGGAAGCTTCTTTCTAGGAAGGTGTTTTCACCTTTGTCATAATGTGAAACTTGGAGCATAATGTTCCACTTAAATGAAACTTGGCTTCTCCGAATTTCGCTTCTCTCCTGTACAAAGGTCTTAACTTATCAGTTCTTCCTTCTTCTCAGGACCATGATAAGATAACCAGCCAGGAGGATCCCATGGGAGCAGCCCCTATCCAGCCACTGGGGACAGTCCCTCTTTGTCTCCCGAGAGCACTACGTTTCCTCCCCCCTCCAGGTGGTCAAACACCTGGCTGCCCACACTCAGGCCAGCAGCTCTGGACTCCAGCTGAGCCCAGGGCTTCGTAGGGAAGATGCAGGCTAGATGACTGACCAGTTTACAGAGAAATGTTGAAATTTTGTGCAGGCAGGGGATGGGGCAAGAGGTTTTCCCATTTGGACATACCAAAGAGTATGTTACCTTTGAGAGATTAGTGAGGTTTGGGATGGGGTAGAACCCCTGGAAAAAAGGCTTAAGTTTGTTCCTAGGACAAACACGCCATTGGCAAAGTATTGGCTACAGGCCGAGCTAAAAGGAGCAGGTGAGACTTGGCGAGAATGATGTGCAGCCTGCAGAGATAGCTGAATCCTGGCAGAGCTGACTGAGGAGGGACAAAGGATCCCAGAGCGGCTATAGGCACCCATGCCCCAGACAAGGAGCATTCAAGGACCAGGAGGAGAGGGGGCTGGTATTTCCTAAGTCCCTGTCAGGTCCCAGGTGCTGTACTTCACTCGTATCATCGCGTTTAACCCTCAGTCAATTCTTGGAGGTACGTGCTATTATTATCCTCACTTTACAAATGGAGAAGTAGGGGCTCAGAGGGGTTACATGAGCTCTGACCACACAGCTGATGCACAGCAGATCTAGGGCTCAAGCTTAGGTCTTGTGCACTTGACGGCAAAGTTCTCACCAGTTTACTCCATTTCTCCGTGGTCCTGACAAAAAAAATTAGGAGCAAGACTTCTGGACTGGCAGTGCAAGGAGCTCGGGGGACCCTCTCCCCAACAAAACAGCTATTTAATTGGAGACAAATTTAAATATCAATTATTTAAAATCTCTGGAAATTGTCCTAAGAGCGTATAGCAAAAGGAGAAACATTCATTCAAGAAAATCTACTAAATCTTGGTAAGAGCAATGAGGTCTATGGCATTTGAACCACAACCCATTCCCTTACTCCCTCTCAGCTCCATCTCTTGGAAATTACCGTACTCTGGACAGGTATGGCCAATAACACAGGGGCTCCTTCTCCCTCCAGCTCCCAGTTTAGGTTACAGTTTTACTCTGAGAGAGGTAAGATTTTAGTGTTTCTCATCCCACAAGTCCCTGTGCTGCATAAATTCTATTCTAGGGGGGCATGACCAAGATGACCGAGGCCCCCTTCTCCCACTGAGCCCTCACTCGTACAGCAGAAGCTCTGCTCCAGGCATAGCAGGCTGAGAATACTGGGGCCTCAATTGCCTCACCCCAGCTGACTCTTAGGATGGAGGTTCCATGCTGGAAGAGGCAAGTTGAGAACACGAGGGCCTATCCCCCCATCCCAGTACCTACTTGTAGAGCAGGAGTGTCACTCCAGGGAAGTGGATATCTGTCCCCATCTCTGGCTCCTGTGCAGTGCTGCAGAGGTTCTGCCCAGGGAGAAAGCAGATGGAAGGATGAAGAGCTCACAGCTCTGCCTGAGGGGACTGATTTTATTTAGAACAGAATGTGGAGAATTCCATTCGTCAGGGAATTATTGAAAACAATGGAGATCTTGGTGGAGAGGAGGTAAAAGGGTGCTTATAACTCCATGGTACTGGTGGCAACAAGCAAAAGGGTAGAACAACCAGAAGTTTACTGGGGAACTGGGTAAAGAGACAGCCAAGAGGAGCCCTCCTGGGATCACAGTCAACTCTGGGGGTTGGGAAGGCTGTGTGCAAGGGCTAGGCTGTGATCACTCAAAAGGAATCGGCAGGATGTGGGGCAGACTTGAAAACATTCCCCAGTCCACACACAGATCCATCGACAAAGGGTAGACGCCTCCCTGGCACAAGGGGCTTACGCTCACTCTCTGACCAAATACCAGGCCAGGAGCAATTCCTAGATAGCCAGGCTTTAAAATAAAATCACATACATCCCTGACAGTCTGGTGCACAGTTTTGTGTGCCCAGGTGTGTGCCCTCTCAGAAGTGATTGGAGAAGAAACATCCAAGCTACTAGTCCCTGGCTGAATGTGGGGAAAAATGTAAATTTCTCAAACTGTGATAGAAGTCTCTAAGTGCCACACACACACACACACACACACACACGCACAGAATGGTAAAGGGTAAATGTCTAACAAGTCAAAGGCTCTTAATTACAAATTTTGACCAATAAGTGGTTTATGCTAACCCAGGGGACACTCTTAGAGAACCAGGCTAAAAGATTAAACACAAGGTAAAAAATCTAAGTGGAGATGTTGGAGGCTGAACACTGGGGAAAAATTGATTAACTTCACAGAATTAGTTTAGCCAAGTCAGTAAACAAACAAGTGAATAAATAAACAACAAGAGACCCAGGCATGGATGGGGGGAGAGCCAGTATCCAGAGTAGCTACCATATAATCTAAAATGTCCAGTTAATATAAAAAATTTTTGAGATATACAAAGAAAGAACACGTGATACAATGGGGAAAAAAAATAGGCAACAGACACAGTGTTTGAGGGGGCCCAGAAGTAAGACTTAGCTAACAAAGACTTCGAGGCAGCTGTTATAAATATGTTCAAAGAACTAGAGGAAACTGTGTTTAAAAGATTAAAGGAGGGCTGGCCCCATGGCTTAGTGGTTAAGTGCGCGCTCTCCACTACTGGTGGCCCGGGGTCAGATCCTTGGCATGCACCGATGCACCACTTCTCCGGCCGTGTTGAGGCCGCGTCCCACATACAGCAACTAGAAGGATGTGCAACTATGACATGCAACTATCTACTGGGGCTTTGGGGGAAAAAAAAAAGGAGGAGGATTGGCAACAGATGTTAGCTCAGAGCCGGTCTTCCTCAGCAAAAAGAGGAGGATTAGCATGGATGTTAGCTCAGGGCTGATCTTCCTCACAAAAAAAAAAAAATTAAAGGAAAGTATGACAATGCCTTATGAAATAGAGAATAAAAATAAATATGCAAATAAAATTAATGACAAATAGAGAGAAATTATTAAAAAAGAAACAAATGAAAATTCTACAATTGAAAAGTACAATAAGTGAAATGAAAAATTCACTAGACTCAACAGTACATTTGAGATAGCAGAGGAAAGAATCAGCAAATTTAAAGATACATTGGCAGAGATTATGCAATCTGAAGAACAGAGAAGAAAAAGGAATGAAAAAAAAATGAACAGAGCCTCAGACTAATGTGAGACACCATTAAAAATAATGGGAGGAGAGACAAAAAGGGGCAGAATAAATATTCTAAGAAATAATGTCTGAAAACTTCATAAGTTTGATGAAAAACATTAACAAACATTAACAACATTTCAAAATGTTGAAAGCCAAGGAGAAAATCTTGAAAGCAGTAAGAGAAAATGATCCCTCATGTACAAGAGAAGCCCAATAAGTGTGACAGCTGACTTCCCATCAGAGACAATGGAGGCCGGAAGGTAGTGTGAGGACATAGTCAAAGTGCTGGAAGTTAATCCAAAAAACAAAAACAAAACTATCAACCAAGAATACTATACCCATCAAAACTATTTTTCCAAAACTAACGTAAAGTAAAGATATTCCAAGACAAACAAAATCTGAGAAAATTTGTTGCCAGCAGATCTGCCTAACAAGAGACACTAAAGGAAGTCCTTCAGGCAATGACAATAACAGCACAAAGGAGGCAAGTGGAAACAAAGCTATGTTTCAGTAAGGAAACAACATCAGATGGTAACTCGAAGTCTATGAGGAAATGAAGAGAACCAGAAATGGTAAATAAGAAGGTTAATAGAACAAATGATAAATATATACTGTTCTCCTTTCTTCTCTCAGCTTCTTTTCTTTTTTGGCTGAGGAAGATTCACCCTGAGCTAACACATGTGCCAATCTTCCTCTGTTTTGTATGTGGGTCACTGCCACAGCATGGCCACTGACGAGTGGTGTAGTCCACGCCTGGGAACCACCCCCAGGCTGCCAAAGTGGAGCACATAAAACTTAACCACTAGGCCATGGGGCCAGCCCTTCAGCTTGTAATCAGTAATAATTACCACCATGTATTATTGGGTTTGTAACATTTATAGACCCAATATATATAACAATATTCCACAAAAAAGTAGGGACAAGATGGAGCTATATAGAAGTAAAATTTTTATATTTCAGTGGAATTAAGTTAGTATAAATATAAACTAAATTTTGATATGTTAAAATGTATATTGTAATCTCCATAACAATCACTAAGAAAATAATTGAAAAATATAACTTAAAAAAATCATTAAAGGAATTAAAATTTTACACTAGAAAATGTGTACTTAATACAAAGGAAGGAGGAGAGACAAAAAGATACATGAGACACGTAAAAAGCAAAAAGCAAAATGGGATATATAAATCCTGCTGTATCGATAACATTAAATGTAAATGAATTTAACAATATAATCTAAAGGCAGAGGTTAACAGATTGGATGACAAACAAGAGTTAACTATATCCTGTCTACAAGAAAAACACTTTGATTTCAAAGACACAAATAGGTTGAAAGTAAAAGATAAAAATATATATACCAGGCAAATACCAATCATGAGAGTGGAAGTAGATACAATAATATCAGACAAAGTCCACTTAAAAACAAAAACGTTACTAAAGATAGAGACATTTCATAATGATAGTCAATGCCTCAAGAATATATACAATTATAAACATATGCATCTAACATCAGAGCCTCAAACACATGAAGCAAAAACTGATAGAATCGAAAAGAGAATTTAACAATAATAGTTAGAGACTTCAAAACCACACTTTGAATAATGGACAGAACAGCTATCTGATGATCAACAAGGATTTAGAAGACATGCACAACACTACAAACCACTTACACACACATAGAGCACTCTATCCAACAATAGGAGAATTACACACTCTTCCTAAAAGCATGTGGAACATTCTCCAAGACAGATCATGGTAGATGACAGACTAAAGGACAAGCCAAATATATTAAAAAGCTTTGAAATCATGCCAAGTATGTTCTCCAGCCACAGTGAATTGAATTAGAATATGTGTAAATTAAATAACAAACTCCTAAATGGCCAATGGGTCAAAGAAAAAATTACAAAGAAAACTAGAGAATACTTTCAGATAAATGAAAACAAAAACTCAACATACCAAATTATATGGGATGCAGCTAGAGTAGTTCTCAGAAATTTGTAAATGTATATATTAAAAGATAAGAAATATCTCATATGAATAACCCAACCTTCCAGCTGAAGAAACTAGAGAAAGAACAGTAAACTAAATGCAAAGTAAGTACAAGGAAGGAAAGAATAGAAATTAGAACAGAAATAAATGAAATAGAGAATATAAAAACAAAAAAGAAAAATCAATGAAACCAAAAGTTGATTCTTTCAAAAGATCAATGAAATTGATAATCCTTTAGCTATATTGACCAAGAAAAAAAGACAGAAGACTCAAATTACTAAAATTGGGAATAAAAAAAGGGGATATCACTACTGATCTTATAGAAATAAAAGAGACTCTAAGGTAATATTATGGAGAACAGTATGCTAACAAATTAGATACCTTGGATGAAACGGACAAATTCCTACAAAGATGTAAACTACTGAAAATGATTCAAGAACAAATTTTTAAAAGTTTAAAAAGTAGAATTTGAATTGGGCCCAGGCCCAAATGGCTTCACTGGTGTATTCTACCAAAATGTAAAGAATTGATATCATTCCTTCACAAACTCTTTCAAAAATAGAAGTGAAGGGAACACTTCCTAACTCATTCTATGAGGTCAGTATTATCCTGTTACCAAAACAAGACAATGATATCACAAGAATAGAAAACTATTGATCAATATCCTTTAGGATTATAGACACAAAAATCCTCAACAAAATGCAGCAACTATAACACATAACCCAGCACCATATAAAAAGGATTATATACTATGAGCAATTGGGATTTATCCCATGGATACAAGGTTGGTTAAACATTTGAAAATCATGAATGTAATAGACCATATCAATAGAATAAAGAACAAAAAACAAATGATCATCTCAAAAAAGGCAGAAAAGCATTTGACAAAATCCAACAACCTTTCATGATGAAATTGCTCAACAAACTGAAAACAGAAGGAAACTTCCTCAACCTCATAAAAGACATCTACAAAAAAACCTAGCTAACATCATACTCAATGGTGAAAGACTGAATACTTGTACCAAGGATCAGAAGCAAGACAAGGATGTCTGCTCTTGTTCATTCAATGTTGTACTGGTGGTTCTAGCCAGGGAAATTAGGCAAGAAAGAGAAATAAAAGGCTTTCTGATCAAATAGGAAGAAGGAAAACTATCTCTATTTGCAGATGACATGATATTGTGTGTAGATAATGATAAAGAATCCATTAAAAAATTGTAACAGAAATTAGTTCAGAGGCATCATATTTTCTGATTTCAAACTATATTTCAAAACTATAGTAATCAGAATAGTGTGGTATTGGCATAAAAACAGACACATAGATCAATGGAACAGAATAGAGAGCCCAGAAATAAACCCACACATATACAGTCAATTGATTTACAACAAAGAAGCCAAGAATATACAATGGGAAAAGGACAGTCTCTTCCATAAATGGTGATAGGAAAACTGGATAGTCACATGAAAAAGAGCAAAACTGGGCCCCTATCTTATACCATACACAAAAATCAACTCAAAATGGATTAAAGATCTGAACATAGGACCTGAAACCATAAAACTCCTAGAAGAAGACCTAGCAGGTAAGCTCCTTGATGTTGGTCTTGGCAATGATTTTTTGCATTTGACACCAAAGCAAAGGCAATAAAAGCAAAAATAAACAAGTGGAACTACATCAAACTAAAAAGCTTCTGCACAGCAAAGGAAACCATCAACAAAATGAAAAAGCAACCTATGGAATGGGAGAAAATCTTTGCAAATCCTATACCTGATAAGTGGTTAATATCCAAATGTATAAAGAACTCATATAACTCAATGGAAAAACAAATCTGATTAAAAACTGGGCAGAGGATCTGAATAGACATTTTTCCAAAGAAGACATACAGATGGCCAACAGGCACATGAAAAGGTGCTCAACACTACTAGTCATCAGGGAAATGCAAATGAAAACCACAATGAGGTATCACTTCACACCTGTTAGAATGGCTGTCATCAGAAACACAAGAAAGCCTTATTACAAGGAAAAACAATTTTTCCTTTCTTTGTGCTGTCTATATGAGATGATGGATGTTAAATTATTGTGGTAATCACTTCACAATATATGTAAGTCAAGTCATTATGCTGTATGCCATAAATGCTGTATGTCAATTATAGCTGAATAAAATTGAAAGAATATAAAGACAAGAGATAAGTGTTGGTGAGGATGTGGAGAAAAGGGAACCCTTGTGCACTGTTGAGAATGTAAATTGGTGCAGTCACTATGGAAAATGGTATGGAAGTTCCTCAAAAAATTAAAAATAGAACTACCATATGATCCAGCAATCCAAAGGGAGTGCAAACAGGATTTCGAAGAGATATCTGCACTCCCATGTTCATTGCAGCATTATTCACAATAGGGAAGACATGAAAACAACTTAAGTGTCCATCAACAGATGAATGAAAAAAGAAGACGTGGTATATATATAGTGGAATATTATTCATCCATGAGAAAGAAGGAAATCCTGCCATTTGCAACAACATGGATGGACCTTGAGGGCATTATGTTAAGTGAAATAAGTCAGATAAAGACAAATACTGCATGGTATCACTTATTTGTGGAATCTAAAAAAAAAAAAAAAAAAAAAGTCAAACTCTTAGAGTAGAAAAGTAGTTGCCAGGGTCTGAGGTGTGGGAGAAATAGGGCGAGGTTGGTAAAAAGGTACAAACTTTCAGCTATAAGGTGAATAAGTTCTGAGGACAAAACGTAAAACATAGTGTATATAATTGAAATTAAAAAATAAATAAATTAGTTCAGTAAGTTTGCAAGATACAAGATCAATACACAAAAACCAACTGTTTTCTACATACTAGCATCTGAAAATGAAATTTAAAAAGGGTAGCTATGCAAGGTGGTAGATATTTTAACTTGACTGTGGAAATTATTTCACAGTGTATATGTATATCAAATCATCACATTGTACACGTAAATATAAACAATTTTATTTGTCAATTATACTTCAATAAAGCTGGGAAAATAGAAAAACAATTCCATTTACAAAAGCATGAAAAAGAATAAAATACTTAGGAACAAGTTTAACAAAAGAAGTGTAAGATTTGCACATTGGAAACTATAAAAAATTATTGAAGGAAATTAAAGAATATCTAAATAAATGGAAAGACACCCCATATTCATGGATTGGAAGACTTAATATTGTGAGGATGGGAATAGTCCCAAAACTGGTCTACAGAGTGAATGAAATCCCTATCAAAATCCCAGCTTGCTTTTTTTGCAGAAATTGATAAACTGATCCTAAAATTCATATGGAAGTGGGAGGGACATTGAATAACCAAAACAATCCTGTAAAAGAACAAAGTTGGGGGCTCACACTTCCAGGTTTCAAAACATACTTAACACAAACCTACAGTAATCAAAACAGTATGGTAATGTTATAAGGATAGACATACAAATCAATGGAAAAGAGTTGCAATTCCAGAAATAAACCCTTAGATTTATGATCAATAAGTTTTTGACAAATGTGCCAAGACAAATCAATTCAGCAAATGGTGTTGGAATAACTGGATATCTACATATAAGAAAAATAAGTTTGATTCTATCTCACAAAATACATAAAAATTATCTCAAAATTGATCATATTTCTAAATTTAAGAGCTAAAGCTTTAAAACTCTTAGAAGAAAATACAGGAATGAATCTTCATGACCTTTGCTTAGGCAATGGTTTCTTAGATTTGATCACAAAAACATAAGCAACAAAAGAAAAAGAAAGACAGATAAACTGGACTTCGCCAAAATTAAATCTTCTGTGCTTCAAAGGACACTATCAAGAAAGTGAAAAGACAACCCACAGAATGGGAGAAAATATTTGCAAATCATATATCTGATAAGGGTCTAGTATCCAGACTATATAAAAAACTCTTACAACTCAAAATAAAAAGACAAATAAGCCCCCCTCAAAAAAAAACAACAGGCAAAGCATTGAAATAGACATTTCTCAATGAAGATATATAAATGGTCAATAATTACATAAAAAGATGCTCAAAACCACTGGCCATTAGGGAAATGCATATCAAAACCATAATGAATGGATGACTATAACAAAAAAGACAGACAATAACAAATGTTGGCAAGGATGTGGAGAAATTAGAACCCTCATACACTATTGGTGGGAATGTAAAATGGTGCAACTCCTTTGGAAAACAGTTTGGCAGTTTCTCAAGAAGTTAAACATTGAGTTACCATTTGACCCAGCAATTCCACCCCTAGGTATATATCTAAGAGAAAAGAATATAGATGTCCACCCAAAAACTTGTACATGAATGTTAGCAGCATTATTCATAATAGGCACAAAGTGGAAACAACTCAAACATCCGTCAACAAATGAACAGATAAACACAACTGGTATATCCATATAATGGAATATCATTCAGCCATGAAAAGGAATGAAATAAAGGTACATGTTACAACATGGATGAACCTTGAAAACGTTGTGCTAAGTGAAGCAAGCAAGCCATGACAGACCACATACTATATGATTCCATTTCTATGAAGTGTACAGAATAGCAAAATCTATAAAGACAGAGAATAGAATTGTGGTTGCTTAGGGTAGGCATGGGGTGGAGTGGGGAGTGACTGCTAATGGGTTTTTTTGGGAGGGTGATGAAAATATTGTGAACTTAGACTGTGGTGAACTTGATTACGAATACACTAAAAAACATTTAAATTGGTGAATTTTTTGAAATGTGAATTATATCTCAATAAAGATATTTTAAAAACTGAAAAAAAAAAAAAACCCTAAGACTGATGGGAGAGAGATTGGACATCCCGGGTGGCCTCCAGGGCACGGCTCCTTATGCTATGGCTCTCTGTCCAAGCTGGAGGGTGGTGGCTGCACCCTTCCCAAGTCAAGCACTGGAATCTGGAGCTGAGACAGCTTTTGGATCAGCATTGGCTTTACCCCAGAGACAAGTGTTGGTGCTGTTTTCTCAGTGCTTCCTTGTTTTGGGGCGTCCCCACTGTGAGGCCCCCATAGTAATAGAAGTGTGCACTCACACTGATGTGGTGGTTTGTAATCTGAAGAGCACTTCCCTGTCTCTCTTAGTTGAGGTCATTGCACCAATCCTGAGAGAAGTGCTGTTATTCCCACTTCCTAGGGGAGCCTGAGACCAGAGAGATGGAGGGGCTTGGCCAGGATCACTCAGCATGTTAGTGGCACCTTTAATAATTCCTCTTTCTACTTCCAATCGCTGTGTTCCACATTTACAAAACGTCTGCTCTGCTTTCTGCTGGGAAAGGGAGACAGGCCACAACAGGGTCGGCCCTTCTGGTCTTTGTTTCTCAGAAGGGATGAGGGCCATTACAATATCCCTACAGGGGTAGCAGTGGATAAGGGTGTGGCTGTACAGCGCCTTGGGCTGAGAATCAGATGGAGACACGTGGTGTTCATCTGCTTATCCGGAGATGCCACTTTTTGCCTGGTCCACTGACAGAGGTGAGGGCTCTGGTCTATTTAATAATCTCATCCCAGCTTTTCTTGGGTGGGGGCAGCAATGAGAGTGTTTGAGAGCCTTCCTTTGCTATCCTAGGTAAGATCATAACCGTCTGAGCCTCTAATGCTGCACACCTAGCAGCTGCCCTTAACGGATGACAGGCACCAGGAAGCCCAGATGTCTCAGAATCACAGGCACATCGTATCACCTGGAGCTCCCAATGCCCGCCTCACCTCTAGGACACATCCAAGACGATGCTCTAGCACTCGGGTTTACAGAAGTGTTTATTAAACGGGATCTGACAGCTCTGACATTACACTTCCGGGTTTGCTTCTTGTGACCTGGTCACCCATCCAGCTTTGTGGGCTTAGGATCTGAGAGCAGAGTGGGAGCTTCAGAGTCCCCGTAGGCCTGCTTCGTCTGTGCTGTGGGGTGTCTCTTGTCCCCCAGTCATGACAGCTGCAGGATCCCTGGCTCCTCCCGACTTGGGCTCCTCTGCACAGGGGGCCTGCCCGGGGCACCTGGCCCATTAGGCATTGGACGCCATCCCTGCCTACCCATACCCGCATTCCATAGTATTCACTGGCCCCAACTGTGACTCTTGGATCCTCAAGTCCCTCCTTGGTGGCAGCTAAAGAATCAGTTCTTCTGCTTCCACCATTGAGGGCTTATGAGAATGCATTTGTTTGTCTTTCCTCACTTGGTTTTGCAGAAAAACTAGCTTATTGCAGGAAGAAGTCTGCTTATTTGGGACACCGGCTGCATTTAGGCACCAAACTGATACTAGCTTCTGGTTGGCTATTATTTTCATACCTTTGCAGAATAACTGGTAGGGGATGTTGAAAAATGTACAAGATGAACACACGTTTCCTATCTAGACCTTAAAGTGAATGTTCTCAGGCTTGCTCTGCAGAACCCCGGTGTTTGCTCACACATACGACCTGGGGAGCAACATAAGTGTTTCTTCAGATTGCTCAGTAATTAAGATTGCCTATGAAAAGTAAAGTAATGTGTCTGCTCTTCCGTGCAACAATCCTGTGGACCAAAGGACACTTTTCAGAAATAAAAACCATATTGCAAATCCTTTAACTAAGGAATGTCTGATTCAGATTTCTTTGTTCATTCTGGGTTAACTGTCACTTCCATAGCCCCATGGCAGAGAGCTGGTCTGCCTGCCCATTTTCCTTCTATCCCTGCTCTTTGCTCTTTTCCTTCCTTTCCCTCGCTCCCTCCCATTTTGAACAAACATGTATTTATCACCCATTCTGCTACCAGGCACCTAAGTGTGGCAGAGCCACTTCTCTGTGCTATGTGAGTCCGGGCACTGCCTCCATGGTCCCTGCACACAGCAGGCACTGTGTCCTGTGCCGTTCCATTCACTGCTGAAGATTGTCATTGGCTTTGAGGATCTTTTAGTTTACATCATCTACTTGGAATCTTGGAAAAGTCCATGTGGTGGGGATTCAGGGAGCCCTCAGTGATGCTTCTGGAATGAGCCTCGCTCATCTGGCCTGCTTTCCCTGCACTGAGCACAGAGGAGCATTGTTTCCCTGAGCAACTCTGTAACTCCTGCTGCCCGGCGCCGGCGCCAGATTATGCAGAGAATGTGGCCCACTGCTCGGTGCTGTTCCACCCTGAGGACTTCAGCCTTGCCTTTCCCCCCCATCCTGAGCAATCTCGGTTGAGGGTTGGGACCCATGGCCACCTTTGACACCTGCCTTTGAGATGCTTCATTTGCCAATGCATCCCTGGGCCTTCAGAGCTGGAATGTTGCAGCAGAGATGCGCTGGGCCATGAGTCCTCGCTGAGTGCTGGGCCCTGTGTCAGGAGCAAGAGAAGCCTGATGGCTTCTTCTGGGGCTGAGGCATCCCTGTGTGAAGGGGGAGTGATGGTCTCTTTTGGGGGAAGCACAAGGGTTTTGCCACTCCGTGTCCAGGAGGGAGGAACCGGTACTGGCTTGAGGCAGCCTGAGCTCTCGAGGCCTCTGCAGGAACTGTCATGCTACTCAATGGCCCAGAGGCCCAGCCTCCATGGGGACATCTGGTCACCCCTTGAAGAGCTGACCTGTGAAGACCCCGAGCTCCCTGGAGGGCCTTTGGATCTCAGGAAACTCCAGGCAGGACCATCAGTCTATGTGGTCTCCTCACTGAATGTCCCCAGGGCTGGAGCAATCAGCTCAGAACAGGCCGGTGCCCGTGAGAGAAGAGAGGAAGAGCGGGGCCTGGGGGGGAGGGATGATGGGGGTGGTGTCAGAGGTGGTCTCCTCTGGCTCGCTGTCCCCGTTGTCCAGGCCCTCGGGGGAGATGATTCTGACCACGCTGTCTTCAAAGTGCACCTGCTTCTTCTTGGCCAGCGAGTCAGCTGGCTCCAGAGTCAGCTCTGTCAGGGCGTTTGAGTGCTGGAGGGCATTGGGCTTCTTGGTCCCCTTCAGGATGCTCTTCATGTGGATGAAGAGGGAGCCAGGCCCCTCCTTGAGGGCCCCGTGGAAGGTATAGGTTTGCTCGGTGTCCCCAGAGCCAGTGGTGCTCACGGCGCTGCTGGAGGGGTCCGTGTACTGCTCCGTGGGGGCCAGCACCTCTGGGGCAGCTTTGTTCTTCTTCCTCTTGCTCAGCAGGAAGTAGGCCAGGCCAGTGATGATGAGCATGGAGCCTGGAAGAGATCTGGGAGGTCAGCATGCTGGGCGTGTCTTGGAGGAAAGCCAGAGGCTGTCCGAGCCCATGGTTCCAAAGGGCCACTGCAGCATGCCTGTGTGACCACACTCAGGCCCCTGTGCTCCAGCCCTCACTCCTGACTGTCCTCGCAAACCCACGTCAGACTCAGGGGGCAGGCCTGAGGCCCGGCAGAGGGATGTCAACAGGGCCAGTGCCATTCTTGGGCCCTCACCCTGACTGCTAGCCAGGGGACCCTGTGCCTGAGGCCCCCTTCCTGTTGACAGCTGACCCTGGAGCTGCCCGCCCAGCCTCCCATCACCATGCTCAGCCTCCCTCCCAGGATGGCTTGTTGGGGCTGGACCTGTAACGCCTTCCACGGGCCTGGACTCTATTGTGGATATGGGGCCCTCTCTGCTGAACTGGACTGCCTTCCACTCCCAGAAGTGCGGAGGTCCCCCTTCCCCTCAGCCTCCCCAGTAAACACAGAGGAAAGTACAATTTGGGTGGGGCTAGCATAGCACTGGTCCCCCTCCTGGCCCCTCACCCAGCCTCCAGGCCAGAGGCCCTTTGTCCTAGGCTGAGACCTGCTCCTCTGGGCCTTCTGCCAGGAGCCCCGCCCTATCCAGAGGAAGTGAGGAAGGTGGCTGCCCTGCCTGCCAGGTCCCGGGCTTCCTGTGTCTCTCGCTTTCCATCGCTTTCCAAGGAGCGAGAGGCTATGGCTGGCTCTGGCCTTGGCAGTGCTGAGTCCTGCTCAGGAGTCCCCTGGAGGGCGTACCGAGTGGCCTTGAGAGGCTGTGACAGGTACGTTAGGAGAAACTGCAGAAAGGAAGAGGAAGCTTTGCCTTTCAACTTTGTCTCCCTGGGCAGCTGGCTTCCCGGCATTTTAGATGGCTTGTGAGGAGGGGCACATTTTCACGGCTAGGGAGGAGGGAAGAGGAGGGTACTAGGCGAAAAGGGCATGGACAAAACCCAGGAGGTGGGAGCACTGAGTCCCGGCTTCTGTGATCAGAAACCAGGCTGACCAGCAGAGTCCCTAAGTTGGAGTGGGAGAAGACGATGAGGCTGTGAAGGTCTTTTGGAGTTCCAGGCTGAGGAGTTTGGACCTGAGTTGGTAGCTGCCGGGGAGACGCAGAAGGGTTTGGGCAGAGAAGTGACCATCCCGTGCCCTCTGAGAGCTTGGACCACACACAGGCATTGGAGGAAAGCCAGGTCCCTTTTTCTGGTGCAGCATCTGGACACCTACATGAAGGATGCGCTTCTTGGAACATTCCTGCCACTTAATCGGCATGGAGGATATCTTACAGTTCCTCATCCCCACGTCTTAGACCAGAGAAGGCAGTGGGGCCAGTGAGGGCCCTGGAGCCAGTGTCACTGGGGGCCTATGAAAGGAAGATTCAGCCCCTTCTGCTCAGAGCCCATCTGCAGGGGGGGGCTGCCTGCCTCTACTACCTCCTGGAGCTCCTACCTGGGATGGTCACGTGCCAGACCAGGACAGGGTGGAGGAAGCAAGCCACGGACAGCAGTACGTAGGCCAGGAACTTCTGGAAGCAGCCCAGCCAGTGGGCCTTCTCCCTTGCTCTGTAGGCCGGGGACCCCGGCTGACACCTGGAAGAGGGTGTCCAGGGTTAGCAGGAAGCAGGAAGCGACCCAGGAAAGCCCCAGCAACACACAAGGCTGTTCGAGGCCGGGAGAGGGTCCTCTGTGGCCATGTTCTCTGCAGTGGCCTCTGGCTGAACATCCGCCAGGGGCTGGAGTCCTGACTGTGGCTTCCACAGTTAGGGGTCTTGCCCGAGCCCCTCCAGAGGATCCACAATTTATTTGAAAGGCTTCCCAGCCCTGTCTTTCTGGTCAAGGAGGAAGGAAGGTAAATCCTTTCAGGATGCTGCAACGGCAGTGGGAGGGAGGGTAGGAGACTCAGGGGCCTGCTGGGAAGCCCACAGTGGAGTGGAGAAGGCGTGCAGTATGGGAGACACCTGGCTGGGATGGTTGCGTGGATCGTGCACTGCACAAGTGGCCTGGCCACGTGGGTGAGCAGGCTGGAATCCAGCTGCACCCTGTTCACAGAGCCTTGCCTAGGCATGAGACGGCATCAGCCTAAAGGGGCTTCTCTCCTAAACAGCACGCAGGGACCACACATGGGCCTGGCAGAGGCCTGATACTGAGCAGGTTTCCTCAGGGGTGCTGCCTTTCTCCAGGTTTCAAAGGAGGAAAGCGCTTGCCTTTAGGTCCATCTCTTTATCCTCTGAACTGGTCTGGAGCTCTCCCTGCACAGCTGCATCCTGCTCAGGCTAGCTTTAGGGAGTGGTGGGGGCTGGCGGGGAATGTGTTGGCCTAGAGCAAGGCCCTCCTCCCACACCCAGCTGCCATGGGTTTTTGGTGCCCCCTGGTGGTTATTCTTTTGTGACCAGCCCCTGGCTGGTGGTGGACAGGTCCAGAGCAGGTAAAATGCCCCTTTAGGCTCAGGGCTCCTCCATCCCCTGATCCTGGAGAAGTTGCAAGGATCCCTCGGCAGTGGAATCCAGCAGACAGGGGAGATGCCTGCTGCCCCAGAGCTGGTCACCTTGGGAGGCAGCTGGTGGCCTTGCAAGGTGCCAGGACAGCTGGATTTGAGACCTGGCTCTTTAACTGACCGCCTAGAGACCCAACTGTCTAGGTCCTGAGAGCCATGGTCCAGGGACAGCCCTTGGCCAAACTAATGACAGCTTCCACAAACTGAGCACTGCTGGGCAACAGGTACGGGCCTCCGTGACCATGTGGCCTTCCGAGATCCTGCAAAGCCTGTGCTCCTGTTCCCGCAAACAGGTGTGGAGGCTTGTGCCCCCTGGCTTGTCTCCAGGTCCCAGCAGGAGGCAGAGCCAGTTCTCAAACCCAGCTCTGCTCATTCCACACTGAGCCTTTTGCAGGGTTCTCACTCCGCAATGAACGGCGGGACGTGGGTGCAGTGACTGTTCTGGAGGTCAGGGATGGACTCTGCAGGGGAATTCTGGGTGGGAGCAGGCCCTGAATGAAGATGTCAGTCTGCTCCGCTGGTTGGGAGCAGGGAAGAGGGGACCATTGAGCCCTGCAGGCCTGAACCCTTGGCTGAGCTGGGGCTCACTGCACTGTGGGGAGGGAACCTGTCCACGGCTGCTTCGAGAACAGGACATTGTCCAGGCTGTGGCTTTACAGGTAGAGGCATCTGGGGGTGTCTGGCACTTGGGGGTGGTGGAGGGGCCTCTCTGGAAGCTACTTACTGGAAGCAGATGGCCAGCAGCTGAGCCACAAAGTAGGCCCCTTCGCACACGGAGACGGCAGCTCCTATGAACCTGTGGTGGAGACAGGTGAGGGGGCTGGGCGCCCTCCGATTCCCTCCTTGCTTTCCCAAGCGCTGCCTTCTCGCAGCACCCTGGCCTCCTGGGCATCTACAGCTGACCAACCGACCTGGACTTGCTTGACCTAATCCTGTCACCCAGCCAGCATCCACCAGAAGCGGCCTGGACACCAGGGCCTGCGCTGGGCTGGGCTGCGAGTGGGGGGGCGGCGGTGCCCAGGGCCCAGAGATAGGTGAGGAAGGAGCTGCAGGCCAGCAGGGAAGACCGCCTTGACCCCAGCACCCTGTGTGGACACAGGAAGGAATGTCCTTCCATCTACTGTCACCAGGACGGACACCCACTGCCTGACTGTGCGAGCCTTCAAGCTGGATCCATCCCCGACCTCTTTCCCTCTTCCTCTCCTCCCCTCATCCAGCCACCAGGAGTGGTCATCTGTGTTCCTTAAATAGCCTTAGAATCGCTCCCACTCTCTGGCCTCATCTGTGTCACTTGAGTTTGAGCATTGCTCCTAGGCCCCTGCACCAGATTCCCCCTTTTGGCTTCCCTGATTCCCTGGCCCTCACCTCCCTGCCTCCCGCTCCTCCACTCTGTCACCATCAGGTTGCCCCGAGAGCTCCTTCTGACACCTGAATCTGATCATATTCCTCCCAAAGCAGAATGCTTCAAAGGCTCCTCAAGCTCCAAGTGTGGCCCAGGGACCCTCCTACAGAATCCTCTGGGGAATATGTAAAATCATAGATTCCTGGGCCAGTCCCAGACTTTATATATCAGAGTCTTTGGGAACGGACCTTACAATTTTTATTAGAGGGTCTTGCTGGCCTATAGAGTTAAAATTTTTTAGCATGCCTTTTAAAGCCCTACATGAACTTCTATATTCCTCTGACTACATAGGAAGCTATCAGGTGCCACAGGGCCTTGGCACAGGCTAGTCCCTGTTGGAAGGACTCCTTTCTCCTCCTCTTGTCTGTCTGGTCACCTCTTTTTACTCCATGTTGTACTGAGTGACCAGAGCCGCCAGTCTGTAAACTCCCTTGGGCGTTCCCTCTCTAATTCTTCCATGCAGCCCAGGCCACTCCGGGAAAAGCTTATTGTTAAGTGCACCATGGACATGCATTGAAGTGAGTGAATGAGTGAGAGGAGATGCTGACTTGCAGGGGAAGGTGGGTCGGGGCCAGGGTCTCCTCAGGGCCTTGGGCATTGCCCCTGTAACTGATCAGCGGTGTGACCATCGCAAGGGTCTTGACCTCTCTGTGCCTCAGTTTCCTCATCTGTAAACTGAGAGTAATTATAGTGCTTCAACAATAAAATTGTTATAAGGACTAAATGAGTTAATACCCGTGAAGCCCTTCAGATGTGCTTGGCACATAGTGTTATTATATAAATGTCAGTTATTATCAATTCTCTCTCTGCATGACCATTTAGTAATTAATCTCTACTTTCTCCCGCTGTCTCTATGCCTCCTTGTGTCTGCCTCTTACTCCTTGGCTTTTAAATGGTAATAACTAACATTTATATAAGGATAACTGTGCCAAGCATGTTCTAAGGGCTTTACAAATATCAATTCATTTAGTCCTGGTAACGATTTCATTGTTGAAGCACTATAATTACTCTCAGTTTACAGGTGAGGAAACTGAGGCACAGAGAGGTCAAGCCCCTGGCTATGGTCACACCGCTGCTCAGTATCATCACGGGTAAGATCTGAACCCAGCACTCAGACTTCAGAGCCTGTGTACCTAGCAAGCACACCACGGCACATACTTTGCAAAACAAATGGCATTGCCTTTTCCTACATCCTGGGACAGAGGGAAACTGAGGTTCAGGGAGTGAAGTGACTCATTCAGACTTCCCGTCTGGTGCTACAGAGGCTGTGCCTCTTGATGCCAGGGAAGCCTGGTCACTCAAGCAGGGCACCAATCCAAGCTGGTAGCCCTGCCATGGTAGCAACAGCCTACACTCCAACGCCACTGCCCAGCGCTCCATGCTGGCCATGTGGACCCTTCAGCCACTATTTGTGGGTAAGTGTGAGGAAGGTGGTGAGGCGCCTCACAGGAGGATGGAGAGGAAGCAAGTGTGGAGAGGAGAAGTGGAGAAGAACGAGGAGAAAGCCAGTGACAACTCAGATCATACTGGTGCCTGCTCTCGACCACGGCCCCTGCTGGGTCTCGGGGACATGGAGAGGGAGTGGTGGACTTACACGGGGTGTGCTACAATCGGTGAATGCTCTGGGTGTGAGGGACACAGTGGCCGGAGCCCGAGATCAGCAGGGGAGATTGCATGTGTGGGAGGGAGGAGGGGCCGTGGGTTCCGATGTCGCAGGGTTGGGGAGCAGGGCGTGGGTGGGGAACATAGACTAGCTCACAGTGAGGGGCGGGGGGACCAGAGGCTGGAAGTGACATCTAGGACTGGACCACAGAGTGACCAGATGGGCAGCGTGTCTCCTCAAGACAGGGACAGAGCAGTCAGGAAGAGGCAGGGTCCTGGGCAGAAAGCCGTCTGCATGAAGCAGCCACGGCCCTGACCTGTTAGAGTTGGGTCATAACCTCTACCTCGTCCCCAAAGTCATGTTTGTGGGTGAGCTGGGCAACCGTGCGGAGAGGAGGAAGGCCCCAGCCTGCTTCTAGATTCCAGGGAGACAGTGCACGGCGGCCGGGGACAGGCTGAGTAAGATGTGGAGGGAGTTCAGAGAGGAGCAGCCACTTCCAGCCAGCGAGGCTCCAGGCTCAGGGCAGGCTTCCCGGGGCAGAGTGCCAGGAAGGAATGTCAGGCTTTGGGAATGCTGAAGTGGGTGGAAAGGCCCCCGGGTGCTCAATAGGATGAGCAACGGCTTAGGGGTGAGGTGACGCGGGTGAGTTTGAGAGAGTCAGAAACCCCTGGGGTGTAAATTGAATGACAAGAAAGAAGGTGGAGGCCAGAAGATAGCCAAGGAGTGTGGGCTGGAGGCCGTGGCAGCTGTTGAAGGTTGTCAGAGAGACCTGTGTTTCCAGGTGGCTAATTTTGTGGCTGTGTGGAAATGGACTGGAAGGGTGGAAGGTGGTTGGGAGATGGTGGGTGTGATTCACTTAGCAAACCAAAGAGCCCACCCTGAGGCAGGAGGGCCTTTTAGGACACAGACGGGGCCACCATGATGAGGGTGGTTGTGGAGGGGTGGAGCGTGCAGCCTGGCGACCCTGCAGGCAGACCGTGGCTGGAAAGCACAGGCTCCCTGTGTCTCTCAGATGGGGCTGCCGAGAAGCTGAGAGGTCAGAGCAAGCAGGGACCCCAGGCTTTCCTCCCACTCAGGGACACAGTGATCTGCTTCCTGCCAGGGTGTGTTTGCAGAGACAGCTGGCAGAGACGAAAGGACAGAGGCTGGGAAACTAAACGGACCTGGGCCTGAGACTGGGCCCTGCTGCTCATGAGCTTGGTGACGTGGGCTGAGCTGTTTACTCCTTTGAAATTTTCTCATCTGCAAAACTAGGACAATATGCACTTCTATGGTGCTATCAGAGTTAAAGGACATAATGTAAATAAAACATTTAACTGTGCTCAGCATGTGGAAGGGATCATGTATATAGTCCTTTGAGCTGATTCCCCCTCTCTCTAAAACAACAGCTCCGTTAATGTTTGCTGAATAAAGAAAAGACTGAAGAGATGGATGGGTGGATAGATGGATAGATGTATGGATGGACAGATGGATGGATGGATGGGTGGGTGGGTGGGGGGGTTAGTGGATGGGTGGGTGGATGGGTGGGTGGGTGAGTGGATGGGTGGGTGGATAGGTGGGGGGGTGGGGGGGTGGATCGGTGGGTAGATGGAAGGACAATTGGTTGATTTATGGGATGGTCTGACTAAAGCCCTGCCCAAACCAGGGAATATCCTAGAAGCCCCCTCTACTCCTTCCACCTCTGGGATAGGATGGAGTTAGCATGGGAAGGGGGTGCTGCTCTAGGGTAGTCTGAGCAGACAGACTCAAGGTGAACCGGAGCAGAACATGCAGGCAGGGAGCGGCACGTGCACACGTACTCACAGCAGATAGAAAGCCAGGCTTTTGAACTGTCCCTGGATGAAGGTCTCAGCGCCCACGCCGATCAACACTGAGGGGGGAAGAGGAGAGGAGAGTGGGCTCAGGTGCTTCATGCCAGAGTACTGCCCTGTGGAGGGCTCCTTGGCCACGCATGGACCCTTCTTCCTGGGAATGGGATCCAGAGTATGCTCTTCTTCATGTGGCACAGGGAGCTGTGTCTGGGAAGATGCAAGAGAGCAAGGAGCCTTCTGGATTGGTCTCTGGAAACCAGAAGGAGTTCAGGCAGAACCCCAGAAGTCTTTTAATCCAGCATCCCCAGAGCACAGATGCCTGCCCTTCTCTGCCCGTGTTGGTCATGCCCCAGAGACAGCCCACGCTGACAGGCCATCAACCCCTCTGCTCCACAGCTGTCCTCCACGTGTCATGGCTTCGAGGACCCTCCCCTTGTGCAGGACCCTGCCAGAGTGTGCTGTGTCTGGGTTCAGTGCTTGGCCACGGGTGGGACCGGTCCCCACTTTGTTCCCTTGCCCAGATCACTGTTCTTGCTGTTTCTGCGACCTCTTTTTCACTTGCTGGTTTGGCAACTGCATCTCACACTCTTGGCTCATGGCTTTGGACCCAGGGCTGACTAAGCCCCTGGGGTTCTGTTCTGACACGAGATGCTGCTCAGCCTCGTCTCTCCTCCTGCCCTTTCTTGGCAGTTGTTGTGTATGTTCAAACGCCTCACCTTCCATTTGTCCAGACTGAGTTTCATCTTAGACCCACCCTTCCAGACTTGCTGGCTCCTGGTTGTCTACTCAGGGAGATTTCCCCGGTCTCGTGGTTTCACTCAACCAGCCGTTGCTCTGACCCCGTCCACTCACTGATGGAACATTCCAGACAGCACTGAGGTGTCCTGAGACCTTCCTCCAGGACCTGCGTCAGTCCACTAATCAGACCTTTTTCTGGCCCTAATTGATGACACCCCATGCCCCCTGCTTTCCTCTCTCTGGGCTCCGATGACACACCTTATGTTTGTGGAATTGTGGCTTCACCTCATCTCCCTCCAGCAAAGTCAAAGATGGCAAGGCTGAGCTGTGGTACTTGGCTGCCCATGTGTGGCCCTTTGTCTCTGCCATGCAGGGGGCTGCTTGCCTGAGCCTGATGCCTCCTCTCTTCTCTGGCAGAGACGCTGCATAAGCTTCCATCACTGGGTGTCCCGAGCCCTTTGTCCACTGCAGAAATGCCATCTCCTGAAATGCAGGACAGAGCCCCTCACTCAGGCTGCCAGTGCCTCCACCCCTCGCTTCTGGGGGGGATTGTGGAAGTACTTCAGGCAGAAGGGGACAGAATGCTTCCATCTAGGAAGGGGAGGGGGGCGTTTTCTTAGTTTTCATTAGTGATGGAGGGTCCCAATGATCCCTGTGCTTCAGGTCCAGAGCGGTGGGCGACACTGTGCCTCTATCCTCTCCAGGCTCTAGCTGCTCACTGGCTCATCCCAGGGGAGTGGTCGGGGGTGCTAGTCAGTCGCACAGCCCTGCGCAGGGTCAGCGTAACGTGCAGGACACCTAAGAGTTTAGACACGATGGTCACGCACACGTCCTGGCTGCTCACAGCCTTGCGGCACAGGGAGCCGTATTGTCTCTGCTTTACAGGGAGGAAAGTGAGGCTCAGCGACCTTGTGTAATTCTCCCAAGGACACGTGGCAGCAAGTAAGGGACCAACAGACTTAGCCTGAGACTTCTGGCTCCAGGTGGTGGGCAGTTTCCCAGTTTTCACTGTCTGCCAGTGAGTGAGGGAGGGAGTGTGTGTGTGTGTGTGTTGTGCAGGCGAATACCTATTTATTTAGTTTTCACTCTGTATCCTGTCCTGTTCTCAGCACTAAGCATTTACTAACTCGTTTGATCATCACAACAGTCTGATGTGAAAGTCCTTTGTTATGCTCATTTTACAGAAGAGGAAACTGAGGCACAGAGAGCGTAAGCAAAACAAACAAGCAACTGTGAGTGCCTAGGTCAGATCCTGCATTTCAGTCTCATGTTTGCCACTTGATAGCTGAGTCACTCAGTCTCTCTGATCCTGTTTCCTCGTTATCCCTCCTGCACATAATGCTTATGAGGATTCAATAAGCCAGTTGATGGCAGCGCGTCACAGTCAATGAAATCACTTATTAATTTTTGGTGCAAGGATCCAGCTCCGGGAAGGGTCTTCCCACTCAGGCCTGGAGAAGGGCCTTTGGCCTCAGGCTGATGCTTCTGAATGTGCACATTCGGGGTGAGGCAGGGGCTGCATTCACATCTGTGGTCTCTGTAGATTTGCATGGTCTTCTGGTGGACAACAAGCAGGTGGCAGGGAAGGGTTTTGGGAACTCAGCCCCTTTCCCTGACTTGCAACATTTGGCATGTGGAGAGCTATTTTGATGCCTTTTGAGGGAAACAAAGGGTCAGTAGTCAAAGAGGCATTCGAGGAATGCTCTAGAGGCAGCTGGTTTGCAGTTAAAAAACCAAATCAAAGTAACAACAGAGGAAAGACAGAGCTGGGTTGGAATCCCAGTTGTGTGTGTTATTACCAGGGTAACTGTGGATAAGTACTGAACTCCTCTGAGTTAGGTCTTCCCATCTGTGGAATGGGGAGAATAAGTTATATCTCACAGAGTTGTTGCTTGGATTAGAGAAAATAAAGAGTCTGAAATGCAGGGCTCCGTGCCTGGCAGATGTCAGGTGGCCAGTACGCATAAGCTCCCTCCTCCCCCTAACTCGAGCCTTTCCCAGCCGGAGCTAGCTTTCCCAGCTTCCAGCTAGACCATTTTGCACCATGGGAAGTGGGGTCACCCTCCTGAAAGCTCTCAACCAACCACCACTGTGCTGGATTTTGCAAGCCCGGGGACAGAGGGATGCCCTTTAACTGGAGGAGGAGAGCAGAGGGCTAGAGTCAGGAGTATGGGTCCTCAGGCCAGGAGGTTTGTAAGGGGATCCCGTGGGATTCTCATGGTAGGCCTAAGGCCCTTTGACACCAGGGCCAACGGGTCACTGCTTTCTGCTTGATCCTCTTAGTTCTGGGGCTTATGTTCTAGGAGGTAGGCCATGCGAGTTGAGACAACGCTGACAAAGTGAAGTCCTTTCTGCTGTCCCTCACATCTGTCTTTTGGCCTGTGGCTCCGACCCTTGGGTCTGCTTCTGCCTGGGAGTGGCCTGCCCACGCTCTTTGGTGTCTCCTGGCAGCTTTCCCTAGACTGTGCTTCCATCTCATCTTTTGTTGGTTTCCTGTTGGGGTGATTTGGGGTCAGGCCCAAAAGTGAGCTGGAGTCAGGCATTGGGCTCATCTGGCCCAAAGGTGAGCTGGAGTCAGGCATTGGGCTCATCTCTGGGGCGTGCTTGGTCCAGGAGAGATGTGATATGAACTGAGAGGTGTACAGTGACCCAGGCTGTAGGAGAGGCTCACCTAAGTGCTCTGGGGCCAGAAGAGGGAAGGGCCATTCCTGGGGATTATCTGGAAGGACTTTATAAAGAGGATTTAACCAAGAGGGACTGGGAAGGCAGGCAGGAAACGGACAAATGCAAACAAAGGGGAACGGCATGCAGGAAGACCCCCTCCTCTCCACCACAGCAGCGAGTTATTTCATCTGGAACAGAGGCACAGAAGGGGGCAATGGGCGGTATATGTGGACTGAGGCCAGACTGTGGGTCTTTAAACACCAGATTCCACAGGTTGGGCAGGGGGCCTTGAGTGTTCTGGAGCAGCTGAGTGACCTGTTTGTACCAGCATTTCAAGTGGATTGGGTAAGGAGCTTTGCTGATATTTGGCCGAGACTGCCTGGCAGACGTGCGGCGGTGGCTGAGGGACAGGGCCTTGCTCTGGGTGCTTGGCCTCCTGCTCTCCCAGAGCACTGGGAGCCGCTAGTTACTTTGTTGGCCGGGCTTGAAGCAAAGTTCTGGTTGTGGCTCCTGATGGTGTGGCCAGGTGACCCTGTTCACCTGTCTTTAGGGCAGGGTGCTGGGCACAGGGGCCCGGGAGGGGAGGCTTGGTTTTGTCTGGGGGTCCAGACAAGGAGGCTTCCCAGGCACTGAGGAGAAGGATGTGCCCTGCTGTTGTGTCTGGTCTTTTGGCTTTTTCTGGGCAGTGAAAGGTAGAGGCTTGGGATGGTCACAGGTGACTGGACGGTGTCTGAGTTTGGAAGCTCCCTGGGTGTGCCAGCCCCGCAGCCTCTGCTGCCCTCCTACGGTGGGTGGGATGCATCTTGTTTAATCTGCACAACATCCCTTGGGGAGGGAATTGTCAACCACATGTGAGTTACGGAAAGATACAAACAAGTCTCTTGGAGGTGCAGCACCTTGCCCAAGGCATGCTGGTAGAAAAGGGCTGAGGGCTGGGATTGGCCCAATTCCCAGCATCCCCAGGCCCCAGAAAGGGGTCAAGGAAGGACTCTGATGAGAACCAGAGATGCAGGTGGGGGAGGACATTTCCTGGGGGCCTTCCTGACCACGGGGGAGGTGCCACATGGATGAGACTAGTGTTGTTATGGGCAGTGGACCACTGTGTCCCCCAAGCCCAGCTGAGAATGGATTTTTGTAATGACTGTATCAAAATGAGGCAGGAAATGACCTCTTCACTACTTCAGTGACCTGCCTGGTGCCTAAGCTGTGGGTCACTGTGGTGACCACCCATCTGTCCCTCAACTCAGGCATCTGGCATGAGGCTCTCATGAAGCCGCATGAGGCCCTCAGCCTGGGCAGAGCTCTCTCCTGAGTGTCAGAAGCAGTTGTAGCCTGAATCTCCCCACCCAGGGCAGTTCCACCCAGCAACCCAAGAGTTGCCCCTGACAGTCAGGGTCCAAAGCGCCCAGTGGTCAGCCTACACCCTCATTCATGGCATGTCCTCCATGCCAGGTCTAGTAAAGCACAGCATGCAAAGGAATACACGTTGGAGCCCGGGCAGAAGGTCCCGGACCCAGGAACTAAAGAGATGGTGAGGGTAGGAATAGGCACAGCACTCTGGGAACAGGATGAGTGCAGGCTCCATTCTGCCTGGGAACTGAGGACAGCTCCACAGAGAACGCAGGCAAGGTGACGTCAGGAGGATGGAGCAGCGTAAGAATCTGGAACTGCCATGGCCAAGATTCTGTGTACCAGTAAAGGGCAGGGCCTTGTCTCTTGGTGCTTCTCTCTGCAGCTCCTGGGGCTTGGCAAGGTCACAGGGCCACACTAGGGCAGTCACAGTTGGCTTCCTGGGCCCAAACTGTCAAGTCTCCTTTCACCTTGTAACTTCCTCCCACCCCTCCAAGAGAGCTAGGCCCACGGAGAAAGCTGTGCCCTGTGGTCCTGGGAAAACCTCTCCCTCCACAGTCTGGGTGCAGCTAGGTACCCTGGGGATCCAGCTTGCTTCTACAAGGATTTACTCTAGTCCCTAACACTTATCTCCCTGAAGGTCTTCCAGGCTCTCAAGGTCATGCTAGTTGCCGTCTCTAAGGTAAGTGAGCCGGGAATGGTCCTGCTGTGAAGACATTCTTGCTGATCCCTCGGGCAGCAACACTCCCAGCGACCTTGTGAGATGATGGCTGGGCTCTGTGGCAGAAAAATGGGCATTGACCCCATGTACTTGAGACTCTTAGGTGTGCGAGATACTCTAATTACAGCAATGCAATGTGGCATTTCTTTATGACAACAGATGTGTCAGATGGAAGCTGGCCGCAAATTCTTTGCAATTCCTCTCATTGAGAGATGGAGTCTAATCTGTTTTCCCTTGAATGTGGGCTGCCCTTAGTGACTCACTTATCCAATAGAATGGTGTACAAATAAAGTTTGAGGACTTGCATGGCTAATTCACAAAGAGCTTCCACCCAGGCCTCTTAAAATGCTTGTTCTGGGGGAAGCCGCACCCCATGTAAGAAGTCTGACACTCCTGAGACCGCCATGTGTGAGGAAGCCCAAGCTTACTGTGCAGAGCAATTACTAGAGAAAGAGAGAGAGAGACAGATGCACAGCCAGCCCTAGCTGGTTCAGCCTCCCCAGCCAGGCACAGGACATGTGAGTGAAGCAGTTATCTTGGACATCCCAGCCCCAGAAGGTACCAAGTGGAGAAGAACTGATGAACCAAGCCAACAATCAGAGCTGAAGCCCCAGACATGTGGCTCTAGACGACCCATTCCAGCCACCCCATCTGAGACCTCCGTCATCATGGAGCAGAGAGGATTCGTCTCCACCGCACCTTGCCTGAATTCCTGAACCACAAAATTTTGAGCATAATAAAATGGTTGTAGTCTTAGCCACTAAGTTTTGGAGTGGTTTTATTATGCAGCCACAGATAACTGGAAAATCAGCTTTTTCTATCTTCTAACTACTTGAGATTTTTGGCCTTGATGTCCCTGGTCTGTATTCTGACTCTTTCAACGGTGAGCATCCTCCACTGCCCCGTAGGCCTTTGGCCCTTCTCACGGGGTCCTCAGCTTGGTTGTCAGAAGCCAACTCCCAGGCTCCCAAGTCCTGCAGCACCTATCCCCCTGCCCAAATGTGTGCCCAGCCTTGGAGATGGAGTCCTAGGAGTGGTGTCTGGGGACTACTTTTGGGCCATAGAACCCTACTAGTGGTTTTATATCTCAGGATTTCATGGAGGATCCGTGAGGCTCTGCCTTATCCAAAGCAGGTCCCTCCTGCAGCTTCATTTTGCAAAATTCCCAGTGGAAAAAGTGGGGAAAATAAAAATGAGATCCCTTACTGTAGGAGAATTCTGTGAACTATATCCAACACTCATCCTAGGCAGCCACGTGGGCCAGTACCCTGGAAGCACCTCACCGTGTGTGCTCCCTGAGCTGCGCCAGGAACAAGCTATCTTTGGAAGGCAACATAGTTCCACGTGACATAAATATAAGACTTCAAAACTGTTTTGACTGAGGGCCTGGAGTTTCCTAAATGTTTTTTCGGGGGGCTAGTCTCCAGAACTCTGCATTTCAGAAGCCAGGAAGTAAATATGAAGTGTGGCTTTAAATTGGAAGGTGGGGTGTTGAGTGAAGAATGGGATTGGTGTGTGAGAAGGGTTTTCGCCATCCTGTCTCCTGACTGTCTCTCCAGACTGCATAGGTGGCCACCTGCTCTCTCAAAGGCCTCCTGTCAACCCCGTGGATGAGGACAGCTGTGGTCACTGCTGTGTGGAATTGGACTGAGGAACTCTGCCAGGTTTCCCAATTTAGTCAGGTGGTCAGTAAAACACAGAGAAGTTATGGCTTCCAGCAACACCAGGACTAGGGATGGGTCGGCAAGTCCGCTGGGAACAAAATTTCAAGAGGCGCTGACTCGAAATTTAAGGAAGCACTCCCTCCTAGGGCTGTGCAGTGGCAGTGATGGCCCTAGTGTGACCCTCAGAGTGGTGCCTCCAGCCGTGGCATCCAGAGTCGTCCGTGACCCAGGGTTGAGGGCTTCTAGCTCCTCCTGGGTCTTGGCCTACACTTGCGGTCCTCCTTCCTCCTCATGTGTCAGCCTGGCTGGCATCTCTGAAACTCTGTCTTCACAGGGCTCTACTTCAGTGCAAAATGGGCAACATGCATCAGCAATTCACCCCAACAATTGACCCTTAGCTGGGCATGGGGACAGAGGAGCTGACAGTTTGACAATGGAAACAGGGGGATAAATGCCACTCACGGCCCCAGAATCAGCGCTTCACTGTAACAAATTCTCTATAAGAAAGAATTGTCCCCAAGAACAGATTTGATCGCAGTTGCATTGTTCTTTACACTGCAGGTAGGAGGGGTGCTGTGGCAGAGCCGTGCTATTAAGTGGCCTGCCAGCTCCTTCCATCCCACCCCGTTATCTGTCCCTCAGTATCCTGTTATCCGTCATCCCAGCCCAACAGAACCACATTACAAGCCCACATCAGTGCAGCCCACCCACCCCTCCTTCTCTCTTCTAGCACAATCTCCAGGGAGGAATCTTGCATGGTACCAGTTAGAGCCAGCTCTTCCTTCTCAAGCATTTGTAGACAAGCCTGGCCTCCTCATCTTGTCCCCTTCCCTCTAGTCTCTGTCCCTCCTGTCTGGGTTGGGTCTAACTACAGCACAGTATTTTCTTATTGCAGAGGCCAGGGCTTTCTTCTGAGTTTCCTTCCCGAGCTGTTTGTTCTAGTTCAGGCTTAGCAGGGATCAGAGATTCTGGACCAACGGCCTGTGTGCAGGCCCGGACCAGGCAGCTTCCTTCTGAGCCTCTTTCCGGGCACCCTGAAGCTCTGATCTCAGAGAGTGGGTTGGTGAAAGGTCTGAGAGTGCTGTGCTGTAGTGAAGGGAATGTGAGGCTTGATCAGAAAAGCTGAGTCCTGGCTCCTCAAGAAAATCATAACTCCCTCATCTGCTTCCTCTTCTGAAAGATGAGAATAATAAAAATATGCATAACTCGCTATAAGCATTCAGTCTTAGTAAATTATAGAGTATTGTGCAAATGTAGATGATGGCTAATAGAATCATTAGGAGAGGCAGGTTGTTCCCATCAGTACTCTCAAGGGGGAGGAGAGGGTTTATTCTCATCCTTTCCTTCCATTAGTACACATTTTTATGCGGCTGAAGAGCTCTTCTCCATGCACTGATTTCACTCATTGATTTTCCTGTCTCAGGTTTCTTCTGCAGGCCTGATTGGGATATAAACGGTCCAAAGCCCCATCCACCTCAACATCTCTTGTGTACCGTCCTCTGTGCAATCTGCTAGGGACCAGGAGGGCTCAGGGCCAGTGTGCTCCTGAGGATGGGGCCTGTCTGTGGTGCTGACTGCGGAGGGGCCAGCCCCACCCCATGGCTTCCGGCCTCGTGCTGATTTTGCCTCAGGACAAACCTCATGGTTGGCTGTAGGTTTTCCGTTCTGACTCCGTCGCTGGGTTGAGTCTTGACACCTGTCTTACATGCAGTGTAGGGCGCTGGTGGCAACATAGGACACTTCACAAAGGTCACTAGATGCCACCCTAAGTGGCTTTTCATGCTAGGCAGTGATCTTGGCCCTGGATGCCTGGGGAGCTGGATGAGAATGTCATAGTCACTGCTGCTGAGGGTAGCATCATAACTCATCACATTGTGTTCATACTCTTTTTCATCCTCAAGTATGGCGTCTCTCCTACTGGTATGAGGGTCTGTAAGGACATCTCAGGTAAGGACACACCGGTTGATGACGATGGCTGGGGATGGTTTAGGTTCTCAAGGGGTCATAGCTGGTTGCAGAGATGAAAGCTAGATTTCAACATTTCTAAGAACATGAAGATGTTGGAACCAGTTGCTAAGAATCCACTGAGACAATAAGGCGGTAGCCGCAGGCTTCTTACCTCAGGAGAAGTTGTGGCAGATTCCAAGCACGGCAGGGAGGTTTACCTGTGTGTTGAGAGCCATTCAGCTGACACCTATGAGCCAGGGTTTGGGGACACTGTGAGAGAAGGCCAAGATTCCACAGAAGAAAATTCTAGATACTCAGAAGAGATTTTAGAGTATAGTGTGGCGCTCAGTACACTCTGCTGCCTCTCACAAGCCTGTTTGGGGAGAATTCCTGAAGGTGAGAGCGTCCACTCATTCTCTACTAGATTGTCTAAACATGAGCCGTAGACGAAAGCTGACCATCCAGAAGGCCTGCTTTGTTTGACCTTGTATAGTCCCTGTGGTAGATTGCAACAATGTCCCAAACCCTCCCACGCTCAGTATCCGTGCCTTTATTATGTGACTTTGCAGTCCCTCATGCTAAAGAGAAGTCTGTTTCCCCATCCCTTGAATCTGGGCTCAGCAGTGTGATGTGCTTTGGGCAACAAGGTGTTATCAGGCACCGTGTGAGCACAGATGTGCAGTGGGCTCATGATCTGGGCCTGCTCTCTCGTGCCTCTGACATTATCATCAGCTCAGGCCTGGGTCAGCCTGGTGGAGCATGAGGGATGCAGAGAGCAGAGTGGCCCTTATAATCCCAGCCAAGGCCAGTCTAGACAAACCAACAGCCGTCTGACCCCCACATAGCTAAGCACACCCAGCCGTTGTTAGCAGAAATGTGTAGCCTACTCACCCCGATCTGTGAACAACAAAAGCTTATTGCTGGATGCCACTAAGGTTTTGCAGCTTGGCAGTAGATAACTGACACATCCACCTTTTTTTTTTTTTTTTTCTGAGGAAGATCAGCCCTGAGCTAACATCCATGCTAATCCTCCTCTTTTTGCTGAGGAAGACCAGCTCTGAGCTAACACCTATTGCCAATCCTCCTCCTTTTTTTCCCCCAAAGTCCCAGTAGATAGTTGTATGTCATAGTTGCACATCCTTCTAGTTGCTGTATGTGGGACACCTCCTCAGCCTGGCCAGAGAAGCAGTGCGTCGGAGTGCACCCGGGATCTGAACCCGGGCTGCCAGTAGCGGAGCGTGTGCACTTAACCGCTAAGCCACGGGGCCGGCCGGCCCCCTGACACATCCACTTTTAAAGATTGTTTTATTGAGGTATAATTGACATCCAACAAACTGCACATTTTTTTTATTTTTGGGTGGAAGATCAGCCCTGAGCTAATATCCATGCCAATCCTCCTCTTTTTGCTGAGGAAGACTGGCCCTGAGCTAACATCCGTGCCCATCTTCCTCCACTTTATGTGGGACACCACCACAGCATGGCCTGACAAGCGCTGTGTTGGTGCGTGCCCGGGATCCGAAACCAGGCCGCCAGCAGCAGAGCATGCACTCTTAACCGCTACGCCAGGGGGCCGGCCTCCAAACTGCACATATTTAAAGTGTGCAATTTGGTAAGTACTGACATACGTATACACCCAGGAAACCATCACTATAATCAAGATAACGAATATATTTATCACCCGAAAAGTTTCCTCATATCCTTATAATCCTACCCTCCCATCCTTCCATCTACCCCCAGGTAATCACTGATCTGCTTTCTGTCACTAGAGATTAGTCCACATTTTCTAGAAGTTCATACAAGTGGAATCATACAGTGCGTACATTTTTTTTTTTTTTTTTGCTATTTACTTTCACTCAGTATAATTATTTTGAGATTATCCCTGTCATAGCATGTATTGGTAATTCATGCCTTTCTATTGCCGAGTGCTGTGGTATACCTTGGTTAGTTTATCACTCATCTGTTGATGGGCACTTGAGTTGTTTCTAGATTTGGTTATTACAAGTAAAGATGCTATGAACATCCATGTACAATCTTTGTATGGACGTAGGCTTCCTTTCTCTTGGGTAAATACCTAGGAGTGGAACAGCTGGATCATATGGTAGGTGTGTGTTTAATTTTTTAAGAAACTGCCAAACTATTTCCAAAGTGAGTATACCATTTTATATCCCCAACAGGACTGTGTGAGAGTTCCACATCCTTGCCAACACTTCAACACGTGGTATGGTGAGTCTTTTTAATTTTAGCCATTCTAGTAGGTATGTAGCAGAATCACATTGTGGTTTTGATTTGCATTTCCCTAATGACTATTGATGTGGAATATCTTTTCTTGTGCTTTTTTGCCATCATGTCTTGTTGTTGACTTGTTTTTCACTCTTTTACCCATGATATTTTGAAGAGCGAAATTTTTAATTTTGATGGTATACAATTTATCAATTTGTTCTTCTATGGATTGAATTTTTTGTATTGTATCTGAGAAATCTCTGCCTAACCCGTTACTAAGGTTTTATCTATTGTCGAGAA
Organism: Diceros bicornis minor; assembly: GCF_020826845.1. Taxonomy (NCBI): domain Eukaryota; kingdom Metazoa; phylum Chordata; class Mammalia; order Perissodactyla; family Rhinocerotidae; genus Diceros; species Diceros bicornis. The sequence goes on along the minus strand of NC_080745.1, from coordinate 16,670,944 downwards.
GTTTTATAGTTTTAGGTTTTCCATTTAGGTCTAGAATCCATTTTGAGTCATTTTTTTTTTGTATATGGTACAAAGTATAGATAAAGTTTATTTTTTGGTAAATGGATATTCAATTGTTCAGTACCATTTGTTGAGAAAGTTATCCTTTCTACACTAAGTTGTCTTTGTACTTTTGTCAAAACTCTCTTGTTCATATATGTCTAGGTCTATTTCTGGACTCTATTCTGTTCCATTAGTCTCTTTGTGTTTCTCTGTGTCAATACTGCACTGTCTTGATTTCTGTAGCTTTATAATAAGTCTTAAAATCAGGTAGTGTTAATCTTCTAATTTTGCTCTTTGTTTACAAAGTTGTTTTGATTATATTAGGACCTTTGCATTTTCAGGTGAATTTTAGAAATGGTCTGTCAATTTTTAGGAAAAAAACCCTGCTGAGATTTTGATTGGAATTGCATCCAAATTGTAGAGCAATTTTGGAGAGAAATGGTCTCTTAACAGTATGGAGTCATTTTACCCACACATAAAATATCTCTATTTATTTAGGTCTTCTTCACTATCTCTCAGCAACATTTTTCAGTTTCCAGTGTGCAGGCTTTTTTTTACATTTTTTGTCAGATTTATCCCTAAGTATTTCATATTTTTGATGCTATCATGAATTGTATTTAAAAAAATTATTTTCTAATTGTTTGTTGCTAGTATATAGAAATACAATTGTTGTATAGTGATCTTACTTATAGGTGTCTTCAACCTTGCTAAATCTTTTAGTAGTTCTAATAGCTTTTCTGGTAGATTCCATCAGATTTTCCATAGACAATCATGTCACCTGTGAATAACAAGTTTTTCTTCTTCCTTGTTAATCTGTATGCATTTTATTTATTTTTCTTGCCTAATTGCACTGGCTAGAACCTCTAGTACAGTGTTGACTAGAACTGGTGAGAGTGGACATCCCTGTCTTGTTACCAACACCGGGAGAAAAGCACTCAGTCTTTCACTTTTAAGTAGCTGTAGGTTTTTCACAGCCCTTTTTAGTCTGAGAAAGTTTCCTTCTATCACTAGTTTGATAATGGTTTTTATCATTACAAAATATTGGATTTTGTCAAATGCTTTCTCTGTATCTAGTCAGATAATAACATAGCTTTCCTTTTTATTTTGTTAATATAGTCAGTTACATTGATTGATTTTCAAATATTAAAGCAATCTCCATTTCTGGGATAAACTGTACTTGCTTATTATATATTATCCTTTTTATACATTTTTTTTTTGATTTCTTAGAACTTCCACAAGTTTTACATTTATGTTGATGAGGGATATTAGTGTATAGTTTTCTTTTCATGTGATATCTTTGTCTAGTTATGGTATCAGAGTAATGCTAGTTTCATAGAATGTGTTAAGAAATATTCACTCCTTTTCAAATTTGTGGAAGGTTTGTGTAGCACAGATATTAATTCTTCCTTTAATGTTGTAGAATACACCTGTGAAGCCATTGGGGCCAATACACCACCTTTTGGTGATGATATCATTTACATGGAGGGAGTCTACAGACCTGTAGTGTTCACTGATACTATTGAGGATATTGCCTCTAACACAGAATAACATCCTTCTTGTAAGAGAAGGAGAAAGTTTCTTCTAGGTCTTGATTTCAGGTCAAGGTATTTGGCCAAAGTATTTGCTTCTTATTCTTTCTCACATTCAAAGAGAATGTGTCTGTTCACTCTTCCACATGGCAGCTTTTCTGGTGCCAGAAAACAATGACCATGCCTCTAAATGTTCTCTATCCATGCCACATATACCACATTTCTTCATCTGAACTTTATTTGGCCTATGGAAAGCTAGGAAGGCTCAGGGGAAGCCAGGTGGGCTCCCTCTTCCCAGCGTCCTCCACTTGTATCTGACTACACTCTTTTGATAATAGCCCTCTTCAGATGGTTGTACAGAACTAAGGAAAAATCCTAAAACAACTGTCAGCCCATGAAAAATAAACAAAGGCTACCATCTTCCTTCTGGTTTGATCACTACGTGTGCTATAGAAATAACCAAATTTCTGTGGGCTGATATTAGTGACCCAAGCTCAAAATGTGAAGGAAAATGTTAGTCAGTGTAAAATCTTTCACAGTCTAGCCCCTTCTTCCCTTTCCAGCCTCGAGGGTCATATGTTACCTTGTTCCTTTCTTCTGATCTCCCTTCTTTTTCCAGCCTGCAAGAGTAGCCCATCACTCCTGCTGTGCAGTCCCTGTGTCCTGCACGTTCCTTTAAAATTAACCAGCACTGAGTGAGAATCTAGGTGCCAGGCAGTTTGCTGTTTTAGTCATTGTTTCATTGAATGCTCACAACCCCAGAGGGTAGATACACTTGTTATCCTCGTTTCATAGCTGAGAAAACTGATGTTTAAAGTGGTTAGGTGACATGCTGCCTAAGGTCACACACCTTGTAAGTGGTAGAGAAGGACACAAATCCACCCTCCCCAACACTATGCTTCAGTGTTTGATGCTGAGACGTGAACTTACTGGCTTGTATCCCTGGTCAGACCATGTGCTTCTCTAGGGCGGAGCTCCTACCATCTGAATCCGTATGTCTACATTGCACAAAGTGGGAACTCAGCAAATATTCACTGAATAAATGAATCCTAAGTGGAGTTCCACATTTCTTGTTCTAAACCAAAGAAGGAGGACACAGGCACAAAGAAGTAAAGAAAGAAATGCTTGAACAAAATCATGTTATCTTTCAGCGGTAGGAGGGTGGAACAGAGGTAGGAATATTTCATTTACTCATTGGGACAATTGGATGGGAAAAGAAAAACAGTCAACATCCATTGGGAGGCTCTGAAAACAACGTGATCTTGTTTGGGTAATAAATCCACCTGTGGACGTGTTGGAGCGCATGAGGTATCATTAGATGGCACGAGGTGGTCACAGGGCTATACATTTAAGAAGGGTGGAAATTAGCATGGTGGGCCCAAAACGATTGCCTCAGAAGCATTAATGTTTTTTTTTTTTTTTCAAAGGCTTTGATGGGGCTAAGGTCAAACTATGCATTTGCTGTGCTCTTTAAAAAATAATGAGAACGTCTGGGTTTAAATTCTTCTTTTTTCTTAGGCTATATTAATAAGCCAGTCTCCATTTTGAATGGAGTGTGGCCAGGAATGAGGCTGTGAGGAATGTGGCTCTCTCTATTCAGTAAAGAAGAGGTTAACGGGTCGAAAGACTGGATCAAATAAAACCTCTAAGTGATCCCAGGTTGATCCAAAGTAGTTGATTTGTGAGAAAGAGCACATTTGCCTGACAAGAAGGGCTTGCTCAAAATAGCCTTGTCTCAGTCCTAGCACATTTCCTTGTTGGCTGTCTAGCGCTCTTCTCGTTGGAGCGTTGTGCCGACAGCCCCTGGACGTCCCATTGAATCCTGGCCCTGCAAATGGGCAGTCTGGCGCTCCAGCACCAGACCTGCTGTGTCCTGGCTGTGTGACCTCTGCCGAGCTACCTAAACATTCTGAGCCTCAGTTTACTCATTTGTAAAATGGGACTAAGCTCAGCATTTGGCCATCAAAGACACTGGGGGGGCTTCAGCAAGATAATGACTTTATAGCATGTTGTCAGTCATGCACCTCAGGACCCATAAATGGAAGGTCCTACTGTGATAGTTCCCTCTGGAAATGTGTGCAGATCTGGCTGTCCCCGGATGAGGTCCAGGAGTGAGTTTGGCTGGACGGTCATGGTAGTGCCAGTCAAAGCATGCATAGCAATCATTCAGGGACAGACAATGAGCATCTGGATCAGATATCAGTGTTCAGATATCATGTCTTTAGATTTAGGAAGTGTTTGGTCATCCTACTATGCTTCAATGTAACTGTGCCCATCCTCACAAGGACCCTGCCTTCCTGAGCCTCTGCATGGGTGGGACTGACTGATGGTGGGGGCACTAGGGTAGACTGACGGGGTGACTTAAACCAGGCTTCTTTGGTACCCTCTGTGTGTTTTGCATCCTGCCTCCTGGGGTCACCAAGACATGAAAAGACATGTCCTTCAGCCTGATTTAGGTGGAGAGCACATTGATTATGAGTAGGGCCTCAGGAGTAGACTGTCATCAATTAGAATCTTGCCCCTTTGCTTCCTGTTTGTAAGATGTTGAGCAAGGTGCTTTACTCCCCAAGCCTCAGTTTCCCCTACCTTCAACTGGGGATGAGGAAGAGCATGACGGTGCTTCAAAGGGTAGTTATGAGAATGAAATGAAATACTGTATTTAAAACATGTAGCACAGAGCTTGCCTCACAGTAAATACTCAAAAAAGAATGTTTGTGATCAGCTATTACCCGCAGAGCAGAGGCTGGGAGAGTGAAGAAGAGCCCTCGAGTGTTGGAAGTGAGAAGCCCCAAGCTTGGGTCCCTTTGCTCTGAGGAGAGTTGGGAGGCCTCACCAAAGGGCCCAGAGACATTTCCTCAGCATTTTCTCTTTTGGGGAGCCCCACACCCACCTGTGTGCCAGGACACATCTGTAAGGCTTTCCCTCCAGTGCTCAGGGCCCGGGGAAGTGAGTCTGCCCTCTTCCCTCCACACCCCCACTTGAGTCTAGAGGGTCTTCAAGGTGCCTCATCTACCCCGACACAGGGTGCTCTTCCCATCTTTTCCCTGCAGGCTTGAGGCAGGGGCTGAGGAGTGTGAGGGAGTTCATGGAGATCCACCCTTGTAGATAGAGGGGATGCAGAAGTTCAAAGGGAGGCTAATCCTGCCTTCCAAGAACAGAGATGGGAACAATCCTGTCAGACATGCCCTTTTCTTATTTTGTAGACGAGAAGCACCCTGGGCATCTGTGCTCCCATCTCAGTTAAAACCCATTTTCCCAGTTCCCCTCTTCTGATGGTTAATTTGTAGTGAGAACAAATCACAGGGGTGAGCCCCCCATGGGGCCTGAGTCTCTGACTCAGGATATCATGGCCCTGCCTTCAGGTGGGCACAGTGAGAACCTGCTTTGAGAAATGGACAGCTAGGTGTCCAGCATCTGCACAGGGAGGTGCAGAGTGCTCACAATCTGTGTGCAGTTTCCCAGTTGTGTCTGCTTCTTTGGGCGGCTCCTGGAGCCACATCTCAGCAACAGAGGCATTCAGAGGTCACACATGCAGGTGTGCTCGCGCGCACATGCGCGTACATACACACACACACACACACACACACACACAGAGCCTTCCTGGCCCAGGGAGGTAACGCAAATGAGTGAAGCCAGCCAAGTGTAAGACAAATGAGGGGGGAGTGGGTCTGTGATGACCTGCAAACTTATGACTAGTCCAAAGGGAGAGAATTTTCTAATTTTAGAAACACTTCCGCTGGGTGCAGTCTCCCCATGGTCTGTCTACCCCTGTTTGGCGGTGGCAACGCTCTGTCTGTGCCTACTCATGGTGTGAGGCTGAATGTGGGGGTTGGGCAGCAATGGCCCATGGGCACCACTGGACATCCTAATGAAACTTCCTCCAAAGGGGCTGGGTGGAGAGGAAGAGATGAGCTCAGCCAACCAGCACCTGTGCAGAGCATGCTGCGGCCATAGCCACCGGGCCGTGCTGCCCCTTGGAGTCCCCCGGAGCCTGGTGCACTTGGAACCTCTGACAGCCCCAGATCCCGTCTACAGAGGGGAAGGTGGTCCAGGGAGGAGGCTGCTGGATCGGGAGCTGCCCGGTCCTTGCAGGTCACACTCCAGGTAACCTTGGGTCACATATTTTGCCTAGATTCTAGAGAACACACACTCCTTCCCATGGGGACCAGGGGCCACCTTAGGCCTCCTGGGGTTCTGCAAAGTGATAGCCTCTGTCTCAAGTCTTCTTTCCTCTCTAGGAGCAACGCCCCTATAAATGAGGCCTGGACTTCTCAAAAGAGATTTCAACATAAAAGAGGCTTAAAGGAATGAGGAATTTGCAAATCTTACATGCTGGAAACAGACCAGGAGTTCCGTGACGTTGGAAGAAACTTGAGATTTGCCCAAGAGCACCAAAGCCCCTCTCACTAGCTTCCTGCTTGCCCCCAGCACTCTAGAAAGCTTAAACAAGGTTATTGGAAAGCCTGGCCATTAGAAGGCAATTCATGGCCTATTTTTAGCCTGGATCTTATATCAAAACCAAGCAGGAGGCCCTTCCTTAGCATTAACAGCAGCCCTTTGCACAGAGATAAGTGTTCTGGTTAAGAGGAGCAGTGTGCACGTGTGTACGTGTGTGTGTGTGTGCATCCGCGGCTGCAGAGCCTTCCACGGGCTGAGACTTGTAAACTGTCTTTTGCTAATCTATCACAGGAATAGATACATCTTCAAACAGCTTCCCATCAGGAGGCAGCCTCAGCTCTGGGCAGAGTGTGGCAGGAAGAACATCACTGTGCTCTCTGACAGCTGAAAGGAGGACATTTTACATATTTGGAAACCAAGACCTGGAGAAAGGCAGAGCGGACTCAGGACAACAGTGGCAGACCAGGACTTGAACTCCAGACATGAAAACTCTATTTAGGGTTACCTTCCTCTCCCCAAGATGGGTTGTTGGGGGCCTTGGTGGTCATTCCCTTACATGTAGGTGACAAGGTGGTTCTCACGGAAGCTGCTCCCCACCCAGCGCATTTACTCAGGGCCCTCAGCAGAGCGATTCCAGACCCTTCCTGGTGTCTGCTGGGTGAGGCTTCCTACCCTGGGAAGCAGGGAGCTCTTTTGCCAGAGTCCTGGCCTTTTCAAAAGTCAAAGGATATGGGCTTCCGGCTGGCTGTCCCTCTGACCTGCATTGTGACCTTGGGCAAGGTCACTGCTCCTACTGAGCTCAGGTGCTCTGTTATGTCACAGGAGGGGTGGGATTAGACCTGCAGCAGCACTTCCTGTGCTGACTCACGGCCTTGAAGCTAGAAGAGCCCACTAAGCTGGCTCCCTGGGAATGACACAGGTCCCCACTGAGCTCTGAAATATGTCACGTGGGCTTCTCTCAGAAGGTGTACATCCTTGGTTCCCCTTAGCTGTGCTCTCTGTGCATCCTTGATCCTCCAAAACACCTGGCCAACAGGTCCAGTTATCTCCCCTACAGGTCAGAAAATGCCATCCCAGAGGGGCCAGGTGGCTCTCCCAAGGTCACACATCAGCAAGTGACAGGGCTGGGGCTGGAACCAGCACTGTTTGAGTCTGAGCTGGGGGACATTTCCCACTTGCCAAGACCCATGCGTAAGATTTTGCCCAGTGGTGAGGAAGGACTTGATGGCAGTGAGTGTGTCTTCCTTGTCCCCAAAGGACAGTGGGGCCCAGACTAAGGGCTCAGGATTCAGGATGCCGCCTGCTCACTTCCTCCGCACAGATCTTGGCCATGCAGGTGGAATGGGAGCTGAGCGTTGGGGAAATGAGGAGGCAGAACTCAGGATCGCGGCTGCACTGGGTCTGCTCTAATGTCAGTCAGTCTGTCCTCCCGGCCAGTTGAGCAGCCCGGTGATCAGGCTGGGCGAGGGGGAGGAGCCCAGCACAGGCAACCATTTCTACCTCCAAACCCATAGTGCATTCCTGCAGTCAGGCGACAGAGAGGGGCCTGGGTTTCTGGTAGGTGGGGGGTGGGCCAAGGGAAGCCGGGATCCCCATGTCCAGCCCTCCAGCTCAGCCTGCCCCGAGTGCTGGCAATTGTCTCTCCAGGAAATGGGGCTGTGGTTTGAGTAAAACAAGATGAGCTCCGTTGACCATTTTCGTGACTATACAGTGAGGCGCCCGATTCTCACATTTGCCTGGTCCTTTACACCTTCAGCCCCCACCTCCACCTCACAATAGCCCTCGAGGAGATGGAGCAGACCCCTTCATGTCACACGAGGATACTGAGGGCTCCCGAGGTCGCACGGGTCATGGAGTGCCCAGCAGAGATTCAGCACCAGGCTCCCTGGTCCCAGCCCCAGGCTTATCCACCATACCTGCTGCTGTCCCACAGAGTAGTGCTTCTGGAGGTAGCGGGAAGGGCAGTGAAGGGCAGTTGTGGCCAGATGTGCCCACCTGTGCCTGGGTGGCCTGCTCCCACCCCTCATGTAGCCTGTCTGCTGTGTCCAGCACGCAGGGGACTGCAGCCAGGAGGTGGGGTCTTACCTGCAGCAGTGGCGATGCCCAGGAGCCGGCAGGCGTATTCCAGCCCGGTCCAGAACACCTGCAGCTTCATGGTGCCTGCGTTGAGAAGAGGGTCCCAACAGGTAGGGCAGCAGAGGCTCTGGCCTGAGATGCCCCTGGAAGCTCTTGTGCAGGGGAAGGCTGTGGCTGCCAGCTCAGGGCCCCCGTGCCCGGGGGCCCTGCCTTCCCAAACCAGTGCCAGCCACCACTGCCTGGCCAAGGTGTGAATAGGGCTCACCTTCCCTGCTTGGCCGCCCGTGCCCTTGCCAGGCGCACAGCTTAATCATTACCGTGGAAGATTTCCCCTGCTGCTCTGCGCAGCCCTGGCCTGGCCTGGAGCTGCTGTGGCTCCAGCGCAGCCGCCGGATTAGGGCTGGGCTGGAGGCAGCCTGGAGCTGGCAATTAACCATTTCTGGCTGGGAGGAGGGAGCCAAGGAGCCAGGCCAGGTCCTTCCTTCCTGTGCAGCTCCAAGAAAGTCACACCTGGACCTCAGGCCTGCAGGGTCCAGGAGTGTGTCTGGAGGTGACGATGTGCTTGCAGGTCTGTGTTTGTGTGTGTGTGTGGAAGAGAGGAATGTGTCTTTAAATCAGCAGCAGAAACAACTTTTGAAATGAGTTCCAAGCTTCTGTTCTTCTGCGTATAGGTGGATTAGAAAGTTTCCAGTCTGTGGAGGATTTGGACTCTGACCAGACATACTGAGCTTAGGCCCACGCCACACATGGACCTTCGTTTCTCCCTGACATGCAACCCTGACATGTGATGTGGGAAATTACCAGGATTCTTTGGGAGGAGGGTTGCTATGTCAAAAATTAACCAGGTGACTTTGGGGAAACTCAAAGATACTTTCGAGCCTTAGTAACTTTGGCAGAAACCGAATGAGAGGGTTTGGCTGGATCAGTGGGTCTCCAGGTGTGTTCTGAGAGCTCCAGCCTCTCAAATTAGACAATCATGGGCTTTTATTAATTCTTAATTTACTAACTGATGTAAAGGATTGAATGATACAAAGTTTTAGTTTTCCTTCCAGGCATTTTTCTGAAATCTTTTATCCCTTTGCTCATATGGGATAGACGGCAAAACAACCAAAAAATTCAGGGGAAAAAACCCCCAAAAGCAAATTCTAATAATAATGGAGAACTCAGGCATGGTCTGTCTTGCTCTCATCTTTGGTGAGGGTGCATACACCCTCATATAATGAATAGATTTTTTTTGCTATTAAAATTCTAATTTGATTAATTTGAACAAGAATTCATAGCATTCCATAAAGACCATCATTTTTTTAGTTCACCCTTCTGAATGAGTTTAAGAACTTCTGCGTTCATGTGATCCTTAATATGAAGTTTAAGAATGTATGATTTAACATATTTATTTCTTGGGTTAGCTGACTGTGTTTAATAGCAGACTGTGTTTATCAACTCCAAACTTCCCAGTTTTCCACAGGTCTTCATACGTGTGCACCCTGTCCCCCAAATGCTGGCACCTAGGTCTCCGTGGCACACACTGACCTGCACAGATGTTGCTGCTGGGGGCCGGGTGTCAGAGCCCCATGGCTATATGTCTTTTAGGAACCTGTTCCCTCTGTGCTCTTTGGGAAGCTCTGCCGGCCCCACAGCATCCCTTGCTTCTTCTTTGCCAACAGCAGCTGATTTTGTTGTGTATCTGATGATGTGTGTGTGCTCAGAACACGTGGAGTCCTTCCAGGCCTTGGTTGGTGGGGTCTGTTCAGCCCACCAGTCCTGGTTATGGCTCCCCCTTCCTAGCAACTTTGGTTTAGGAACGAGCCTGTGATTCTGGTCAAAATAGCCAGGAAGGGGCATGTGCTGATGCGCTTCTGGGAAAGTGTCCCTCACTTTTAACAAGAGGCCCAAGGATGGGCTGCACTCCCTCCCTTTGGAAATACCTGTGTCAGGATGGGCAACTGTCTTGTGAGGAGGGGGTCGAGGCAAAGGACATAACCAGCAAATGAAGTCTGCCCAGTGAGACAGCGAGCAATGCTGAGCACCAGATGTCGTTATGGAGGGGCTAAAGGTACCCGTTCCTTACTGTTAAGCCAGCTGACTTAGGTTTCGGTTACAGCTAAAAGCATTTTGCTGACATGGTGGGTAGTGCCTGACCTGAGTTCTCTCCACAGCCTTTTCCTCAGGAAGCACCTTCCTGTGCACTGGGCTCAGCGTGGGGGAGACAGAGAACAACAGAGGCTGAGGGTGAGGGGTGTTCTTCCATTCCTGAGAGTGCCCCTGCTTCACTGGGGCTGCCTTCTAAGAGAGCTGGAAGAGGGGGCCATTGGGCTGGTGGTGGAAGGATCGTAGGGCTTGTGGCAAAAGCAAAACGTGGAGGAACCCAAGAGAGAGCCCCTCTTGAAGAAACTGCAAAGAAGACTCTGGCCGAGTTTCTGATCCCTCTTACTACCATTCAGCCATTTGTGTAGCTCCATGGGGAAAGGAGAAATCTGGCTGTGCAGACAAGTCCTTTGAATCTCTCAGAATTCAGAGAAAGGACTGCCAGGACCTGGGGGCCAGAGACCCTAAAATAGAAGCTGGCGGAGAAGGTGGTGAAGCTCTCAGACATTCAAGTCTGACCTTCAGTCACTAATGGCCCAGAGGAAGAAGAGAAGGGACATTTCCCAGAGAACTCAGTGGACTGCCCAGGGAGCTTGTGAAAGGCTGAGAAGGGGGCAGAATGAGGGAAGGACAGAGAACTGTGGACAGCTGTGAGGAACCTTCATAGAGCGTGGAAAAGTACTCCGAGTAACAAAACGGGAGTCAGATTACACAGCACAGGAAGCAGAGTGCCAGGGGCCCTGCTGCTCCGGACAATGGTGTGACGTGGATGTTCCACAGAGAAAGCACGGTTTCAACTTCTGTTGCATTCTAAGGAGTCCAAGCTTGTACTAGTGGGTGGAAGTTATGGGGGGAAGCTTTTAACTCGGATAGGAGAAGGTGTTCTAACAATCAGTTGTTCCCCCACTGCTAGGATGGCTGTTGTGGGAGGTCAGGAGGGCCGGGGGGCACACTGTGGGCAGTTCTCAAGCACTGATTGGACAATTCTGACCCGGGAGTCTGTGGTTCTAGACAGCTAGGATTCCTGAAAGAATGGAGACGAGTGCTCTGAGAAGTGCCAGGGACGCCACCTAGAATACAGAGGAAGAGAGCCGGGGTTTCCTACCTTGTCTGGTTCCTCTTCTGCCCATCTGCCCACGGTCCCTGGATGCCCGGCCCGGGCAGAGAGCAGTGTGGGGAGGGGAAGGGCAGGGTGCCAGGCTCAGCTCTGCAGTTACCAGCTGTGTGGCCTGGGGCATTCCTTACCCTCTCTCAGTCCTAACCTCCTTATCTGTAAAATGGGTCTACAAGGTGTCTTACTGGGTTAGAAGTACTGTTTCAGAAACATTCATAGAGCAGATGCCAGGAGATGGGAGCTAATATTATAAATGAACAAAGAAAACTTGACTGCACTGTGGCCAACACAAGATAGGTTTTGTTACCATAGAATTCCACCCATTGAACCAACAACACCCCAAACTGGGGGCATAGCCTGGCCCCAACCTCCTGGGGAACCAGGGTGAAGGGGGTAGCTGTTCTTTGGGATGACAGGGCTCATCTGGAGCTTTATTTACTATATTGTTTCATTTCATCGTACACCAACGGGAGTCCTTGTGTGTTGCAGCCATAGGAAGGCAGCTTGACTCAATAAACTTACAATAGTCCAAGCCCCTTGGTAATAAAATGTCCTGCCTACAGGGCTGTGAAAATTACTGATGACGTCAGCGACAGTCTAAGATCTAGTGTTTGCTCAACAGTAACTGCATTCTGGGTGCTGTGCTCACTGCTCTATATGCAAGTCTATTCTTCTCATTTACATTCTACAGATGAGGAAGCAGAGTCACATTTGGTTAAGTGCATTTGCTCAAGCTCACACATAACGGGAGGGGACTACGACTCCAGTGATCTCAGCTCGGCCCCTCTGCTGTCCCCTCTGGTTTTACAGGTGCCTCCATCATAAAGCTGCCCCGTGAGAGGAGACCTTCCTTGACAGGAGCCCTGGGGCAGATCATTCAGGAGGGCTTCAGGTGGAAATTGGGTGTTGTCTTCCTCACTGTTCCTAGATCTGAGGAGGCAGTGGTGGACTTGGGGAAGCTCTCCACCGTGGTCTCCTGATGGTGGTCCGTGGGAATGAATGCTTCCAGTGGCAGGGCTGCAGCTCTCCCTCAGCCTTGTCTAGAGCTTCTGTGTGTTGCTATAAATGGACGCTTCACAGATACTCCCCACCATATGGGATGGCCATAAATTGTGCACCATTAACAGCAGCACAAAAATTCCATGGCTCTGGGGAGTGTGAGAAGTCAGGAAAAAGTGAAATGTGGATATATGCTAATCTTCATCTGTTGGGGGTGAGGAAGCTTCCACAACATAGTAGGAAGCTCATGGGCATAGCTCAAAGCAAGTGCCTGGCCTCGGAGATAAATCCCTGGAGCTGGCCTAAGCCTTTGACCTCTTCAGATCCTTCTGTCACCTCACCCCTCGTCTCAGTGTCTGCAGAAGAAAATAGAGACCCTCAGGCCTTCCCCGCCAAACCGCTTGTGTTCCTCCTAATTGCACCCTCTCCCTCACCTGTACTATCCTTCCAATGGAGGAAGAGGGGTTAATCCTTGCACTTGTGCTTTCAATCGCTGTCCTTGTGTGTCCTCTGGGACCTGGACCTACGTCTTTCAACTTTTCCCTCCACCTGTCCCTTCTACTCATCTACAGCCCAAAGCAAAGCTTTCCTGCAAGACACTGCTTCTCCCTGCTAACTGCGCATGGTCTCTCCTCCCTTCATCACCTAGACTTTTGAAAGTGGTCTAAATTTACCACTCTCTCCCATTACTTCTTTTTTTTCTGTCCCCTTGTCAGTCTATTAAAATGTGGCTTCTACCTGCTTCCACGTCACTATGACCATGCAGGCCTGGCAGCCGACCACCAGATCCAGTGGCCTAATTTTTGTGCTCATTCAGCTCCAACTTTTAGACTTTTTGGCATTTGAAACTGTTAACTGTTCCTTCTGGAAAAGCTCCCTGTGACATTATACATGGTAATCATCCATGTGAACTACATGCATTAGGGTTTGCTTTCCTTCTATTTTCTGTGTGTCCTTTACTGAGTCCTCTTTCTTTGCTGTTTCCCTACTGGTGATTTGTGGTTGGCAGCCTCCAGATGGTCCCAGTGACCCCCTCTCCTGGTATTCACACCTTTGTGTGGTTTCCTACCACACTGTAGCAAGGTTGGTCTGTGTGACTGAATACAACAGACGTGGTAGCATGTCAATTCCAACATTAGGTTATAAAAGGCACTACCTTGGTCACTTTCTATATCTTAGGGAAGCCAGTTTCCATGTCTTGAGGAACCCTACTGAGAGGCCTGCACAGTGAGGAAATGACATCTCCTGCCAACAGCAGCCATGTGAGTGTACTTGAAAGCAAGTGCCTAGCCCCAGTCGACCCTTCAGATGACTGCAGTCCCAGCTGACAGCTTGACTGTAATCTTATGAGAGACTCTGGGCCAGACCCACCCAGTTGTTCATTGTCTCAAGTTGCTAAGTTTTAGGGTAGTCTGTTACTCAGCAGTAGTGAACTAATACATCAATTGGAACCCTCTTTTCTCTCATCCACTCTCCACTTTTTCTGGTTATTCTCTAATTCCATGGCTTGAGTGTTATCAGGATAGGGATAATTCCCAGTAAAGGCCTCTGGCCCCACCCCACTTCCCTTAGCTACAGAGCTAAATTCCACCTGTCTATTGGTCACCTCTGTATCAAACTCAGTATGTCCGAAATTGAACCTAGTCTTTCCACTCAGTTCCTTCCCTTTTTTCTGAGTTTTACATCTTGGCTACTAGCTTCATTTGTACCATAGTTACCAAAGCCAGAAACATAAAAATTGATTTTGACAACACCTCTCTTTCCCCAGTTCTGCCAATTCTACCTTATAATTGTTTCTCATCTGACTCCTCTTGTCTGCTCCTCCTAGCCCTCTTTGAGCTTAGCCCTCATTGTTTCTTGCTCAGATCACTGCCACAGCAGGGTCTCCTAGCCTCCAATTTCACCCCTCTCCAATCAACCCTCCATCCTGTGCCTGAGTTGTTTGTGGAGAATGCAGATCTTGACAAGTTACATCCCTGCTCAGTATTTTCAAAGACTTTCCATTGCCTGAAGAATGAAGTCTGCATTCCTTAATTCAGAATCCAGAGCTTCTGTAAACTGCCCCACGCTGTGTCTCCACCTGTCTTGTCTCTGTCCCCTCCTTTCTCTTTCTCCAGACTGGCTGGGCTGTCACCTCAGCCCCATCCGACACACACCTTCATGCTGCCCTTCCTCATGTGGTTCTCTCCTAGTGTCTTGCTTCCTTCTAATGCAATAGTCTCTCCTCCTCATCACCATCACACTTATTATTCAAAGTCCAGGTGAATGGCACTTCCTTGACGAGTTGTTTTGATCTCCACAGTTAGTTGATTACCTCTCCTCCCAGCCCCCTGCCCCCATCACATTGTATTTGAGTTTCTTAAGTTATTGTTGGCATCTTCCACCAGCTGGTGAGATTTGTGGACTCAGGGATAGCGGATGCCTAAATGAAAGAAGGAGTCTTGTCCAAGGGGACACTTTATTAATATTTTAGTTCTTTAGGATCAATTTACCCAAAGCACAGGAAGTAGGCAAAGCCACGTTTATAACAGTGTAACAAGGTGCAACGAATATATTTTCAGGCAAATTCATCTTTGCCCCTCACCTCTCCCTCCTTCTCTGAGTTTGGTGAAATCCATGTTTGCTCCCTTGCAGTGCAGGTGGGACCCAGAATCTGTGCAGGGCCTGTGTTATTGCACAAGGTTGTGTTAATGATTGCCCTGCGTGTTTTAGCTCACAGGGAGGCAGAGCTGCCCAGGGTCCACCAGGCGTTGGTCTGGGTGGGGTGGGTGAGCTCCCTGCTCTGGAATGGGACAGGGAGGGGCTACTGAACTGCAGCTCAGATAAGGCCCTTAGCAGGTGTCATTTTGCCATCCTGGTTCCCAAAGACGGGATGGTGCAGTGGTCTTCCGGCCAGGTCACCTGGGGGCGAATTCCAACTTGCCTCTAAATGTCAGTGTGAGCTTGAATAAATCACATCTCTTCGGCACTGGTTTTTCCGTATTTATAATGAGGCAGTTGGACCCTTCAGATCCTCTGAGATATTGAGGGTGATGTCTTTATAGCCTTGAACTCCATTTCTTGAAAGAGAAGACTGACAGGGTGAGGGATTGTCACATCATGTGAGGGTCTGACACGGGGACCACCTGCTTTGCTGAGCAAGCCTCATAGGACATGGGCAGAGGGCCCTGCTGGTGTAGCTCAGGCTCCTGGGACGACCTGTCGAGACACAGATTTAAGGTGTGGGGCCATGGGTGGTTTTAAACATTCCATGGGCTTAGCCCTCTTGATGACCGCAGATTTCTGGAAATTAGTCTCTGACATCAGTCCTCCCAGGGGACACAGCGAGACTAAATACCTGTCTAGGTTTGTAGCATTTAGGAGGTTAAATCCCCAACTCTCCCAGGGGTGGATTTTAACATGTGGATGAAACAATATTTTAGTCAAAGTCACCAAATTTCCCTGGACAGGGTCCTCCTCTGCTGTTGCTGTGAGGAAGGGGTTTCCTCATCAATCAGAGCCTCAGTGGGGCTCAGGAGAAAGAAAGCAGGCTCCTTCACAAGGGTCCTGGCTGTGCTCTCCCAGCAAACCACACTGACCCTGGAATGCAGGGCTGGGGTGAAACTAGGCAGGGGAAGCTGCCTAGTTTCCCATTCCACGTCAGTGCTTTTGATGATAATATCTCTGAACATTTTGATTTTTTTGTTTAATTCTGAAAAGATGTCTAAGTCTCTGTCAGGAAAAATGAGAATTCTGTAGGTGAATTTTGTTCAGAAGTCATTTGTAACTTCCTTAAGTGTTAAAATCATGTTTTATTCATTTGGTTCTGTTCATTCACCCGCCATGACCCAATTGCTAATCCACGCAGCAAAATACATAAATTTTCTGATATGACTGAAAAAAAAAGTCTAGTTTAGAAAACACAAGGACTTCCAGATGAATGTGGCTATTTAGCAATAAGCATTTGGCTCCTCCCGCCAAAATGGAGCATGAGAGTTTAAAAAGTGTTCACTCCAAGAAGACAAGATAAGCACAGACAAGAGAATTCAAGTGAAGGACATGGAGGAGTGGCAACGGCCTTCGCAGAGCATGGGAAGGTTTGGCTACTTGCCTGCAGTGGGTTTCTCCTGTGAGCAGGGAGCGCTTTACCCTGTAAACCCCTGAGGGGCTCAGCACCTAGGGACACCAAGAACCAAGAAGTAGGGGTCAGGCTTGCACCTAAAAATGACAGGGGGATAGTTGAAAGTCTGTAAACAGAGCAGTTGGACACTCAGGTCCTTCCCCCACCCGACTCCATCTGGGGGCCCCCATCCCTCCTCTCCACTCTGCCCTTCCCCTGTTCTCCCATCCAGTGGAGACCAGGGGTTTACTCTCCAGATGAACTGAGCGGGGATGTGTCAGGTTCTAGGAGGCTAGGCCAAGCAGAGGACAGAAGATAGGGACTAAATTCAGACTCCTGCTGAACTGTGGGCTCTTCAGAACTCCCCCTGCCCTGTCTCCAGATCAGCAGAGGCTGACATGTATCTCCAGGCAGGCGGTTGGAGGACTCTTCCTGGAGAGTGTGAATAGCCCCAGAGAAGACGTGGATGCTAACCTATGGGGGACCAAAAATCTGATGACCCTCTGATGAAACCCACAAGTCTTTGAAATCTCCGTCTCCTTACTCACTCATAACACTTCCAATCAGTTTTTTGGTACCTCGTCCTAGGTATAAGGACAGCCCACGGGCACCAGGTGTTTGAGGCAAGTCTCCAACATGACAGAAAGAGCCCAAAACAAACAGAAAAAGAGGACCCAGAGAGGAGGTGCAGACAACGTAGGACAATAGAAAACGTAAAATAATAAACCCTATCATTACTATCTTGAGAGATATATCATATGTTCCATCTGTAAAACAAGGACAATAGAAAAAATAACCAGAGCACAAGAATCTCAAAATGAAAAACAAACAAAACCCAAACAAAATAAAAACAAGTCTCCAGAAGAATTACGTTTTAGGAAGATGGGAGGAGAAGTAGTGATGGGGAAGTCAAAAGTTAATGCCTACAGCTAATCAATCAAAAATTGCCACATGAATATTTTGCCAAAAGATATGAAAGTGAGTATCAGAAGATTTGCTAGAAGAGTTGACAATGTTTGTCTTTGGGGAGTGGAATTTGTGAAATAGGGACCAGCTTTTGTTGTTTTTGTTTTTATTTTTTGCATTAAGACTTTTATTATTTCTTGACTTTTTAAGCTTTGTGCATGTATTACTTTGACAAAAATAAAAATGAATTTTAAAAAAGGAAACAGGGATAAAAATTAAGAAAGTACCCCCTTCCAGATGTTAACATGTTAGAGTATGTCCTTCTAGATATACTGTTATGCATCTACAGAAGAATGTATTTTATTACCACAAAAGAATTATAACATGCATGTTGCTAAATAGCTGTTGGTTTTTTTAACCTAAAAATATACTTGAATTTTCCACCTGCCAACAAAAACACACGCTGTAGAGTCCTTACAAATGGAAAGCCTACTGCTTGGTACTCCGGAAGAGAAGGAAGCTGTATATAGTTAACTATAAAAGCTGCATAAATTGAGTGCCATGGGAGAGAAACACGGGCTGAGCTGATTCAGGAAGTGGTTTCGAGGAAGTACTCCAAGCCATGAATATTGAGACCTCAGTTTTGGAGAAGACAAAATGGTCCAGGACCATGCCAGCCCCATGCCATCCACAGCTGTAGAAGCACAGGCCTAGGCCTTGCTGGAAGGCTGGGCCCACATCAGCCACGGCTGTAGCCCACGTAGAGGCCAAGGGACAGGGCTATGCTTGGTTACAGGGAGCTCTGTCCCTGGCTGGGAAGGCGGGTGAGTGGGGCTAGGTGCCTCTGCCATCTCAGTGATGATATTCACCATGTGCCTCACCACACTGGACCCAAATCTTTCTTTCTTTGCTGGCAAGTTTCCAGCAATTCTAACACTGTGAGCTGCATAATGATGAGCTGAGCTGCCTTGAGCCTGGTGATGTCCCATCACTGGTGGTTTCTGGGGAGATGCTGTGTTGCGGCAGGGGGGACACCTATGTGATCTTCCGCTTGGGATGAAGTCCCTCACTCTGACTGCCTCCCTTGTCAGCTCCTTACTGTATGTTCTCAACTTGAAAAGCCAGTCTCACTTTTCCTCTGTTTTCTTTTCCTGTGATGCCTCACCCCTCTGCTCCTTCCACCTACAGTTTCTGCCTGTATAACTCCCACCTGTTTTATCTGGTCCAAAAGTCTACTTGAAATGGGGTTCTGGAAACTTTGGGACTGAGGGGACAGCACCAGGGCACAAACACAGGACAGGGGCAGCACATAGGACATAGAGCCACAAAATTCCTGGCTGCAACAGGGTCCTGATTACTGTGTGTGTGTGGGGAACTCAGGTACGTAGTTCTCCTTACTGGACCCAGTGGGAGCCATTGTTATAACTAAATCACACCTAATAAATTTTAGTTCCACTAATTGTTCCCATCCCTTCTGTATAAATTTCCTATTGCTCCTGTAACAAATTCCCACACATTTAGTGGCTTAAAATGACACAAATTTATTATCTCACAGTTTTGGAGGTCAGAAGTCCCACACAGGTCTCACTGGGTTCAAATCAAGGTGCCGCCAGGGCTGCGTTCCTCTAGGGCGCCTCTGTGGGAGGAACCGTGTCCTTGCCTTTTCAGGTTGTTGGCAGAGTTTAGTTTCTTGTGGCTGCAGGCCTAAGAGCCCTGTTTCCTTGCTGGCTGTCAGCTGAGGGCTGTTCCCAGCTTCTAGAAGGCACTTACATTCCTTAGTTTGAGGCCCCCTTTCCTCATCTTCAAAGCCATCAAATGTGGCGGGTCCCTCTCACCTTCGATTCTCTCTTTTACCTCCACTCTCTCCCAGATGGGAAAGTGGCTCCACTGTGATGGCATGGGCACACCTGGATAACTCCTGATAGTCTCCCTATCCTAAGGTCAGCTCATTAGCAACTTAATTCCATCTGCAACCTTACTCTCCTTTTCCACGTAACACTCACAGGTCCCAGGGGTTAGCACATGGACATTATTGGGGGCCGTCATGCCATCTGCTATACCCTCCATCCTTCTTCTGCAGATCTCACAGATTAGGGTGGGGAACCTAAGCAAAAGAAGTTGGGGTA
This sequence comes from Diceros bicornis minor, assembly GCF_020826845.1. Taxonomy (NCBI): domain Eukaryota; kingdom Metazoa; phylum Chordata; class Mammalia; order Perissodactyla; family Rhinocerotidae; genus Diceros; species Diceros bicornis. The sequence goes on along the minus strand of NC_080745.1, from coordinate 16,651,570 downwards.
TTTTATTTAGCTTTGCAGAGAATCCTCCTGTTGAAGGAAAAGCTGCAATTGAGGGAAAGGTAGAAAGCAGCAGCATTCGGACCAGAGGTTCTCAAAGGATGCTCTCTGGACCAGCAGCATCAGCATACCTGGCAATTTGTTAGAGGCACAAACTCTGGGACCCCAAACAGTCCTACTGAATTAGAAACTGTGGGGGTGGGGCCAGCAATCTGGGGTTTAATAAGCCCTTCAGGTGACTCCCATGAGATCCCCTGCTCCAGGACACGCATCCTTCCCTGCCTCACTGTGGTCCTGGGCTGGCCCATCAGGGTCCATCTGCACTGTGCTCAGCCACCGAGGGCTTCTTTTTAGGCTGCCTGTGCCTCCCAGCCACTCTGGGGCCTTCCTGGGGAACTGGGCACCTGATTTCCTCAAAAGTCAGGCTGCTAATGTTCTGCAAAGGAAACACAACCCAGAAAATCAACCAGGAAGAACTGAAAATCCTCTGGCAGGGTCTTCTGGGAAGGCTTGCTGGGAGCCAGCTGGGCTCACGGCTCAGACAGGGATGCGGGAAGTCAGGACTGCGGGGGAAGAGCCTCAGAGACAGCTCCAGTGCAGGACACAGGCGACCTGAGCTCTGCAGTGTTGCCACAGGGGTTCTCTGTGTGCGAGGTGTTTGAAGAGCAGGGGAAACCAGAGATCTTGACCCTAGAGAATGGTGCTGGTAGAACCTGGTGGGGTGAACAAGCACCCAGGTGCTGGGATCTTTCGACTTTTCTGAGAAACCCAGACTCGCTCTTTCCCTGAGTGTCACCTAAGACATTGGGTTTTATACTCGCTGCTCATAGGAATCACCTGGGGAGGTTTTAAAAATCCTGATGCCCTGGTTGCACCTCAGATCAATTCAGTCAGAATGTCTGGCGGGGGGACCCAGGCTCAGTACCCTCTTTAAAGCTCCCAGGTAACTTTAATATGCAGGTAATGTTGAGAATCACTGGTCTAACACAGTGGCTCTTCATCCCGACTGTACGTTAAAATCAACTGGGAAACCAACAAGAAAATAGCAGGACGCGCAGTACCGTATACCAGCCTCTGGGGAGGCCAGCCTGGGCGTTGCAGGCGTTAGAACTCCCCAGGTGACGCTAATAAGGCACAGCCAGGATGAAACCCCTGGTCTAATGGGAGCGGTGCTGTCTCCTGCTGTCTGTGTGTGATCTAGAGGTTCAGCTCTGTCCACCAACTGTGGGGCAGGGTCCTCACCTTTTAATTTCAAATTGTGAAGCACCTGGCCCAGCCTTGGCACAAGGCAGTGCTCAGTGAATGTTCCTTTGTCCTCTGTTAAACTGGCTCTTATTTGTGTCCAGCAAGGAAACCTATAACAGAAGAAAGGCTTGGGCCCCACGTATGCGACCTGAGAGGTATCCCCGAGGTGACCATATACATCGGAGGCTGGCTTTAGTCAGAGCTCTTTTTGTCTTTTTTCTTAATGAAAACCTAGTGCTCATATTTTGATGGATTGAAAAATGATTTCCCTCATCTTCCCTTCTCTGTCTTTCTCCTCCAGCAGCTATGTATAATGCACAGAAAAGCTGACTACTCCTCAGTGCTTGCAGGTATGACAACACGGCATCCACACGAACCTTCCAGGTCCCCGTCTGGGGAAGGAGGGTGAAGCAGCAGTGGGTGGAAGCTTAGCTCTCAGCCTTCCTCTCTTCCTGACAGGCAGCTGGGGTGTCTCACAAGTTATTCTCTCTGCAGCTGTCAGCCCCCAGGGTTCATATAGCTGCCAAAATCAGTGGACCATTTTCTTTCAGCTACAGACACCCGGAGTATCCTGTAGTGTGGTTGATAAAAGTAGGGTTGGCAGGCTGTTCAGGGTTCAGCTGTTTTCTAACTGTGTGACCCTAGGCAAGTTACTTAGTCTCTCTGAGCCTTGGTCACCTCATCTGATTTTAGTGAGTACAGATTTTAGTTCATGACATTCAAGTATAAGAATTGTCACATTTCTCCAAAGTAGATAATCTGTCCCAGCTTCTAATGAATAAGCTGGTGGATGACACATTCTGTCCAGTCGGAGGACCTCCTTCTCCATAGGGTTGAGCAAGAGTCTCAGGGGATTTAAATGGCCCAGACACTCAGAAGAGGCCCTCTGGTATTCATTCCACATTGATCTCCACTGAAATTCTCTTTGTTCAAATCTACAGGTTCCTTGAAGTCACATGGTTCTGAATCATCTGTATCATGTGATGGGGGTGGTGGCAGAGTGCAAGAATGGCCACAATCCTTCTCTCCTTCCTGTATCCACACTCTTTGCAATGTGACATTGCAGCTCCTTCCCTTGCCCTGGAACCTGGCCTGGCCTGTGTCTTGCTTTGGCCAGTGGAGGGCAGTGGAAGTGGAAGTGGGCCAGCTCTGAGCCTCAAGGCCTCACATGCTTCCGTGCTCTCTCTTTCTCTGAACTCACCCAGCTACCATTGGAATGAGTCCAGGCCAGTCTGCGGGAGGATAGGACCATCCCAGACCAGCCAGCCCCAGCTGACCCAGCAATAGAAGAGAAAACTGTGTAGTTGAGCCCAGCTCAAGTTGCCAACCCACAGAATTGTGGGATAATAAGTGGTTGTCTTCTAAGTAACTTAGTGTTGGATGTTAGTTAGTCAAAGCTGACATGGAGGCCTTCCCCACTCTGGGACTGCACAGATACAGCTGCTGCTACTTGTTGAAAGAACTCCAACTCATGCTCAGACTCGGGAGGAATGTCCCCCCTCCACTCTTTCTGCAAGATCCCCAGTTCCCTCTCAGCCCAGCCACTTTCAGCAAACTCAAGTCTGTGCAGGTGACGTCTTTCTTCTGGGCACTGCAGTTTTCGCTGTGGTTCCTGGAGCATGTTGCACTCACTGTGGAGGGGATCCTAGGTCAGAACACACAGAGCAGCCACTCTCTCACGGTGAGGGGCATCCTGTCATTTCATTCTCTGTAGCCCTAAGAGCAAGGAAAACAAAGTACCATCTCTATAGACAAAACGGCACTGGAGCCTGCCAGGACCCAATAAGTGAGGGTGAACTAATGCATGTGGGGTGCGTAGCACAGGGCTGGGCACGTGGTTACTGTGAAATGGTGGGGGAGGAGGCTGTCATCAGTAGCACTTTGCTCTGTGCACACTGAGATTGTTCTAGTCTTCCGCTTGGGGCCTGCCCCATGTTGCAGCCGCAGAGACAGGCAGGATTGTCTCTCGCGGATGCCCAGCAAGGAATGAGCTGGGACCAGGGATTCCTGCTCTCCCCAGCTTAAGGGGCTGTGCCCAAACTAGCTTCCTTTAGAAGAGGCCCCAGACTCTCCAGATGCAGGGCAGCTCCCATTTCCCAGCACTCGTCTAAGCAGCTGGCACATGTGCTCAAAACAATTTTTCCCCCCACGCAAACTACTCTCCCACTGGTCCCGTCAAAGGGAGAGTAGTGGGGGCTGAGTCCGTCTTGGTGCATCCCAGCCTATTGTTCCAAGGGATGTCCTGAGATAATGAGTGACTTTTGCTCCTGCTGACCCTTCTGCTCACGAGGTGCAGCCTGTGCTATGTGACAGCCCTGATGCTCCCTGAGCCTGTGGGATTCAGACGTCCTCCCAGGGCCTCTTTTGGTCCGGGTCCCCTGGGTGTTGGGAGGGACCTGGAGTGACAGGACTCATGGAGCAGAGTGGAGCTGCCATTCAGGATGGCTGTGGGCCCTTCCAGTGGGGTTGTTCCATTTTTCTTGTCCCAGGAGCTTGGGGGGTGTGTGTGCTCCTAGGGAATTTGCCTTGCCTTCTTCCAAGGAAGTTTCTCACGCCCCACAGTTTCTAGTCCTGCCTGATGTCCCTTTCTGATCAGCATTTTTTGCTTCCCTTCTTTGGGACGACCATGGCATAATAAAGTATTTCATACGTCTTCTGAAGGGGGTCTCACGTCTGAGTCCATCTATTGACAAGTAAACGTTTTATTCCTGCTGAATGAGTCATCTGGGACTCAAGTGTCAGTTTCTTTGAGCAGATTTGTTAACAATGATCTCAAAATAAAATTGCCCATTTGAGGAACAGCCAGTACTGCCCTTAATAGACCTTGGCGGGCCTGTCAGGGCCGAGGACTGGCCTGGGGGTGACTGGCTTGAGGCCTGCTTTCCTCACATAAACCCTGGGCCTTGCTGATCTCATCTGTGTGATGAAGTGAGAGGGCCTAGCTCTGACACCCTGAGATTGTAAAAAGAGTTCTTCCAATCTCCACCTAGCTCTTGCTGAAGTCCTCACAGGTCTTCATCCCTAAGAGTTCAAGATCTGACCATGTGTAACTCTTAGCCGGGAAAGCACCTTCTTGCACATTGTTTTATTTTCAGACCGTGGAATGCCGGCGTATAGAGAGCTGGGATTTATACCCCTAACGTTGGCTGCTGTGTGGTACTTGTTGGATTTTGCGATATGAATTACCCCTGTGAATGTGTCCTGCTCCAGGACACCTGTTATTTATTGTTTGAAGTTGAGATACGTGGAGGATCAGGTGTGGGACACTGAGCAGGTCTGGCTAGGGACAGTTTACAGGCCCTGTATTATTGTCCCCTGTTCTTCATCCACTCACATGGGTTCCAGTTGTTTTGAAAATGAGCAATGGCCCATAAACATGAGTGTGAAGCCCGGGTGAGCTGCTTTTGGCCTTGCCATCCTCCCCAGCACTGGTCTGTGGTGTGCACAGGAGTGGTGGGGTGGAAGGGGAAGGAAAGTGCTGGGACTGACCCTCAGACTCCCTAGATCTGAGAGTGACACATCACCAAGCTTACTAGACAGGCTGCCAGTCCCCTCTCACCTCTCTTTCTGTGGAAAGAAACATAAAGACAGTCAGAAATTTGTGGAGACTACCTTTGACAATGCCTTAAATCGCCGGTAAGGTATAGAGTACACAGGCTGGTGTATACAACCCTGTACAAAAACGTGTGCTATAAATGAATAATGCACAGAGCAATGTCAGCATGCAATAAACATATATGCAGGATGCAGTCTGACATCCTATGATTATGTGATTACATAAAAGAGAGCAAAAGACCACTTCACACCCATTCGGATGGCTATTACTAGAAAAATGGAAAGTAACGGGTATTGGAGAGGATGTGGAGAAATTGGAACCCTTGTGCACTGCTGGTGAGAATGTAACATGGAGCAGTCACTTCGGAAAACAGCTTGGCAGTCCCTCAAAAAGCTAGACACAGAATTACCATATGATCCGGAAATTCTGCTTCTAGGTGAAGCTAAATGAAATAGGCCAGACACAAAAGGACAAATACTGTATGATTCCACTTGTGTGAGGTACCTAGAACAGGCAAATTCACAGAGACGGGAAGTAAAATAGAGATTCCCAAGGTCTGGGTGGCTGAGGGGAATGGGGAGTTGTTGTTTAATGGGTACAGAGTTTCTATCTGGGAAGATGAAAAAGTTCTGGAGATGGATAGTGGTGATGGTTGCACAACATTGTGAATGTACTTAATGCCACTTAAAAATGGTTGAAATGGTAAATTCTAGGTATATTTTGCTACAATAAAAGAGAGCAAAAGCACCTATGGCTGATTCAGCTCACTGACCCCGCCCTGCTGTGGATGCCAGCAGGTCCCACCTGTGCTTCACCGTGGCCCTGTGGAGGGCAGAGCTGAGACGTCGATCCCATTTTACAAACGAGTCAACAAAGGCACGGGGAATTTGCCCAGGGTCTGTTATTCTCCTTTAGTTTCTTCATAGCACATCCATACATGTTCTCATTTGTATGTCTCCCCTCCACTGGGGTATGCGTTTTCTTAGTGCAGGGACTTTGTGGGGCTACACTCCAGTATTCCCAGGGCCTGGCACACGAAAGACATTTATACTGAATGAAGAAGCAAACTACACTATTCATCAAGGCTGATCCTCGAGCTGGCAGGGAGCAGACACAGAACATGATCTCTTCCTTCTGGCTCCAGCTCCCCATGTTCTCCACCTCAGGCTGCCTGGATGGGCGAGTGGGGACCCCATAAACGTGAAGGCCCTTCACGCTGCAAATCAGGATGAATGATCTCCAAAGAGCTGCACTCTGAGCAATAGGGGCCTCTTTTGATGTCACCTCATTGTCACCTAGCTTGATGTCACCTCATTTGGAGTCACCTCATTTTTTTGGCTGGAACTCTTCCTAGCCTCCTGCCCCACCCTACCTTGACCCTGTGCCAGCACACCCCAGTACTTGGACTGGTGTGCCCTCTTCTCTTCCTTTGCTCCCGCTGGACCTAGGCTGTTTTGCCTCTGTAGTTCTGGGCCAGAGTGGGAAGCTCACCTGTCCCTCTCAGGGTGGCAGAGAGCACATTTGGGAAGGAGGTGACAGCTGACTCCAGGCTGAGCCCTCAGCAGCCTTCTCCTCCCTAGTGGTTCCTCCCCACCCCCAGAGCTCCCTGGGGCTGCCATTTCACCTTTGCTTCTCATCTCCCTCCCCAGCACAGCGTATGCCTGCCCTGTCAGGGTTGGCCATAAATCAAGTCGCCCCTTGTTGAACGGGCAAATGCTGCCCCTAGTAGACCTGGGTCCCACTCCTGTTTTTTGGGTGTGTCAGGGTTGTGGGACCAGCCTGGGAGTGACAAGCTTGGGACCTGCTCACCTCATATAAACCCTGGGCCATGATGATCTTATCTGTATGATGAGGTGAGAGGGTCTGAAGATCACAAACATCCTCTAGCTCTGACACCCTGAGAGTATAAAATGAGGTGAAGCTTGCTGAGCAGGTTGCTGATCTGCTAGCCAAGGACACGGACACCTTTCCTCCAGGTCTTGCTTAGCCGACATCCTGTGTGGAGGGTCATGGGGCACCGCCAGTTACTTCTGCCTCAAAATAGCTCAAAGGGCCTCATCTTTTCTCAATCCTGGTCCTCAGTTTTAGCCTCCTTCTGAGACTTCTAACTTGTCTGATGACATCAGCCTCTACAGATCCCTCAGGCTTCTAGTTTTCCTTCAGTCCTTCCCAGGACAGCATAGGCCCTGCTCTTCCTACTTCCCAGGCATTGCTCTCATCTGCCTCCTTCTTCCCACCCCTGTGGCTGTGGCTGACACCAGGGCCTGCCTGTTTATCCTCTAACGTGTGCCACTGACTTCTAGCTCATCTCTCTGCCTCATGCATCTCCTTTTACCATTCCAGCCACTGCACTACAGCCAGAGGGGTCATTCAGAGACACAGAATGAACCATGTCACTCCTCAGTGTAAAATTTCAACAGTTCCTGCAGGGTACATATGCAACCCTCACCAGGCTCTGGGGCAATAGTATGCTGGCTGGTAAATGTTTAACAACAGCCATCCAGGAAAAAAGCCCTTATTTATAGTGTCTGCCAATTTCTGTGGTGTAAATACTCCCACCATGGCTGATTTCAAGCTACCAAGATGATGTTACTGAATGCCAAGCCCGGAAGAGACACGCAGTAGCATACCATTATATGATATTTCCTCCTTGCAAATACAATGGGTGCTAAATGACTTTGAGAGCAGAGATAAGAGTAAAATGTAATAAATTAATTAGACCATGATGAGTTTTGAATATTTATTACATTTTACTATATAATTTATTTACTCGAATATCATTTAATTTTTCATGATGACTTTGTTTAACAACCAGGTCTTAAAATACCTGAAAATTTAACAATCGGCTCTCACAAGACAACACGAGTCAGCTCCAGCACATATCTGCCTCTGACCCAGCTGGTCTCCATCTTGACTGGGGCTGTGATGAAGAGCCATTGGCTTGGGAGTTGAACCTCATCAGCTTGCACATGGATTCTTCCCTGGTTTCTGATGAGCACGTCTGGCCTGTTAGGTCTTGTCCTACTCTGGTTTCCTGCCCAGAATCTCAGGTCCTACAAAAAGTGGTCCTGTCTTGCAGTTCTCCAGTTCCTCCCAACTTCAGCTATCTACTGTCAGTTGTATTTGTGATGTATTTGAAGCAGCCAGTGCCAGCCCCCTTCATGGGCCAGTGCAAGGACACACTCTCTGTGGGGTTCTGTGTTGCCAGGCCACCGATTTCCTTTGCACCATCATTCTCGCAGAGTGTGAAGGCAGGAACTCTGCTCTGTGCTCAGCATGGTGGAGTGGCTTGGATTAGCCTGTGGCCTGGGCTCTGTGACTGACAGTCCTCTTGCTGCGCAGCAGGTATATCATTCAACTTCACTTGACTGTCTCCCAGAAGGAAACAGGGGGCTCCCGATTTCTTCCTGCAAGGGGCAAGTATGTTAAAAATAAAAACAAAAACCAATCTAATGAAAGAAGTCCTGAGCACATCAGGGTGATGTGCACACCAGGGTACATGGTCTTTCAGGGGTACGGGAAGTTGGAAGAGGCCAGGGAGATTAATAAGTAGAAGAACAGGAAGAGGGAGAGAGAAGTCTGTCCCTCCTCCCCCATCCCCTTATGAAGTCAGCCTCTTACAGGATTGCTGTGCTGTTCTTAGAGTCAGAATAGGCCCTGATGACCTTCACACCCACATAAGGAGCTCTAGTGAAATAGACCCTCCAAATAGAAATCACCTCCTTATATCACCTCCTTATCTCACAAGGAGGGGCTTGTGCACACTAGGGAAAGCTGTGCTCTAATTTGGATCCAGACAGAATTAAGTGCCAGAGGCATATTCCAGAGTCTGAGAACCTGAAGGACAGACCATCCTGAAATGTCAGGATGGGGAAAGCTATCTGTGGAATTGAAATACAAAGCATCACATACTCAATATTCAATCTTTAATCCATGCATCCTTTTCATTTATGGAAAATGAAGTGCTGATGGCTTTAGAAAGCCCCTGGAATCTGATAAAATGCCATTTGACCTCATTCTGTGGTTTTCCATTATGAGACGTCTGAGGGATTGGTAAGATTTATAGATGGGGTTGTACAGATCCATGTAGAAGAATTTTTCTTTGCAATCAGTCATCCTTTATCCCTGACATTCATTTTCAAATACATGGACTTGAAATGGGAAGGAGGCCCTTCCTGGGAGGAAAATATCCAATGCAGCTTTTCTTGAAGACTGCTCGTAGCAATGTTGCCAGTGCAAGGACAAACGTGAACCAGCCTGATCCTTGGGCCAGGATTCGGGGTTCTTGGCCCATGCCCCCAGTCCTCCATAAGGGACTCTGAAGCCCCAGGAGTCTTGTAGGCCCTTTGCAGTTAGCCCGTAGGTTTTTCTGGCCTCTGCGCCTTGTCTCTTCCTCTGCCCACCAGCTTGAGCATCCTTGCATCCTGTGGGCTCTTCTCTGCCTATTGCAACAGACGTGGTCTTTTGTCTTCTATGCTGCCAGAAAACCTCATCCATACCTCTACGGTTGTCCTTATCTCACTGTCATCATCATCATCATCATCAATCGTCATTGTCATCGTCATCGTTGTCATAGACATAAACATACTATTTCTGAATTGTTACGAGGTGCTCAGCAAAGAGCTGAGCAGTTTGAGTGCTTTATGTGTCTGTCCCCTACCCCTTGTTCTCTGAGCTCCTGAGAGGCAGGGACCAAGTTTAATACACCTTAGTCCCTTTGATCCAGTGGCTAACACAATGCTGGATTTATTGTGGGTAGCCTATATGTAAATATTTGTTAAAGGAATTTGTGAGTATTGATTTGTAATCATGCCCTTTATAAAATCGATCTCATTTCTATTTAATATTCTAATAAAATGGCTTTAGTCATTTGTCTTTTGCAAAGAAAATCCTTCTCTCCTTTCAAGGTCCGCCCTCCTATATTAAATGTAATACATCCGCAGGAAGCTTATTCAGGTCCACAAGCCCAGTCCAGCTTCTCCTTCCTTCCTGCTGGGGCTGAGATTGGAGGACTCCATCGCTGGGACCAGAAGCTGTTTCCTGTGATGCGGCCACAGGGCAGTCGTTCTGATCTTATTCCTGCTGCCATGAAGGATGCCCCAACACTGGGTGTTTCTGCAGCCCCCTTGGGGTCTCCTTCACGTGGTTGAGGGATTAAACTTGGATAATCAAAATTCAATGTATGTCCACTGTGTAGATAGATGTCACAAGAGTGTCCTTAATACTCTAAACTGCGGAGCTCAAACTTCAATCTTAGATTCATAAATGGTACTTCTGCACATCCCCATAACCCCAGTGGATGGTACGACCTCTTACTGCTTAACTAAAATCATCCCTTTATCACTCCTCTTCCAGCTGTAAGTAACTCTGCTTTGTTTTTAAAATCTAGTTCACTCTACACTAGCCATTTTTATTACTTCCCAGAGTTGGAGATGTTTCCACAGTGATGCTGGGAGAGGTGCAAGTGCTTCAATCTGACCTACCTAAGGGACTTGTCAGGTGGTCTGTTTTGGGGCCAATGGATCTGAAGCAGGAGTAATAAACCTCCTTTCCGTCTCCTCCCTGTGCTTCAGTGCAAAAGCTAGCTGGAGAAAGCAGAAGTGAGGTGGATGAAGGAAAAGGACCTCATGTAGTTTTTTTCCGCTTAATAAATCTCTTCACAAAATACATATATGATTGTTCCCATCAGAGTGGCAACATGCTGGAATCTCTTGGAGAGAAAGAGACAACAAGATTATCATTGGATAGTCACTGCGCCGTTTCTCTGCTCCTCTTAGAACACAGCTTCTAAGTGAGTGGTCTGCATTTGCTGTCTCTTTGGTGCGTGGCATAAGGAGAAAGCTATCCCACCCCCACCACTGTTGGGTTGTTGGAAATTGTATAATTATACGGTTAGTCAGTGCCTGTTGACAAACTGGATACTTTAATGTCTAAGACTGGGTTTTCTGAGTCATCTGTAGCTGACCTTGGTATTTAGCAACTTAGAACAATTGAATATTTATAGAGCACCTATAGTCTGCTTGCCCCTGCCAGGCATGGGGGATACAGATATGAATGACACGCTTCACTGTGTCCCAGGAGTTTCTGGTTTGGGAACTCAGAACTGGGGGCAGCAGGCAAGGAGCATGACTCAGGAATGCATTTCATAGAACTGCCTCTGCAGGGTTCAGGGAGAGGTGAGGTTAGACCAGTGTCCATGTGAGCGTCGGAACTCTTTCTTAGCAAGTCCCAGGCAACTAATTCAACTCGGGAATTCAGTGTGGGACCTGTAGGATTAGACAGCATTTGTTCTTTACAGCCCAGGGCCCCTTCCTCCCACCCACAGACCTCCATACAGTCCTTAGGCCCATGATCTTCACTGAGAAAGCTTTTTAAAATTGTTTTAATTGAAGTACAGTCAACATACACTAAAACGGAAGATTTTAAGCTTTTTTGGTAATCGTATATGCCTGTGTAACCACCATTCAGAACAAAATATAGAGTCTTTTCAATGCCCAAGAGAGCTCCCTTATACCGGTCTCCAATCAACCACCCAACAACGATGTTCTTACTTTTGTCTCTCTAGATTAGTTTTGACTATTCTAGATTTAATATAAATGGAATCATAAAGTATGTACCCTCCTGCGTCTGGCTTCAAAAATTTTAAGATTCATCCATCTGGGTTTTTATATCAGTGCTTCATTCCTTGCTATTATACCACAATTCATTTATCCATTCACCTGCTGTTTCCAGGGTTTTTTGACTATTAAGAAGAAAGCCGCTATGGACATTCAAGTTCGATTTTCTGTTGTAGACCTAGGGTTTTATTTCTTGTGGTAAATACCTATGAGTGGAATTGCTGAGTCAGATCGTAGATGTGTGTTTCACTTTATAGAAACTAACAAACAAGTCTCTTTATCGAGTATGCTAATCAACACTCCCATCAGCTGTGAAGGAGAGCTCTGGCTGGTTCTGATTTTAGCAACACTAGTTGGTGTGAAATAAAATCTCATCGTAGCGAGTTTTAACTCACACTTGTTTGGCACCTTTCACACTATCCTCCTGGATGTGCACAGCCTACTTGTTAGGTAGTTTGAGGATGTCTTGGGATGTTTATAGATGAGGAAGCTGATGCTCCTGGAGCCTGAGTGCCTTGCCCAGGCAGCCAGGTGATGCGGGCAGGGCCAGCACTCCAGCCTGGCTCTGGCTGTGTGGTATAATAAAAAATAGATACTCTGTCTTTGACCCTGGGTCCTAACACAGAGCTCCTAAAACTCTTGGAATTTCCTGAGTGATAGGAGTGTCTTTGATTATTCATAACGAGCTCCTTTAGACCATACCTGAGTTTATGCTAACGAGGTGACTCTGTGGCAGAGAGCTTCAGGATGGGGGCTGGTTGCCAGAGGAACCAACTACATGACCAGAGGATTAGAACTTTCAGCCCCACCCCCCTGACCTCCAGGGAGGAGAGAGGGGCTGGAGATTGACTTCAATCACCAATGGCCATGATTTAATCAATCCTGCCTACATTAAAAAATAAATAAATAAATAAACGACAAAGCAAACTTGGATAAAAACTCTGAAACAATGAGCCTATCAGAGCTTCTGAGTTGGTGAACACATCCAGGTGCTGGGAGGGTGGTGCACCTGGAGAGGGCATGGAAGCTCCATGCACCCCCAGCCCCATTCCTTACGCTGTGCATCTCTTCCATTTGGCTGTTCATTTATATCCTTTGTAATAAAACTGTAATTGTAACTAGAGCTATTTGCCTGAGTTTCGTGAATGTTTTTAGCAAATTAACCTGAGGCAATTGTGGGAACCCTGAATTTATAGTCGGCTGGGCAGAAGTGCAGGTTGTCTGAGAATCCATTTGCAGCTGGCATCTGAGGTGGGGACAATCTTGTGGGACTGAACCTTTAACCTGTGGGGTCTGCACTAGCTCCAGGTGGTTAGTGTCAGAATTGAACTGAATTGTCAGACCCCCACTTGGTGCCGGAGAAACAGAGAACTCGTGTTAAAATGATTTATGCGATGTCAGTAAAAACCACACTTGCTGACTCTTAGCTACTCCCTCCCACTGCCCCTCTGTTGTCTGTGGGCACATAATGCTAAGCTGCCCTTTAAACAGCAGGACCTGCCAGTGTTAGGACCCAAGAGTGACCAGAGAGCCCTCCTGAGCCGTGTGAAATGTGCTGATGCTTGTGTTACAACAGCAGCCCAGTGATGTGAGCGGAAGTCTCCATGGATTTGCCAGACGCTATTTATCAAGCTTCTCGGGACAGACTCTTACAAAGACTGAATTCCAGAATGTGTCACAGAGCCACAGAGGGGAAGCAGACAACATAAATTGTCAACTGTGAGCGAGGGAGGAGACATGGAGAAGTCTTGCAAGAGTACTTTAATGGAAATGGAAATGTCATCAATGAACAAGACTAAATGGCCCTGGAGTGATACTTAGGGATGTTTTATGAGTTTTATTATGTTATGTGCATTTTAAAGGACTAATAACAGGAAAAGAGGGATACATATTTTTTTGTCTCTCATTAATATTTATATGTAATAAAAATATCCATTAATGTTGTTTGGACTATTTGCTAGTTTTAATTTTTTTAGAAATGATGTTTTTCAGAGTGTCTAGGACTTTCTCTCTCATACTCAGTTGTTGAGCCTGGGGCCTATTGCAGTTTAGACTCTGAAGTTGACTTTATCATGAGAATATCTAGGTGACGACACTAAACTGCTAAGGTAACCCTTCCAGTAATCTGTCCATGGAACACCTGGTGCACGGAGACTACACAGGCAGACAAGCATGTATTGCAGAGAACCGCAGTGTTAGACTTTCAGTTCCACAGATTTTTGCAAGAAGTGGCCCTACATATCATCTGTTTTCACCACTTTTTGGAAGATGAGAAGCTCAACCTTGGAGAGGTGTGTAAGTCCAGCTGGTCACTTACAGTGGTGGGAGGAGAACTCCATCTCCTTGGGCTTTCGTGCTGTGCAGGATGCAGGCTATGGAACAATGCCTCACCTCTAGAGAAAAAGGAAAGGAAGGGAGTAGTCATGTCTTAGGAAAATAAAAGCTACAATTTATCGAGCACTTACCATGTATCAGCACTTTGTCAGTGCTTTACCCCCATCCACAGCCTTAAGAAGAGAAGGAAATTGAGACTGGGAAAGATGAAGTCAGTTCTCCAAGGTCAAAGGTCAAGCAAATGGGCATCTGCCATGTGGACCAGGCTCTGACTGTGCAGCAGCCCAGCATGGTAAATGCTGCCCTCTCTCTGGTTCAGATAGTCTCACTCATCCTCACTGTCCAGATGATGATGTAATTTGGGGTGTTCCCAGCCTTGGTATTCCAGAATCCATTGGCAGCTTTTCTTTAGACTGGTCCCTGATCGTCCAAGGACCGTGTGCCTGTTGTCTTCATGGGGAATGCTCAGGCTGGCTCTGAATTACGTGCTTCCATTTTCTCGAGTCTTCCTGTAGCTCTGAAAAGGGGACGCCACACATGGAACACTACTGTTCCAGCATTCGGTCATGCCTTTTATTCACCTCGAGTGTTTGCATCTTCACCTTGGTCTAGTCCATGGCTCTGTTTTCCAGCGGCTAAAGGAACAGGTGCTGTCTGTTTTATCTCATGTTCTGTTTCTTCCACAGAGTCCACTGTGCCACATGTGGGCCTGGGAACTGCGTAGTCCCCCAGACACAGAGAAGTCATTCCGCCTCAGGCAGCCAGCCTGAGACAGGAACATCCCTGGCCATCAGTGCGCCCTTGCTGCTGTCCTGAGCCCCACGGATTCGCAGTCGCAGGGACCAGAGCAAACCTGCCTTTAACAAGACTTTCCTCAGCTTGGATTTAAATCTGGAAATCTGGAGAGAAAAACAGTGTATCCACAAGGATTTGGAGACCAGAGCAAGTATTTGGCGAGGCTTTCACATTTGGTTGAGAAGAGAAAGAAGCAGTCTGTGCTAGGTTGCTCAAGGTAGGCCACACTCAATAAAATGATATGATGGCACCCTGCATCAAGGGCCCTCACTTCCTCCTCTGCATCCCCAAAGCCCCAACCCTGTTCTAAAGTTGCCTGTCTTCACCCATGACCTGCCTTGACTGCTGTACTAATTTCCACTCCCCTGGCCCACAAGCCCTCTCACAGTCATCACTCCCCTGATGGGAGTGTGAGGGAGTGTTCTCACCCCATTCTACAGAGGGGCAGACTGATGCTCAGAAGCAGTAAGTGGCTTGCCTTTGAGGACACAGGGTGGTGGGGAGCTGACTTGAGTCCAGGCTCAGACTTCTCCTCTAGGGTTTCTGCCATCTCACTCTGGCTCCTCGTCCAGCTTCAGCCCTGAAGTTCCCCACTAGGTACCTGCTCTGCATGAGAAACCAGGCAGGAATGTCTCCTTAACATCCTTGGAAAATAATCTGTTCCTGGGCGATTTCCAGAACTACACAATCCACCGCCTCCTAGATGTCCTCATCCAGGTGTTTCACAGGCATATCAGTCCTTCTGTGCCTAAAACAGATCATGTCACCTCCCCCTCCCACACCTGCTCCCTTTGCAAGAGCCCCACCTTCCATCCAACACTTCACCAGTCTCTTCCACTCCACTCCAACCCTGGTGGGTTCATCTTCCACATTCAATTCTAGTGTCCTTGCCTTCTTAATAGCTCTTTAATCCATCCCTGTCTCTGCACACTCACTGCTCTTGCCTCAATTTAGGCACTAACCATTTCCCATCACGACAACTGGAACAGTCTCAGACAGGTTCCCTTGCAGCTGATGTCCCCCGCTCCCTGTTGTCCTGGATGCCTTGCCGTCTCTCGCTCACGCAGTGAGAGTCCTTTGGTTGGAAGCCACAGGGACCTATTCTAGCAACTTAAACAAAAGAGAATGCATTGGAGGGATGTGAGTTTGCCTATGAGATTGAAGAGAAGGCTGGTGAACCAGGCCTGGAGCAGACAGATGTTGAGGGTCCCATTGGAGAGAATAAACCCATCTCCCCTCACTTTACTTTTGTAAATCAAATGTCCACAACAGTTGCCAACTGTATGGTAGTGTCTAGAGGTAAGGGAGCAGAGCCTGACTGAGGGCATGGCTTCCCCGGCTGTGTGGGAAGAATTTGAGAGTAAGGAAATGAAGCGAGCGGCAGTGTCTTTGGAAGGAAAATGAATTCAAAGCATGGAAGGCCATGCAAACAGTCATCAACTGGAAGAAGCAAGGCAAGGAGAGAGAGAGAAGGAGGGAGAGGGAGAAAGAAAGATGGGGGGGTGGGAGCGGGAGAAAGAAAGAGAGATGGAGGGAGGGAGGGAGGGAAAAGGAGTAGAGAGAGATACAGGGAGAAAAGGAGAGATGGAGGGAGGGAGGAGACAAAGAAGGAAGAAAGAAAGATAAATGCAGAAGGAAGGAAAGAAGGAAGGAGGGACAGAGGGAGGAGAGAGGAGATTTGAGATTTGAGACAGTGGCTAGAACCCAGGAAACCCAGAGAGGTGTAAGAAGGTTTGAAGCAGAGGGTGGGAGAGGAAATTCCTTGGGCTGCAGGTTGCAGCCAGCCTCTGGAGCTTCCTGTGGGGATTTGAGGACTCAGGTGTAGACAGAAGAGATTCTTGAAGGCCACCCACCCAGAACCATGCTGGGCATAAGGGGAGTGAGAGGAATGAGCCACAGACGTGTCCTCAGTGCCCATGGGGTGACAGGGGCCCTGAGACAGGCTGGGAGATTTGAGAGCAGCCAGGGACGGGAGAGGGTGCAAATAGCTGAGGCTGTTGAGCACTAGGTTGTTCCAGGTCCTCTGCAAGGAGATGTCACTGTCCACCTCACAGATGAGGACAATCATACTCAGAGATTGAGAGGTCTCATCAACATCACAGCTAGAAAGCGGGACCGGGCCGGCCCCATGGCTTAGTGGTTAAGTGCGCGCGCTCTGCTGCTGGCGGCCCAGGTTCGGATCCCGGGCGCGCACCGACGCACTGCTTCTCCGGCCATGCTGAGGCCGTGTCCCACATACAGCAACTAGAAGGATGTGCAGCTATGACATACAACTATCTACTGGGGCTTTCGGGGGGAAAAATAAATAAATAAATAAAATCTTTAGAAAGCGGGACCACTGGTGTCTGAATGCAGGGCTGTCTGCTTCCAAAGCACATGTGCTTGCTTCCATACCACATATGTGGCCTCCGCATGTGGATCCAGGATCTGAGGTTCAGGGAGGCTGGGAGAGGCTGGGGTGTGCACAGGGGCATTTGCATCGGGCAGAGGTGCTGCTGCCTCAAGACCACTTCTCTCCCTGACCCAGGTGCACCCGGGCCCCTCCATGGACATCCTTCTCTGCAGCTGCGTGGGCAGCATGGGGAGCCTTTCCCACCCCCTCCAAGCTGGCCTTTCAAGGTCACCAGGCTGCTCCCTCCCAGGTTTCTAGCACATTCCCAGCTGTTGATTGCCCCAGGGCCTGCAGAAATGGGTCCCGTGACCTAGCTGTTTTCTCAACCCAGCACGGTCACAAGGGCTTGTTTTGTTTTCCGCCACTGCTATTAACTCAACCCTTGCCGTGCGGCATCGAATTTTGGCCTTCAAGCACCCTTGTTTTATGTCATTTCCAGGCCTGCCTCCATTTGTTATGCCTTTCATTATACCATCTGGAAATCCTATAACCATTCTGAAACACAAGGGACCTTGTTACTTGGAATCCTCTGCTTGTCTCCTAAAGAGGAGTCAGTGGATTGAATACAAACCAGCCATTAGACCAACTGAAAACGCCAAGTTCAGATGGATCTGAGTTGGCATTTAGATATTTTTTAGATCTTGGCCCAGCCCTACAAATAATAAACATTTGAAAATTATCCAGTCCCTTTGTTTGATATGGTCAGGTAGAATACCAGTCTCTCACAAATGATAATTCAGGCCTCACTGTGGTTTTGGTGAATTTCCTGATTTGCCTATTGCTATGATTAATAAGAGAATTACTAGCTTTTCCTTCCTTTTGGAAGAGTCTTGGAAATGCCATCTTCCTATGTGCCCTTGAATGTAAAAATGAAACTGGACTTGGTGACACAGAGCACCATCACTCCTGCTGCTGGGGAGGGACACTTCTCCCGTGGTCCCGGCTCCATGTGAGTGCTGGAGCTGGGAGGACTAGAGCGAGGAGCAGTGGCCCTCATAGTCATACGCTCACTGGGGGTGGCAATTTGGAGCAGAATATTTTCCACTTGGAGGATGGCCGTGAGCTGCCATGGGTGGAGCTGGGACTGAGCTCTTGGACCCTGTGCTGCACTGGTGGGGTGGGGGACACAGAGGGGAGCAGAAGGAAGCAGGACTCTGCAGGCATGGGGAGCTGGAGTCACCCTGACCCAGCTGCTTGCTCCACTGGCCCACACTGTGGCCGCGTCTCCTAGACACAGAGGTCATTGTTTGTATTTTATACTCATCCACGTTTAGTACGTGGTTCCACCCAGTGGGTGTGGAGTGAGTTCTGCCCAGTTGACTCTCTTGCTCTTGTTTCAGAATCCCTTTGCTTGCAGGGAGTGACAAGAACTGACCACAAACAATGGATGTTTTTCAGGCACCCTCCTGGCTGGGAGGATAGGCCCCCTTTCACATAGGTGCGATTTAAGGTTCCATTTCCAGGCCAGGGCCTCGGTCTATTACCCACGGCTTCCATCTTCCCCTTCCTGGCCGGTTGTCAGGGACCATGACTCTCCTCTACATTCTAAGGGCCCACACCCTGCAGCCGGTGCTGCTGGTTTCCAATCCCCCTCACACCGCAAATCTTTCCCTCTCTCCACTTATGGTAACCGTATTGTCTTTATAAACACTGGCCCCTGCTGTTGTGCTTTCGCAAGTCATGTTAAGACACCAAAAGGCAATTTGTAGACAAATTGGGCTGACCTGGATAGAGTGAGGCCCAGAGCTGAGATGTGGACTTGTCAAAAGTACGCCTGTGTGGGAAGGGGGAATAGCACCTTTAGGTAATGAGATGAACTTCATTCTCTGGAGAGTGGGGAGGAAGATGCTGGCAAGAGCCCAGGTATGGAGGCCCAAGACCTGGGGTGGGGCCAGGCCTTGTCTTCAAAGCTGGATAAAAGCTCTGCTTATCTGTAGTGCTACCCTCCCTGCCCAACTCACTCACCTCATTATGAAGATGCAGCTAATCTGATGGTGGCTCTTTTTTAATTTAACAGTCTAGGGACACAGGAGAAGCCCACCATTCTTCTCAGTGCCATTCTCTTCATTAATCGACATTTCCTGATCATCCCTGGATGCTAGAAGAGCAGAGCTCATAAGAGACAAAACCATGCTTTCTAGCAAGATGGGGCTGTATCTAGTTAACTGAAATCTGTGTGTGTGTATAAGATAGGCATACATTTATGTGTATATGGGACTGTGTCACCACACAAACACGACCATGGTGCAGACTCTGAAGTCCAAGTTCATCCTTATCTCACATAGGCAGGAGGATCCAGTATTTTTCCATCAATAAAACACCTCACAGCTTCCCTTACCTGCTCTAATCAGACATGGAATTCTTATAGTTACTCTGCTTAGGAAAAGTGCCCTCTGTGTTCATTATCCAACTCTGAGGGGGGCACAAGCGTCCACTTTGCTTAACACAGAGTGAAAATGTGTTGAGTATGTGAAAATGTTTTGGAAATGAAAGAATATATAGAAATGCCAAGAATTGTTTTTATTGTTATTACTGTGCCTACATGTATGCATATAAGAACCCTGCCTCTGCCCTAAACTCACTGACTCTTAATTTAAGTACATACAGCCAAAAATTACCTGGGCTGCTTGCCTTGGCCTTAAGGTTCAGTCTCAGCACTGTGATGACTCGTAAGAAATGCAGTTTTAACTCCAAAAGCATTTCAGAGTAACTAAAGACTTTAATTAAGTCTTTGGAAGGCTAGCATTTGGGGAACACAACACACAGCAAAAGGTCTGACAAAATCTTTAGGATTGTCTCATTGCCGCCCCATTGTCATGGCCTTCTCCATCACCCCCTTTCACAGGCCGCAGACCCTCTTCTGGTGCCTCCTAAAAGCTCTGGCCAGCCCCCTTTTGCAACCACTTCCCACCTCTTACAGTTCTCCTCTTGGTCCACTGGCTGAACCCACCAGGGATTCAGGATCTTGCTTCCGCTCATGTTTCCAAGGTAAGGTACGGGAAAGCTTAGGAATACTTTATGCCATGTTTTTATCTTTGTGACATATACTGTAAAACCCATTTAAGGTGGGTCTAGAGCTTTCTTTGGACTGCATGCCCTATAGGTATTGAGTAGTGTGAGAAGTTTCACCTTTGTAACCAATCACGAAGGGTCCTCTGTGGGATACACAGGGATGGGAATTTCAGCCTCATTTACTGATGAGGAAACAAAGGTTCAGAGGGGCAATTTGACTTGCCTGAAACACAGAGTCCTCAAAGGGCAGAGCCTGGTCTTAAACTTATGTCTTCTGGCTCCAAGTTTAAGGCTATGTCCACTAACTCTCAGAAAGCAGGCACTGAGTAGCAGAGTCGATCTTTGGGTCACGAATGGTAAAGTGGGAATCACAGCTTCACAGGGAATGAGTGTAGCTTTGCTTTGCTGCACAAGCTGTTGGCACTTCCAGAAGTAACATTGGCTGAGGGATGAGAGGGGCTGAGTGGAGAGTGGGGGTAGGCAGCTGCCTTTGGGACTCAGACTGGGTGACCCTCATCTCACTTGTGCTGCATGAGCCGACCCAGAGGAACACTGTGGTCTAGCCATCCTAGTGGGGCCCCACCAGGACTACTGGTTCCTCAGCAGCCAAAGCTGCTTTTCTTGATGGAATGCAAACCATTCCTTGCCTGGGGCTCTGCCAAGTCTTTGCAGGATTAAATGTGACATTCAGTTCCAGAATAATCCAAGTTGGAACAGTTTTGCTAAAGGTGTAGAGACCTTTGATTTATTTATTTATTGTTTTCTGAAACCCTGAAACAGCTTTAACGAAAGACTTTTAGGTTTCTGCATGTAAGATGCATGAGCACAATTAGTATTATTTTTATAATAGTCATAATAATTATAATAACAGTGGCACCTTCTTGTATTTCTTTAAGATTTGTTTCTTTATTTTAACCTTCACCCCAGGAATTTCGGCTGGAATTTAGGGATTCCTAGGACTTCACAGTGTGAGAGGAGTGGAGCGGTCCTATCTGCATTCTGAATCCTCTGTATGAAATTTCTACCAAGCATTCTCCAGCTTGGACTCCCCCCACTCACAGGGAACTTCCTACATTACAGAGCAACCCGTTTCCCCTCTGACAGCACTAACAGTCTGATTGTATCAAACTGAATCAATATTAATTTTTAAAAATTAATCAAAATTAATTTAAGCTGATTAAATTATTAATTAATAAATTTATTAAAGGTATGTGATTGCAACTTTTTAATGTAATCTTACAGGGGGAGCTCAGGGCTGGGTGG
The DNA here is from genome assembly GCF_020826845.1 of Diceros bicornis minor. Lineage (NCBI taxonomy): Eukaryota > Metazoa > Chordata > Mammalia > Perissodactyla > Rhinocerotidae > Diceros > Diceros bicornis. The sequence continues at coordinate 16,630,359 of NC_080745.1, read as the reverse complement.
ACATTTTTCTGGGGATTAAAAAGAAAGTCCTTCTTTTTGAAAACTTGAATGTTAGAAAAATTTTCAGATTGTTCTTACACAGAGATTACAGATCAAAAACACGTATTCCTGTGATGATTGTTCATGATGCTTCAGTGTCGTCACTTCAAACAAAGAAGTGATCACACTATGCAGCAGGAGTTCTCAAAGTGTGGTCCCTGGATGAGCGCCATCAGCATCTCAGGGAACTTGTTATAAAGGCAGCCCCACCCTACTGAGTCAGAAGCTCAGGAGATGGGACCCTGCAACCTGTGTTTGCACAAGCCCTGCAGGGGATTCCCATACATGCTAAAGTTTGAAGCCCACTGCTGTACAGAATATTGTCTTCCCAGTCTGTGACTGTGTGATGGTTAATTTTATATGTCAAATTGGGTAGGCCATGGTACCCAGTTGATTGCTCAAACACCAGTTTAGATGTTGGTGTGAGGGAATTTTTAGATTTAAATCTGTAGACTTTGGGTAAAGCAGATTACCCTTCATAATGTGAGTGAGTCTCATCCAATCAGCTCAAGGGCTTAAGAGAAAAGACTGAGGTCCCCTGAGGAGGAAAGAATTCTGCCTCTAGATTATTCTGGATTTTTTCCTTTTATGGCTTTAATAAAGCTTCTAGGTAGCATATCCAAAGTGCTTATAGCAGATGTTCAGTGAATGGTAAGCTATTATTTCAGCTTGTTATATCTAGAAGTGGAGGTATCCTAGAAAGATATTACTGTCAACTGGGAGATCTGGGTAACTCTTCTCCGGTTAATCCCCGATTTATTGTAATGTAGCAGAGATAACACTTTCAACTGTAACACCAACGTGATTATTTGGGCAATGCGCTAGGCACCGAGTGGGAAGGGATAAATCTTAAGAACATGGAAGACACAATATCAGCCCTTAGCGGCATGAAATACCAAGTCAAGGAAGAAGAGGGTGAAGGATCCTCCTACAGTTTATTGTAGAAAGAACCCAGGCAAGCCACAGGTTCTTGAAATTTCTATTAAAGCAACACCAACTTTCAAAGGAAGACATAGAGTACACAATGTGTTGGAGGCGTTATTAGTTGTACACAGTTCTGGAGATATGTATGAACATTATCAAATGAAACAATTTTCTCTTTTCAGCTGGGAGAAAGGCTGGCCTATACAAATAAACACAGATTGGTAAGTGAACTTAGCATAGCCCAAAAGGGCCAAACCCTCTTGTTCCTTGAAACACTTATATATATGATGTTTAATTTTATGTTAATAACTTAGAAAAAGCAGATGCAATGGATAAAGTTTTAGAAACATAAGGGTCAAAATTAGTTCATGAAGAAATTAGAAAAGTTATATAAACCAATAATTTCTAAGACCCGGTATTCGAAGACTTCCTGTCTTCAAAGCCCTGAGTCCAGATGAGTTATAGGTGAGTTTTATAAAAGTTTTAAGGAATAGTTAATTCCTAATTTTTATAAGTGATTCTATCAAGTAGAAAAAGAGAAAGTTTTCTGGCTCATTTTGTGAGTCTAATGTAATTTTTAATTAAAGATTCAGATAAGAACAATGAATGTAAAGAAAACAGTACTCCAATTTCAATTATTAATGTAGAAGGAAAAACCTAAATCTGAGCTAAGTGAATGAAATGATATGTTAAAAAATATATCATGATCAAGTAGGCTGTAAACTACAAGGGTGCCTCATCATTAGAAAAGTTATCACAAAACTTTTGATAAAATACTGTATCGTATTAAAAGACTTGCAAAGAAAAATTACATGACAATTTAAATTAATAAAGAAAAGTCTGAAAGTTCAATAACTTTTATGATTTAAGAAAAAAATATATAACTAGGGACAGGAGGAATTTTCCTTAACTTGGCAAAAGTTATATTCAAAAACCCTACAGCAAACCTAATATTAAATAGAGAAACATTAGACCCATTTTCTTTAAAATTAGCAACAAGATAAGGATGTCCACTCTCACTGTTTGTTTGACTTGGTGTTTGGGGTTCTGGCCAATTCTGTAAGAATAGGAAAAAGAGATCTAAGAGCTGAGTGGAAGTGAGATTCTAGCTGTTCTTTTGACAGTTCAGTGAAGGGCAAGGGTGGAAGCAAGGAGATCAGAGACGAGAGTAAATAATCCAGGTGAGAGGTAAGAGTGGCCAGGGCGGTAGCAGTATAGGTGGTGAGAAGTGGTTGAATTCTGGATAAATTTTGAAGGTAGAGTTGAGAAATTTGCCAAAGGATTTGGAATTGGGGTGTGGGAAAAAGAGAGGCGTCAGGGTAACTCCAAGTTTTCTTGTTTTGTTTTGTTTGACCTGAGCAATGGGGATTATTAAGACGGGGAAGACAGCAGTATGAGCAGTTTGTGGGGAAGATCCAGAGTCAATTTTGAAAATGCTAAGTTTGAGATTTCTATTAGATATTCAAGTGTTAGAGAGGAGTCTAGGGTTCGTGGAGGAAGTCTGAGCTGGAGAAAAATTTGAGAGCTGTTGGTATGTAGACGGTATTTGAAGCTATGAAATTGGATGACATCACCAAAGGAGATGACTTAGAGAAAAGAAGAGGTGAGAGGACCGAGCTTCAGGGCAGTGCAGGTTGAGAGGTTGGGGTAATGTTGGGGTAAGAGAAAGAGTCAAGTATGGAGGAAGTATGAAGGAAATCACAGGAAAGTGGTGTCCCAAAAGTCAAGTGGAAAGTTTTGTGAAAGAAAATGCTCACTGATTATTAACTGATAATCTGAATGAGTGGCCAAGGGAGTGAATAATAATGATGATAATAACAATAATAATGAAAAGTTACTTAGTAAGTTGCTGTTCCAAGATTTTTCTTCCTTTCTTCCTTCCTTCCTTCCCTCCTTCCCTCCTTCCTTCCTTCCTTCCTTCCTTCCTTCCTTCCTTCCTTCCTTCCTTCCTTCCTTCCTACCTTCCTTCCTTCTTTTCTTCCTTATTTGTGTATTTTAACAGCTTTATTGATATGACATAAAATAAATTGCACATATTTAAAGTGTACAATTGGTAAGTTCTGATATATGTATACACCTAATAAATCATCATCACAATCAAGATAGTGAACATATGCATCACTTCAAAACTTTCCTTCTGCCTCCTTGTAATCCTCCCCTCCTGCCCCTCCCTGTCTCCTCTCTCAACATGTGCAATACTTATGACAGGATATCTACTTTCCATCAGCATAGATTAGTTTTCTAGAATTTTATGTGAATAGAATCTTAAATTTTCTTACAAAAACTTTTTCATCTGGCTACTTTCACTCAACATAATTTGAGTTTTATCCATGTTGTTGTTTGCCTCAATAGTTCATTACTTTTTACTGCTGAGTAGTAATCCATTGAATGGCTATACAACACTTAGCTTATCCATTCAGCTGTTGATGAACATTTGGGTTGTTTTCAGTTTTTGGCAATTACAAATAGAGCTGCTATGAACATTTATGTACAAGTCTTTGTATAGACACACGCTTTCATTTCTCTTGGGTAAATGCCTAGAAATGGAATGGCTGGATCATATAATAGGAATATGTTTAATTTTTCAAGAAACTGCCAAACTGTTTCCAATGTGATTATATCATTTTACATTCCCACTAGCAGTGTATGAGAGTTCCAATTCTTGCACACCATCTCTGACATTTGGAAAGATCAGGTTTTTCCATTTTAGCAACTCTAATAGGTGTGTAGTGGTGTCTCATTATGGTTTTAATTTGCATTTACATAATGACATCTTTTATATGTGCTTATTTATCATCTGCGTATCTTTTGGGTGATGTGTCTTACAAATCTTTTGCCCAGTATATAAATTGGTTTGTTTGCTTTCTCATTACTGAGTTTCGACAGTTCTTTATATATTCTGGATCCAAGCCCTTATTAGATACGTAATTTGAAAATATTTTCTTCCATTCTGTGGCTTGTCTTTTCATTCTTATCATAGTATCTTTTTTTTTTTTTTTAAAGATTTTATTTATTTATTTTTTTCCCCCCAAAGCCCCATTGGATAGTTCTGTGTCGTAGCTGCACATCCTTCTAGTTGCTGTATGTGGGACTCGGCCTCAGGATGAACGGAGAAGTGGTGCCTCGATGCGCACCCGGGATCCGAACCTGGGCCACCAGCATCGCAGTGCGCGCACTTAACCACCAAGCCACAGGGCCGGCCCTCATAGTATCTTTTGAAGAAGAAAAGTTTTGATTTTGATGAAGTCTAATTTATCATTTTGTTCTTTTGGTAAATCATGCTTTTCACGTCATATCTAAGAAATTTTTGCCTAACCCAAAGGTCACATATAGTTTCTTCCATGTGTTATTTTAAAAGCTTCATAGTTTCATTTCTAGTTAATTTTGGTAGATGATGTAAAGTATGGATTGCAACTCATTTTATCCATATGGATAACAAATTGTTTCAGCATCATTTGTGAATAGACTATTCTTCTGACATTGAATTGCATTTGCACATTTGTCAAGTCTCAGCTGTTCTTATGTGTAGGTCTGTTTTTGGACTCTCCATTCTTTGCATTAATCTATTTGTATATTTTTGCTCAAATACCATATTATTTTGATTACCGTAGTTTTATAATAATTCTTGAAAACAGTGTTAATCTTCTTTGTTCTTTTTCTTTTTTTTAAATTTTTTGTTTATTGCAGTAACATTGGTTTATAACATTGTATAAATTTCAGGTGTACATCATTATACTTCTATTTCTGAATAGATTACATCGTGTTCACCACCCAAATACTAATTACCACCCATCACCACACACATGTGCCGAATTATCCTTTTCGCCCTCCTCCCTCCCCCTTTCCCCTCTGGTAACCACCTATCCAAACTCTGTCTCTATGTGTCTGTTTGTTGCTGTTGTTATCTACTACTTAATGAGGGAAATCATGCAGTATTTGACCTTCTCCCTCTGACTTATTTCACTTTGCATAATACCCTCAATGTCCATCCATGTTGTCACAAATGGCTGGATTTCATCGTTTCTTATGGCTGAGTAGTACTCCATTGTGTATATATACCACATCTTCTTTATCCATTCGTCCTTTGATGGACACTTAGGTTGCTTCCAAGTCTTGGCTATTGTGAATAACACTGCAATGAACACAGGGGTGCATATATCTTTACTCATTGGTGTTTTCAAGTTCTTTGGATAAATACCCAGCAGTGGAATAGCTGGATCTTTTTCTAATTTTTATTTATATACATCTGAATTTTAGAATCAGTGTCTCAGTTTCAACAAAATAAATCCTGCTTTTTGGGTTTGCGTTGGGATTGGGATTACAGAGTTTACAGATCAATTTGCAAGGAATTGACATCTTAGTGGTATTATGTCTTCTGATCCATGAATGCAATGTATCTTTGTATTTTTGAGGTCTTTTAAAATTTTTCTCAGCAGTATTTTGTGGTTTTTAGTGTATAGATCTTGAATATATATTGTCAGATTTATCCCTAAGTATTTTATATTTTTGATATTATTGTAAATGGTAAGGTGTTTAAATTTCTGTATTTTCATTGCTAGTATATATATGAAACACAATTGATTTTTGTATATTGATCCTTCATCCCAAAACCTTGCTAAACTCATTTATTAATTCTAGTATCTTTTTTTGTAGAGCACACTGGAGTTTTGACACAGATAAGCATATCATCTGTGAGTAAAGATGGTTTTACTTTTCCAATCTCAATGCCTTTTATTTCTTTCTCTTGCCTTATTGTATTTGCTACAACCTTCAGTAAAATGTTGAATACAAGTTGTAAGAATGGACATCCTTGTCTTGATCTTGATCTTAGGGGGAAAACATTCAGTCTTTCACTATTAATTGTAATGTGAACAGTAGCTTTTTCATAGAGGTCCTTTATCAAGTTGAAGAACTTCCTTCTATTTCTGGTTTTCTGAGAGTTATTATGAGGAATAGATGTCAAATTTTTGAAAATGTTTTTACTGTGTCTATTGAAATGCTTATATGTTTTTTCTTTTTTTAATTTACAAATATGGTGAATTACATTGATTGGTTTTCAAATTATAAACCAACCTTGCATTCCTGGGATATGCCTCACTTGGTCGTGATGTATTATCTTTTGATATTATTGGATTTGATTTGCTAAATTTTCTTTGGCTTTTTTTTGCATCCATGTTCACAGGGATATTGTTCTGTAGTTTTCTTTTCTTATAATATCTTTGTTTGGTTTTGGTATTAGGGTAATGCTGGCTTCTTAGAGTGAGTTGAGAAGTATTTCCCTCCTTTACAATTTTCTGGAAGAGTTTATGTAGAATTGGTATTAGTTCTGCCTGAATTGTTAGGTAATGAAGCCATATAGACCTGGAGTTTTCTTTGTGGGAAGATTTTAAAGTAAAAATTCAATTAAAAAAATAGACACTAAGCTCTTTCAGATTATCTGTTTACTCTTGAGTGAGGGTTGATAATGTCTTTCAAGGAATTTGTCCATTTTATGTAACTCGTTTCATCTATTGGCCTTAAGTTTTTCACAATATTCTCTCATTTCATTTATAACATCTGTAAGAGTCTATAATTACATCATCACCCCCTTTCCTGATAGTAGCAATTTGAATCTTCTCTCTTTTTTTGGTAATCAATCTGACTAGCAGTTTATCAATTTCATTGATCTTCTAAAAAAACACCAAAACCTCCAGCTTTTAATTTCATTGATGTTTCTCTCTTGTTCTATTTTCTATTCCTCTCATTTATGCTCTGATCTTTATTATTTCCTTTTTTCTCCTTACTTTGGGCTCAACTTGCTCTTCTTTTCTACTTTTTTTTAAGGTAGAAGCTGAGATCATAGATTTGAGATTTTTCTTCCTTTCTAACCTAGTTTAGTGATATAAATTTCCCTCCAAGTGTTGCTTTACCCACAACTCACACAATGTTGATATGCCATGTTTTGGCACTCGATCTGTTGATTGACTTTTCTTCTCATTATGGGTCATTTTCTCTGCCTCTTTGCATGTGTGGTCATTTGTTATTGGACGCCAGACGTTGTTACTTTTTTCTTGTTGTGTGCTGACTATTTTTGTTCTCTGTACGTATTTTTGGGCATTGTTCTGGGACACAGTGAAGTTACTTAGAAACAGTTCTATCCTTTCAGGTCATACATTTAAACTTTCTTAGGAGGAATTGGAGCTGTGTTTAGGGGTAATTATTCCTCGCTCCTGAAGCAAGCCTCTACCTAATGCCTCATGGTTTGTGAGGTTTTTAGTCTGGCTGTGGGGAAGAGACGCTATTCCGGTCCTGTGTGGATGTGGGTATTCTTCCCTCCCATCCCATTAGGTGGTTCTTTCCCGGGCTCTGCTAATTTCCTCACTCACTTGAGCTGATCAGTGCCCCTCTGCACACTTAAAGGGGCCCGTGTGGTTCTCTGGAGCTGTCTCTGTGCAGCTCTCTTCCTTCAGGAACTCTGTGCCTGCCTTGGTTTTCTTGGACTCGCAGCTTTGTCTCCTCATCTCACGGAGTCTGTGAATGGTGCTGGGGTCCCCTCTGCGTGCTGTGGTCTGGAGCTCTGGGCAGTGAGGTGGGTAATCACAGGGATCCCTGTCCTTTGTGTCTGATGAGCTGTGTCTTGAAAACTGTTATTTCAGATATTCTGTCAGATTTTCCCCCCAGTTCTTTCAGGTAGGAGGATAAATCAGGTCCCTGTTACTCCATCTTGCCCATTTAAACTTCATACCATCTTACAGGTAAGGACTATTATTACCCCCACCTTACAAACTTCGGCACAGCTGTTTTAAATGACTTCCCAAAGTCACCCACTATTGAGTGGCAGCCGTGGACCCAGCCTCAGAGTGAGCTCCTGGTCTCTGGGCTCCCTCCTCAGAGGAGGTGGTGCTGCCAGTGTCTGCTAGAGGGCGCCGGAGGTCCAGTGTTGCTGGGATAAACCCGGCGGCTTTTTTGCTTGTGGCTTCTTTCACTTGGTTCTTGTTCTTGGCTCCTATCCTGTCACTGCTTTTGTGTCCACTCCTGGTGATTTCTTAGCTTTACACTTTGTTGTCCCACCACTTTGCTTCGTGGATGGTGGGCTGAGATGAAGCCCCAGAAACACTCCCTGAGGACAGCAGGTTACAGAGCCCTGGGCAAGGGAGCTGAGGGTCAGTGGTACTGGGCCAACTACAGGTGACACATGTGGAAAAGCTGGATTTCCCTTCACTCTCCAGTGTAACATACACAAAATTGTACAGGGTTTAAGAATATGTTTACAGCCTTTCACAAGATAAAACCTGGTTACAGCTTCCATCGGGCTTGGCAGTCTAGCAATTCTGGGCTCTTCCAACTCGGCATCACAGTGACGACAAGGTGAAACAATTACTCTGCTTAATTTTTAAAACGCTTGCTTTCCTAGACCTCGATGAAATATATAAAAATGGTTAAGTGCCATAAACTCATTTTTTAAGTAGGCCATTCAAGGAACTAATATCAACTGGTTACTCTTGTTGAAAGGTCTTGAACTAGAATAAGCTCTCTGCTGAGTGCAGAGGCAGCCTTTCTGACATCTGGGAGTGGTCTCCTTCCTGGCACTGCCTTTTCTCGAGGCTCAAATACAGACCTTAGAGGGACAAAGGGATGCAGAAATCACCAGAAACCTTAAAGGAATGCAGCTGCACTGAGACTACCAGACTCCCACACGTGCGTGTTCGCCTCTGGGTCTGGGCTCCTGGCTGGCTCACCTGTGTACTCACGGAGCCCACCAGCCCAGAGTCAGTGCCAACGTGCATTCTTAATCAAACAATGGATTTGAGCTGCAAATGTTATATTCTCTTTCCCTACACCCAATGGCATCAGGATCTCAGAGCCTTTTCAGCATTTTTGTCATTTATTTATTCATTAATGCAAAACGTATTTATAGAGCCTGTGCTGGTACAATGGTGTCCAAAACAGACATAATCGCTGTGTTCGTAGAGCTTGATATCAAGCAGGAGGATCAATGCACTGGATGCAGGGGGCACGAAGCTGGGAGACCGAACTGGGTCCTGGGGTCAAGAAAGACTTCCGGGAGAAACGAGCTCTAAGCCTACAGGCGGGAAGGGCAGGGCTCTGACGAGCAGCAGGGAAGAGCTGAGGAGGACTGGGAACAGCCTCGCGAGCCAGCACTGCCTAGGACCCTATGACTGTAGCTGAGGGGCTTTGCTCAGGGTTTCTCAGGGAAGCAGAACCGCTCCAGGTGTTTCGAGTAGAGAGAAATTTAATACAGGGAACTGGGGCTTTTTCAGCCATAGGAGAGACTGGGGGAGTGGAGGTCAGGAAGACTCCCTCAGGACTTCCAGAACAGAATTGAAGGGATGTCTTCACCAGCGACCTTGGGGCCTGCAGTACCAAAGCAGGTATTGTCAGGAGGATACCTGGAGACCTGAGAGCCGCCTGTCTGCGATGTCACCTACCTGCGTCACCCAGACAGTATGTCACAGGAGAAGCCCTGGGAGGCCAGAGAGAGCACCGCTGATGACTGCAGTTGCAGGACAGAGAAATGGGTGATTTCTCTGCTTCTGCCCTCCAGATCCAGCACCTGTGCTCATGGACTGAGTGTAAGCCGGACCCAGAGGGGACAGGGATTCTGTGGCTCCAGATGTATCCTTGAGAAGCAGAGGACAGTGTAGCAGGGACAAGGAGACACTGATGACAAAAGACAGTCCAGAGAAAGTGGTTTTGGAGAAAGAACTGGGTTTGTGTCTTGCCTCTATCACTTCCTGGCTGTGGGCATATCTCCAGGTCTCAGTTTCCTCCTCTGTGAAGTGGGATGACAATACTACCTGCTTAATGTGTATCGTAAAACATTAGACAAGGTAACATAATGAAGTTCTTAGCACGGGACTTGGCACGCAGCTTTTAATGATTTCTGGTTATTATTATTGTTAGTAATGTTTTCGTTATTATATATTGAAAATAAAGGTGTAAGCCATTAAAGGATTTTAAAACAGAACAGAAATATGCCTATCTTCTTAAAAAGTTGCAGTAGCTTTAGACTGTCACAAGGAACAATGGCCACGTGTGCCAAGCTAACTGGATCTGTGGCCAGGACCACCAGGGTGAGGCTCAGAGCACATGCTGCTGGGCCGTTCAACTCCTACCTCCTTATCAAGTTATTGTGAACTCAACATGTTCAAATGGGCCACGTGCATGGTATACATGTGGTGGGAGGATCATTTCCCCTCTTTTGGCCCAGTGAGACTTTGCCTTTCTCCAGGGGCCACTGCTTCTAAAACCTTATCCAGTGGCATTCAGATGTGTAGTTTGCTTAATGTCTGAACTGTTTTGGGAGGTTGCTCTGGCTTGCTTCTTTCTCCATCTGGGGGGTGGCATGGGGCCACAGGAGCCTCTGAATAGGGTCTGCACTCCTAGTCTGGGGGATGGTAGCAATGCAATTCTGGGAGGATGTGTCTCATGGAAACAGCTCCTGCACAAGGATGGGAATGGGACAGACCCCTGAACAGGGCAGATGTGGAGTTAGGGCTGAGCCACATGAGCAGGGGTCCAAGGGCAAAGTTCACAGGCCCCGCAGGGAACTTTCACTTGGAAAACTGAAAATGGAACCAGAACCTGGAGGCTCAACTACACAGAAACTAAAAGCCCAGACAACTAAAGGGTCCAGACTCAATCTGGAGTATGGCTGCTGATGGTCACGAAGCTCCGAAACCCCTGCTGGCTTGCGGGTTCTGGGGTCTGAGCCTGCAGGAGGAAGGTCTGGAGTTCCTGCCTTACTATGTGAAAGGTGCTATTCTAAACACTGTTCTGTGATAACCATTTAATTCTCACACCAACTCTAGGAAGCAAGTGCTGTTATTATTATCTCCAGCTACAAATGAAGAAACAGGTTCACAGAGGGTAAGACACCTGCCTCAGGTCAACCAGCTGGTGAGTCAGATGGCTGGATCCCTGGTAGCCTAGCTCTGGAGGATGCGTCCAGCATCATGCTCCTCCGCAGATGCATCTGCACATTTTCTCATCCACATGCTCTACAGCCCATCCTGAGGGCAGCTCGGGGACTGTTCAGCACTCTTCAAAGGCCCATCTGCAGAATTTGTGGGGCTTCAAACCATTCATTAATTATAAAAGATAATCAGCCCAGAGAGAGAAGGGGCTTGCTCTGCAGGAAAGAGTGTGACTAAGACAGAGCCAGAAGTAGCCTAGTACCTTGTGTGTGCCTGTCTGTGTGTGCAAACTCGGGAAAAGGTAAGCTCCAATTAAGTCAAAGTCTAGAAGCTAAAAACGCAAACACCGCATACCTTCTGACAAAACTAGTTCTTTCTGATTATTCATTTGCTTTTTATCATTTTAATGGAGGCAACGTTGCCCTGAGGGAATAAGTTTAGAAATTAAGCTTCTGTGTTTTGTGATTTTACTAGCATTTAGTAACCTGGAAAGCACTGTACAAATCTACATCCCCAGACACACACACACACACGCACACACACACGCTCGTGCACACAACAACAGACAAACAGAATTGCAGGATCTCAAACTTGCAAAGGACCTGAACGACCTTTCCTCTTTAGGAGCTCAAATGTGTCTTCCTGAATCGTCCACGTATTAGGCCTGGCACCTGGCTCCAAACACTTGTTTCCTTATCTGAAAACCTACTTCTTCTGCCTTTCTGCAGTTAGCCCTCTGCATTCTGAGGGCTAAGTGAAGGAGCATGTATGGAGAACATTACTTGGGCTTGGCACGTCCTTGGCAGCCCACAGATGTCGGCTCACTTTATGCTCTTCAATTCTCCATCCCAGTGCCTGACGGTGTGCGTGTTACCCTCCGCGGGCACTGTAAGAAGCCTGATAAAAGGCGAATGCCCTAGTAATGTAGGGTGTTGCTCCTCTTATGGAGGTGACATGCTCCCCAAGGCTTTAGAAGAGGGACTCTGTGTGATCACCAGGCTCTTCTTTTCAACATCTCTTTCCCAGGTCCCCTCACCATCTCTGCGCTGGGCCTGCATACTCAGAACTGGGATGGTGGAAGCCCAGCCACGAGGAGAAGTGTTCATTCCCTTCCTTCTTTTCCCTCTATCCCAGACTCCAGCCCTGGTCAGCTGGTCCTGACAGGGCAGGGGGCCCATAGATGGGACAGGAAGATCAGGGTGGGACGACGCGTTTCCAATCACGCAGGGGCTGCCAGGGCGAGGTGGGGGAGGGCTTGTCATCCTCTCACTCCCTCGGCGCCTCCTGCCCTGAGCTCCCAAATTCCAGGAGCCTTTCCGTGCTTCCTTTTCCAAGAATAACCCCCTCCAATGTTTGTACAGGAGCCTTGATGTTTTTCCCCCCAGTTCAGAGTGGTTCACGCCTTCTCCTGTCTCTTATCAGCAGGGCTCTTGTTCTGTGGAAAGATCTATTGGGCCTGAATTTATAGCCTTGCCCAGAATGTTGCCCAGGGCATCTGAGCAGATGCTGAGCCAAGGGAGTGCAGGACAGCCCATCGCCTCCTCTCCATCCCAGCCCCCAGGAAGACGCAGCTCAGAGAGAGGTTTGCAGGGCCTTCCTCTGCTGCCTGCTGAAGGCAGCCAATCTTGGGACTGGGGCTTGATATGAACAAGGTTCCTGACCCCTAGCAGGGCTATGGACAGGCAGGTCTCCTCGGGGTGTCCCTGCAGCAGGTACTGGACAACTCAGCTGAATATGACATAGGCCGATGACTGAGTTTCATTTTACAGCTGAGCAAACTGGGACCCAACCCCAGCGACTTCCACTCTGCTGTGGAGTTGATAAAATGTTATTGCGAAGTGACAGGGGTGGAGATCACTGCTGTCCGGTCCCACCAAGTTCAGGGGCTGGGCCCTTTCCCTTGTATCCCACTCTGCCCTCTGAGTGTCAGGGATGGCAGCCTCTGCCCCAGGGGACTTGTGAGAGTTGGAAGAGGTGCTCCGTGGATGGAACAGTCTGGAGGGGGAGCTGTGGAGCCTCCGCTTTGGTGGGAGTCACTTCTGCATGCACTTCCGTGCAGAACATGTGGACGGCTGCGGCTGGATGACCTCACTGCACAGCAGTGGAAGCAACAGCTCGCTTGGTATTCAACATGGGTGATGTGCAGGGCCCCTCAGAAGGTGACCGTCCAGTCAGTTGCTCCCTGGTGCTGGATGGAAGGCTCTTTCAATGTTGACCCCTCTCTCTTTGTGGTCCTCTAGGCCCCAGCTTCCTTCCTTCCTCTAGTCCAGGTGCCGATGCTCATCCATTCTCCCCAGGCCCAGGCCCAGCTCTTTTCCTAATCTGTTGTTATGAGAAGAAAGTTACCCCTGCTCCCTCTGGGATGGGGTGTGGGGGTCTTCCCTTTAGAGTCCCAAATTGTCTTACTGCAACTTGGCCGTTGCAAATCAAAAGTTTTGGCTTTTCTCACTATTGTCTAATATGTGAGTTTTAAGACCTAGTTTAGGAGTTCAAAAAACTGAATATTGAATACTTTATTCCTTTGTGTTCCTGCTACATCGCTCCTGATTCTCCTTCCAGCAAGACAGACTGGAGGAAGGGTGGCATACAAGAAATGGTGGGAAATAAATACACAAAAATAGCATTTATAGTCATCATCTTACTCCTCCTTTTAGATGGAAGATGCCTATGTTAATCAGCTGGGCTGGCCCCCACCTTGAGGAAGTGGGTTTGCAGCCATCTCCTGGCAGACAATGGAGGCCTGGGGTCGGGGTGGGTAGGGGGGCGGGGGGGGTGGGGTGGGGGACAGGTTCAGAGGTCCAGCTGCCTGTCTTTTAATTTCCTGCCCTTTGGCCTTCGGTGTGAGCTCAGTGCAATTACCACTATCCCATGACTCATGTAGCTCTCCCCATTGTTTCCAGGGATGTTTGCAAACCAACTTAGACCAACCATAGGTTTTTAAAAACCTCATGAAGAATTCCCACAATCTACCCATAACCTCTACTGCAGAGTTAATAATGTCCTCAGAAGGCAGTGTGGTTCACCTGCCTGGGGAGCTGCAGCCTCCTCAGCTACCCCACCCTCCCACACCCCACTCTGCAGCCATGCAAACTGCATGCACTGTTTGAGCTTCAGTGTCTTATATAGCAATGTAGTACAATCTTGCCCTGCTGGATTCACTGGATTGTTTTAAGAATCCAGCCACCGTAGATGGACGTTCTTTGTAAACTGAACAATGCTGGACCACTCGCCCTTTTATTCACAATCTCCTGGTCGCAGCTGAGAGACTGGGAGCCCTCCCTTCCTTACACTCAGCACCTGCCCCAAGTAGGTCACTCTCCTGACCACAGCAAGCAGTCCTGGATCCGTCATGGGGCCGCCCTGGCTGGAGGCCTGCTCTGGACTGAGGCTGAGTTCAGAATGCAGCCTAATTAGCTGAACAGTTTGCAGTCCTGCTCAGCAAAGAAACCCTTAGGGGAGCGCGCGGAGAGTGATTCACATTCCGACTTCCTGATGAAGGAGAATGTTTTGAGAGTCATTCTAGCGCTGCAGCCCGGGGTCACACAATCTAGACACTTGGCTTCTCTTCCTTCCCCAGCATTCCTAAGAGCTTTCTTTTCATCTGCACCCCCCCAACCATGCACCAATGGGCCTAGTCAGAGTGAAGGATCAAGAGTCCACCGGAATAAAGACTCTTCTGTGTCCAAGCGACCCGACATCGGGCTCCCTTTCCACACCCAGTCCCTGTCAGACCCACGTTCTTTCTCACAGACGCGTGAACACAGCAGAATCAGAGGGCCTGGGAAGAGCATCTAGTCTAATGGGATCTGTTTGTAAAAGGGGTAAACTGCCTGGGAAAGGAAGGGGGCATGAGGAGAATGGACAGTTCTTGATGACCTAGTGTGTGCAAGCCCTGTGTGAAGCAATCCTAGGTAGAGCATTGAGAATTTTATTGTCTGATGGAAAAGCAGGGAAGTGAAGAAGGTACTAGAAGGCTGAGAGGCAATCCTGGACCATGCAAGGCCTTCTGGGCCATGGGAAAGATTTGTGTCTTTTGCTCAAAAGCAACCGGAAGTTTTTGAAGGGATTTTAGGGAGTGAATGGTACAATCATATTTGCTTTTTGTTTTTTTCTTTTTTCCCAACGTGAATGAATTGGAGGGAGTCAGGACCAGAGGCCTGGAGAATATTTCAGTGGTCCAGGCAGGCAGAGGGGATGGCAGTTGGAATTAAGGTGGTGAGAACGGAGATGAGAAGAGTGGACAGATTTGAGGGCTGTTTAGGAGGTAAAAACACAAACTTGCCCCTGCCAGAGCAACTGTTCAACCAACTGCTCATAATCAACTCAAAGAAGTAAATGCTGGCCCTAGGATCATCCATTCCCACCTCCTCAGTGCACAAGAGATAGATCTGTAGGTCCCAGTGATGTGGGGCTGTTGAGTCGTGAGTCGAAAAAGAATTTTCAGACATGAGCCGCTCGTTCTTTTGTGCACCTTTATTTTGTGTTCAGCATGGGGACAGGACCCATGGGCAGTAAGGAGCTGCATGGAAGTGTCTGTGTGAGGCCATTATATACGATTTTAGCTATTTTTAGTATTCTAAAGAAATGTCAAAGGAAAAAGTATTAGGTGGTCTGGTTAGCCTAAAGGATTAGGGCTTGGGGGCAGATGAATGAGATGTGTCCTTGCGTTCCAAGGTAAAGTTTGCCTCAAGTAACACGTAGGCAGGAGAGTAAAGTCATTGATTACCTCCTGAGGTAAATTCCTTCGCTCCTAGCCAGAGGCGATTGAGTAATGCAAGACTAAAGGAAGTCTCATGGAAAGAATTGGAAATTGTGAAATGACTCATAAACAAGGTTTTGACCACGTCACCAGGGTGAGAGAACTTGCACAAGGGACACAGCAAATCAGATGCAGCGCATGATGCGAACTCTTGGGAACCACACTGGGGCCTCAGAACGTCGCCCATCTGTGGACCAGGTACCTCCTCAGGGGCTACTGGACTTGCTCCAGGGAGACGAGAGGAGAGGAAACTGGTCTCCAGCTTCCAGGGGTGTTGAAAACCTGAGGCTGTAATTATGAGCAGATCTGGGGAAGTGAGGAAAAATAAAAGAGAAGAGGGGGACAGGGCATGGGGGTCTCTGTTTAGTCCATCTTCCACTTTCACTGTGCCTACAACACATGTATCAGCCGAGGACGCGAAAGGCAGCAGGATAGAGAATCATAACAACTGGGCATTTGAAGCCTCTGGGGCAGGGCAGATAATGAGATGCAGGCACGAGCCCAGGGGGCTCTTTGCAGTCTGGCTGGCCTCCCTTCCCGGCACTGAGGGTAGACTTAAAGGTCAAGAGGCCCCTTCCCCCAGTGCAGTTCCTTCCTTCTAGCTCCTTGGACATGGGACCCTCTCCTGTGGGGCTCTCCTGGCAGCCCCCTCCCTCTGTGTTCTTCTTCCCTGCCCCTGCAGGCTTCTGCCCTCATCAGCTTCAATGTCTCCATTACTGCAGCAGCTGCTGCGCTGGGGACTCTGACTCATTCCCTCTCCCTCTTCCTCCCTTCCTGCAGCCCCCCAGGAGAAGCTTGGCCTGGTGGGTGGAGAGCTGGGCAGCTTCATCCTGTGCTGTGTTCTGTATATTCAGGCCCTGATTGCATGGTTTCTGGTTCCCCCTCCCCAATCTTTGCAGGTGACTGCCGGGGTGGCCCTGTTCCCTCTCCTGCCTTTTCTGGGAGGATACTGTGAGTGAGGCACGAAAGCTATTCCTCCAGCAGGTGGATTCTTAGGGCCACCAGGATCCACCTTCTCCCCCTCTACAGAAGCATCTTGCTGGTGCAGATCTTGGCTTTTGTGCAGGATCTGCATTGGAAGAAGATGACAGACCTTGAAGAAGAGGGCTGTATATTTGGTTATAGCTTTTGGAATGAAAGTTAGAGATGGAGAGACAGTGAGAGGAAAAAAGCATTATTTTTAAGATACTACCTTTATTCTTTTATTCTCCAGGTGAGCTACACCAATCCTGGTAAAATATACCTTTGGAGTCACCTGGTTTGAGAGGATAAGCTGTTCACTTGGGTAGGGGACCTAAACAAGTTTCTTTTCTTTTCTCGCCTTGATTTCCTTATCTGCTAACAGGGTCGCATAGGTCGAACACCTCTGTGGGTTGTGAGATTCCAGATCAGGTAGCAAATGTCTGAATGAATGACGGGGGCCACACAGGAAGTATTTGGTACAGGTCGCTCCACTCTGCATCCTCTGCCTTTCATTATAGTGGCATTAAGTGTAAGCTCATGTGATAAGTGACAAAGCAGGATTTTAAAAAAGATGAAGATTTCACGAAGAACTGGGCACTTGAGCTGGATGGGGGAGGTTGCTCCAAGACCTGGCACCCCCGTAAGCCCAACCAGCTGGCCTCCCAGACAGGCTAAACCAGCGCACACTCAGTGTGCTGGAGAGAGAGTTTGCTCTTTGTCCCCTGAACCTAGCTGCCAGCAAACTCTTGGAGGCAGTGGGCATGTAGCAGAGGGCTGGGGGCCTCACTGGGCAGTTCAGAGCCCTAGGCTACAGCACACACTTGGGTAAGGCTGGGCTCCCCCAAGGCTCCTCCCATCAGAGTGTGGGGATGAGCTCTTGGAGAGGCCTAGAGTGGGAGCCCGGTTGGCCAAGTCCAGCTCTCGCACACCTCCCCCCGCCCATGAGGCCACCCCTCACCATTTGGTGACTATGCACTTTCTTATGGAGAGACAGCCACCTGGGAAGACACCACCTTGACTTCATTATTACCCAGAGGTGTTAGGGCTGCTAGCCCTCTGGAGAAGCAGCTGGTACCCTCACTCCCTGCAGTCGGGGGCAACCTCCGCTCCCTGTGACAAGAGACTGATGCTTAGAGACCACACTGACTCCCAGTGTCTCTGGTCTCAGGGTCCTACTGGAGCCATGGGGAGCCAGTGAGCCTGTCCAGTCCTGTGAATCAGAAACCCCAGCTGATGAAGGGACTAGGGAAGCATTACACGGCCTCATCCTGGTCCATTATCCAACAGGAGTCCTTCAGAGCCTTTGTGCTGCCGAAGAGAAATACACCAGTAGGCCCTCCTGCCCCCTCGGTCCTTACTCTTCAAGAGCTCCAGTGAAAAGTTGGGTGACTGAGGCCCATGCTTGGCCTTCACAGGTAATGAGCAGTCAGTGAGGAGTGTTGGATGGCTGGGGGTCCTGGCCGTACCCCAGCCCCTGGCTCCGGGGCAGGTGTTGACCCAAGGTACAGGGTTGGGGTAATGGGGTAACATGTGCTTGATAACCATGCAC
This sequence comes from Diceros bicornis minor, assembly GCF_020826845.1. Lineage (NCBI taxonomy): Eukaryota > Metazoa > Chordata > Mammalia > Perissodactyla > Rhinocerotidae > Diceros > Diceros bicornis. The sequence continues at coordinate 16,612,208 of NC_080745.1, read as the reverse complement.
GGACATGCAGAAGCAAGGTGGTCTGCTCTGTGAACTGGACACTCCCTGGCTTTGGCAAATGCTGGGCAACTTGGGCAAATTGCTTCCCCTCTTGGAGGCTGTCCCTGCACTGTAGGCTCTCTGTGGGGTGGTGGTTGAAGGCAGGAGCAGAGACGACCGGCTAGCCCAGGCAGAATGCACCTGGCAGGGCAGCAAACACACTGTGCTATCTCAGGATCTCTGGGAAGGCCTAGGTCCACAGATAGCTTTAATTTCGTTGTCACAGTTGCTTCCTTCAGCTTAAGGTACCATCTCTTGCGGCAGATCCTACCAAAGGCTGGTCCCTTCCCCTTGCTTGTTAATTGAGCTATAATTTTTTTTCAGCCATAGGGAACTCAGACCCCAATGTTCATGGGGGACGCTGGGCCCTTCCAAGGCTCAAGGGCTGACTCTAGACAAATAATCATGGTAATTCCATTTTGGTGTCTAGTGATTGGTTTATTAATGGGCAGAAATATAACTCTGTTCATTGAAGTGTAAAGAGAGGTTTAGGGGCCGGCCGGGTGGCACAAGCGGTTAAGTGCGCGCGCTCTACTGTGGCGGCCCGGTGTTTGCCGGTTTGGATCCCGGGCATGCACCGACGCACTGCTTGTCAGGCCATGCTGTGGCGGCGTCCCATATAGAGTAGATGAAGATGGGCCAGTCTTCATCAGCAAAAAAAGAGGATTGGCAGATGTTAGCTCAGGGCTGATCTTCCTCACCAAAAAAAAAAGAGAGAGAGAGAAGTTTAGTTGAGGTTCTCTCAAAAGGGTGAGAATTCCCATTTCTGACTTTGCTAAATCTTGTCACGTCTGCATGTGATGTCTGGGGTTGTGGCAGCCATTTTGCAATCATCAGGCAACAAGTTTAAGGACTAAGTCAACAGGCTGGGAATGTCAGAGTGGAAAGGTGGAAAGAACCTGAATTGTCCATGACGTCTTTGAGCCGCTCATGCAGCCCCCATACCTCAGAATTCTTATGTCACATAATAAATGCCCATGTTGTTTAAGCCACTGTGGTTGGGTTTTCTGTTTCATGCTGCTGAAAGCACCCACACAGATATAGCTTCTCTCCAGGTGTGTAGCAAATAATCTAGGTGGTTGGCCTAGATCCCCTCAGATCTCTTTTTACTGCTTCTCTGCACCCTCCTCCCACCTCCACTCTCACTCTACTGTGATCTCAGCACCCAGGGCCTGGGGCTCTTCCTTGGAGGACTCTTGGACAACTGGAGCCGCTTTAACATGTAGAGCAGGAAGTGTCTGGGAGATTTTGTGTTCCAGTCTCTGCAGGAGGCAGGACCGTTGATCTGAGATCACACCCCATCTCCCCCCAAAACCCCTCATCTCCCTGGAGCACATCCCTAGTAATTCACATGTGTGGATCCTCATCTTGGAGTCTGCTTTTGGGGAACTCAACTAAGACAAGGTGCAACTCCTCCCAGGCAGGGCAGCTTCCCTCCTGCCGGCCATCACAGCGCAGGTGGGGGGCAGGCCCAGGCCCTGGGAAATGCCCTCTCAGAACTTCCTCTGCCATTGCAGTTGCTGCCCATGGTGCCTGGTGCTCAAGGGTGCCCTTCTGAGGAACACCAACTGACTTTCCCACCCCTGCTTTGCATTATAATAGGCTGGGCCCAGCTGCACTCTCCTTGCTCTGAATCCCTCCTTCTCCAGGCCCCTATGAGCACCCCCAGCCCACTGAGTGGGGCATTGTGGCAGCCCCCATTTCTTCCTGCCCACTAGGGAAGCATGGTCTTCCCTGATTTAGTTACAGGGTTTCTTATTGCTGAGCCTTTCTTAGAATTGTTCTTTTTCCCTAGATTTCCACGCTTGTCTCCTGTCTGCTCTTGTATATTGACCTTTAGATCTTATGGATCCTTCAGGGACCCTGTCACATGCTCCTTCCCACAGGAAGTCTTCCTGGAACCTCCTGAGAACTGATCTCTCCATCATTGGGCTCACACAGCATTTGCACGTGGCCTTCACTTATGGCCAGATTGTTCTGAGCCCTGCCATGGACAGTGGGTGTGTCTTACTGCATCAGACCACGAGCTCCCTGTGGGTCTCTGTAAGCCTTTCAGTCACCCAGGGTTTATAGAGAACTTACCACGTGCCAGACCTGACCAAGCACTGCAGCTGCCAAAGGAATGGGATGACGTCCTGCACGGAGTGGGACAGACAGACCCAGAGTTTCATCAACAAGCAAGGGTGACGGAGAGGGGCGCCCAGTGGGTGGGAGCCGGGGCAGGGCAGTGAGGTGGGCAGACAGAGCGTGGGCTGGAGAGCTGGCGGGGTCAGTCTTCTTTTCAGGTGAAGAGTACTGGGTCTGTGGGAGAGTAGCGGTCCAGTCCAGGGCTACGTGCACAGGGGATGCTCTATAACTTGTGGCTGAGTTCTTGAGGCCCCACCTTTGGGCCTTCACCCCTCATCACCAGCAGGCCCTGTCCTTTTCCATCTTTACAAAGCTCACATGCCCCTGCGAGCCCCGCCCCCTTCCCCTGCCCTGTGTGGGCAGCACCCGCTTAGCACTCACCACACTGTGTGAGCCTTCAGCTTTCCTTTGGGGCATCCTGCAGGGGCAGCGTTGTAGCTCCTCAAGGACAGGGCCTGCCCAACCCTCTTGTGCTCTAGAGTGCCCGGGCGTGTCCTGGGCTCACAGAAGTTGTTTAGCATATTTTTGCTGACTGATTGACTGATGCCAGGACTGCCAGCCAACAAGGTGCAAACTAAAGTACACGCATGACAAAAATGAGAGCCGTCACCCGGTCTGGGGGCCTTTCTCCTGGCTCCTAGTGGCCCACCTCTCCGCTTTGAGATGCTCCTGCCCCGTCCCTCATAGCCAGTGAATTCCGTCTACACCCACCAAGGAGCACAGCATTTTTTACTTCTGATGACAAGCTAGACCCTGTAAGATGGCTTGCTCTTTGTTTGTGGGGAACTGGATGCTACTTTCACGCCTGGGCAGAGAGCCTGTGACTGAGGCTGCACTGCTGTTTCTCCACTAAGAACCCCTGCCCTTTGGCTCCCCCCACCTCAGATGAGGCCCTGGGGGGTCCAGGCAGCCACTCCAGGGCTGGGGACGGCTTCACCCTCCCCACCTCTGTGTGGGGTCGCCTCCCAGTGTGCAGAGACCTGGTAAAAGGCACCACCATTGTCTCCCCAGCACCTGCTGGGTGTCCAGGGCCCTTTATACAAATAGGACCACGTGGCATGAAAGGAGGTCCCATTCCCAGGAGCCTGGGGGTGGGAGCCCAAGCCTGAGCAGCAGCTCCACCTTGTCTCAGAGCAGCCTTGACCAAGCTTTCCCCCATGGGGCAGTTTCCATACACAAACATGAGAAGTTTGAGTGAGAAGCTTTCTGGTCTGGTTATGTATTGATGTGCAATAAATCACCCCCAAATTTAGCAGCTTAAATCAACAACGTTTAATTTGCTCAGGAATCTGCAATTTGGGCCACTCAGCACCATCTGTGGAGACTTGACAGCCTGGGCCTGCAGTTGTCGGAGGGCTCACTCGCTCATCCCCGCATGTGCCTTTTCCATGTGGCTGCCTGGTTTCCTAACAAGATGATGGCTGAGTGCCAAGTGCCAGCATCCTGATAGAGACGGAGAGAGATAGACATTGGGAGAGAGAGAGAGAGTCAGGTGGAAGCTGCATCATCCCCTTTTATGATCTAGCTCTGCAAGTTACTTCTGGAGCATTCTATTTGTTAGGAGTCAGTCACTAAGACTGGCCCATGTTCAGGGGGAGGGAGAATAGACTCTACTTGTTGACAGGAGGAGTGTCAAAGCATTTGTGGATTTGTGGACATGCTTCAATACCACCACACTTTTCAGGACCCTTCCACCTCTAAAGGGGCCATGGTGTGACAGCACCATGAGGGCCAGGCTTTCTCCCATAGCCCCACTCTGTCAGCCCTGCTTCCTAAATTTCACTCCCCCTCCCAATGGAATCTACACACTACATGGACCAGGACATCGTAACCATCTAGAGATGGCAGCATAGCCTGGCATCTCTTTTTGGGCAACTTGAGCACAAAATTGGTTCAATGCATAAAGATGTGATTTGGAGAGTATCTGAAAGGCCCGTTTCTGGAAATCTCCAGTTGGCGAAGTGCTGGCTAGCCCACCTCTGACTTTGCTCTCAAGACTCCCTGGAGTGGCTCTAGCCCAGATGCATGGTGCCTCCCGCAGTCGTCCTCCAGCTGGCTTCCCCAGCTCAGCCGCAGTCACCCTGGGCTGAGAGCTCTTGCCTGGCCTGGGCTCTGGGGCTGGACACCTCCACGTTGTTCACGTGTCGTTCCTCTCCTTTTTATCAGCTTCTCCATCATGAAGGTTTTCATTACTTTCCAATAGTCTGAGCCTCTCCAGTTCCCCTTTCTTAGGAAAAGTGCATTTCTAAAAATGGGTTTTCAGTCAACCATCGTACAATCATCATGGACGCCACCTGGGGATGGGGTCTGGTGTCTAGGAATCAGTGGCCACCAGCCATGCTCAGACGGGGGTCAGTTTAAGGGCCTCACTCAACCCATGCTGCTTTGGTGATAAGACCCCCCTTTTCTGTCCTCCGCTTGTATCCTGGGAAGCTCCTTCACATGCTTTTGTTGTCCCGTGGCCTCTAGATGGCAGTAGCAGAGAATTGGAGGGCGGGCGAAGTGGGGGCAGGAGGCGGTTGTTAGAACAAGAAGAGAAACAGCGGTCACTTCTGATCCGCTCCCTGCCTAGCTCATTTCTGTTGCTGAAGGAGATGCTGTTCTCTTCCCCTGCACTGGGCACTTGCGTCCCCTGAGGCGAGAGGGCTCTGGTGCCATTTTCAGCTGTTTCTGCTCATCGTCATGAACTCCCCACATGGCAGGCGTGGAAACCCTAAAGAAGCCGCTGTAAGCCCATGGCCGGTGTCTGCAGCCCCCTGTGTGGGGTAGTGCAGCAAGCACGCCACACAACGCTGAGGGGCACCTGGAGACCCATCCACATAGAACAAAGTGAACAAGTTATGCAAAGCAGCTGGTAACCCATGAGCAGAACTAGCCGTCAGGGGTCCTGGATGCAGATTTCAGCTTCACGGCTATCAGAATGTGTGACAAGTAATAGGTCATTTCCCTTCTCTGGCCTTCAATTTCCCCACCTGCACAAGGACAATTATGGACGAAGTTATTGCTAAGCCACCTTCAGTTTGAATGCACTATCATCCTAGCTGTGACAAAAGATTAATGAACGCCCAGTTCATGACAAAGTAAATGAGACACTCTTTTGGTTGTGGTTCTGGGTTGGTTCTTGAAGAGGGGACAGGGGGCCAGAGTGGACCCCACAAACATGTTGCAAGGTATCAGGGACTGTTTGCAGTTAGAAACTAGGGAACCATAGCAGGCCAAGCCTAAGAGGACTATGGGCCTGGACCCAGAGACACATTTGCTGGTGCCCCTCTGCTGAACTTTTACTCCAGCTCCCTGCCTCCCACATGGTTCATTTCACTTCTTCTCCTTTATGCCCCCTCATTACCTGTTACCTGAATACCTCCAACCGACTCTTCAAGACTCAGTTTACCCATCAGCTTCTCCATGAGGATGTCTTTGGACTCCACATCTATGTCAGGTACCCTCCTCTGTATTTCTTCTAGACTCTGTGCTTATCATTGTAGAGAGTTTTTATCTCACACACAAACACACACACAATGGTTAAGTGCTTTATTTTTATAAAATCAGTTATAGTCAACTTTGAGCCCCACCTCTGCTAGGGCTGACAGAAAAATCCATCATCTCCACAACTGGGGTTTATTCCACCCACCTCAAATTTCTATGAAGGCTTGAGGAGTCTTACTTCCAACAGGGCGTCTGAGGGACTCTTGTTCATCACCTGCGCTGGCTGCCTTTGATTCGCTCCTTGTCCAAGTGCGGATGGGGTCTCGCCTGCCTCCCTGTGGGCAGAGAGTACAGTACTAGGCTTCCCTCCCAGGCTTAGGTGTGGGGCTCTTTGCTAAGACTGAGAACCCTGGGGCCCGGTCCCTTTTCCCTGAGGCTATCACATAGGCAGTCCTCTCTGTGGTCCTCCCGTCTCCCTGGGGCGCTCCATGTGGGTTACTGCAGGTGCCTGATATGCTCTTTCTAGTGCTGGGGAATCTCTTTCTCCCTTTTTGCCTTGCTACATCTCTTCCCCCCTGTTCTCACCTTCTCTCCTCCTCTGGGAGGATCCATGTGCTACTCTCAATGAGCCACAAATTCATATCTTATTAAATTGTTTACAATGTTAGATTGAAGAGCTCTGTTTATATGTATGTTTTCCTAATTAGCAACAAGCTTTGGGAGGGCAAGAGCTGTGTCATATTAATCATTATAATTCCAACAGCTGGAAAAGTGCCAGACACATGAGAACTAAAAACATATTTATTAAATTAAATTGAACTGAATGTTCCAGTTGTCCAGGGTTGTCCAAGATGGGTCTGAATCAGGATAATTCTCTCTTTTTTGGGGTGAATACGGTTATGTGAGTGCAGAAAAATCAACAAGAATTTCTGTTTCATGGCACTCTGGAAACATTTTTGAATCTTTGAGAACTGTCAAGAGTCGAAGTCAGATGAGTGATAACATCTTGAGTTGTCAGTAGCTGGGAGGTAAAGGAATCAGGTTTCAGCCCTTAAAGAAAGAGAAGCCTGTCCAGGCCAGAAAATTTTGAGTCAGAGCCAAATAGGAACTAGAATACAAATTTAGAGACAGAGCAGAAACCCAGTCTTGGAGATTGGACATATTTGGTAGTGATTGGAGCAAGGCAGTGGCTGGGTGGGAGTACTGAGGGGAGCATGCGATGCTGAGGTGTAGGGTATAGGACAGCATCCTATCACCTGGCAGAGATGGCACTCTAGCTCCTGCTATGCCTAGTTCTCGTGGGCTCAGGACACAGGGGCCTCAGCCTGGTCTAATGTTCAGTTATGGAAATAATGAAGCTTGATGAATTCCTCTCCAAATGGAGAGTTGTCCCACCTCTGCATGGGAACAGGCCATCAGGGGTCCACCGGGTGGATTAAAGATGGTTCCTGGGGAAACAACTTTGAAGTTAACTCAAGTGGCTGGAAATATACTTGGTTGGGGATCCAGGTCTGAGATCCACAGACTATAGAAGGTGTGGCCTCTATCTGGAGTTTTAAGCATTGGTTTTATCAGCTGGCTAGCCCCAGTCGAATTTCGGATTTCGTCTCTGCCTGAGATTGACAAGACATATGGATTACAAAATGTACCCCAAGCATTAGTAATGGAATCCACTGATTCATTGAATAGAGTGGTGTGCAATGTCTGCCAAGAGCAAAAGTCACCTTTCAGTCAAGTTAATGTTTTACTCTTCTTTCTAAACATAATTAGCCCACAAAGTCAGCTGTATTTGAAAGTGTGTCCTGCCTCACAATAGTAAATCTTGTTGTTGGCAGAGGGTGGTGGAGGAGGGTGCTCATTTTCCTGTTTGCTGTGGCACGTGGCCACACATAAAGTTTGCCTAAAAACCTGAACCAAGGAAGGTATTTAGACATAAGTGAAAGCAAAGGGGACTATTAACTGATGTTAGGTTTGGAAACTCAGCTGTTAAGAGATTTTCTTCCCACCTTCATTTTGGCAATAATATCGTGGTAGAGGTTCTCAACAAACATTTCCAATCAATCATGTTTCCAATTAAGTTTTATGGAGTTCAATTAGATTATTTTAGTGATCAGTAGTGAAATGGTCATGGCTAACGCCACATTGCTTAAGCTGGCATAGAATTTTTGAGATAACAAATTGATTGAACCTTAGCAAAAGAAGAGGTGATTCAGATGAAATGTGGAGTTTATTGAGATAGATGTTGATAACTCCACCTTGATTCCATCTTCAGGGTAAGGAGTAGGTTATTTGGCTGGAACTAGAAGCCTATTCAGGATAGATCCTAAGGAGTTCATGAAAGACAATTTGTAGTGGGAAGAATTAACAGAATCATTTATTCATTAACTCATTTTCTTTCCTGTTTCTATTTGCCTACAGAATTAACTTTTTTCCTTTTTTAAAATTAAACCTTTCATTTTGAGATAATTGTAGGTCCACATGTAATTGTAAGGAATAATACACAGTGTACACTTTACTCAGTTTCTCCCAATGAATAAACAAATTGTGGTACATTCATATCATGGAAGTATAGTACAATATCACAACCGGGATGTTGACATTGATATAGTCAAGAGACAGAACATTTCCACGCCAGGGATCCCTCATGTTGCCCTTTTATAGTCATGCCCACTTTCTGTTCCCATCCCTCCTTAACCCCTGGAAACCACTCTTCTGGTCTCCATGTCTATCATCTTTTCATTTTAAGAATGTTATATAAATGGAATCATAAAGTATTTTATCTTTTGGGATTGCCATTTTTCACTCACCATAATTCTCTGGAGACTCATCCAGGTTGTTGCACGTATAAACAGTCTGTTTCTTTTTATTGCTGAGTAGTATTCCATGGTATGGACAAACACAACTTGTTTAACCATTTACCTATTTAGGGACATCTGCATTGTTTCCAGCTTTTAATTGTCATGAATAAACCTCCTATAAATATTTGAGAACAAGTTTTTATGTGAACATAAGTCTTCATGGATCTAATTTTCAGCCCTTTATTAATTTATTTAGCCCCAGGTTTCATGCCCATAATTATTGGTTCAGGTGGTGGTTGCATGTTTAGTTTTTAGCAAATTGCTAAATTATTCTCCAGAGTGGCTGCACCATTTTACATTCCTACCAGCAATGTACAAGTGATCCAGTTTCTCTGTATCCATGCCAGCATTTGGTGGTGTTACTATTTTTTATTGTAGCCATTCTGATAGTTGTATAGTGATATCTCATGGTGGTTTTAATTTGCCTTTCCCTAAAGGCTAATGCTTAATATTATTTCACGTGCTTATTTGCCATCTGTATATCTACATTGTTAAAATGCCTCTTTGTGTCTTTTGTGCATTTTCTAAGTTGATTATTAGTATTATTTTTACTATTGAGTTTTGAGGCTTCTTTATATATTCTAGATATTAGTCCTTTGTTAGATATGTGGTTTGCTAATATTTTCTCACACTCTGTGGTTTGTCTTTATTATTCTCTTAACAAAAGTTTTAGGGCCGGCCCTGTGGCCTAGTCATAAGTACAGCATGCTCCACTTTGGCATCCTGGCTTCAGTTCTTGGGCGCAGACCTACACCACTCATTGGTGGCCATGCTGTTGCAGCGACCCAAATACAAAATAGAGGAAGATTGGCGTAGATTGCTTACGGCAAACCTTCCTCAAGCAAAAAGACAAAGATTGGCAGCAGATGTTAGCTCAGGGTGAATCTTCCTCAGCAAAAAAAAAAAAAGTTTTAAATTTTGATTAAGTGTTCTCTCCTCTTCTGTTTTCTGGAAAAGATGTATAGAATTAATGTTACTTCTTTAAACATTTGGTAAAATTCTTCAGTGAAACCATCTGCGCCTAAAGATTTCTTTTTGGAGATTTTAAAATTACAAATTCAATTTCATTAATAGTTATGGATTATTCAAATTATTTATTTATATTGGATAAGGTGTGGTAATTTGTCCTTTTCAAGGAATTGTTCCATTTAATGTAAGTTTTCAGATTTATATATGTTGAGTTGTTCATAGTATTCCTTTATTATCCTTTTGATGTAGGAAGGGTCTGTAGTGATATCCCTGTTACATTTCTGATATTGGTAATTTGTGTCTTCTTTTTAGTTTGTCCATCTTGCTAGAGGTTTGCCCATTTTTTCAAAGCTGCTTGTTTCATTGACTTCTCCATTGATTTTCTGTTTTCAATTTCACTGATTTCTGCTCTTACCTTATCTATTTCCAGAAGCTTTCTTTGGATTTATTTTTCTCTTCTTTTTCCAGGTTCCTGGGAGGAGAGAAGAAGTTTAAATTATTGAGACTTTCCTCTTTTCTAACATATGCATTTAGTGTTATAAGTTTCCATCTCATCACTGCTTTTAGCTGTGCCCCACAAATGTTGATGTTACATTTTCATTTTAATTCAGTTCAAGGTATTTTTGATTTCCATTGAGATGTCATCTTTGATTCAGAGATTATATAGAAGTGTGCTGTTTAATTTCCAAGTGTTTGGAAATTTTCCTGTCACCTTTCTGTTGTTGATTTCTAGTTTAATCTTATTGTGGTCAGAGAGTACACCCTCTGTGATTTCAATTCTTTTAAATTTTTTGAAGCTAGTTTTATAGCCTAAGATAGTGTTTATCTTGGCATATGTTCTGCGGGCACTTGAAAAGAATGTGTATTCTGCTGTTGAGTGAAGTTTTCCATAAATGATTAGCTCCTGTTGGTTGATGGTATGCTTGCCCATTTTCTATCTAGTTATTATATCAATTGTTGAGAGGAGTTTTGAAGTTTCCAATTATAATTGCTAATTTGTCTATTCTTTCAGTTCAATCACTTTTTGCTTTACATATTTGTAGCTCTGTTGTTTGGTGCATACACATTTAGCATTACTATGTCTTCTTAGTAGATTGACTCTTTAATCATTATATACTGTCTCTCTCTGTCTCTGGTAATTATTTTTCCTCTGAAATTTTCTTTATTTTCTTTCGTTATTTATTTTATTGGTGAGGAAGATCGGCCCTGAGCTAACATTTGCCAATCCTCCTCTTTTTTTTGCTGAGGAAGACTGGCCCTGGGCTAACATCCGTGCCCATCTTCCTCCACTTTATATGGGACACTGCCACAGCATGGCTTGCCAAGTAGTGCATTGGTGCACGCCCGGGATCCGAACCGGTGAACTCCGGGCTGCCGCAGTGGAGCGCGCACACTTAACTGCTTGCACCACCGGGCCAGCCCCTGAAATTTTCTTTATTTGATGTTAATATAGTTACTCGTGTTTTATTTGATGGATGTTGGCGTGATATATCTTTTTCCGTTCTTTTATTTTCAATCTGCCTATGTTGTTATACTTGAAGCGAGTTTCTTATACACGACATATATTTGGGTCGGGTTTTTTAATGTAGTCTGCCAATCTCTGTCTTTTAATTGGTGTATTTAGTCCATTTATAGAATACTTAATTCTACTCCAAATTAAAGTGTTGTGAAAGCTCATCTGATTGGTAGAAACTAGATAAGCCAGAATCCTAGCTGCTAGGGAGTTTAGGAAAGCTGCTTTTAACTCTCCAAACTGTGTTTTCCAGTCAGGTACATAAGAAGTTAAAGCAGAAGCTGAGTGAGGTGTCTACTTATTTCTCAGAGATGGCCACCCCTTGCTGAGGGACTCCTGGATTGCCCCATTTCCTGGAACTGCTATTCTCATTCCCATGTTCTGGTTACAATCTACCTCCTGGGAACCAGTGAGGTGTAGTGAATTCAAGATGAGCCTCCTTACTTAAAGGTGGCTTTCCTTATGGTGGTCTCTTTATGTGGACTTTTCTACTGGTTAAAACATTGGAGCTATTCAGTTAAGTATCCACAGACATGGGTTGATGGGCTAATGTGTTAGCTTTCTTCAAGTTCTCAACTTGTTAAAGGCACTTCTTCTCTATGAGGTAAAGGAAAAGAAGAACAGGCAGCATCCATCAGGTCACATTTAATGCTGCAGAGTGCTGAGGGAGTTTGGCTTCATATGCTAATGACAGGTTTAAACGGAATTGATGCACATGGACCTGAAGGTTCAATCGTCTCTTTCTGAAGGACAGCAGCATTAACATGCATCTGTAGAGGCATCGTCTGTCCTCACCACTGGGAAGACCTGGACAAGATATGTAAAGTGGCACTAGATGGGACAGCCAGGAAAACCACAAGAAAGCTGGAGAGTTAGCTGGTGGGGTTAAAGCTATATTAAGTGGCCACAGTGAAGTGGAAGAAACAGAGTTAGAATTTAGTTACCAATGTGCAAGAGATGTCCAAGTCCAGGAGAGCAAATGCCAAAGGGAGAGCCCACACATCCATCCGGTTAAAGCCAATGGGACCTGAAGAAAGACACAAAGAAGCAGTGTGCCTTCTTGCACAGGACAGTTTTGTTCAAGGCTTTTATTCCAGTCAAGAGGCCCAGAGGTCTGAGATGTCAATCTGGAGGAAGAAGGAGGGTGCGAAAAGGATAAGGGAGAAACTCAAGGACTCTGGGCACAGGGTGGAGGGAAGTGAAAGGAGGAGAGAGGTGGTGTGTGCTGAAAGCACTCTTAGCCCTGACCCACCTGGAATGTACTCTTACCTGGAGAGAGGGCCCCTCTGTGCTCTACCGTGCAGATCCCAGCATCTTCTGCACCAGGACTCAAGCTGGTCCCTTCCTGCACCAATCATCATTGCTTCCTTTCTCTCCCACCTCCACATTTTCTTATATGCCACGTGTCAAAAACTGCCCTGCTTTTTAAATACCTATTTCAACACTCCCTTCTGTGAGATTTTCATGTTCCCCGCTGTTCTCAGAGGATGTTGCTTGAACCTTTACTAGAGTTCTTATTTATTTCTTATTTAATGTGATATAACAACAGAACATACAATTATGAGGACAGTAAAAGACTCAGGAACTGGGAAGTGACCTGGAAATGAGAAAACTCTGAAAGGGAATTAAATAAACAGATTTAACCAAAAATGTACATCTGTGCAAGTGAAGCAATTACATTTACTGAAGGACACAACAAGACCTGAATACATGGAGAGACCACTCGTGTTCCTGAATGGGAAGACTTAATACTGAAGACATTAATTTTACTCAAATCAGTGGATGCTTCTTTATCTCAGTGTTAACCCAGTTTTTCTCTTCATGTCTCTCTATGTCATTACTCGTTTTAAGATTTACTCGACTATTGCATCTTTCATGTTTATTGGCTATTAATACCTTTTGCTATGAATCTCATATTCATATACTTTGCCTACATTACATGTTATATTGTTTGTCTTTTTTAATTTTTGTAGGTGTTCCACACATATTATGGAAATTATTACTGGACATTGTTAATAATGTTGCAAATATTTTTCCCCACTTGTCACTCTGTCACTTGTCTTTTAACTTTGTGTATGGTGTCTTCTGTCATATAGAAATTTAAAATTTTATGTAACAAAATATTTCATTCTTTTTCTCTATGATGCCTTATGTGCCTTGTTAAGAAGGATTATCCCCCCAAAATTTATAAAAAATAATCTCCTATATGTACTTTTATTCCAATGACAGTTCTATGTTTATTCCTTTATTGAAGCCAGAACTCACATTTGCATAAGGTGTCAAAGAGGGAGTTCACTTTATTTTTTTCTTCACATTGGATTGCTGCTTCTATAGAAGGTTTGTTTGTTTATTTATTCATGTATCAGAATGAATCCTTTCCCTCACTGTTTGATACACTATTTTTTTTTAATTTTTTATTTATTTATTTTTTTCCCCCAAAGTCCCAGTAGACAGCTGTACATCATAGTTTCACATCCTTCTAGTTGCTGTATGTGGGACGCGGCCTCAGCACCGCCGGAGAGGCGGTGCGTCTGTGCGCGCCCGGGATCCGAACCCAGGCCGCCAGCAGCGGAGTGCACGCACCTAACTGCTAAGCCACGGGGCCAGCCCTTGATACACTATTTTTATAATTCACTATACATGCATCCATTTCTAGTCTTTTTCTAGTCCATTGGTTAATTAACAACTCCTCCATCAATATTGTTTCAAAATATATTTTGAAACCTGGAACAGCAAGTCTCTCTTCATAATTGTTCTTACTCAAAATTTTCCTGGTTGCACTTATATGGTTTCTATTTTAGAAGAAGCGGCTTGTCAAGTTTCATAAAACATTCTGTGAGAATATTGATGAGTGTATTGAATCTACTAATTGATTTGGTAGAATTGATAACTTTATAGTATAAAGGGTTCTTGTGCAGAAATATGATTTGTTTTTCATTGATCCAGTCTTTCATATCCTTCAGTAATATATGATTGTTTTATTTATATGTGCCATGCACATTTCTTATTAGTAGGTCTTAGGAATCTTATGGGCTTGTGAATGTTTTTAAGAGAGTTTTTTCTATTACTATTTTTTTTAAAAGTTACTGATTTCTGTATGGTGTTCTTGCTATTAATCCCTGACCTCACTGACTTCTATTATAGTTTTAATATTTAGTTATTTCTTTTGGTATTCTAGGTACATGGCCCTTTAATATGCAAATATGAAGTTTTCTCTTTTGTTTTCAAAATTACAGTTTTGATTTATTTTTCTTGACTTATTGCATTAGCTGAAACCTCTGTGCAATGCCACATAGTAACAACAATAATAGGCTTGTCTGATTCCTGAATTTGTTATATTTTGTAACACCTAGAAAATGAACCAGTATTCAAGAATTTTAGTTTTATTTCCAACTCAGTTGCTATCCTTTGTTTGTTTTCAGCCAGTTTGTAAAATAAGGGGCTTGAATTCATTGAGATCTTATTTCCCTTCCAGTTCATATATTCGTTTTTTTTTTTTTTTTTTTTTTTGTGAGGAAGACTAGCCCTGAGCTAACATCCAATGCCAATACTCCTCTTTTTTTCTGAGGAAGATTGACCCTGGGCTAACATCGGTGCCCATCTTCCTCTACTTTATATGGGACGCTGCCACAGCACGCCTTGACAAGCGGTGAATTGGTGTGCGCCCAGGGTCCAAACCTGCAAACTCATGGCCACCAAAGCGGAGCGCGTGCACTTAACTGCTACACCTCCGGGCCGGCCCCCATATATTCTTTTACTACGTGATTTAATGGATGAGCATGAGAACAAAGATCAGCTTTTGAAAACAAAAACAAAAAAGCAATGAAGTCTCATTGATTTATAACGAAATGGAGTTTAATCGATAACTGGACCATAATTTCCCTAACAAGATTTGAGAAGTCAAGTGAACCTACCAGTTGGAGATTCTGCATCCCAAAGAGGTCTTTACCCTCCTTGAAGTCTCGTATGCCAGAGAAACTGAATGATTGGAATTAGAGTTTTTTCTAAAATTCAATAATGCTAAATCAGCCAATAATGGTGAATAATTGCATGCCACAAACATCCATACCCAATCTACCTTTCTTGACTTTTCCCTTGTCAAGTCTTTTACAATAATGGACAAGGTGGGAAGAGAAACTGGAGAGAATTTGATGGTTGTGCTAACAAAACATAGGCTCTTGAGGGATGGAGCACTAGTTCAGCCTCCAATCCACGCCTTCCAAAAGTCAGCCATAATTCTTTGGTCAAATTATCTGAACAAGAATCCTAAGGGGTGTCAGAGAAAATGGAGTAGATCAGAGAGTTATGGGGCCTCTGTCCACTCAGGAGAAAGCTAAAGGGCCTCGTGGAAGACAGTGATGCATTCAAGCCATATGAAAAAGCATATATCAGGTACCTCGATCTCATCCCTATCTTTGGAGGATGTTTGTAATTTATAGAGTGTTTAAATTAGACAAATGGCCCAATCAATTTAGAATAAGGAACAGGAAACACATGTTTCTTTTGCATTAAACTAAACCTCAGCAGAGTAGAAATGCTTATGATCTCCTGAGTTATAGAGCTTGGGTTCTTCATCAAAGGGCTCCTAATTACAGGGATTGTGCTTTTCCACAAAGATGATCCATTATGAAGCATGCTGTCTCCATAAAGACAAGAATACGCTAAGCAGCTCAAGCTAAGTGGTAATTTATATCATTGTTTATAGGAAGAAAGAGCAGGAGCGAGCGGGAGAGTGAGGGTGAGAACAAGAGAATGAGAGAGACAGTAACCGGAAGAATGAACGTTTGAGTGAAGATGGGAAAAGACAGGAAAGAGGATTGAAACAAACCATGGAAAATGACATCAGCCTTCTGTTCAGAGGAATTGAGCTGTGAGGTGAGGAAAGAGAGGAGCTGCAGAGAGTTAAGTTCACTTTTCTTTAAATTTCTTCCTTATGCCTGGGTAGGTGACCAAAGTCAATGCTCTGGGTATAGACCTCTGCTTAGGGCCTTTTCCTGGGAAGCAGATAAATTCACTGAAAAACAATTTGCCAACAGCTAGTTCATTGAGAATCAAGTGACCAAATTCCAAATCACAGAATGACCTGCTCCTTGATTTGTTGAGGATTTTGCTCCTCTGCGTTTACATATACCATTTTATATGTGAATGGGTGGGCTTTCCTTTAAGTGCAATTTACAGTTGTGGTCCCTTTGTGGATGTATGTTCTGACCCTGTATTGGCACTGCTTTGGCCCAGGTTGCTGCCCCTGCCTCTGCTTCTGTCAGCAAGGCAGCCGCAACAACCTACCTCACCACGTTTAAGATATTCATCTGATACACTATGAATTGGCTTTTGGAAAATTGATTTTCAGTGAATTGAACTCTTCTGTAGGTTAATCAGAGTCCCTCTACATCTGGGCCATCAGGCTCTGCCATATTCCTACATGCTATTTATCACTCACCAGAGCCCAGCTGAGAGTTAGTGGGGAGGTGGTAGAACTACATCTAAACTGGCGTTGGCCACCCCCATCATCCTCCAGTGTGCATCCACTACCAGGTAGCTTTAGACCTGGAATGCAGCCCCCAACATGTAAATGCAAACGCAAAGGCAACACATCCTATTTCCTACACAAAGTCCACATTTCTTAGCATGCATTTGAGGCCCTGCAGAGCCTGGCATCAGTCTCCTTTTCTACCTCATCACTGTGACTCCCTCAGACCTCATTGTTCTTGGAGTGAACCGTGCTCTCCAGATTCATCGCCTATGTCTGAAATGCCCCTGCTTTTCTTCACTGTTTGCCAGGGCCTCTTTGCCTGCTTAGAGCAGTTTAAATGCCATCTTTCCATGTGTCCCTCCCAAACACCTCCAGGCAGATACATGTTTCCTGTTCCAGTCTCTGTCTGTCCACAGCTCCCCAGATATTCTTCTATTACAGGGCCCAGCACCACCTTGTAGTGAACCTCCCAGTGGAAACTGAGTTCCATGAAGGAAAAGGCTGCGTCTCATCTTGTTGGTGTTTCCATGGCCCAGCACTGGGCCTGGGCTGAGTAACTGCTCCATGTGTGGAGTTAGTGATGTGCGGACAGAAAACCAAGCAGGGATGGACCTGAGAGAAGAGGACCCCAGGCCAAGGGTGGTGCCTTGGCATACCAACCTTTAATGTGCTGAGTGACAAGAAGAATGCCGGGGGAGCTCCAGGAAGGATGGGAAGGAGGTAGAGGTTCTCAGTGAGGTGTTAGTCCCTTCCAACCCCATACATCCAGAGTAGGGAATGAATCTTTGAAAGCCCAGAGCCCTCTGTCTGTACCATCCAATCACTTACACTCCAGGACCAGCTACAAGGTGGCAAACCCCTTAGTGAATTCAAGCCAGGATCTCCAATTTATTTCTAGTGGCATATTATTTAGTGATTAATAGCACATGCTCTACCTCAGCACTGTCCAATCACACTTTCTGCAATGAGAGAAATGCACATTTTCCAATATGGTAGCCATCTGCCACACTGAGCAGTTGAAATGTAACTAGCACTGCTGAGAAACTGAACTTTACATTTTTTAAAATTTTTAATTAATTTTGGCTACTGTGTTGGATAGAGCAGTGAGACACAAACCATATGAAGTCAAACCATATGGCTCTGCCAAATGTATACTGGCTGTTTGCCCCTATTTCCTCATTTATTAAATAAAAAGAATAGTATACTTACTCCTTATGTTGTTGTAAAGATTAAATCAGTTATTAATGGGCATTAGTTACCTATTGCTGCATAAAAATCATGCCAAATTTAGTGGCTTAAAAATATCAATAATTTATGATCTCCCCTAGTTTCTGCAGGTCAGAACTCTGGGCAAGGCTTGGCGGGCAGTTCTCTCCTTGGTACGTCTCATGCGCTTGCTGTCATGTCAGCCTGGGCTGTGATCATCCGAAGGCTCCACTGAGAGATCATCTTCCACAGTGGCTTGTTCACGTGGCTGGCAAATTGTTTAGGGGCCTCCCCATGGGCTACTTGAGTGTCCTCCCTGCATAGCTCAGCTTCCCCCAGAGCAAGCAACCCAAGAGACCAAGGGGAAGCTGCAATGCCTTTTCTAGGGTAGCCTCAGAAGCCACATACATAGCCTGACAATCAGTGGGGCCGTCTTGGAGGCAGCTCCACAATCTGTAAAGTGCATTGAAGGGTGCTTGGCACATAGTGAATGTGGGTATTAGTGGTTCTTATCTGATGCTTCCTGTGTGCAGCAGAAACTCATGGCTCCTGGCTTACACTCACAGCACTGGACGCACCTGCTCTGGGGCAGAGAAGGGGAGCTGGAGCTGCGGACATGACCTCTGAAGTGCTCACAGCCTGGCACTGACTCCCTTGTTGTCTCCCTTCCAGTGCAGCCCCAGAAGACCCCTTCATGGGAACTTTTGGTGTGTGCCAATCGAAAATGGCCAAGGCAGTCCTTCCTAACTTAGGATCTGACTTAACATTGGGAATGTAGCACGTAAAAGAATCAGAAGCTCTGAGACCAGGTCCTAGTTCTTATACTTAGGATTAGGAAAAAAAAACCAAAAACAGAGCCTCAGTTTATTTGTCTAAAAAATGGGAATGCTATTCTCATCCCATAAGAAGATTGTTCAGATTATTCAACTCAACTGGAATGCACTGGGAACTTCTTGTGTTCCAGGCACTGTGCTAGTGAAGATGACAAAATGGTCTCCATCTTCACGCATGAGAGAGACTGGCGGGAGAGATGGACGTGAAATCACTGTAGGGATGGGAAGCACAGACGGTGCTGAAGCCTAGTCTGAAGACTCAGTGAAGGAAGGACCATGGCTCATCAGAAATGTTGAGAGATGGCCAATGCGGCTGAAGCATGGTCAACCAGGATGGAAGGGCCAGTGCACCAACGCATAGGAAAGGGTTTGTAAACTGCTCTCACTGCTTTGGGTCAGACATTCATACTTCCTTTGCTGCTCCCAAGGCTCCCTTTTTACTTCTGCCCCCTCTTCCTAATAATGTTTCCAAAGAGTAGTACCAACCAGCGTCCTGGGGGCAGTGTGATGGACTGATGTTTGGTTTCTCTTGGTCCTCACAAAGCCTGGAGATGTCCTCCTTCCCAGCAGATCCGTGGCTCAACACCACCATGCGGGCCTCTGAACAGAGGGCATGCCCCCTTTGCAGAACACAGCAAGAATCTGGGTTGCAACTCATTCTTCAATGGCTCTCATCTTGCCACCTGTCCCCATGGTGCAAATGTCTTAGGGGATAATGACACAGGCATCTGACAAAACTATTTGGCCATTACTCTATATCAATATATCACCTTGACCCTTCCCGTCACAGCTTCTCTCCCTCAGCAGACAGTTGGGAGCCGAGAGTGACGCTGTGACGCCTCCTCTGCTGAGCCATCGCTCTCTCCGAGACAGGCCTGTCTGGCCCCCATGGCTCTATGTGCACATTAATAACAGAGCCAGGCGTTGGCCCCCCCGTGGCCTCTCCTGAGAGCCTCTTAGCGTCTCCACACAGGTCCTCTGCCTCTGCCTCCACTGTTTTCCGGGATCCGGCCAGCTGTGAGCAAACACTTCTTCTCCTCTGCAAAAGAGAATCCCCGGGCTTCCTGCGGTTTTAGCACGGCGAGGAACGGCAGTTTGGGATACCTTACAGGGCTGATCATCTTTTGTCCCCTATGGCTCTCCTCCCCCAGACTCTGAAATGTGAGGAGGCCGCTCAGCTGCCTGGCGTGGCTGTCCATCGGCGGGGAGCTTCTCTTGGCTATGGAAGCTGGGAAGGGTCTCTGCCGCAGGGACTTGGTTTATTTATCTAGCTGGACTCCATCTCTTGGTATTCAGCTCGCTTGTGGAAGAAGAGGCTTTTACAGCTAAGGTAGCCCCATCCCCCCCGTGGAGACAGTGAGCAGAGAAAGAACAGATATTCACTGAGGCCTGAACTCCCCTTGGTGTTGTCTGCAAGGCTGTGGAGCAGGTGGGGCTACAGAGTCATAGTCAGAAAACCCAGAATCACAGCACTGAAGGCCCCAAGGTCACGGCAGCCAGCCCTCTCTTCTTCCGGAGGGACCGAAAGCCTTTGTTGGCCTGATTATGGAACCAAAATATTTCTTATTTCCACCCATCCTCTGAATCTGACTTCCCTCCCCAGAACCACTGTTAACAATTTAGTGTGTACATTTCCCGATCTTTGAACATTAACATTCCCCCATTTAATTGAGGTATTTTTTACATACACATAAGATGGACCACAATTGCAAAGGAACCCTCTCTGTTTCATGTTGTACAATCAGTATGTTCAACAAGACTTGCCAACAAATAATTTCTTCTTTAATAATAATCTCATTTGTTGAATGAGATGAGAAATGGAAGTTCAAATAGTGACTTGCTCCAGGCTGGTAAGTGATGGAATTGAAAATTCATTCAACCACACCTAGAAGGTTCTACTTGCTTTGTAAAAGAATCATTTGACCAGTGACAAAGAGGCTGGCATCTGGGCCAGGCAACAGGGAGAGAGCCTGAGCTCTGACAGGGATGGCATTGTGCTCTTCTGCTCCCTATGCATGGAGGATTCCTCAAGTCTGAGCTGACATCGTCTCGTCAGGATGGGGGTCCCTCTTGTTTCCTACTTACCTCGTCTTGATCTTCTGCTGATGGGCTGCTTCCTGGTTGTGCTGATGGGCCGCTTCCTGGATGGCTTTCCTTGGTCTCCTTGGCCCCTGGCCAGAGAGCCATGCCCTGTCAGGCATCTGGACCTGTGGGAGAATGAGGGAGTTGCCATCGCTCATGCACAGCACAGACCCTGAAAGGGACTTCCACACAGACCCAGCGGGCTCTGTGCCTGCACATGCATGGGAGGACATGGCTCTGCCTGGAAATGAGAACGTGCCATGTTTGTACAAGCAGCTCTAGGAGGTGTGATGTATTCTGTGCATGCTCCTCACCTTTGCGACATCACCTTGGGTCAGGCCTTCTCCTCTCCCACTCAGCTTCAGGTGTCAAATGAAGGAGTGCATGGGATGGCTTTGCTGTTCTTTTTGCCTCTGACATTCTGTGATTTATATAGTTTTAAATTGCTACACAGTAGTTATAATAAAACAGTCAACATTTATATTTATGTTTTTGCTGCCTTTGGGAGGAAATAGGGCCAGTGAGTCTCTCTCTGTTTTTTTTTTTTTTTTAATTCACATAAAGGAAAAACTTTAGACACTCCAATAGAGGAAGTTTTTTTTTTTTTTTTTTTTTTTCCGTTTTCCCTAATGATCAAAGTTTGTCCAATTTCCTCTTTCTTCTGAGCACCTGGTCTCCTGGAAATGCAGGCCTGGGTCCTTGTCCCTCCTGCACATCTCTTCCCTCTTCCTCTCAGGGAAAGAATCCAGATGCTCTCCTTGAACTCAGCACTCAGCACAGGTTCTTCCTCCAGAAGATGCAGGCAGGGGGAGATGTGTGTTAGCAGCTCAGCTGATTAGTAGCTCAACAGGTCCGTGGCTGTCATGGACCTGTGTCTGGGAAGATCAGGCACACAGAAGTCACTGAGGGGGGTCTCAGGGCCCGCCTCCTTCCCTCTGGTCATCCTGTAATGAGGTGGAGTCTGAGGGCCCCTGTGGCATATTTTTGCCAAGGGGAGAAACAGCTTCTGCCTCCACACATACATGTTCTCTTTCCACTTGTCTAAGCACAAGAGCTGCTGGAGTGTGGCTCATTTAGAGAAAGAACTTTCTGAGAAGAGCTAGGCAAAGATGGGGTGAGCTGCTTCTGAGGTAGTGAGTTCAGCATCACTAGTACATGGAATGCCACCCAAGCATTGTGATGCGTGAGGTAGGTCTGAGAACTCCATTCAGAGAGGACTCTGTGTGAGGCATCAGGTAGGTGAGATCTCCAGCTCAGATCTGATTATTTTATTATTTTCTTATTACATTTCATTCTCATTTCATTAAGTTCTGTATTATCTTCATGAATTCCTTCCTCAGCTTTTTTTTTGTCTTTTTCCTTTGTAGATCTACTGAAATTGAATGTTTATTTCAGTATTTTCAGAAAATTTTTAAGGGAAATACATTTAAGGCTATAAATGTTCCTCAGAGTGCCTCTTTGGCCATCTCTTACAGGTTTTGATATATGATGTTCTCAATTACATTCTCTTTTAAATAGTCTTTAATTTTACCTTGGATTTCTTTTTTAGTACAAATATTATTTTAAGTTTTTTTATATTTTAAAATGTTAATGTTATTTTCGGAGAGAAAGACTATCCTTCATTCTTATTATCTGGATTTATTCTATTTATAGACTTGCTATGATCTTTCCTCTTTCAAATTAAGATTTTATTGGGAACAAAATACACAGTAGATTTTTACAAAATTTCCATGCATTTTTAAAAAGTTGTATTGTTTTTGGTTGAAACAGCATCTCCATATCTTTATCTATATTTTATATCTCTAGCTATACAATCAAGATTGTTAATTTTATTATTTAAGTCCTTGGCATTTTGTGTTCTTATTTTCTCAATTCCTTAAGTAAGTTTAAGTTCCACCTGTTTTTGACAATTAGAGAGAGATAAATACTTATACATCTTCTCTGGTTTCCTAAACAACAGAGAACAGAGCTGGATGAGTGCCAAGAACAGTAATGGCTTTATTATGGAGAACTAGTCCTCTGCCCAAGGACAAAAAGGAATTTTCTTTTCCTTATTCCTTGAATTGAGGAAAATTGGTCCTGTGGACTGAGATGACCAAGTTAGCTAAGGAGCCAAAGGCTGGAAAGCTAGGAACAAAGAGTAGAGTGCCAGCTTGGCCTCCCAGAGGTAGAAATGTGCCAAGTCCTGCAATGATAAAGCTCAGACAGGTCCTAGAAACAGCAAAAGAAAGTAGAACATGCCCTCTGTGCTTAATTTTTAATGTGAAGTGTGTAAATGTGGTCACTGAATCCATTAGAAGTCAGTTTCTCTGCATTCATCTGGTCAGCTAATTCCTTCTTGGATAGAGACCTGTACATGAGGGAGTGGAAAGGGAAACTAGCCAGGGGCTGGAACAACTTCCTTACCTCTCTAGAAACATGAGAAACAAGGAGGTGAGCAGGCCTGTATGACAACTTTGATACTCTTGTCTATCTTAGTTTTAATTTTATGTGTGTATGTGTTTGTGTGTGTGAGAGAGATTTTGTATTAAGTAAACAATACATTTGATTTGACATAATGTGATTGTCTTTCAAAAGGGAAATTGAACCCAGTAATACTCATTATAATCAGTGATATATTTGGTCTTATTTATGCAATCTAATTTCACGACTTCTATTCAATAGACTATATCAAGAGAGAAGCAGAGTATAGTAGCTAAGGGTGTGAGCTCTGGGTTCAAATTCCAGCTCTTCAAGCCACTAGAAGGGCCACCATGAAAAAGCCCATTTACTCTTTCTTCTTCTAAGGTTACTCGTCTTTAAAATTCATAAGTCACAGAATTGTGAAAAAAACAAGTGATTTAATATTTATAAAGTGTTTAGGATAGTACTTGGCACAAAATAAATCCTCCTGCTATTATTGTTGTTTCACTCTCCTCTCAAATTTTGCAACATTTCTTAAATCTTGGCTGGTTCTTTTTTCCTCTCAGAATGTTTTGGTTTGAAAGTTCTACCTTTTATTAAGGCTGCCCATTTTTTAATTAAAACATCTGTTTTATATTAAGTATACTATAAATTTTCCTATTAATTAAAGAATAATTAATCTCAAGACACTGAGATTTATGGTTTAAAGATGCTTTGAATACTACTGAAAACAACAATAAAACCTAAAATGGAAAGGAGAGAAAATGAGCAACTAGATGAAACAACAAATTGCTACAATTTCAAACCAGAAATGAGGTAAAACCTCTGCCACATACCATGTCTTTGGGCGAACAGGAGATAAGTGCTGCACATGCCAAGGCGCTAAAAACCTCCTGGGACCACACGCCGTACACAAAACCTCCCAATTGTTATTACCACCCAGAAGTTGCCTTCAATGAACCTTAGACTTGCCACAGTCTAATCCACGGATGGTTTAACTATGGAACCACTTGGCCACAGCTGACCCCACTCATCTGTACAGACACATTGAAATCTATGGAATCCTACATGAGGTTAAGTTTCCCTTGTGTTCCTTGTTGGTGATGCATTTGCTAGTAAAATCCTAGCGCTCCACTTTATTCACTTCCTTTATGTGATGAAAGAAAATCCAACACATTGCCTTTCTTTTTGACAGTTCACTGCACCAGAACTAACCTCAGTTGAGATGTGTTTGTAAGGGATCAATTTAATGTGTTCTTTGTCTTTGTAGGAAGTGTTTTCTCAGTACTGCTTTCCTAAATGGAGTTTCTTCTTGCAGACTGAGGCTTGCAATTCCAGAGCAGAGAATATGTTATTGTCTTCCATTGAAGTGAATTGATGCCCCTCTGGGAGTCTGGATATCATCAAGACGAAAAAGGTTGAGCATTTGTTTCAGGAGCAGTAAATCAGATTCTTTGTGAGGTGTACATTCAATCTCCTTACCCCTCTTTCTTCTAGAAGTGCCTAAGCCAGAGTGATGCCTTTGTCTTAGCTACTGAGGATGGAGGTGGGGAAGGTTGTGAGTCACCAAGGCCCCTCCTCCAGGCCCTCAGACCTGCTGGCTCCATTTTGGCTTCCAAGTGCCCACACATCCAGGGCTGCCTGTTGTCTCCAAAGTCCCTCACATTCCCTCATATCCTCTCTGGAACAGACTGGCTTCCCATCACCTCACCTCCAATGCTTTAGAGTCTTCTCTGCTCCATTTACTAGGAATAAACGAGACCTTATCAGGTGAGCTAGGCCCTATTGATGCTTTGCCTTCTTGTATGTTTTCCCATCAGGGGCAACATCTCAGGTGCCTAGATCCACCAGTGTTTTCTTTAGGAGTGCCTTCCAAACCCCTTGGGAGGCCCAGGAGTAGGAGTTACATTTGTGTTAATTGCAGAGACAAAATTAGCAGAAATTAACATAAAATATTCATTTTTCATTCAAAAGTTAATTGCACCAATGTAAGATAGTGAATGTTTTGGAGTTTGGGTATCTTGTAGCTTCAATGGGAGCCAACATCACCACACATTGCTAAAAAGGCAATCTTGGGCTGCATTAATGGAGAAATAGAGTATGGATCAGAGGAGGAGAGAGTCCTGCTGTCCTCTGTGCTGGCTACTTTGTCCGGAACTTCATATTTTGACTGTCCATTGCATTATAGAAAGTACATTGAAAATGAATATAGGAGACAGTGACTAACATCTTGAGGAATCTAGAAACCACTCTGTATGGAGACGAGTGAAAGAATGGTCTAATCCAAAACGGCTGTCTACTCTAATAACGAAAAGAAGACTTGGGGGAAAAAGACTGCTGTCTCCAGATGTTTAAAGAACTACAATGTGGTAGAGAAAACAAGCTGATTCTGCGTAGACACCACAGGGTAGAACTTTGATCTGTAGGTGGAAGTTCCAGGGGGCAGATTTCACTTCATTCTATTTTAACCCCTGGGGCAGCTGCGTGGGAAAGCGACGACCGTCACTCGGAATGCCCAGCCTAAGCTGGCTTCCTTCTCCAGGAGCACAGGTGGGTGAGCACCAGGTCTCCTGCCTCTGAGCACAAGTGACTCCACATTTGTAGGAGTAAGAGACAGCAAGAGGCGACGGCGTCTCTCCTGCGGCTCCCGGCTCCTGAGGCCTGGAAGGGGAGCAGCGGGCCGCGCTGTGCTCACAGGAGGGCCTGACTGCGCCTGCGAGGATGTTTGTTCAGCTTTAAGACTCGAGCTGATGACGCAGGCCTGGAGTTTCACCTGCAGCCCCTCCTGCACTCCCACCATCTGATGGGAAGACTCCAACCCCCACTCAGCCAGTCCCATCTGCGCGCTGAGAACAAGGCTGGGGTGATCCGCGTTGACCTGAGGATGAAAGGCAGGGGCTGGAGCTCTGGGTGGGGGCTGGGCTGCAAACATGCTGCGCGACTTTCTCCTTCCTGGGGCTCTTCCTTGTTGTGCAACCCATTCCCGTGAACGTTTCAGGCGCTCTCCTTCTCGGTAGGTGAAAAGCGAAGATGGCTCCACGGGAAGCGGCTCCAGTGTTTATCCAAGTCTGATGGAGTCGTTTGCCCCGCCCGCTCCAGCTAAAGGGCGCTTGGGCCAGTGGGCTTGAGCTGGCACTTGTACCCCTTTACTGACGGGAAGCTCATCAGTGACTTGGCAGACTAGCCGGAAGGCACAGAGCAGGGCTCTGGAGGCTGATACTCACACCAGGGCATCCTAAGTGCCTACAGCCTTCTCGCGGGTACCCTCCGGAATAAGAGTCCCTCCCCATGCCTCAACATGCAGATTCCATCTTTCATAGGAAAGAGAAAAGCAGAAGGAAAGGAAAACTGATGTTGAATTTACTAAAAAAATCAAGTTCCAAGGGAATCCTAAAGTTATTCTCATTCTTTCCAATTAATCTACACTTCTATTTTGCTTCCATTTTTAAACTTTTATAATATAGTTGATACTTACAAAAAAGGGCACAAAAATGGACAAAGAATTCCTGTATATCTTTTGCCCAAACTTCCCAGATGTTAGTGTCTTATGTAACATGAGCACAATGATCAAAATCAGGAAATTAACATTGATATGACACTAGTCTAATCTGTAGGCCTTAAGCAGATTTCACCAGTTGTTCCATAAATGTCCCTTTTCTGGTCCAGGTTCCAAACCAGGTTCATAGGTTGGATTTAGCTGTCTTATCTCCTCAGTCTCCTCTAATCTGGAATAGTTTTACCTACATTTTTGGCAAATTCAAGTCTAGAGAAAGAGAATGTATTCACTGGAGAAATACTGAATATTGGCTTGCCCTGTGCTGCTGCTAGGAATGAGGGAGTACCACATGGAAAAGGACAGCCACCGTCCCTGCCATCTGAGAGCTCTCCGTCTAGTGTTGAACACAGACAAGAAAACCAGTAGTTTCCATGCAGGATGACAATTACTGTAAGAGGAACAAAGGGAGCATACAGATTGGGATGGCAGACACCTAAACCAAGTTTGGAAAGAGGCAGGGAAGGATTCTTGGAAGAGATGATACTGGAGGTGAGGCCCACGGGATGAGCAGGAGTTATTCAGGCTGGGAGAAGGACGTTGCTGGTGTGAGATCTTATAGGCAGCGGCAATGGTATTGATGAAAGCCTAGTGGCACAAGGCATCTGCTCTGATCACTGAACCGAAATACATTCTAGAGTCTGGACATGAGATGTGAAGTAGGAGAGGTGTGCAGGGGCTGGAGAGGCAGGGAGTGGCCAGATTGTACAAGGCTTGGAAGTCACATTAAAGGCTTGTTGTCGACCATAGTGCAATGGAGACACATTGAGAGATGTCTTATACAGGAGTGTGTTGATCAGATTTGTGTTTTGAAAAGACTGCAAGAGATGATGTCAGCCTGAACTAAGGTGAAGCAGTGGGCGTAGAGAGACGTGAGCAAACCTGGGATATGGAGGAAGTAGAAATGACAGGACGTGGAGATTGGTTGGATGGAGAGGGTGAGGGAGGGGCGGTTGTGGAGGATGAAGCCCCGGCTTCTGGCTTTGGCACTGAGCAGAAGTTGGCACCATTCTCTAAGTTAGAAGACACAATGGGAGCAGCAGTTTTGAGGATGTTTTTATGCTGAAGTGTTTGTGTAACCTGTATAAAGTTGTAATGTGAGGCTGAGGTTCTCTTGACTCCCAGTGCAAGGGTGTTCACTCTATGGCATATCTCCTAACTCTTTTCAATTCAGCAAGCTGCTGGGTGAAACACGCAGGCAGGCAGTCCTGAGAAGCAGGCTGCGTGCCCTGGTCCCTGCCCCCAGGGAGCCCATGGCCAAGGGATGCCCCAGTATTGGGCAGACACTGTAATAAAGGCAGTACAAGGAGGCCCACAGCTGGGCAGCAATTTCTGTTGAGATTCTGTCCAGCTGGGAGACCAAGAGAGGCTAGACAGATTTGATCTCGCAGGGATAGGGTCAAGAGGGTACCTTAGATGAAAGGAGCTGTCGGGAAACTGCAGGGTGGTTTGCTGAGAGCAGATGGAGCAGAGGCAACTGGCTGGGATATCAAGACTCAGGAAAATGCCAGGGAGTGGCATAGGGGCATCCTCTCCTCCAGCCTGTCAGAGAAGGACTGGGAGGGGCAAGGGAACTACTCATCGTAGAGCTCCTTCTACATGGAAGGCACCATGATAGTTTCCATTCTGCTATTTCACTGCTGAGGAAGGTAACTCTGAGGGGTTAAGTGACCTGCCCAAGGTCACATAGAGCCAGGACTTGGACTAAAAGCTGACTCTAAAGCTCTTTCTTCTTCTCTACGCCTCCTGATATAAAGTGGAAACTCAGGTCCAGTCCAGGCAACTGTCAAAACTGTCCAGGTGTGGGCAGGCAGGGGGTTGCCTGGATGGAAGGAACGAAGAGAAAGTTTGCAATTGCAATCTCGAAGTAGTCACTGGCACCATGCGAAGCCCTGGCCGTCATCAGGAAAAGCCCTGTCTAAGAGGGAAAGAATGGCACAAGGCCTATTGTGGGAATGTGGTTGAAGGTGTAGCAGGGAGTGTGGTCACACAGCTCTGGACTGGGAAGAGGCTGGCCTCTGGCAAACTGAATCCAGCCAGGGCAGGGGTAGGTCAGGCTGGCTCGATCTGGTGTGAGGCTCGGCCTGATGCTCCCTCCTCCTCCTCGACGCGGGCTCTTCCTCTGGATCCACTGCAAGACTAGTCTTGGGTAAAAGCTGGTCTAGAAGTGGCCATGTCCAGCTCCCGCCTGAGCTCCGGGAGATTTTGTTGATGTTTATAGAGGCTGTCTCTCCCCTTCTGACCCATATTCACCCCTGTTCTGTCCCGACTGGCTGGGCTGGAAGCACTTAAGAAGAAGAGGTCTCAGCTGGACTCTTCCTCTCCTTCTAGCATCGGAGAGACGGAAGTCTGCTCCCGCCCAACAGTTGGTCAGCCTCTTGGCAGCTCAGCTGGAGGGGGAAGTCCAGGCAGCCAGGGCAATTTGGCTCAACTAAATCCTCTGGGATGGGGTGCTAAGAACACGGGAGAGAGAAGCGGACTGGAATGCGACGACTGGGGGGAAATGACTTGGCCTCCCCCAGTTTCTCATCTGCCAGGATTGTAGCTGAGGAGGTGTCTGCTGTCAGGTAGCGTTACTTGACATTCAAGGTCACCTTCCCATCCTCTCAGCACTGTGTCTCCTCTCCACACCTGGGCAAACCCACTACCCACAGATCGGCACCGAGTCTGCACTCACAGATGCTTTTAGACCTGAGAGACAGCAATGATGACTAGTCTAGAAAGGGACATACTCCTGGCTGGGTGCAGGGTTTCTCCTGCTAGCAGGATATCCTGGGAATCCAGCTCCAAAGAGCTTTTGGGCCATGTAGAAAGAGCACAGACAAGCAGAAACAACTTCTGATGTATTTATGGACCAACTCAGTCCACCACAAATGGCTGGGCAGCATCCTTGAAAAACGATTCAGGGGTCTCCCATGGGGAATCTGGGGGCAGAAGTGAGCAATGTAAAGATTTTTTTGTGCTAAAATTTGCTTTATGTCTTGAGAAAAGAACCTCAAGCTTCTTCGATCCCCTTCTATCATGTATCCTTGGCAGCTCTGGGAGATATTTTCCCTATTAAGCAAACCAACAGCTGCTGATTTTGGCTACAGTTTGCCTTGCTTAGTTCTTGGGAGAAAAGAAGATGCTCAGCTGTCCTCAAAAGCTACCAGTGGAAATCAAAATAAAAAATAGAGAACAGATGGGCCTGGAGGATGGAAACCCTGAGGGGAGCTGTGGGTTCCCACCCTCAGTAGAAAGCTGCAAACACCCAATGGTTGTAGCATTCTCCTGCCCGGGCCTGGCCTTGGGTGGGGCTGCGTGGCATTCCTCAGGGCTCCACCCATCCTACCTTTCAGGAGAGGAGACATAGGTAGATAGGAGACATGGCCGATTTCCATGAAGGGACAGTGAGCCAGGCACAGGGAATTTTCCCGGATCAACATACTTCCCCCATCATCACACTACCAATTCTACCATAAGTGATTCATTCCTTTGGGTGTCAACTTCTGCATTACTGGGTTCTGATCTGAACCAACTAAAACAGCAGTTAACATTTGTATTATTGTTTTCTATGTGCCAGGCACTCACTAGGGTACAGATTTGCAAGGTCACACTTAATCCTCACCTTATTCTTGTGCTGTACCCATTTTACTGATTAGAAAGTTGAGGCTCAGAGAAGTCAAATAATTTACTCAAAGTCAGAGAATTAGTAATTGACATTGCTGGTTAGTCCACCACTAAAAATAGGTAAGATACTTAAATGCCAGGATAGATTGCCTCTCTGGGAAGACTGATGCTATTCATTCAATACATATAAATATAAGTAGAAGCATATATATATGGCAAACTTAACCAAGCAGATATATATGCCCATCTACTCCATAGTCAAGGAGACAAATGCAAAGATGGTCATGCAACCAAGAATTTCCAAACATTGGAGGAAAATTAGCATCATCAGAGGGACATGTCAAAGTACATTAAAATTATATTGAAATTACAAATTACATGAAGAGGATATTGCCTTAGGAAACAAAGTTTAGAGGATCAGGAAACTCTTCAGAATAAGTATAATTATTGTTAACATATAAAGTTGCAGAAATGGGGGCTGGCCCGGTGGCGCAAGCGGTTAAGTGTGCATGCTCCGCTGCGGCAGCCTGGGGTTCGCGGGTTCAGATCCCGGGCGCGCACCGGGCGCGCACTACCGCACCGCTTGTCAAGGCATGCTGTGGCGGTGTCCCATATAAAGCGGAGGAAGATGGGCATGGCTTTTAGCCCAGGGCCAGTCTTCCTCAGCAAAAAGAGGAGGATTGGCAGATGTTAGCTCAGGGCCAATCTTCCTCACACACACAAAAAAATGCAGAAATGGATGAGAGTATTTTATATATAAATGAAAACAAAACCTTAGAGATCTGGAGAAAAAATAAGATCAATGAAACTAAAAAGTGGTTTAAAGAGCAGAATTAATATAACTGAAAATTGAATTTGTAAGCTGGAAGATGGCAACAAAGAAAAATTTAAAAATGAAGCACCAAAGATAAAGAAATGGAAAGTATTAAAGGAACGTTGTGAGATAGAGTGGATTTATCCCAAAGACTTCCAAATTCTGCCTAATTGAACTTGCAAAAGGGAAAAAGTGAAACAAAACAGGGAATTAAAGGGAGAAAATAGATAACAGAAGACAAAATTTTCAGAAATGAAGACAAGAGCCCTCAAATCAAGACAGTCATTTGTTGCTAGGTAGGACAATTGTAACAGACAAGCCATAGTCACACACGGTAGTGACATTTCAGAAAACCAATGAAGAGAAAAGTGTCCTAAAGGCTAACAAAGCAAGACTAAAGAGGAGTTAGAGTCTCTATAAAGGAATGAGCATCAGATTGGAATCAGATTTCTCAAAAACAAGAGAGTTTCTGAAAACGATAGAGCAATATCTTCAAAGTTGTTGTAATGTGATTTTGAAGTAGAATTCTATTCCAAGCAAAAAAAAAAAATTAAATACAAGGTAAAAATATAATTTTTAAGCCCTTTAAGGACTCAAAGAGTTTACAAATCAGAAGCCCTATTAGAAATTTCTAGAGAATCTATTCCAGCAAAATAAAGAAAAAATATTGATAATTAAGTTGAGGAAGACTTGGGATATGGGGAGTAGTGCTTAGCCAAAGAAATAGTTATTAATTCTAAATAACTATTGATTTTAAAAATAATTAATGATGGGGGCCGGCCCGGTGGCGCAAGTGGTTGGGTGCGCGCGCTCCGCTGCGGCGGCCCGGGGTTCGCTGGTTCGGATCCCGGGCGCGCACCGACGCACTGCTTGGTAAGCCATGCTGTGGCGGCGTCCCATATAAAGTGGAGGAAGATAGGCACAGACGTTAGCCCAGGGCCGTCTTCCTCAGCAAAAAAAGAGGAGGATTGGCTGATGTTAGCTCAGGGCTGATCTCCTCACAAAAAAAAAAAAAAAAAAAAAAAAATAATAATAATAATTAATGATGATAAAAACTCAAATCCATTATCCTTAAATGATTTCAGAATAGTTTGATCATGGAAGAATGAAAAGCTTCATATTTTACAATTATTAACAGCACTTTTTTTTCTATCTTTTCGAACAAGGGGATTCATGTTTGCATTTTGTACTTGGCGCCATCATTAATGTCGACACCTTTGTCACCCACACAGGAGACTTGAGATTTCTTCTGCCGAGGAAACTGGAACAAAGAGGCTCCATATTTGGAGACATCAGGCACATAAGAAAATTGGGTGAAAAAAAGGAGAATTAAGTGAGTTGCTAACAACCGATTTAGAGATACCTCCAGACTCCCACTGCCAAGGTGGGAGATTGTAGGGTCTTTCCTTGGAACAACCAAACCATTCAGGGAAAAAGACCTGCACACCTGACATTTGAAGGTCACTAACGTCACTGTTGGTGGGCCGTCCTATCAACCTGCAGTGAAACTCTCCAATATGTGAGCGCTTCCATGCACATATGGCTAGTTCCAAACCATTTTCATCCCCTCCAAAGGAGACCCTGTATCCAGGGCTTAATGCAGTCACTCTCGTTTCCTCTCCTGCTTTTTAATTTGAGAATCATATCCATTTGCATTTAATATAATTATTAATTAACATATGTTGTGTCTCAGGTTCTGTTTATTTTTTTTTGCAACATTTATCACAATGTACAATTATTTCACTATCGTTGACCTATTAACTTTTTTCATTCCTGTCTTCCCACTAGGCTGCAAGCTCCCTGAGGACAAGACAGGAGCCATCCCTGTCTTGTTCATTTGTTAGATCCCCAGAATTTCACATGGTGCTTTCCCCAGTACCGTGTGAGATTCTCTCCCAGTAAATTGATTTGAGTGAACAAATGTGAAAGGACTCAGTAATCTGTATGCTGACGTGAATAAAATGACAGCTTCTTATTAGAGAATGAAAGTAGATTCCAAGGAGGCCTGTGATTATAGGATGCTGATTCTAAGAAAGTATGAGTGACAGATATGCTACCTGGGTCCCCATATCCTCACCGGTGTCCTGGGAATCATGAGGAGTCAGGCAGGAGAGAGGACTGGGTGGTTTCTTAGCTGGAGTGGAGCAGAAACACAGGCTGAAACAGCCTTCTTTTCTCTTCTCCCCTCCCCACCCAAGCACAAATGGAACCTCTGAAGTTCAGCTTGATTTTGAGGATTCTTCTTCTCCATTGCGTTCCCAGACCCTTCCTTTATCTCTGGTTCTAGCCCTGAGAATAAATCTCTTGGTCACCCTCTTCAATCAGGTTCTCCCAGAGAAAGGTCCTGGCTGCAGGAATGACAGGAACCAGACTTCAAAGGGTTTTCCAGGAGCAGAGGGAAGCAAAGGCTTTTCCTGCAGTTTCTCCAGCCAAGGAATTAAGGAAAGGATGTGGATCACAGAGCTACAGCAGTGTCAGGAGGAATTCCAAGACTTTCTCTAGGACCCCCCGGGAAGGCCTGTTTCCCTTCAGGCAGAAGCCGTCCTCTGCTTTCCATGTGGAGCCTGGCTCAGCTCCTCAGAGGCTCTGTGTGGAGACACCAGTGGCATTCCTCGCTTGGGTGGGTTATTCTAAGGAAAGACATACAGGAATTAAAATTAAGCCCTTTATTTCTATTATCTCTCTTTGGACAATGGCTAGAAACGCTGCCTTTAGAGCCTTATTTCATCCATGAAAATCACCTTTTCCATTCAGGAGCAATTCCTGTCTCTCTAAGCAGCTGTCACCCTAAGTAACCATTTAATTCCCAACGACCTGAGACCCGCTTATGCCGAGCAACTCGTCTAGACTGCCACGAATTCAGGGCGAGCTGGACGAAATGTGACTTCCCAGGCTCCCTCCACAAGTGGCCCCACAGGTCAGGAGCTGGATGGAGCCGCCACCCCCTGGTTCCTCAGAACAGTTTCTCTGGGTCCCTCACTTGCCGCGTTGTACTACTTTAATTGGATTACTTGTTTTTTTTAAAGTTCTGTTACCTGCTAGAAACTTTCACATATATTATTAATGTTCTTTCTGACAGACTCCATATGGGATTTTTAAAACTGTATCTTGACTATGTTTAGACAAAGCTTGGCTCGTGGGAGGCACGAAATACATCCGCATAAATAAATGAGAGGCTCGGCACACCAGGATTCTGTGTCCGGCTGCGTCTCGACCATTCCAGGCCACCAAAGAGATGGCTTAAATTCCTTTTTGTGAGGAGAAATGACACCCAAGCACATATTCAGACTCTTCTGGGGTCCTCACTGGATAGAGCAAGGCTGAGTCTTGGTTTAAAAATCAAAATTACAAGACTCGCAAAGGGAGTGGACTATGAAGCAATTCAGTTTTCGGCAAAATTACTGTATTGGATTTATACTGATGAAAACTTAGTGAGTTAGCACAAGTTCAAGAGGAAGAAACTAATATTCCTTCTAAGTTACAGAAACAAACTTTTGTTCACCTTGCTTGTTTTGCACTACTTCTTTTAACCAATCTAATGGGTTACATTTATTTATTTTAGTTTAAAATGTCTTTATTCATTTATATGGTAAATAATACCGAGTAACAATGATATTTGACTTTCAGTCTGTCCAGCTTAGCTAAGAAATTCACATGTCTCTTTTCTATAACATTTATTGAAAGGTAGGAAAAGGCAATTTAATAGATGTTACTAACAAATTTGCACATATGCCAAAGCTTGAGTAAGAGGTTGAGTTACTGATGAGCAGTCAGTGTGGGTATGTGACAGGCGGGTGACATTCTGGGTGCTCTGCAGGGTTTAACACAGAAGACGTGTTTCCACTGATTTATGCTAATAACTTGCTCTCTCTGAGTCTTGAAAGTAACCAATTCCAAATCTTCCAGCTCCTGGAGAAGGGTAGTATCTTTAAAAATTTTCCCCAACTCGTTGTTTTTCTAGCTGTGTTTCAGTTGCTGCTCGCTCTTTCAAGATTCAATTACTTTCAGGTCGTCTTTAGGTTCTTGAATGTTTGTCTGTCTCAGGGCCTCCAGAGGTTAACTGAGACATGGTGTTTCGTGGTCTGCTCTGTGGGGCAGGGGACAGTGCCAAATCTCCGGTCTTGTCACTTCTTGCTTCCTACTTTGCAGCTTTCTTAGCCTCATATTTCCTTTGATTTTCAAGGGCTGCTTTTGATAATGACTTATCATTTCCTGGTTGCAATTTCTTATTCTGGGGTGCTTTCTCCCCAGGCAGCTTGGAATTGGCTATTGGTTTATTTCTTAAAGCTGAGAGTCTATCAACCTTGCAAATTCCTCATCGGGTACTTCGCTTGGAACTGCTTGGTAAGCTATTGCTTTTGCTGGAAATAGTCCATCCAAAAATGGCTGCCAGGATAGGGCTGGCATAATGCCAAAGCTTGTACCCATTATTAATGTGCAACCTGGAAGCATGCATGGCAGTTAAAATGTGCTCCCCATCTGGGCACCAAGCAAAATATGTAGGATCGGAGGCTAAGGGTCTAGAAATAGGTTTGTATTTTTTAATATCCCATGATAGTATTTGTCCCTCAGATTTCTAAATCCAGCTAGCATTAATATACGGCCATGAGGATCAAATGAGCTCCATTAGAGCACCAGTTCCAAATTCAAACACAAGATCACATTTCAAGTTGAAAATTGTTGCTTTGACAGGCAAAAAGCCCTAAACAGCATAAAACTCAGTAGAATTAGAATTCCAACTTACATTATAAATGGGACTATGTTTTGGTAATTGAATGAATTACAGCACTTTCTCCATTTATTACAAGGTAGTGCGACATTGCTCCCAGTAGTAAGAAGTTCCTGTCTTTTCAAATCTGTTGGAGCTATTACAACACAGCAGTAGCTTTTCCATTCCGTAGCGTCATCACCTTATCAATCTCAGAGGAATGGTTATTGGCAAAAGCTGCATGAGGTCCACTGAAGTTGGGTACAGATATAACCTAACAAAAGAAGGTGTACCTTTACTACCTGGAACGTAGACAGTCCCACATGCACAAGTGATAATGCACAAGAATTAAGTTTTTTGGAAATGCAAATTATTTGCAATTTTATTAAAAGTTTTTAAAGAAGTGAACTTCATTAACATTTCAGGCACAAATAGTTTCATCATCCGACCAGGACGGATACCAATTTTGCATTGTTTCTGGATGAAAGACTTCAGGCAGGTCCCGGTTTTCACATCATGGAGTTGCAGGTTGGTTCTCCCAGTGGCACATGTGTTGGGGGAGTGTAAGGCTTCTATGTTGCCAGAACATGGTTTTATTTTGGTGATAACTCAAGTCAAACTACCTTTGGAGATCAAAGGAGTGTAGTAATCCTGTGTTAGTGACATTGATAATATTTGTTGCTTTTTCCCTTGCCTCAGCAAACAAGGTCCTACCCTTACTAAAGGTGTAGACTTTGCCATTTTCCCAAGATTCCCTTGTAAATGCTGTGCTTTGTGTAAAATATGGGGGTCCATTCACCCTAGAGTCCTTCTGACCCTCGAATGGGTTCATATAGTGAATGTGGGATCTTGGAAACATCACCATCTCTGAATATGTATCCTAATCTGTCAGGAGTGGCATGGATGGCCCCATCTTCTCCTGGAAAACAGTTACGTTCATTTTCAATGCCCCTTAATGTCATAAATCATTCTACTGCTGCTGGGTTTGTTATGTAACTTGGAAAAAGTCAGTATTTAGGTCCTTTCCTCATTCCTGAAAATACATAATTCCTCAAGGAGTACAAATTTGGCTTCTCCATTTTCTCTTTGGCCATGCTAATAAGTCCAGCATGAATATCTGAGCAGCAGGATCTTGGAGCCCGATCCGGAGCTCTCTGTCACTGCACTATTGACTGATGGCTACAGAAAACACCACTCGGTCTTTATGGGGGGCTGAATGAACCAGAGAGGGAGTAAGGAAGTAAGCTGTGTGGACCAGTGCACAACACCCCCTCTGCACATAGAGCTCACATTGAATTTACACTCACTTGCAGAGGAGGCCTGTCACCATGACTTACATTTCAGCTCCTTCAGGGCAGGGAATAACATCTAACCCTCCTTCCCCATGTTCCAGCCCGAGTCTTCCTCTGGTGTCCTGATCTCAGTCTCAGGAAGGGTCACTACCATCCATTATTTGCTCAGTCCAAAGACCTAAGAGTTTGGCTTGATTCTCTTCTTTCACTCCCTTTCCACAAAGAATCCACTATCAGATCCCAATATACCTCACACTTCTCCATGTGTCTCCACTTGTACTGCCATCCTCTGTGTCAAAGCTCCATCTTCTCTCCCTTTCTCCATGATGACCTCCAAGCCGCTCTCTGCTGTCCCTCTTCCAATCACTCACCACAAAACAGCAGAGTGACCTTGCAGACATGAACCTGATCCCCTCTCTCTGCTGCTTAAAGCTCTAGAACACTGCCCATCACATCCACAATAGCTCCACATGCCTGTCACTCCCTTATTTTCCAGCCTCTTGCCAAGCATCTCTCCCAGTTGCTCAGTACTCCAGCCAGCCTCCGTTTGGTGCCATGAACACACCATGGCCTTTCCCTCCTCTGAACTTTGCACTGTTTTCTAAGCGTGAAATGCTCATTGTGGCTTTTTATGTGACTACTTCCTCCTTAACTTTCAGATTTTAGTGGAAATGTCATCCTTTCCAAAGTAGCCTCTCCCAGGTAATGTCTACTTCGGTGTACTGTTATTTCCCTCTTGGTCGTTATCTTGCTTAGTTATGTGTTTGTTTGCCCATTGTCTCTTCCCCAGCAAAATGTAGGCTCCAAGAGGGAAGGAAGCTTGTTGGTCTTATCCCCAGCCCATAAAACAGAATCTGGCACACAGTAGGTACTCCATAGATATTTGTTATACGAATTAATTTCTGTCTCTTCCCTAGATCTCAGTGCCCAACATGCTCAGTCAATAGCTATTGAATGAAGAATAAATAGATGGATGAATCAATAAATGCATATTTCTCTTTTTAATCCTATTGCAAATGTCCTCCAAGTGTGGTGTAGCAGCACCTGAGCGTGAGAACACTTCTTCCCCATTTTTCCTTCTGGTCCTGTTCATGCAGCAGCATTGTTTATAACCAGGTTTCCTTTGATCATTTCCAGGACAAGAATGAATCATGTGTAGGTGGAAGATATCATGACTGTGGAATCCTGAAATATCTCCTAGCTTGTCTCTTTCACTGGAGAAAAGGAGCTTGTGGTTTAGGGGCCCTGGATGAGAGAAAAAGTCCTGACTTTCCTTGTCTGTGGTTTAGACAGAAACAAAAGTGAGTCCCTGACTTGGTCTTCCCTCTGACTAGGTCTCCTACTCCTGTGCATTTTCTCCAGGTAGAAAGTGCAAAAAAGGAGGCTGTACCAGGAAGGACACAACAGTTGGGGAACTCCGAATCAGTGAGTCTCAGGCCAGGTCAGAGTCTGGGGCCAGAGCCACCTAGAAGCTTGTCAAGTAGTCAACCAGAGAAGGCACAAGTGGCAATGGAAATGGTCTGAAGATGAAGCAAGGGGACTTGCCACAACAGCCACCAAGACTTACCTCCAGATTTGCCTTCTGTCTTCCCTTCCAGGGCCTTAGTCTCTAATCCTGGCCATTCTCAGCCTCCTTTGGAGAAGGCTTCTTCCAAGACTGACTGTAAAGGAAGACGTGTGCCTCCAGATCTGACTCCCACCCCTCAGGTCCCAAAGACGAGCCTGGATGAGAAACAAAGAATATTCTCCTGACTTTCTAGAACCTCCTGTCCTCACTGTTGGACACCTGGCCCTCCCCATGGAAGGAACCATCTGGGCACACTAGGAAGGGTTGATATTCATAATCCTGCGTCCAGGTGCTCTGTCCAATGAGTGAAGCAAGGTTCTTCCTCGGGAACCCTCTCTCATGTGCCCGTCCTCCCCGGCGCTTGCTCTGAGGATGGACCCGCTCTCTTCCACCAAGGGTTGGAGTCCCGGTTTGTGTCCTGAAGCTGCTTCATGTGTTCATGCTTTTAGCTGCTTTGATATAACTCATTGCTGGTGAAAACTTGGCACACTCAATGTCTCAATCCAAGTAACTCGTTTGTTTTAAATTTTGGAACAATCTGAAAAATATAAGACGGTGTTAAAATGCGTGTGTGTGTATGTATGTGTGTGTTTGAGAGAACACATGGGAAAATCCTTTTCCCTTGGCTATTTATAACCCTTCTGAGGCACTAAAAGCTCAATGGCCATAACTCTCACCCTTCCAAAAAGTGCCGAGTGCAGCACTTTCTTATTTTATGCACCTCCTTGCTCTTAAGTGCTCACTGTTTGGATTTCTGATCTGATAACTTTATTTAAAAATCGAGTTTCCCTGGAATTTCATGCTTGTCTAAGCTCTTTCTTCTGGCCAAGTGCTTCTTCCTCCCACTCTGTAGAGCTAGACCAGGATGTGCCTTCTCTCAGCAATGCTGCAGGCTCCAGTCAGGGACGCTGATTGTCGTGTACCTAGGGCCACCCAAATACAGTTCTCCCAAAGACTGTAACACCACAGAAGAAACGTCATGCGGACTGTGCAAAGTCCTGCACCTGCTGGCACCTGGCTATCTCTCTCTCTCTCCATCCCCTGCCACTCGGCAGAAGCTGGTGCCCAGAAGCTGTTCTGGAAATGCTTGTTGAATGAATGTTCCCCCCTCTATCCTCTGCTCTTTCTGCTATCCAAGTTCCTAAGATTCTCCAGTTATGTCAGGCTCTTTCAGGGGTCTGAGTCTTTGAACAAGCTCTTCCGTCTTCCTGTTTGCTTTAAGAATACACATGGTCCCGTTTCACAATGGTAAGTTGGGTCCAAATGTTTATCTTTGAAATGAAGAAATTAAAAAAAGTCTGCAAAGCAGTTGGAAGACTGAAAATAATGCCATAAATAGTCCTGAGACATAAAGGAAGTTTTGGGTGATAGGGGCTGATAGCATTGGAACCAGCAATTTCCAAATTTCCAGGATTCAGCAGTGGAAGGGAAGGAATGGGCTTCCCCAGAGAGCCCATAAACCACCCAACTTAGAGCTGCAGAGCTGGGAGTGCTGGGGGCCAGGCAGAAGGTACGCTCAGAGGAAAGGATTTTGGTGACACCGCTAATGCCCTGCAGAGCTTCCCTTGACTTAACTTGCATGCAGAGGAGAAGAAAGATGTGCCCACAGGCTCTGAGCCTGCATTGGCAGGGGCACAGTGAAC
Organism: Diceros bicornis minor; assembly: GCF_020826845.1. Taxonomy (NCBI): domain Eukaryota; kingdom Metazoa; phylum Chordata; class Mammalia; order Perissodactyla; family Rhinocerotidae; genus Diceros; species Diceros bicornis. Next base: position 16,572,093 of record NC_080745.1, on the reverse strand, counting down.
CTCAGCTGACTTTGGAGTGTACCATAAACCAAGACACACTAGCCTACGACTTGGCCCTGCAGTGAACCCTAATTCTCCTTACAGTTGAGGCAAGATAAGCTAAGTCTATTTCTATGCAGAAGGGAGGGTGATCAAAATCTACTATTGAGTGAAAAAATGAGTCACAAAAATTACGTGTTTATACATACAGTGTGTGTGCTTGAAGAATAATCACCCTTGAAGAATAATCACCACCACACTAATGCAGGGTTCAGGGTTCAGCACTCTTACAGGTGCTGTCTTCTTCCTTGTCCCATGTGTTGGTTTGGTTCCTGATTACTGGGGCATTGTCCTGGTGGGCAACCCTCAGTTTCCCACCAGCACATTGGATACCCCCATTTCCCTTCCAGGGTGGTTCCATTTCTGCTCTGCAGCCAATCTGCTTGCTAGGTTGCCTATGGTCTGCCAAAAGAATCAATAGATTCTTTGTGAGATATTTGCATTCCGTTGAACACGGTTTGATGTAAAAACGTTTGATTGATGACCAGCTTTTTAGTAATGTATTGATTGTGTCAGTGGAGGTCTCTGGGAGTTTTCCCACATCTTAGGAGCCTACAGAAAGACACTGGGATTTTCTTTTAAGGTTAAAAGGGACCCCATTTCATCTGCCAAGTCCCTGGCCTCTTTCTCTTGGCCTCTGCATAACTTCTGGGCTGCACCGGTGTAGGGGATGGGAAGGCAGCTGTGCCTCTCTGGTTCTGGGCCACAGGGTATACCAAGCTCTGAGGACTCAGCCAGAGCTTCCAGGAATACCCTGAGGAGACTGGCACCCAGCCAGCTGTTTGCCTGATTTGGCTACAGCCCCAGCCTCCCTTTGAGGTATTTAGAAAGTGCAGCATGAATGCCTCTGACATGGCCCCACATGTGGGAAAATAAAACATGTCATTACTCAGGGACAATTCTCAGTGTCAAGTTCAATGTCGCTCAAGTGTCCACAACAAAAAAGTGTGCTCACCTGTCCTTAGAGCATCCTCCACCCCAAGTGCCTGTAGGACAACTGCAGACATCACTTCCCTGGAGCCTTCAGGGGACCAAGAACTACCGCCCAGAGGACACAGGGACAATCAGAGAGTGATCCCGTTCTGCATTCTATAAAGATGAGAGTAAGCATCATCTGAATTTATACCATCTTAAGATAATCGTATTAATATTCTAGAACCAACCTTTCATGTATATTTTTAAGCATTATATACAGGTGTAGAGAGAAAGAAAGATATATATATGCACATGTGTATACATGTGCATATATGGGTGCAAACACACATTCTATGATTTCATGTAAATGGTCACAGTTCACCTTCACAGCCACTCTGCGAGGTGTTCCTATTCTTATCCTAATTTTAAAAAGAGAAAATTGAAACCGAGAGTTTAAGTGACTTATGCCAGCCACAAACTGTTAAGTGATGGAGCTGGAATTTAAAGCCAGGTAGAGTTATCCAAATTCAACATCTCATCCTGTAGCACAGCAGCTCTCTTGTTTGACTACAAGCGTCCTCAGGTTATTGGAATCAAGGAAAACCGTGATCATGTACAGGGGAGGAAGGAGACACATCAGGCTCTCTTACCACCACATTCAACTTGATTGTGATTGATCTCACCTACACTTGATATTCTCCTGTGATTATTTTAATATCACCCATTACTTTATGTATTCTTTCTAAGTTTTTGTTTAATATTTCATTTTTCGTTTTCCTTAATTAGGTATGTAACATTTATTAATCACTTTTTCATATTTAAAAAATATAGATTTGTTGCATAAATAATGGGTGTACTTAGGGTTGAACTTCAAACATTATAGATTATCTCAGCTCTTCTTCAACCATCAGTTTCAATCCCAGCTTCCACAGAGATAACTGTTAGAATGTTGTGTGCTCCCTTCCAGATCTTTTTATATAGATGCAGAATGTTATTTTATAATTGGTTCTATTATATTTTAGTTGGCCTTTTATAACTATAAAAGTATTCAAAGCCAAACATTGTCCTTGAATATGATTTTAGTTGTAGAACATAGATATTGATATAAAAATCTCCTTTTCATTGAATTATAGGTAATCTTCCATATGTAATTTCCTCTTTGCCTCAGGGGATAATTTAGAGACTATTTTTGAATTTTCAAATGGATATTTTAATCATCTTTTGGTTGTAATTGATTTTATGGAATAATGATTATGAACACAACTTGTGCAATCCCTACTTCTGGAAATTGATTGAGAATTTTCTTTGTGATTACTTGCATGGTTTGCTTTTGTAAATATTTCATGGAATAAGAGAAAAAGAACATTGTCTGGAGGGCTGTAGCAGACACCTTTTTATGTATTCATGAAATCAAGTTCCCTGATTTTATAAAATCCCTGATTTAATAAAATCTTCTACACCTTACCTGAAAGAAATATATTAAAATCTTCTGCTGTGATTGAGCTATTTTTTAAAGGTTTTAAAAGTGTTTACATTAAGTGTTATTTTATTTATTTTACTCCTGGGTTGTTTGGTATGAAAAAGTTAATGATTATTATATATTTTTATGGATCATGTCTTTTATTATTGGTGCTATTATCATTAATTGTCTCAATTTGATATTTTAGTTGATTTTAATATTGACTAACCTTGTTTCTTTTGTGTTATAGTCTACTTATCATATTTTTTCCAGTCCTCTCATTTTCAAGCCATCATTGTCATTCTTACTTTTTTTTTGCATTTTTAAAATTTTTATTTCAAAATAGTTATAAATTCACTGAAAGTTATAAAGATAATACAGTGAGGTTCTTGGTACCCTTCACCCAGTTTCCCATAATGGTTACATTTTACCTAATCAATACAGGAAATTGACGTTGGTACAACATGTGTGCATAGTTCTATATCATTTTATCAAATGTGTATATTCATGTAATTACCAGATCATTCAAAAGACAGAGCTAGCTCATCACCACAAACATCACCCTCATGCTGAACCTTTGTAATCATCTTCATTCCCCTCTGTCCCACCATGCCTAACCCCCGGCAACCACTAATCTGTTTTCCGTTTCTATAATTTTACCATTTCAAGAATGTTATAGAAATCATACAGTAAGTGACCTTTTTGGGCTGGCTTTTTTTTCACAATGCCCTTGACATCTATCTGAGTTGCGGGTGTATTAATAGTTCTTTTTTTTGCTGAGTAGTATTCCGTGTTATGGGTGTTGCACCATTTGCTTAACCATTCACGGGTTGAAGGACACTTGGGTTGTTTCCAGTTTTTGGCTATTACAAATAAAGCTGCTATGAACAATCATGTGTAGGTTTTGGGGTGGACATAAGTTTTCATTTCATTGTGTAAATGCCTGCGAGTGCAATTGCTGGGTTATATGGTAAGAGTATGTTTAGTTTTTTCAAAAAAACTAATAAACTGTTTTCCAGAGTGGCTGCACCATTTTACATTTCCACTAACTAGCAATGTATGAGGGATATGGTTTCTCCACATCCTTGCCACCATTTGGTATTGTTACTATTTTTTTTGTTTTAGCTGTTCTCATAGATGTGCAGTATATTTCATTATGGTATTAATTTGCATTTCCCTAGTTGCTAGTGATGTTGAATATCATTTCATGTGCCTGTTTGCCCATCATATATCTTCTTTGATGAAATATCTTGTCTTGTCTTTTGCCTATTTTCTAACTGGAATGTTTGTTTTTTATTACTGTTGAGTTTTGAGAGGTCTTTATAAATTCTAGATATGAGGCCTTTGTCAGATGTGTGGTTTGCAAATATTTCTTCAAGTCTGTAGCTTGTCTTTTCATCCTTTTAACAGAGTCTTTCACAAAGCAAAAGGATTTAATTTTGATGGAGTCCAGTTTATTGATTTTTTCCCTTTTATAGCTCATGGTTTTGACGTCACGTCTAGGAACTCTTCACCGAGCTCGAGGCAATGATTTTTTTCTTATGCTACCTTCTAAAAGTTTTATAGTTTACATTTTTCATTGAAATCTATGATGCATTTTGAGTTAATTTTGTTTAAAATGTGACGTTTAAGCTGAGGTTAACATTTTTGCCTATGGATGCCCAATTGCTCCAGCAGTATTTGCTGCAAAGACTGTCCTTCCTCCACTGAATTGCTTTTCAGTTTTGTCAAAAATTTGTTGGCTATACTTTGTGAGCCTATTTTTTGGCTTTTTATCCTGTTCTGTTGATCTATGCATCCATTCCTCTGAAAGTACAACATATTCTTGAGTAATAATACTATATCATATGTAATCTCTCCCACTTGGTTCTTCTTTTTCAAAATTATTTTAGTTATTCTAGTTCCTTTGTATTTAACATAAACTGTTGAATATGTTTTTCTATATCTACAAAAATTCTTGCTAGAATTTTGATAGGAATTTTATTAAGCTTGTTAATCAATTTGGGGAGAACTGATATCTTTACTATGTTGAGTCTTTCAATCCATGGACACAGTATGTCTCTCCATTTATTTAGATCATCTTTTATTTCTTTCATTAGAGTTTTGTAGTTTTCAGCATGCAAGTCCTGTACAGGATTTGTTAGATTTACATCTAGGTATTTCATTTTGTGGGGAGCTATTGTAAATTTTGTTGTATTTGTAGTTTTGGTTTTCATGTGTTCATTGCTAGCGTATAGAACTATGGTTGATTTTTAGGGTTGATCTTTTGTCCTGTTACCCTGGTGAACTCACTTATTCTAAAGTATTGTTTTGTTTTATTTGACTCATGGGTTATTTAGATGTGTGTTGTTTAATTTCCAAGTGTTTGGAGATTTTCTTGTTATCTTTCTTTTATTGAATTCTAGTTTGACTCCATTGGAGTCAGAGAATACTCTTTGCGTAATATAAATTCTTTTAAATTCGTTGGTTAAGTTTGTTTTACGGGTCAGGCTATGGTCTATCTTGGCATAGGTTCTGCACATTATTGAAAAGAATGTGTATTCTGCTGTTTTTGGATTCAGTCTTCTATGTATTTCAACTAGAACCTGTTGACTGATCATGCTGTTGAGTTCTATGTTGCTGCTGGATTTTTGTCCAATTGTTGAGAGAGGGGTGTTGACCCCTGCAACTATAATTGTACACTTGTCTATTTCTCCTTTTTCTTATATCAGCCTTTGCTTTATATATCTTGCAGCTCTGCTGTTTGGTATGTACCCTTTAGGATTGCTGTGTCTTCTTGGTGGATTGACTCTTTTATTGTGATGTAATATATTTCTCTGTCCCTGGTAATTTTCTTTCTCTGAAGTCTACTTTGTCTGATATTAATATAATCACTCCTGATTTCTTTTGATTAATATATGCATGGTACATTTTTCTCTTCTTTACTTCCAACCTACCTATGTCATTATATCTGGAGTGACTTGTTTTGTAGATGGTGTATAGTTAGATCATATATTTTGTTTAATCCACCCTGAAAATCTCTGTTTTTTAATTGTTCTACTTTCTATTTTCTTTTTATTCACTTCCTGTGGATGACTTGACATTTTTTAGAATTCCATTTTGGCTTATCTATAGTGTTTTTCAGTGTATCTCCTTATATAGAGCATTTTTAGTGATTGCTTAGGTATTACATTAAATATGTGCCACTTCCTTCTGGCCTCACTGGTTTCTGATGAGAAATCCGCTGTCATTTGAATTGTTTTTCCTATACAGTTAACTTATCCTTTCTCTCTAGCTGCTTTTAAGACTTTTTCTGTCTTTAGTTTTTAGAAATTTACCTATGATGTATCTTGGTATGAATTTCTTTGGTTTTATTCTGTTTGGGGTTTGCTCAGCTTCTTGAATATTTAAATTTATATATTTTTCCATATTTGGGAAATTTTCTGCCATTATTCTTTGAATACTTTTGCACCCCACTCTCTTTCTCTTATCCTTCTGGGACTCTATTGACATAAATATTAGCTCTTTAATTATAGTCTCACATGTCTCTGAGTTTCTGTTCTTATTTTTTTCAAGGTATTTTCTGTCTGTTGTTCAGGTTGAGAAATTTCTATTTTATCTTCAAGTTCACTTATTCTTTCCTCAGTCTTTTCCATTCTCCTGTTGGGCCCATCTATTGTACTTTTTTTTCTGTTTTTGTACTTTTCACTTCTAAAATTTCCATTTTGTTTTTCTTTATGTCTTTTGTGTTTTTTTCCCTGAGACTTTATATATGTGTGTATATCTGTATTTAGATCTATATCAATTTGTTTCAAGCATCTTTGTAACTGTTCCTTGAAGCATTTTTCTCATGGCTGCTATGAAATTCTTGTCAGACTATTCCAACATCTGTGTCATCTTGGTGTTGGTATTTGTAGATTGTCTTTTCTCATTCAAGTTGAGATCTTCCTGGATATTGGTATAGTTAAATGAATCCTGGACATTTTAGCTATTATGTTACAAGATTCTGGATATTCATTAAATCTTGTGTTTTTGCAGGCATACTCTGATGCCATCCTAGCTATGAGTGGGAAGGGTGCCTCATTACTGCTGGGTGGGCATTGAAATTCAGGCTCTGATGTGGTGTCTACTGACACTTGGGAGTGAGGAGGAGCTCATTATTGCTCACTGAAGATGAAATTCCAGGCTCCCCACTTAGTTTACCTTACCACTGTCTTAGGGAGGGGTGGCGGAAGGCTTACTACGCCCCATTGAGAGTGGAAGTGTTTGCTCTCCATTCAGCCTTTGCTGGTGGGGATGAAGGCGGGGCTGCAGTTTTTTCTGTGGTGTTTGGGTGAAGTAGGATCATTATTGTCAAATGCTTTTCTGTCTTGTGAGGCTGCTCTAGGTTTGGTCCTTCGGCTAGAGAAAGCAGGTTTTACTTGGGGGATATTTTTTTCTATGTCCGTTGACATTTCCAGGTTGCTACCTTCTCTAGTGCCCAGCCTGGGATAGGTGAAGTCCAAAGAAAAACCCAAGAAACTCACCAGCATATTATTCTTTGGGTTCTGAGGAAGCCAAAGCTAGCCTGCCTTTTTCCTCTCTTCTTTTCAGTCTTCTTATGCTTGTTTCATAATGTCCAGATGTTTGGCTGTATTCAGCAGGAGGAATAGGAATAAGTATATTTATTCCATCATTGTGGATGTGGAAGTCTTCCATCATTTTGTTTTAATGTGTTTCTTTTAGACAGTTTAGTGCCTAATTTTAATTTTACCTTAGCTGAATGTTTTTGCATTTGGATAAGGAAATTCAGCCCACTCACATTGTTTTCAACAATGTTCTCATTGGTTTTGCTTGATACAGAGCAAACAATTTCTTCCGTTTTGTTTACTCCCTTTGTACTTTGTGGTGATTTTTTTCTTTCCTTGGTTTGTTGATTAAATTAGATAAAGTTTTATTTCTCCTCCCTATGTCCCAGTTTCTCTAATTTAGATGTTCTATTATGCATCTCCATTGTACTGAGAGTGGCTTCTTATCTTAAGTGGTCCACAGCTAGTAAGTGCAGAGTTCTATTGATCCTCTGTGAGTATTTTGAGATCCTGGGGCAGTTTTCATCTAGGAACACAGAAGCTGTGGCTTCTCAATCAGTTTTTTGGAGCAGGTCCACATGCTTATGCCTCTCTGAAAGAACATCAGAAAGCTAAGTTGTGGAGGGAGAAAGCAGAGGAGGTGGACCACGTTGACTCTAGGGTTATCTGACCATAGCTATCTTCCCTGGGCATGATGACAATCCCTATAAGTTAAGGCAATGACAGCACTAAAACCTCACACTGTCATCATCTGATTCTGTTCCATATTAAATGAACCCATGGGTCACTGTCCAATGGGAGCCTTTTGGGCAGGTAACTTTGGATAAGGAACATAATTGCAAAGAAGGCCCTCTGCCCTCAAGCTGGTTCTTCTTGAAAGGTGACATAAGGGCATGACCTAGAATCTCAAAGCCTCTCAAATGTCTGTCTTTTGGAGACAAGCCTTCTTTATCCATCATAATGGTTTGGTAGATGGAGATGGAGTGCCTGGGCCTGGAGCCACCTGGGCTGATAGGACGTTGGGTTAATTGTTTCCACTTGGTACTTGTCTGTCATTCCTGTTGTCTTCTAAAGGCCCCTTGTATTTAGCCCTCAGTTGGTGAAGAAAAGCAAAGAGTTGTGGCAATTTTTTATTTTATTTTTTCTGATGTAGCACCACCTCCCAAAATGATGTGCCTCACAAGTCCAAGTATTTACTCAAGTTGGTCAGGACGCAGAAGGTTGAATATTAGCCATGTGTGTACCCCATCTGACTCGGAACACTTGCTTAGTGTTTCTATGCCTCAACGTACACCTAGACAATTTATTGTAAGCAATCCCAGGGTAACTAAGAAATCACTCAGAAATGTATCCCAGCATGGACGTGGGATTTATGAATCTGTCCTGCAAGTCTGATGTGGTGAATATTTTCCTGTTGTACACTACTATACAAGAGAGTGCTACCAAAGTGTGTCTTAAATGTAATGAACCTGCTTCATCTCCATGGAGTCCATTTTCCAAATAGAAATATCTAACTTGTACTTATAAAACTCAGATCTTGAAGAATTTTAGAATCTTATTGTCTCATGGAACCAGCCCTCTTATTTCACAGTAGGAAAATCTCAGACCCAAAGCATGGGTATGTCTGGCCCAGGGTCTCCTGGCCCCCAGCCCAGAGCACTTTCCTCCACACCCAGGAGATCACTGGCCTTTTGGTGCTACCAGACTGCTCACAGAGCTGTGATGAGGGACAATCACATGGAGGGATGTGAACAGGCAGTTTTACACCAAGAAAAATGCCATTTTCCCTCTGCCTGATCCTTCTTCTCTGAAATCAGTCTCACACTTTGTCCATGACCAGAACTGTTTCTTTTGAACCATTTAATGGGTTCTTATTGAGTGACTCAGTGCATCTTTGTACTCCTCTGTTTCACACTCCACACAATTCATCGGCATAGGCTCTCATCTCTATTTCCAAAACATCCCCAGTACGTGACCACCTGTCATCACGTCGACCCTGGTCCGGACACCACCACCCCTCCCTGGATTTCTGCAGTAGCCTCCTAACTGGTATCCCTGCTTCTGCCCTTGGTGCTCTACACTCTACACTCCACACAGTGGCCAGAGTGAACTTGTTAAAACATGCTCATGCCTTGAGCTCACACTTCCTCATCTGATTCAATAGGGACACAACCTTATTGCAAGTCTCTGTCCTGAATCACTCCAAGCCCATCTCCACTGTCTTTTACTTAGGATGAGGCCCATCCTAGGAAGCTTCTTGGTCCTTCATGCAGATAGTCCCTGACAGCCCTTCTCTGTAGTCCTCCAAATGTGCTGTGGCTGGATCCTGGAACGAACACAACACAGGCTCCAGCTGAGACCCTGATAACATGGAAACAATGGAAAATTAACAATGAAAAAATAACACATCCTTACAAAAGCTAGTATATTAAAGTTACATATACCTGTAATCCCATTATCTCCGTAAAGGAACATTTTTTCATAGTGTTTATCAGAGTTCTCATTCCATAAGATCTTCCTAGAAAAAGTGTTCCTTGGCCAAGTAATTATATCTGCTACTTGGAGACTCAGGAAACACATTAGTGTTTTCAGAGCTCAATAAACCCTGCAATAAAGAAGTCTGCTTATCCTGATTTAATCAAGCTGGTCCCTAAATTATGGAATGGCTCTATCACTGTATACCTTCAGCACACATTTGGGAAACACAGTTTTGTGTATTCATGACTACCCTGGAGAAAATACTTAGGCTTTGAGAGGTGAAGTTCCCTTTCCCAGGAGCTGGAATATGCGTGCAAGTTTGAAATACCCCACATTTTCCAACTGCAAACTTGGTTCTTTTGCTGGATACCATATTATCAGTTCATTCTGAAAATTTTCTGCTCTCCTACTATACATATTCCCAACAGTAACAAATCACATCGGCACTGATCCTCAGGGGTCTTGGGGAGTACTTTGAAAAGTCCCTCAATCCTGGTCTGAGAATTGGCCTAAATATATTTACAGTTCTAGTTGCCTTGTAGCCACTTTATTATTATTACTTGTTGCATGTATTATATGTAGCATAAGTATTAATTATATTTTTAATCAATAACTTATTTTTTATTCTGAGAATGATGTGTGCTTATTAAAGATAAGTTTGGGAAAAGTTGAAAAAGAACGAAGAAACAATCACTTAACATAGAAATAACCCAGTTAACATGATGGTGTTAAGTGTGTACACGCATGTACATACACACATCTGCATGCTCTTGGGATAATGTACTCTCTACGTTGATTTCTCATGAATTCCCTGTTTTGCATAACGTATGTTATGCTTGTCATATGTTATGGATATATTCATATCTCATCAATAGTTTTTAAAAGCATGCTTTTAATGGCTGCATGATGCCCCCTCATCTGACCATGTGATGTTTCATTTAGCCATTTATAGCAGAGTCATGCCACGGATTCTCCTCACCTTTTCCTCTCCTTGAGCACTTGGGAAATCTGTGTTTTCAAGTTTCCTCTGAAATTTCACTGAGACTAGCAAGTTGAGTTCTGGACAATGGGATGTAGGCAGAAGTGATGGATGCCACTTCTGTGCCTGGTACAGCACTCTGGGCAAATCTTTCTCCTTATTAGTGATGGTAGATAGCAGAACCACAGATTGGAAGCAGCTGGTATCTGAGACTCACTGCTTGGGGGAAAGCTGTCTGGAGATGCCCAACCTACATCAGATTTTGATTGAGAAATAAACCTTTGTTGTGTTGAGCCATTGAAATTTCAACATTTACTTGTTACTGCTGCATAGCTTAGCACATACTTATATATCACCACATTTATTGCAAAATTTAGTTTATTTTCAATTTCTTGTTTTAAAAATAAATCTTCAATGAATATATTAATGCATACATCTTTGTTTATATCTCTTATTACCATCCTTGAATATATTCCGGTTTTTGGAAAATGTGTACCAATATACACCCCCCCACACACATGTGCGCACACAAAGTTGTGTATGAGAGTAACCATCAGAACTTGGCCTTATCAAAATTGTTTATTATTTTAAGAAAACTTTGCTAATTTTGTAGATTGCAAATAGCATCTCATTGTTTTAATCTGCATGTTTTTGATTTCTAATAAGTTTGAAAACATCCTTTCCCAAAGCCTCTCCAAGAGAGAGGTTGGGTGCTGCTGGCTGGCTGACAATGCTGGCATGAGCATCTTCTCAACTCTCTGGCTTCCACATACCTTCCATCTCCATGACCTGGGAATTCTTTGGTTAAGCTCTACCCATGAAGAGGTGCCTATGAATTGGTCTTACAATTAATTACCTTGTCAATAGCCTGGATGAGCACTGCTGTGTCTAGATGGCAATGAAGTTACCAATTCTTCCCATTTCATGTCTCTTTAAAAGAAAGAGAAGCTATCTTGGTTTTCCAGGGAGAAGCCGTTAGTGATTCAAGAAGGGCTTCATGGATTCGCACTAAAATACAAGGAACCCACGGACTGTTGGGTGAGGTGGACAGATGCATATATCACTACACACCCCATGGTGTGTTGCAAAATAGCCAACTGAGGGATTGTGGAAGCATAGGGTATAGGGGGCCACTTCTGCATGGGGGGCTGGAACATTCAAGCTGGATCTCGAAGGTGATGTTCAAGGTGACATCTGAGCTTCATCTCTGCTCCGGATTCCAGGCTGGATCTTGTCTTCCTTGGACAATTCTTAAGGCAGCCCCTTTAATGGAGTATACAAGCCAGGTTTTTCTGTGCTGAAAGGAGATCAAATCAGACAAATTGTAAATCTACAGCTGTTATTTTGTCAGCATGTATATTTTTATAGAAAGGAGCAAATCTCTGCTGAACTGGGCAGATAATCATCTCTGCTTTTCCTTACTTGTTGGGAACTGTGAAAGAATGCCCTCAGCGGGGACCTGGTTTTAATCACCTTTGATTAACACAGAAGCTTTTGAAGGTGAAGGTGCTTTCTGTAAACTATGGCAGGGTCCCAAGGCATTAACATCTCAGACCTTTCCCCAGTATGTGAAATGTCTAGAGCAGAGCCAAGGCTTCAAGCCCATGGAGACAATCCACTGTGCAGAGAGTTACTTTAATGCCTCTGACTCATTCCTCAAAGAAGTTTTCTGAGTTTTTTATTATTATTATTTTTCATTCTTGAAAAATTGCAGACCATGCAAAGCTAGAGACTCCTGGGTCCAAGGAATGTTTCAACTTGCTTTTATTTACTACAAAAGGAAGGCTTTTAGGAGAGATTTAGAGAAGCCAGAGACAGCCTTGGGAATGGTTTCAGAAATGATTAGAGGCTGGGAAGATTGAGCCCAGAAAAAAAACAAGAGTGTTTGGGAGACTTCACTGGGGACAGTGGGGAAAGTCACTTTCAGTCCTCAAGAAAATTCAGAGTTCAAACACAAATAGTGTTCCCTGTGCCCAGAGATTTCATTAGGAGCTACATGGTTTGGCTGGGGCCATAGGAACCCTGGGGCGAACAGGCAGCGGGTCAGGTTGCATTCTGCAGGTCTTTAAAACCAGGACCAATAGCCATTCTTTGACCTGGTTTAAGTATTAACCACTTTAGAAGCAGTGTGGATAAGCTGACGCCTGACTTCTGGGGATGAGGCTCTGAGGAGCACAGGATGGGTGAGAACAGACAGGTAAATGCTTGTGATATTTTGGTTTTAGAAGTCCTAGCTTGGAACATAAACCTCTGCTTGCCAAGGACCTGAGTGAATGCTGAGTGAAATAGGCTCATGGAGCCCGGACTGGCTAAGCAAGTCTTGGTGAATATTTTCATTCTCTCCACTCCTTCTCAAGGTCAGGCAGCACCAGGCACAGGTCTACTGAAGGCGCTTCCAACTCTTCTCTCATTTCAGACGCTCCCCTTGGAAAATGCAGCCATTGCTAAGAGTTCATCTTTGGCTTGGCTGCCCAGATCTCCCAAGCCCGTGATGCTCCTCAGACGTGGGGTCTTGATTAGGAATCTTGATTAATTTCGCTGGGCCCAGGGAATTCATCCAACCCACTCAGGATTGTGCAGGAGAACCAATGCACAGCTTTGAGTTTTCCATGCAGCAGAGAGCATTGCTTTAAAACAAAACATATCTGAGTCTACCCCAGATGAGAAGTAGGAGAAGATATTCAAAGAGAGGAGCCCGTGAACATCTGAAGCCTTTTGTGTTCCATGTCGTGTATCGTCTTCTCTGGATAGCTTGTTCTCAAAAGCATCACATTCAGAAGGAGAGCTGAGAGGGAAAGAGGAGACCCCACCTGCAGCCTGTCTCCCTACATGTGATTCTGAAGGCTGGAATGGCTGCTAATGTGGATCTGTGACCATCACACAGACATTGCTTCTTATTTTAGTCATATTTATCTTCCTAAGACTCTGAAAATCAAAGTCACCTGGACTGAGACAAGTTGTGCCCCGCTTTCAAACAGGTTATTCAGCTGCATTTGCAGGCTGGTTTCTGCATCTGATGGAAGCGTCTAGCCAGTCAATGTCCAGACCGCAGCAGCCTAGAGGGCAGGGCCAAGAGTTCTACGAAGTTATGGTCTGTGACAATAAAAGCTTTGAACCAACAGCTGATGTATCAAATTTGACCCAAGGACACTTGGAGATTCTGGCACACTGGGCATTCATTCCCCCTGACCTGCCTATTGACCTGGCAGCAGCTGCCCTCGCAGAAGCCATGGTTTGCACTGATGTTTAATTCTGTCAGCGTCTTGCATCTCTGCATGTGCTCTGACCCTGGGCCCGTGGGCATCTGTTTATCCTCTCAGAGAATTTGAATTTGTGCTCTAAATGGTAACATTTTAAAATTCATTTAATGTGCTTTTCCATAGTAAAGTATTATACCACATCATAAAATCTTCTGGAAAATAGAAGCGAGATGAAATAATCACTGTAAATCTCATTACCAGTAATTTTTCTTATCATAGTTGTTCTCATGTCACAGAATTATTTTTATGTGCTTGATTTTACTTAATATTAAATTATGTTTTCCATACTGCTCTATAGTTTTGTTGACCAGCAGTCTTGATTACCTGATAATATTCCATATAGCTATGTGACATTATTTACTTGTCTTTATCATTATATAACGAGAAATACTGCTATGATGAAAAGCATCATGAATATTTAATTTTTTCATATTTAGGTTAGATATTAAGTACAACCTTTGTATTTACTTTAATACATTTTGACAAATTTCTTTGCAAAAATATTGCACCAATTACAATGCTACCAGAACATAAGAGTATATTATGAAGAGTAAATCTCATAGCCAGTTTTGGGTTTGTTTATGAATTGATTTATTTATTAAGCTAATTTACCTAGAACAAAATGGCACATCCAGTGTCCGTAACATTTGAAAGCCCCTTCCAACATGACAACTTGAAGGTCTAAAACGAAAGCAGACAGTGGACCATTTACTCATCGTTGCTGTGCTGAGCTGCATTTTGCCTGATAGGGAGAGAATCTGCCATTGACTAACTAGTGCCCTCCAGTGCGCTCATCTCTCCACCTGTTCAGTGGTCTGTACATATTTCTACCTATCTTCCTATATCTGTCATGCTTCACGAAGTGTCCGATCTTGTCATACAGCATAATAAAACACCACATGTTCCAAATAAGCGTGCTGATGAAACAAGGGGAAAATAAAGACAGGAGAGTCGGGGGGTAGTGAGAGTCTTTGTGGCCCACAGACCCCCAGGGATGGCTGCAGAGGTGGTGCCAAGTCCCCTTGTGGCCAAAGAGAAGAGACAATCACAACTAGTTACAAGAGCTGCAGTGTCCATGAGGCCAAGCCAAGCCAAGCGACCTGTTCAAGGGGAAGCCTGACAAGGCTGGGTACAAATCAGGAGAGACTGTACCATGGTACCAGTGATGAGGCTGCCACGCACTGTGATGGACCACATCCATCAGCACACATAGCACGCCTCTTGGAGGCAGTTTCCCGTAAGCTCCCACTGAGTGCACTGGTAGCCCAGGTCACTAAACCAGTGCCTCTCAGGACCTTTTGGGGAGGGGGACATACAATAAAGATGGGGCAGGGGTGGGGGCTCTCATCTGGTTTGGCTCAATCTAGGAATTAATCTTTTGCAGTACCTGGAGAAATGGATGGACGAGAGTCTCCAAATTCTCCATAAACTTTGCTTTTCTCAGCCACGTTTTGAAGGAGTCTAAGAAGTAGTGAGGTTATAACAGTGGGATCTGACAAGCACCTAATGCAGCAAGCTTCTCTAGTCGGTTGGTAAAAGCTTGAGGACCAAGTAGCCTCCATGTGGACACAATTGCACATCTTCTTGTCAATGTCCAGGATATGAATGAAGGCCCTTGTAGGGGAGAAAGGTGCCCGTCTCTGCTCAAAGGTGAGTCAAGGGAGAAAGCATAGGTAGGGTCAATTTTCTCCTCAAAGGAGGTGAAAAGAAATGGGGACAAGAACACAGGCAAAAGAGTTAGCCCACATCAATGGTTTTCAAGGTGTGACCCCGGGACCAGCAGCATCAGGGTCACTGGGAACTTGTCATAAACGCAGATTCTCAGGCCCACCCCAGATCTGCTGGAGGAGAAACTCTGCAGGTGGGCCTAACACTCTGCATTTTAACAAAGCCTCCGTGATTCTGATGGCAAGTAAATTTGAGAACAACTTGGTCTAGGTCCTGGGGAAGCATCAGTTAACCTAGAACCTGGTGAATCAGTGGAGGGAGCAGAGTGGAGTTGGGAGAACAGTGAATGTAGAGACCTGCCATCTGGGTTCCGTCCAAGCTCTGATGGTAATTTGTGGTAATTGAGTAAGTTGAGTAAGTTGGATTCAGCTGTCTCATATGAAAAATGGGTCTATTGACCTCTGCTTTCCTACTCCATCATGTTGTTATGAGAAATGAAAAATTCCTTTGGAGACTACAAAATGCTATCAAAATTTGATTTATGTTTAAATTAAGTGTTTAAAACTACTCAGAATCAAAGTGACAAAAAATACAGCTGCTCTTCTTTTAAAAGAACACTATACTAGAAGTCATTCAATAAATATTTATCAAGAGAACAATTGGATGAAGTAAATCAACAAAGGCATGGAGAGCTGAGTGCCACTTCACAGCATGAAGGTTTCCTTTGCTGTTGCAGGTAGGTGACAGTTGTTGGTGATGGTTGTGTCTGAAGAGGCAGTGCGCAAAGTAGGTGATGAGATAAGGGTTGTGCAGAAGTGGGTGGGTGGTGCTGCCATTCACGACATTCACGGAGAGAGAACATGCTGAAAGATGAACAGGATTGGCGGGGAGTGGGGGATGTTGCCTTCAATCTTGGAAGCGTTGTTATGAGAGTTCCTGGGTCATCTAGGAGGAGGCATCACGGTGGTGGGATATCCAGATCCAGAGCTCAGAGAAGGGGCCAGGTTGGAGGCACACATCTGAGTGTTATCTGATTGTGGGTGGTAACTGATGCTGTGGGGCTGGATGACATCACTCATGACAAGACCACGGAGTGAGAAGAGAAAGCACAAGGAGCTGCCCCTTGAGCAGTGTTCACAT
The DNA here is from genome assembly GCF_020826845.1 of Diceros bicornis minor. NCBI lineage: Eukaryota > Metazoa > Chordata > Mammalia > Perissodactyla > Rhinocerotidae > Diceros > Diceros bicornis. Next base: position 16,555,608 of record NC_080745.1, on the reverse strand, counting down.
TGACTGTAGGCAGAGGAGGCTGAGACTGAACGGAAGGAAAAAGAAAGAGGACAGAGAGGGAAGCAGAAGGCCAAGGTCATTTGGAAATCTTGGAAAGCAAGCATGGTTTGGACGTCACCTTCTCTGAAGAACCTGCCCTGACCAATCTGTTGACTATCATAACCCACAGGCTCCCACTCAGCACTCCTGGTCTGCCTGGCTCTGCGACACGCTTTTCGTAGCTTTTCACCCTCTGATGAACTATGACGTTTTCTCATTTTTTATTGCTCTCTCATCACCAGGATGTGAATTCCAGGAGGGTGGGGGATTTTGTCTGCTTTTTTCTATCAATGCACCCTCAGTGCCTAGAAAAGTGCTGGGACACAACAGGTGCTGCTTGAGTGAAGGAATGAATGAACAAGTGAGTGAGTGGGGCTAGAATCCAAACTGGAATGGGTCTGGAAGTGAGTGATTACAAAACGAGGAGACAGGGACAGGGAGACAGGAAGGATAGACACCCTGTACGAGTTTGGTGGTGGGAACAGAAACATGGAGGGTGTAGGAGGAAGGTTTGGGGGTAGTGGATGGAGGGGTTCTGGTTGTAGTTTGTCGAGGGATAGATCTGACGGTGTTCAAAACCCAAGGAATTGTAAGGATTCAGTTGAGAGGAAGAGGTTTAAGTTAGGAGAGAGAAAGGCTAATCATTATTCTTCCTGAGGAGGTGTAGGGAGGGTGTTCAAACCTGGAGGGGAGACTCGAGCCAGGGGGAGGGGAGGACCACAGATGGGCACAGAGTTTGGAAGGCCCCTTGTTACAGATAAGGAAGACATCGATGTTTCCTTCCAGGGGCTTCTATGTTCTCTGCTGAGCAGGAGAAGAAGGCAGCACTCAGGAGCAAGGGAGAGGGAGTAGAGAGGGCTGAGGCATGTGGTTTGCACAGCCATTGAGAAAAAAGTAATCGCCTGGCTGTGGGAGGGCCTGTGTGAGCTCGGCTTTCTGATGGTGGGCTTTTCCATATGCACCGATGGCTCTGGACCCTTGGGATTTTACAGAAGGTAAAGAGGCAATAGTTCTGGGGCCTGGTCTTCACATGACAGAAAAATGTTCAGAAGACTGTAGCACACACGGATCATATATGACACACCATGATATTTCACAGCACAGGGAGCAGAGGGGCCTGCATGTTGCAGTTGCAATGTGACCTTTTTCTTCTTCCTGTGTTTCCTGGCTGGCAGCAACATGCCTTCTGACCTATTGAGGCCATCTCTGGACATGCCTGCATCCGCCAAGCTCAGTGCCCCAGGGTGTCCTTCCGATTTTGTGCCTTCTGCTGTCTGTGTCTGTGGCTTTGACCAACAGTAGTTGCTAAAGGCTCGCCCCATTCACGTGGGGTGTGATCCCTTGGACCAGAAACCAGACTCCAGTACTGCTTTGCCCAAGATTGGTATGGCAGAGTGTTGGTTCAGCCCATGAAAGTTTCAACAGGGTTTTTCAAAAATTAAGAATTTTGATGAGGTGACATTTTGAAGAAATATGAAAGGTGTGGGAGTTCAGAAGTGGATAGGGAGCCGGGATAATGTGTAGGTGGTGGAGTGAGGACCAGGGACAGTCTAGGCTTTACCAGTGTGAAGGATGGTGTTATGAGTAGAATTGTGTCCCCCATAAAAGTTATTTCAGAGTCCTAACCCCAAGTACCTCAGAACATGACCTTATTTGGAGATAGGGTCTTTACACAGATAGTCAAGCTAAAACGAGGTCATTAGGGTAGACCCTAATCCGACATGACAGGTGTCCTTATGAGAAGAGGAAATTTGGATGCAGACAAATACAAAGGGAAGACCATGTGAGGACATGGGGAGAAGACAGCCATCTATAAGCCAAGGAGAAAGGTCTGGAACAGATCCTTCCTTCACAGCCCTCAGAAGGAACCCACCCTGTCGACGTCTTGGTTCTAGACTTCTAGCCTCCTGAACTGTGAGACAGTAAATTTCTATTGCTTAAGCTGTCCAGTCTGTGGTACTTTATTATGGCAGCCCTAGCAAATGAATACAGGTGGGCTGAGGACTGGGGAGAGGGTAATCAGGGATATGATGAATACTAACAAAGTTGGTAACAAAAATACAGGCTCCCTCCCCCTCATATCTCAGGATACTTTTGACGGCATTAAAAGAAATTAGCAGGTTTCAAATATTCTGCTTTGTCTTACACATCATCAATAAAAGTCTCTTTTCTAGCCACTCTAGAAATGATCCTTTCTATATCCTCAAAAGTAGGAGTTAAGACTGGCAATACTGACTTGAGAGTGGAGGTTGGGTTGGGGAGAAGTGAACCAGTGTGAGGGCAGCCTGACTTATGTCAGTCAAGGTACCATGGTTTCCAGCCTGACGGGGCTGAGAACGCCCAACATGGCTCATCCTGCACTTGCCTGAGACATGAGGAAGGAAGTCTGCGCTGAGGCCAGACAGCTGGCCCTTGGTTCTATAGGACATGACTCTGGAAAAGGAGCGAATTCCAAGGATCTGGAAGGTTCTGATATGGTTCAACATTATAAGGAATTGCCTTGTCAGTGAGAAGCTGGAGCAGCCCCAGTCCTGATGTTTAAAATGCCTTCTAGTGAGATGGAAAGTGAAGCACACAGTCATGATGAACACACAGCAACAGCAGACACTTATGCTCAGTACATATGGAAGTGAGGTTCTGGCATGGATCATTTCATTTAATCCTGGTCAACAACCATTTGAGATAAGTAAGTTGTCTTTGTATTAAACAAAAACTGGGCCAGAGGACCAAGAAGTTGTTCAAGGTTTCACAAACATCATGCAGTGCAGACATGATTGGAACTAAGCTTCTTTGACTCTTAAACCTGTGCTCGTAAGTAAAACGCAATGCTGGAGTGTCTAGAGACCTGTCGTTGGCATGGGAAACCACACGTGGGAGCACACCAGTGAAACAGAGGCCTTGACTAAGGTTTGCATCTGATGCCAGGATGGAAACAGTGAGAGCTTTCTCTGAGCAACAAGCATTGCCACAATAACACATAAATATGGATCCAGAGAAGTGTGTGTATGTATGTGGGTCTGGGGTCAGGTTTCAGGTAGGAATGTAGAAGTAAGATCCTACACAAGAAAACTGTGACAAGGCTGAGCGATAAGAGAAATAAAAGAACTGGTTGAGAAGCATGGTGCAGATGAAAGAGGCTGGAAGACAAGAGCTTCTGCGACTCCTTCCACGGCAGGCTGACCAGCAGGCCAGCCAGAACGGTGTGGGCAGTTTTGAACCTCTGATAATCTGAGGCTGTGACCACATGAGGATGTCAAAAAGTCTTTTCTCTTTTTTTTTGTAAGTGACATTTTGCCTAAGAATTTCGAGGAAAGTATAGGCCTGTTGCTGGAGGTTAGGAGGGCAACTTTGATGGATGACAGACAGAAAGCAGAACTCCTCACCTCCCATAATGCTTCTCCTTTGTCAAGACACATTAGACTGAAAAGGGCTGGAGGAATATTAAGCTGAAGTTCAAGCTGGTGGACCTTTTGTAAAAGGCTCAGTGCTGTCCTGTGTGAACGCTCGTCACTGGGCTCAGAAGGACACATTCCTGGACCTTCAAGGACCTGGGAACTTGCGAGTCCACTGAGTCACCCTCTTGTTGCGCTCTAGACGTGGAGGAGGGCAGGAATGTCACCAGAGCCAGAGAGAGTACCCGTGTTCTTTGTCATCTGTACCAAACATGACCTAAGCTACACTCCACGTTGAATCACCCTGGCACTGCCAACACTGAGGTCTTCCGCAAAGCATTGGATAACCAGTAATTACTACCAAGCACTGGCTTTTCTCTAAATAGCTCTTTCACTGTGAAAAGAACCAAGTGCCCAAGGCTATTTTTTACCATACACAATTAAGCAGTTCTAGAATCTCTTAATTTGACTAGTTTGTTTTTTCTTGAAGTATAACGAACCTAATCAGCCTTACCTGTCTTCTCCCTCTGCCTTATAGATTCTCATCAACTCCCTGGAGAGGCTAGTTCTCCCTATAGCTAACTTTCTGATAGGCTGGTTCGATGGCCACCTCTCAGGTAGCTGTCACCCCGCCCTGGCTTCCTTCATGCCAGAGGCTGGCTCCTTCATTCACTGATTCAGTCACAGGTAATCATGCGGTAGATTCACTGTGCTGTGGTGCTCCACTAAGTATTTGTGCTTGAAAACTCCAAAGTAGAAGGTGCACTAACTATTTAATTAAGGAACCTGAGTCTCAGCTTTGTTCTTACTAACTTCCCACCTGGGATGTCACTTGTCTTATCTGGATGAAGGGATGATGAGAAGATTGTCCCAGGGCTGCTGTAAGAATAATAAACAGGACTTCAGTAGGAGAATTCATGGTTTCCAGTTATAAAATAATTAAGTCATGAGGATGTAACCTACAGCATGGTGACTATACTTAATAATACTGTATTGCATATTTGAAAGTTGTTAAGAGAGTAGATCTTAAAAGTTATCATCACAAGAATATAATTTGTAACTGTGTATGGTGATGGATGTTAACTAGACTTACTCTGGTGACCATTTCACAATATATACAAATATCGAATAATTATACCTGAAACTAATATAATGTTTTATGTCAATTATACCTTAATAAAATAAAAAAGAGAGAGAATTCATGGGGAATGTGCAAAGACTAAACCTCTGTACAAATTGAGATGTTTAAGCTACTATCGTATTTTTTTTTCAGAATAAAAAATAGCACCTTGGGAGGGAAACATTTCTGTTAAGAGCCTCAGAAAGTGGAGATGGGAGAATCATAAGCTCTTTTGCACGAGCCAAGTTGGAGTCATATATTGAGTCTCAACAAGATAGGGCAGGCTGATGACGACGTAACTTGCCTTTACTTTTTGCTGGACTTAAACGTGCTCGGTGAGGTGAGATGATTATTCTCTGCTGATTAGAATGGAAAAAGAAATGGCATTTATTAATAAAAACAAACTTGTGAAAGAAAATTTGAGCGGGGGATCCTTGAAATGAACATGTTATTAACGTTGGGCTTCCATTGTTTTCCGCCTTCTCCATAGCAACTTCCAGCTGAAAGAATGGGACGCAGCATCAGAAAAGCCACGTTTACAAACTTCACAATTTTCCTAAGGTCCTGGCTCCCTTCACCGACGTTCCTTCTAATGCACCCAAAAACCAAATCAGACTGGTTTCACAAGGACAGTTACAAATTTCATCCTTCATGGGGAGTTAGGAGCAGACAATTTACTGCATCCAATTCAAAGCTTGTGAAAGAATCCTTCAGATTTGGGTGCCTTCCATGTCTTTTAGGTAAGTTGAACATATCCTTTGGTCCTAAGGAAAACAGCTTGTAAAATATTTGGGAGCTCTTGGGACATCAAACAGCTCTTAGAGGAGAGCATTTTAATGGTTTACTTGTAAAAGAATCAGTAAAAAAGGCAGAAACATATGGTTTGAATTCTTCTGTAATAATAAGAGGTATTTTTGCAGGCATCTTTTTTTTCTTTTTTTTCCTGAGGGTCTCAACACATCTTTGAGTGCTTATCCTAAAAATACTCAAAATAACCCTTAGGTATACTGACATAGCAAAGGAGATGGCCATGCTGTAACATTGTCTTCTTCTTGGGCCTGAGGACCCGGGTCCTAGAAGATCCCAGGTTCATCAAGAAATGTGGGGGGAGGAAAGAAACAAGAACATCCGCAGTCATGAGTAATTAGTGTGCAGAGGCAGCTAGTCCAGGAGTTTAAGGCTCAAAAGCTGACAAACTCCAAGCTGGTAACATCAAGGCTTGAACTGGGTCCTAAGAATTAACAATGGAGGGTCAGGTGGGGTCAACATCTTGCAAATTATACAGCTCTTGCTTGCTCAAGGGCATTCAAATTCAACTAAAACAGTGTGCTAGCCAACCAAACACGCCTGTGGGCAGCATGTGCCACCAGCCTCACCCCGCCCCCACCTCCTGCTTCAGTTTAACTTCCTTAGATGTGGATTAGGACATTAGAGGCAGAACACCTTCCCAAAAGTCAAACCAGTAGAAAGGGGTGGTACCTGGTACAAGTCCTGGGCCCCTTGCCTTGTGTTACATCTGAGTGCATAGGCTACCAGGGGGCTGTAGAACATGAGTGAGGATAGACCTGGGTCAAGTTCATGAGACCTTGGGCCAATGACATCACTTTATTAATATGAGATTTCTCAACTGTGACACAGGGGCAATGATGACTACCTCATTGACTTGTGTGGATGGAATGTTAAGACTATGTTAATTGTTATTGTAACAATTGATTTTCTCTCTCTTAGGCATTAAGTTAACAAATAGTAACTAAGTACCTCCTGTGTGGCCTGCACTAGGCATCCAGTGCAGACACAATTTCTTCCCTCTTGCAGCTCAGCGTCCAGTAGAAGAGACTGACATTACTGAAATGACCACGCAAGCAAGCATAACTGCACTGGGGCCAGAGAGAGAGTGAGGCTGTGTGTGGAAGATTCAGAGGCTCGGACTCACGGAGAACAGAGGAGCCAGGCCGGGTAAATCCAGACATGGAGGAACCGGGGGAAGTCACAGGGAACTAAGGATGTGATGGGAGCTCCACTACCTTCTGATCCCGTGATTTTGACCCAGGAGCATCTGCAGGATGCTTTGGGCTGCCTTGCCTCTGTTCTCAGTTCCTCCATCCCATGCTTCTGAGCACCCACCCACCGCTCTGGTCACTCATCTCCCATACTGGTTCACAGGACTCCCGGGGACTCATCTCAGATCGCTCTTCTGTGGCTCAGCTGTGAGTGCTTGTCTAGGTTTCTTATTTCCCTGTCTTGCTCCACCTGCCACTGCATAGTCCCCGCCTATGCTTTGTCTATCCCAGTCCTTGTCACTGAGATCACATCCCAGGCATCACCTGTGATTCTGTCCCCTCCCTTCTCCTCACCAGGAAATGATACCCAGAACCCTGATATTCATTTGGGCAAGATCCTTGTTTGCATGCAACAGAAACTGACTCTGACTGATCACATCAAGAAAAGAGATTTGCTGATAGGCTGTTGGGCAACTCAGAGCACCCCTGGGAAGGCCACAGAACAGTGTTTAGACAATGGTCAGGCACAAGGGAAGCTAAGCCATAGGCAGGATGACTGCCAAAATCACACCCAGAGCTGGTCTGGTGTGACGTCTGAGGCCCCACCTGCCTTGCAGCCCCAGCAACGCTGGCCATGCTCAAAGGGGCTGAACTCTACTGCTGCTGCCCCCCAAAACCCAGGCTTCTTGGCCCTGGGGCAAGTTGGGAAAAGGATGGCTTGCTTGTCAAGCCCTCGGGAAAGTGAGTATCAGGAGCTTTCTGTTTTCAGAACAGAAAGCAGATGCTACAAGACTGGCTGAGTCATAGCTCCAAAAGTAAGGAGAAGAAACAACTCAGGGGCTCTTTCTGGCTGGATTCTGAGTTGGTCCTAGAATGAAAGGACTAAGAGATTGCCTAGGTGATGAAGAATGAGCCAGAGAATGATGCCTAGCTTTTGGCTTGGATCACAGGGTGATGATGGTGGCCCTTACTAAGATGGGCATACAGAGAACGACTATGGACAAAAATTTTGTCGTGGACAAAATGGATTTGAGATGCATGTGGGATACTAAACGGATTGTTGGCTTTACACTGTGCTTGGTGCATAGTAGATGTTCAGTAAATAATTGCCAAATGGACGTATTGACCTGAAGACCATTTAGAAGACAGGCATTGCAGCTAATGAATAGCTATGGGTTTATGTGGGAGAGAGACAAAAGAGGTTTCCTCCCCTGCCATCCCCACCAGCATAAATAGCCCCCTTTCAGGCAGACTGCTCAACAGAGTTCATGCTAACATGTGCTACAGGCCCCTTTGGGGGCTCTGGGCTCTTCTCTCGAGCTCTCTGGGGTCACGGCTCAGCTCTTAGTGCCAAGAATTGCTTTTCCTCTGTAGTGAAAAGTTCCTGGGGCCTCCATCCGTCTCTCCTTTCCCTACTGAAATATTTCGTTATTGCTTTCCTGGTACTCTTCCTACTGGGGCTTTCCAAGTTTTGCATGGGGTTACACAAATGGCAGAAAACAGGAAGCTCATATAGGCTTTTGGGAGCAGAGCAGGTTGGGCAAGGCCTAAATTTCTTTGAAGTTTCTTGCCTTATTTTAAAAATCTTGTGAATATGTTTTATCCTACTCCAAAAGATCTGTTTGTTTTAATGTACGAGCCCAAGGCTTCACATTTTTTAACACTGAAGAAAATTGACATTCTAGAAACATGTGTGTTCAGTAGCTTCAAATACTGCATCATTGTTCCAACCTGGCTCCAGTGTGAGAAGAGAGTCCAAAAACATTTCTCCCATTAGCTCTCCTGCGCACCCCCCCATTGAGAACCAGCTCGTCAATCTCTCTGATTTCGTGTTCCTTGATGCCTCATATCCATGACAGTCCATGTGGATCTATGTTTACGAGGGTATTGAATTTCGACAAGGTCAAAAAGGCAGATCTATGTGGCCACAAATGTCATAACGTAAAGGGATCTTCATGGTTTCCTGATCTAGGCAATGGAAGATGCATGCACTCTGTTCTTCTGTGCCCGAAGCAGAGGGACTTCTGTCATTATCACAGACCCCTTCCCTTAGAGCCGTAGAGCCCTTCCCAACACAGCGTTCTAGGGGGCTATGGCCACGTGCACAGAATTGGCGTAGGAGTTAAAATCTACTTGTCATCCTCCAGATGGTCAAACTCTTTCCATTTTACTGAGAGGGATGTTGAGGCCCAGGGAGGCAAGGATTTACAAGGGCTTCTTATAGCAGGGCGTGGACTGGAGCCTGGTCTCCTGATGTCCAGTTTAATGCGGTCTGAACTGTACACATAAGGGAGGGTCGTTCCATTGCATGACCTGGGGCAGGGATCACTCTTCCCTCCCTGTCAATCCCTCTGAAAGGGCTTTAACAGTCCTTTGTTTAAAATTCAAATTGAGGTGAGTAAAATCTCTCACCAAAGCACCGAAGACATGAAACAACCATAAATTGCCTAATGAAAGGAAAGAATCATATTCTGTCCATTAGGGGAAAGGAGATGGGATTTCATGCTACCTTATAATAACTGATGGTGTTCATCAAGACCTTTCCCTTCTTCATCACACATGAAATCTAGACAAATTCCTAGAGTTGAGACTCACGGAGGCAACATGAAATAGTGGGAAGGACATGGGCTTTGGACAAAGTTGTATCTTTGGATCTCTGCTCCACCACTTACAAGCTGAGTAACCTTGGATAAGTTATCTAACGTCTCTGAACTCAGTAGTCATCATCTGTAAAGTGGGAATAATATCTACCTGAAAGAAATAGTATGATCATTAAATGAAATAATGTTTAAAATGCCTGGAATATAAAAGACATTTGACCAAAAAGAGTTTGTGCTTGTCTCATTCCTTTTTCAAGAGAAACTGTTTTCCTAGGACACTGGGGCTTAGTTCTAAAAACGCCTGTACATTCTAGATCACTTAGCAGGGTATTCCTGTGTTCTCACAAACTACAATAAAGAGTCTAGACATGCTAGGGATGCTGGTGTAAGACAATGAGCTGTATTTTTTTCAATTGAAATAGGTCAGTGTGGGGCAAATGATATGGAACAAATGTGCAAAGAATGTGGGAAACGGAGAGAAAGTCAACTTAGAAATAAAAGTGGAATGTAACGCTGCCAAGGAGAGGACTGGGCAGTCACCAAGGGACCCTGGCTGCTGGAGTCCACCTGTGGGAAGTGCAGCATCTGTTGCATGCAGAACCCAGTTGGTTCTCCAGGATCTGCTAAGGCGATGAGCCAGACACAGAAGGAGCCACTTCTTTTTCTTCCGAATGTCTACAGTGAGGGGCAAAGCAAGGGGGGCAGGAAAGCAGCCTCAGGGACTGGCTGGTGCCCAGGTGGCCAAGGGCCAAACTGCGGCTAAGAAAGCAGATGTGGGCTAGCTCCCGAGGCCAAGGAGCCACTGACCAGGGTGCCAGGTCTCCTCACAAGACCAAGAACAGTCACATCTCTTAGAAAGCCTGCTATTTTATACTGCCCACATTTCCTTTTCTGGTTCTTACTAAATTCTCAATGAGAATGCTAGTCAAATATGCAGTACAAACCAGAGGAAAGAGTCTGCTATCAAAACGTAGAGGGCTGTCCCACGTGCAGGGGAGAGTGAGTGACCGGGTTTTGCACCAGGAGTAGATGAAGACTCCAAGGAGAAGAAAGATTCAGGGAACGGACAGGAGATTCCTGAGCAGTGTCTTCAGCAAGATTTCTCCTTATTCTGGAACATGTCTTCCTTGAACCGTTAGGAGTACGGGGTTTAGGTTTTAAAGAAGAGATCCTTTCCTTATAATTTCTCCCCTGCATTTGCTTCTCACACCTCTCTGGCTGTTTGTTATCATTCACTTTACAAGAAAATTTATTTTTTCTATTTATAAAATGATAGTTGGGATTACTTTTACTTTGCCATTTGGGGAAAAAGTAGGATCCTTCCTTTACATGTTACATCTATATTCCAGATAGATTAAAATAATTGTTTCCAAAAATACATATGTATTAGTGTAAATTATGTGCAGAATAAAATATAGACTATTATCTGAGTAGAAACCACAAATGAAAAGACTTACAAATATGTCTGCTTAAAAAAGTAAAATTTCTATAGAATGCAGTCTACTACACATGAAGCTAAGAAACAAAGAACAAATCAAGAGAAAAAATACAACATACAAGAAAGATGGCATACAATTACTTTTAATCTCAGAGATCTTACATTAGTAGGAAAAATAAGATCGGTTTGATCCTAATGGGAAAAAAATGGGTAAAGTATATGTACAAGTGACCAGTGGAGATATAAAAACACATTTAGCCTAGCTTATAATAAAATACATGTAAATGAAAATAGTGACATATTCTTTTCCATTTCTCAAGTTAGAAAAGGCAACAAAGAGTGTTGATACCGATGAGGGCAGGAGGAGAAGAAATGGCAGCACGGAACTGCGGTGGGGCTTAGAGCAGTGTAGTCAGAGCGCCGATACAAGCAGATCCAGTTGGGTTTGAAATCCAGTTCTATTGGTTGTTAGCTGTCACTGCCCTTCTCTGTGCCTCAGTATCACCATCTGTATAATGGGATTAATAGTGCCTCAAGGGTTGTCAAGAGATTAAAGGAGTCAACATGCAAAGTGCTTAGAACAGTGCCTGACATGTAGTAAGTGCTACGTAGCATTAATTAACTAATCTTATAATTATTATTGTTGTTATTCTCAACGTGTTATATATGGGACCATAAATTGATGTAAACTTTCTGAAAAATAATTGTTTATATATATATATATGAACATCTGTATTTAAATGTGCATGCATTTCAGCTCAATTTTTTATCTTATTTTATCCAAAAGTACTAACCAGAGTGTGCAAGGAGCCATGTGCAAAGATATTCATCACTGTGTTATCATAGTAGGAAAATATTTGCAAAGAAGTTAACAATTTAACAATAAAATAACCTTTGTATGAATAATGGCAGTCAAATCAGTTTAATGAACTATTATGTAACAATTAACATAAAACATTAAATATTATATATACCTATATGTGTATTTGTATCTGTATCTCTACCTATATGTACACTGACATTTATTTCTATTCCAGTTAAATCTGGAATGAAAAACAGAAAATACACACAGATGTTATCTCTATTTTGGCACTATAGGGTGATTTTTATTTTTGTATTTCTCATTTATTTTTTGAATTTTCAATAATGAGTGCATTCAAAATGAAAATATCTTTATTTTTTCTAATTATAAATGTAATAAATACTCTGAGATCTCAAATAATTGAAACACTCAAAATAAGTGGAATCACCTGCAATTTCTGTACACATTAGTGGGATTTTGTTTATTTTTCCAGTTTGCTTTCATTGTACTTATACATACGGATGAGATGCACTTATACATATGAAAGAGATGTATTTATACATGCACACCCACACATAATAGTATAAGGAGTTCAGTATTCACAGGTTTTTAAAATTGTTTTTATCTCACTTACCAAAATCACAGACATCATTCTCTTTGAATAAATATAGATCTAACTCATTGTTCTAATGAGCTGGTTAGTATCGCACACTATGGATGTGTAATGCATTATTCACATATATTTGTCCAAGCTTCTTGGTTCCTAGAAGTAAAATAATATAAGAGAAATGGGGATTTTAAGGCTCTTTATGGATATTTCAAGTTGCTTTCCAGAAAGATTATACCAATTTATACCCCTGCTAGCAGGGTTTAGGACTATCTCAATACACCTTCATTTAAGTTTTTGTTAATTTAGCTATTGGAAATACCATTTCCTTGGTCTTAGTTGGCACTCAGAGGAAACTTTCAGTCCGAAGCCCACATGAAGGAGCAGCAGAGACTCTTCTGAAAAGGAAAAATGTTATTACTTCAAATGACGAGCATTTCGAGCCTTCATATGTGTAGACGATTCATTTCCAAATGTCAAGAACAAAAAGTAGAGATCAGAAATATCATAGCTTGAGAGTATATAAGAAACAGATTTTGTGGGTGTCATCCAATTCCAGTGGGGAGTCGTGCTTTATCTCTCATCTCTTTATTTGTGGCATCTTCTGCCAGTTGGAAATGAGCTATAAATATTCAATTACAATAAATTTTTGGCACTATTTTTTCTTTTCATTATGCATGCCCCAAATATTTACTTCTGACTACATTTTTACTTTGTAAAACATCTCTCTTATCTCTGTAGCTCCCCACACATGTTGATTTTGCAATCACAACTAGATGTGATGCTTGCATTTTTCACTTTTACAAAAATGCATTGAGATAGCAAACAGTGTGTGAGATATATAGGTAAATTGCGTGCAAGTGGTGTGTGTGTATGTGCGTGTGTGTGTGTGTGTGCGCGCGCACGCATGCATGCATGGGGTGTACTTGGGATGGAGGTACAAGGAAGGATAAGGCCATGAAAGAAATCTGGGATGTTTACTGATCCCTCTGGAACTGCATCCCATTGTAAGGACTTAGATTTGCAGTGTGGTCACTGCAGTCCCAAGGAGCTGATGGAGGCTTACAGCTTCCCTGTGGGGGTAGGCAGACAAGTGGTATGCTTCTAAAATTAAAGTTGGGGAGAGTCAGTGGCTTGTACCCAAGGCCTTCAGCTGGAGGTGGAGGTGAAGGGACCAGGACTGCCTCATCTTCTGATTCCCAGCCCATGTTCTTTCCCTTCCAAGCTGTCGCTTTGCGCAACACCTATTCCTCTGTGCCCCATACTTAAGGCACTAACGGCCTTTGGCAGGTATGAGCCAGGAAAGGTGGGTCTGGCGATCCTTCCCAGTCACCTGCTTGATTCTGATATACTCTCAGCACCCTACTCTGGTGTCTCCCTGTGACTTAAGTCCATGGGTCCCTGAAATGGTTGGAGCATGGCGCTTCTGGTTCTAATTCCCCTGCATCTCTCACCTGGAAGGAGCCTGGAGCTCAGAGGACACTATCCGCGGGTATTCTGGGTAGACAGGCTCTCTTTCCTGATGCTGAGCTCAATTGCCTATCCTCGGGATCTGGTTTTCTTTGTCTCCCTGCAGCGAGCCTCCCACCATGCTCACTGCCGTGGCAGATTAATGAGATCTGGGCATAGAAAGGATTACCCAAAAGCCCACAAACGTCAGCCTCAGACAGGCTTGCAGACTCTGAGCATAATCTGCTCTTTGGAGACAGTTTTGGTGGAAGATGTCAAGCACAGAATCATCTTTTCATGGCCCAGCTTTGTTGAGTAGTATCTGTTTGGGTCTTTTCCAGCCTTACCCATAGGCAAATGTTCCTGGCTTTCATCTCAGCAGCCAGCTGAGCACCATAAACAAGAAATCACTCGACCAAGCAGCAAGGGTTGGCATGTTCCCAGTGGCCTTGACTCCCACCCAGAAATCTTATCTCTGGCAAAATGAATCCTCAGGTCAGCCTCAAATTCTTCTTTTGTTGGGTGAATAGCTTGTATAAAAGAGTTTAACAGAAAACATCGTGGGCACATTGTGTTCTGTTTGCAATGGGCATGTTGAAGTACCCTCATCTCAGAGTACCTCAGAGAAGGTTGTTACTTCAGATCCCACAGAACCCTGAACCCTGGAGCAACCTTGTCCTGAAATCCACAAGCCTCCCTGTCCTCCACCTTCCCTGCCTTTTTTCTGCCTCAGGCCTGCTCAAGGATCCCTTGGCCTTGTGGCCCTCTCAGTGCACACCATGGACAGGATCTTATGCCAGCTGGTTCCTTCTAAAGTTACCCAAAATACCCAAAATTCTCCTCAGGACACCCCTTCTTCCCTCCTTCTTGCTGTGGGTCTCACTTTGCCCACTTTCCACAAAGAATGGCCCATCTGTGGGAGAAATTCAGCAAATCCCTCTGCAGACAGATGGATCTTATAAGGTACTGCCATTGGGATATATTGTATGAATCCCAATCACTCAGAGGACATCTTTGGTTTAGGTGTAAATAAAACCACGGCACCATAGTTATTTGTTTTATGATGTAATTATCTCACTTTTCATTCTCATGATAAATTCCTTATGATACATCACATCGGGTGATGCAGTAGGCTGAATAATGCCCCCAAAAGTGTCTATGCCCTAATCCTTGGAACCTATAAATATATTCTCTTCATGGCAAAAGGGACTTTGCAGATGTGATTAAGGATCGTGAGTTGGGAGATTATTTGGATTAACTAGGTGGGCCTGATGTCATCACGTGAGTCCTAAAATCGGAGAACCTCCTGTCTGCGGTCAGAGAAAGAGATGTGACGATGGGAGCAGGGTCAGGGGAGCAGGGTCAAATGGGAAACATTACAAGCTTTGAAGATGAAAGAAGGGACCACCAGCCAAGGGCATCCTCTAGAAACTGGGGAATGGATCCAAGCAAGGAAATAGATCTTCCCCTAGAGCCTCCAGGAGGAATGCAGCCCTGCTGACACCTTGATTTTAGCCCAGTGACACCCATGCCAGACTTCCAATCTGCAGAACTGTAAAATCACAAATCTGTGTTGTTTTAAGCCGTTCAGTTTGTGTTAATTTGTTATGGCAGCCATTGAAATCTAATACAGGTGAGATGAAACCAGAGGTCACTCAAGTTCAGGCTGGCCTCCCATTGTCCTGTTTATCCATGCTTATGTAAAAGCTATCCCTCAATTTGCTGTAGAATCGTGCTCCTCTAATCTATCCCCTTTTTGGATTCCCAAACTCACAGCATGCAATGGTCTTTCAGTCGGCCTTTACCCCAAGGCAGCTCAGTGGCTCTTTTGAAATGGCCTGCTGCCAATGAATGAGACCCTTTCTCACTTTCCTCAGCCCATTAGGCAGCAGCAATGCAACATAGGTTGTATGCTTCTTAATCTTACTCTGTCCAGGAGAGGGAAGCTTCTTTTATTTTGAAGGAATAGAGAAAGATGGGAATATAATTCCAGAATTATATACCCCAAGCGGCTAGTTCACCTAGCAGTGCTGAAGAGATACATTAACTAAAATTGAAAAGACCCATTCTGCTACTCACCCTCATATACAATTTTCTCCTTGTACTTTGGGTTTTTGCTGCTCTGAAGGCTGACTGGGCTTTCAGAAATGCACCCAGGTCTCAGAGTGAATTTCAAATGCACTACCTATCATGCAATGTGGGCACCCCATCCTAGCTACACCCTCCCATATCAGAGAAGCTGGCTGTTTCCGTAAGGCACTATTTGCAATGGGTGGGCAGAAAAACAAAAATTTCATGTACGCAGATTCCTTGTTCAGCCTCTCCAGAAAGGAAAGCTGCATTTAAATGGAAATAAATCAGCTTTCCAAATGACACAGGTCTTAGGAAAGTCTCTCGTTACTGCTCTCTGATGGAGTTCTTATTCTCATCTCCTACTAGTCTGAGTGGTTGCAGAGATGCCTGTTCTCTTTATAAAGTTATCCAGTCCTGGGGTAATTGTTTCTTCTGTCATGTCTCTTTCATTCTGCAAGTTTCTTAATTTCTCTCAAATAATGCAATTAAAATATTTAGTCCAGTGCTGACACATGGCAAATGTTCAATAAATGTTAGCGATTATTGTAATTATTGCTATTAAGCTATTATTATAATTAGGTTAATTGGAGAACTTTTAGAAAACACAGATTAGTTATAGAATGTTCTTATCAAATGTATGTAGAGGAAATCCCAATTTCCTTTTGAATTCTGTTCCTTTACAAGAGACATATTCACATAAGGAAATTCCCAAAACATTTGAATTGAAAATGAATTTTAAGGACATCTGTTAAAATTGCATGCTTTATATCCATCGGTAGGGTTACTCATCATTTCCCACACTCACGCTTTAGTATAGAACTCATGTAAGTCTATACACAATATTTCATTTAATTGCATCAATTTTCTTCTTCTCTCTAATAGTTCCCAAGAAGAGACATCTATGTCTCTTGAAGCTCCTTTCATTTCACAACTCAATAAAAATTGGCTTCAATCATCCTTGAACCACTAAAACTACTTTGTTAATATCTTTGAGGACTGCATTATTTGCTACATCAATACTTTTAATTCCTTGTGTATATCCATTTTCTGGAAACTTTGCTTTCATGACCTCTCTAACAGTGCGTATATGTCCATTACTCCATTCTCTCATATACTATTCTCCTTTCAACTTATTTTTATCACTAGTTTTTATTTTAAAATAATTTTAGACATACAGAAGGGTTGCAAAAATAGTACAGAGTTCCTTTATACACTTTACCTATCTTCCCCTATGTTAACATACTACATAACCATAGAGCATTTATCAAAACTAAGAAAGTAACACTGGAATAATAAGATTAATTGATATACAGAACTTATTTGGGTTCCATCAGCTTTCCCACTAATGTCTTTTTACTGTTCCCGGAGGCTAGGTTGCATTCCCTCACCGGGAATTGCCTTTGCCCTCTCAGGGAGGCAGACCACGGCTAATGCTGGGCCGTGGTAGAGGTTCAAAGGCCTGGCTGCCTTGCCTATATTTGGGACAACTCTGAAGGGCCACCTCAGCTCTGGAGTGCCTGCAGCTACAGACAAGGCCTCACTTGTAACTACATTGAGGTTCAGCCTCTCCCTCTCACAGTCCCACTTTCTCCATTTCATCGCAGGTGTATCGCCTGAGAGCAGTCCCTAGTAAGAATTTTGCATGCAGATCTCATCTCAGAGTCTGTTTCCTGGGAATCCAACCTAATACTGTTGGTGCTGTGAGTGGTCCTAGGAATGAGACCTAGGAAAGAGACCAGTGGGATTTGGACGCCGGATCACTTGCTGGCTGGCTGGCAATGAGGACTCCATCCCTGACGGTGATGAGACGCTGACAGTCCTGGGCAACCTGCATTGGAGCAATTATTAAAGCCCGATCTGTGGTGAACTGGGATGCAATACCAGTGGAAAGTGATTCACTAACCAGTACAACATCTCTGGCATTTAAGAAGTATGATAGAAATGATAACTATTACTCCTAAGAAGTTAGATGGTTTCTACTGAGCACAAGCGATTCATATAATAAAGACAACGACAGGGAGGACATCACCAAAGTGGCAGCATAGGAGACTCCAGCCTCCCTGTCCTCTCACAGAGATCAACAATTAGACAGCTATCTGTGAATAAAAACAGGAGGCCATCTAAGAAATTTTAGCAACACAGTAGAACAAAAAACCTGAAAATAATTGCATAAGAAGAAAAGGAAGACAGCTTGATTTTGCCTGCATCATTCCATCTCCCGAGCTGGCATTGTTCAGCACCAAGAAAGAACTTCCCAGCTAGAAAGCATTCCTGTCACCAGGACAGGCAGAGCAGGTGAGCAACGAGCTTCTCCACCTTTCTTCAGCAATGAAGGTCCTGCTTCAGTTTCACCCCATCCAGACTGACAAGGCTGAGACATATAAAGATGGTGAGGAACAAGGAAGAAAAGCAGGAGATACCATAGCAGCCATACAGCAGGAGAAGTTGCAGTTCACAGTGACCTGCTCTGCACACAAACCCAGCAGATTTCACCACTGATGAAACAGCTGCTGAAGAATCCGTCCAGATTTCACCAGCCTTTGCCCCACAGATATTCGGGTTCACTGATGCCAGCTGCCTGCGTCCCTCCCCTGCCTGCACCAGAGCCTGGCAGCTGTACTGGCAGTGAGCTCAGGCCTCTGTGGCTCCCCGAGTGAAGACTGAAGCCTAGACATCCCCTCCCCACTACATACACTGCTGTGTATGCACTCGGAGCTAGCTTCTCTAGCTGTGCACTTGCGTGGCACCAGCTTGATGCCTGTCACCAGCCTCCACTGCAGTGAGCACCCCTGGGGGGAGAGTGTGCAGCTATGGGAGAGCATGTTGATAGCCAGGGCCCCACTGCTGCATGTGGGCTTGGATTAGGCCCTGTTTTCTGTCACTGGCCTGCACCACTGCACTCACTACAGCTAGCCATTCCAGCTGTGCACTTGCACACCTGTGGCCTGATGCTTTGCACCAGCCTCTACTGCAGTGTACACATCCAGGGGAAGATTGTGCATCCATGGGAGAGCATGCTGACAGCCAGGGCTCCCACAGCTGCCAGTGAGCACTCAGTTGGCCCCAGTCCTTGCTGCCTGCACTGGCCCATACCACTATGTGAGTGTCTGCAACTGGCCCCTACCCCTACATAGGCGTCTGCAGCTGGCCCCCACAGCTGAGTGTGTGCAGACCACCATCAGTGTCTGACTTGGTCCCTAGCTGCTGAGGACCCCAACAGCCCTTGCAGTCACCGTGGACCCTCCCCACAATGCTTGCCAAAGTCCACACAGTTGTCAATGCCATGGATCTGAGCTAAAGAGATATCATGCCCCTCTGTCACGACAGGTCCTTGCACTTGGCTCACTGCATTGCTAAACCTGGGGTCACAGCACGTTTCAGCATAGCTCCACCCTCCACCATATGAAAGTCTTCCGTTACTGAAATCAGTGCATAGAGTCTGGAAGAGGTGACTGCTTCTTCAAAAGTGCAGATACCTATGCAAGTCTACAGGGATCATGAACAATCAGGGAAACATGATTCCATCAAAGGAAAGTAAACCTCCAGTAATTGGCCTCAAAGAAATGGAGATCCAGGAATCGCTTGACAAAGAATTTGAAATAATTGTGCCCAAGATGCTCTGAGAGCTACAAGAAAACACAGATAGACAATTTAATGATATCAGGAAAACAAAACAAGAACAAAATGAGAAGTTTGACAAAGAGAAAACATTAAAAAGAGCCAAACAGAAATTTTGGAGCTGAAGAATTAAATGACTTCACTGAAAAATTCAATAGAGAGTTTCAGTAGCAGACTTGACCAACAAGAAGAAAGAATCAGTGAGATATAAGACAGATCAATTGAAGTGGAGCAAGAAGAAAATTGAAGATGACCAGAAAGAAAAAAAGAATGAAAAGAAATGAAGAAAGCCTAGGGACTTATGGGACATTATCAAGAGAAATAATGTATGCATCATTGGAGTCCCAGAAGGAGAAGAGACAGAGAAAGGGGCAGAAAGATTATTTAAAGAAATAAGGGCTGAGAACTTCCCAAACATGGGGAAAGAATTGGGCATTCAAGTTCATGAAGCTAATAGGCCACCCCAAAATTTCAATTCAAAGTGATCTTCTCCAAGACACATTATAATAAAACTATCTAAAATTAAAGACAAAGAGAGAATTATAAAAGCAGCAAAGAAATAAATTTCTCTCATACAAGGAAATCACCATAAGGTCATCAGCAGATTTCTAAGCAAGACCTTACAGGCCAGGAGAGAATGGGATGATATATGCAAAGTGCTGAAAAAAGAAACTGCCAACCAAGAATAGTTTACCCAACAAAGTTGTCCTTTAGAAATGAAGGCAAGATAAAGACTTACCCTAACAAACAAAAGCTGAGGATCGTCACTGCTAAACCTGCTTTACAAGAAATGCTGAAAGAAGTTCTTCAAGCTGAAATGAATGGACACTAATTAGTAACATGAAAATGTATGAAAATGCACAACACACTGGTAAAGGTAACCATATAGTCAGATTCAGAATACTCTAATGCTGTAATATGATGGTGTGTTACCTACTTATCCCTAGTATAAAGGATAAAGGACAAAGGTATTAAAAATAGCTATAGCAACAACAATTTAAAACACGCAAATTGTGACATCAAAAACATTAAATGTGAGAGGGAATAAAAGGGTAGAGTTTCTCTATGCTATCAAAATTAAATTATCAATGCAAAACAGAGTGTTATATCTATAAAATGTTTTATGTAAGCCTCACAGTAATCACAGAACAAAAATCTACACTAGATTCACAAAAGAGAAAGATAAGGAAATCAAAGCATAGCATTGTGGAAAATCTCAATTCACAAAGGAAGGCAGGAAGAGAGAAGGAAAGGAATAAGGAAACTACAAAACAGAAAACAATTACTAAGATGACATCAATAAGTCCCTACCCATCAATAGTTACTCTAAATGTAAATGGATTGAATTTTCCAATCAAAAGACACAGAGTGGTTGGATGGATTAAAAAAAAATTACAAGACCCAACTATATGCTGCCTGAAGAGAATCACTTCAGCTTTAAGGACACACATAAGCTCAAAGTGAAGGGATGGAAAAAGATATTCCATGAAAGTGGAAACCAAAAGAGAGCAGGGGTAGCTATACTTATATCAGACAAAATAGAGTCTGAGCCAAAAATGGTAACAAGAGACAAAGAAAGTTATTATAAAATGATAAGGGGTTCAATTCATTAACATGATATAACAATCATAAGTTTATATGCACTCAACAGGGGAGCACCCTAAACATTAAGCAAATACTAACATATGTGAAGGGAGAAATAGACAACAATACAATAATAGCAGGGGACTTCAATAGCCCATTTTCAAGAATGGATGATCATCCAGACAGAAAATCAACAAGGAAAAGCTGGAATTGAACTATACTTTAGACCAAATGGACTTAACAGACATGTGCAGAACATTCCATCTAACAGCGGCAGAATACACATTCTTCTCAAGTGCACATGGAACATTCTCCAGGATAAATCATATGATAGATTACAAAACAAGTCTTAGCAAATTTAAGAAGATTAAAGTCATACCAAGTATCTTTTCTGACCACAATGTTATGAAACTAGAAATCAATAACAGGCGGAAAGCTGGAAAAGTCACACATCTGTGGAAATTAAACAACATAATCCTGAACAACCAGTGGGTCAAAGAAGAAATCAAAAGGAAAATCACAAAATATTTTGAAACAAATGAAAATGGAAGCACAACAGAAAAGATTAACAAAACTAAGAGTTGGTTCTTTGAAGAGAGAAACAAAATTGACAAACTTTAGGCTAGACTAACAAAGAAAAAAAGAGAGAAAGTACCCAAATAAATAAAATAATAAATGAAAGAGGGGACATCACAACTGATACAACTGAAATAAGTCAGACATAGAAAGACAAATACTGTATGATATTACTTACATGTGGAATATAAAAAAGTCGAACTCAGAAACAGAATAGAGTGGTGGTTACCAGGGACTGGGGGTGGGGTAAACAAGCAGATGTTAGTCCAAGAGTACAAATTTCCAGCTATAGGATGAATAAGTTCTGAGGTTCTAATGTATAGCGTGGTGATTATAGTTAATAATACTGTATTCTATACTTGAAAGTTGCTAAGAGAGTAGATCTTAAACATTCTCACCACAAAAAAATGGTAATTATGTGACCTGATGGAGGTGTTAAATAACATTATGCTGGTAATCATATTGCAATATAAAAATGTGTCAAATTAACAAGTTATGCATCTTAAAATTATACACTGTTGTATGCCTATTATATCTCAATAAAACTGAGAAAAAAAGACAGCGACAGGCATGGGTGATTGTTCACCACTTCAAAGCAAAATGTGTAAGCTAGTACACTTCCATTGTCGAATTAAGGAGGGCTGGCAGGATAGAGGTCCAGGTTTAGGATATATTTGTAAGAGTTGCCAAGTTTCAGAGAAGATTAATCATCACCTCTGTTAGGGCTCCTACTCTAAAATCCCAGCTCTGAGAGGGAAGGAATGGGAATCTGGGATTTGGAATGGGGACATCTTGGTAAATGCAAGTGAGAACGCCGACCTGCTTTATTTTCCTGAACCTGCAAGGCCTGCGGATGTGGTCTATTTGCCCTTGTTAGAAGATGGTGGTCTCCTCTTGTTTAGGATCATGCAGGGGATTTGGGGATTCCATGCAGTAGATGCCTTACCAGACAATTCTTGTCCCCTTAGAATCTATCCCCACCTTCCTTCCTGGATTCCAGACTAAAAACAAGGATCAAATCTCATCACAGCCCAACTAGGGAGTACTGGACTTAATAAGGATGTGATATGCCAAAGGAGCTATAGGACTTGACTGATAAGAACTGGCAGGAGCAGACAGAGTGGACACAGAGACTGGATCTTGAACGTATTGGAGCATAAAGTTGGATAAGGGAGCATTTATTGAAATGAAAGCATCCCTCTGTGATGCAGGATTTACCACCCTGGCAAGGATCCTAGGAGAAATGGTCATAACCTGCTAGGATGGCTCTTGTAAACTTAAAGAAAGCAGTGGGCCACACTAAATAAAGTATACATGCCATAAATGACATGGCAAATAGTGGAGGAAGGCATCTGAGGCTCAGAGAACTGGACGTACTAGAGAAGGTATAGTTGAAGGCTGAAATGCCCACCTGCTGACTAGGTGCCACAGGAGGGTCCAGAAGACCTTCATTGCTCAAAGATATAAGGAATGTTCTGGTTCTAGCATCATTGAGAATCTCAGTGGTGGCTGCCCTCTATAGGCCAGTTTGACGGCAGAAGATGCTGTTGCGGAAACGTGCTCCCTAGTAACAATGGCTATTATAGAATTCTAAAACATTAGAGGCCCGCTGACAGCTGGTTCAAAGACTTCAGAACCAAAATGGGTACAGATATTATAAGGATCAGGACGATCCGAGTGTCCTTGGGGCCCTGAATTGCAGCAAGGGAGACGATTAATAGAGAATGGTACTTCTAGGGACAAGATAGATGATAGCTAACAAGTGTATTGCTTAACGTATACAATCAAAATAAATCAGAAGACTGAAGGCAGATGCCTAACAAGATCCTTGTACAGTTTCTGGATATGAACAGAGTTTCAGACATGGAATTCATTGATAAAAGAAGAAGCTGGGAAGGTCCCTGATACACCATGGCAAGAATAGCCAGTTCTGATTCTTCTTGTCCTTCCCCATAGAGATCTATGGCAATTTTCTCAGGTAACCATGCACTAGGGAAGGGGGTGTATCCAGATATTTCAAGAATTGTTGGATACAGGATCAGAATTTATATAGATACCTTGGGACCCAACGTGTCACCAAGGCCTGCTTATTAGAGTGGAAGTGTACAGCAGGCAAAAAACAAAGGAATTTCCTGGTGGAGCCAAGTTTATAGTAGGTCTTCTGGATCCTCAGACTGACTTAGTGGTCATTTCTCTGGACCCTGAATGTACAATTGGAATGGACATACACTTGCCAGAACTTTCATGTTGGCCTGAGGATAAGAGCTATCCTAATAGATATGGTCAAGTGCAAGCACCCTCACCTCCCCTAACACACACCCTGGGCCAGGATAATAAATCAAAACCAATGTCATACCCTAGAGGAATAGCAAAGACTAGTGCTACCTTTAATGACAAAGTGCACAGAGTTGACAGTTCTTATTATATCCCCATTTAAATTCCTCAGTCTGGCTTCTGCAAAAATCTTACGGATTGTGGGGAATGAAAGAAAACCATTACAAACTTAACTAACTATTGGCATCATTTTCCCTGATTGTAAATGATGTGTCTCTAGGTCAGAGGTGACATCTGACCTAGAGCAGATTAACACATCCTCTGGCGAATGGTGAATGCTTTTTTCTCCATCCTCATCAGAGAGGAGGATCAGAAGTGATTCACATCCACATGGGATAGGAAACCATATACGTTTATGGTCTTACCCCAAGGGTATGTTATTTTTCCCACCTTCTGTGACAGTATAGTCCCAAGGGACCTGGGCTATCTTGATAGGAACATCACATTATATCAATGACATAATGTTAATAAGACTGATAAACAAAAATTGGCAATTGCATTGTAGGCTTTGGTGAGACATACAGACTCCAGAGGATGAGAGAAAAGCCCTGTGAAAATTCAATCACTATCAGTGAAGTGTGTAGGGGTCCCATGGCCTACGGCATGCCAGAACATGTCCTCCAAAGTAAAGGATAAGTTAATGCACTTTGGACCTTTCACAACTGAGAAAGAAACATAATGCTTATTAGGTCTCTTTGGGTTCCACAGCCTATAGCACACTTGAAGTACTGTTCTAAGCCACTCATTGGTGGCATTGAAGGCTGTCAACTTTGAAGGAACCCAGAATAATAAGAGCCTCTGTAGCAATTAGAGACTATGCGTGAGCCATACAACTCAGTAGACTCTATGGTACTAAAAGTGTCTTTACTGGGAAAGATGCTATATGGAATTTGTGAAAAACCTCGGGTAGAGAATCACAAAGTAGACCCTAGAGTTCTGGGGCAAAGCTCTGCCATCTTTAGCAAAGAAACAAATATATACGAAACATAACTTTGGGCTTACTACTGCGCCCTGGTAGGGGAAGAGTATCTGACCACGGAATATCAAGTTACCATGTAGCAGAGCTGCCCATAAGACTGGGTAGTTCAAGTGGTAGTCCACTATAAGATGCAGGGGCACATCTGGGATTGGACATGAGTAGAGGTAGAAAACACAAGCAGGCAGCATGAGCAGAAAGCCCAGACCTCCATGTTATCTACCCACTTGTGCACTCCTGCCTCTCCCTCAGCTCACACACATGGCTGCCTGCAGGAGAGGTCACTTATGACTAGCTAACAGAGGAGGAAAAAAGCTGGTTCACAGATGGGCCAGCTTGGTATATTTGTTAAAATCAAAAGTGGGTTGTTGCTGCATTACAGCCCCACTCAAAGTAGCCCTGAAAGACAATGGTGAGAGAAAATCCTTCTGGGGGCAGAGCTTTGGGCAGTGCACCTGATTGCTCATTATGTGTAGAAGGAGCAATAGTCCTAGGTAAGAATAAACTCATGAGCATGTCAAATTTCTTGGATTGTTGGTCAAGGGTCTTGAAGGAGAAAGCTTGGAAAATTGGAAATGAGAAGGTATAGGGAACATGCAAGTGGATGGAACTATGGAAGAGGAATGTGTGAAGACTCTCGTATCATATGTTAACGTCCACTAGAGCACTCATGGCAGAAAAGGCATAAATCAGCCAACTAGCGAGAATGACTCAGCCAGCTTACATGAGGCAGCCTGTGTCTTTGGCAACTCTTGTGCTGGCACAATGGGAGCATGAGCAAAGTGGCCATGGTGGCAGGGATGGAGGCTCTGGAGGAATAGCCCAAAAGTATGGGCTCCCACTTACCAGGGCTGATCTAGCTAATGCCAAGCTGCCAGGAACAGACTAAAATTGAGCCCACAAGGGCACCAGTACCCTCCACCAAGGACACAATTCAGCCACATGGTGGCAAGTTGATTACATCAACTCCCTCTACCTGGAAGGGGCAAAGAATCACCCTGACCATGATTGACATGTGTTCTTGGTATTGGTTTGCTTTTTCTGCATGCAGGGTCTCAGTCATCACCATTATCCAATGGCCTAGAGTGTTATATCCACCTGCATGGAGTCCTACACAAAGTCACCTCAGACAAGCAACCCACTTTACAGTGAAGTGGGTCCTTTCACATACCACATCCTCCAGAAACTACTTACATGGCCAGCACAGAAATAACTTCTTAAAAACATAGCTGAGACATCAGTTTGGACACAATTCATTGTGAGAGTGGGACACCTTCCTCTAAAATGTAGTATTTACCATAAATCAGTGACCACTTTATGGTACCATGCCCCAAAGGTAGAACACAATGGTTTAGAACCAAGGGGTAAAATTAGTGGGGTGGGGACCACTCTAGCCATCAGTCCCAATGACACATTAGTGGTCAGATAAGAGAAAAAAAATACATTAATGTTATTTTAATGTTTGTAGTAACCAATTAGCAAATATAACATATAAATATAGTTATTCTGAATAACAATAAAAGCCAACTTCTAGGAAGAGCTGTAGCAAAAAATGCCAGATCTTTATGAATAAAATTCTTCATAAATAAAAATATAATTGCATATAAATAGAAGCTAAACAAATGAAAAGATAAACCATTTTCATTGATGGAAAAACTCAATACTGTAAATATACCAATACCTTCTTGGAGAGAATCTATCATTTCAATTCAACACTCATTAGAATATTACAATGCTTTTTATGGAATGTGAAATTCTAATTCTGATCCCTACGTCCAAGACAATTCGAAAAAGGAAAATAAGCAACCATTTTCCTTATTGCCTATCATTATTTATTACAAAAGCAAGGAAAGTAAAACAATGTGAAAGAATAGACAGACATATAAAAGAATAGAAAGTATAGGCATTTTCACATATATATTGGTAGTTAATACACGATGATAATATTTAAAATCAATGGGGAGAAATGGACTATCTAATATAGTAGAACTTCTGGCTATAAATTTCAGCTATAAACTTGGAAAAACTTTTAGCTATAAACTTGGAAAAAAGAAAAGTTAGATCTTTACTGCACATACCATTCATAGAAATAAGTTCCAGATGGGTTACAGAGTTAAACAACAATAATAAAAAAAAAAAACTAAAAAGATTTAGAATGGAGAATGTTATGACTTAGGAGTAGGAAAGGCCTAGAATGAGAAATGCATTCTAAACTCATAAAGATTGACAAATATGATGACATCAACATTTAAAACTGTAAAATCAAAAACATTTTTAGAAGGTTAAAAAAGAGTAATAGACATTACTTGAAAAGCTAAAAATAGTAATAAGTAAATATTAATAACATATGTAATAGATATAAGACCAATATTCTAAATATATGAAGACCTTCTTTATTCAATAACAGACAAACCCAAACAGAAAAATAGTCAAAATATTTGAAGAGTCTGTTAGCAGTAAGAAAACACAAATTGCCAGTAATTTGTATTGACTGATAGTCAATTTCTCATCTGGAAAAGTCCATTTAAAACAGCAATCATGTTATTTTAAACTATAAGCATGACGAAATTTTGAAAGTTTGATAATATTGGTGATAATAAGGTGGTAGGTTTACTGAGACTGTACATTGATACAGCTGCTTCAAGGATAACTTTACAGTAACTGTAATAACTAAAAATGGCCATACACTTTAACTTAGAAATTCCACTTCTTGCTAACTCTCTCAGAAAAATAATCACACAGGTTCATGAAGGGGCAGGTACAGGGATGTACAGAGATGTTAATTATAACATTATTTTTAATAGCAAACATAAAATAAAATAAAAATGGAGCAGCCTAAATTCCATCAGTATAGAAATGGCAGGCACTCAAAGGACATGGGAGATATACATGCAGTGGCTTTAAAAGATCTGTAACATATGTTATTTAGTGACAAAAAGGTACAACACAGTATATGCAATGTGGTAAATTTACGTAAAACAAAAACAGGTATACACATCACATAAGAACAAAGTCATATATCTCTATTGGTCAGTGCTGTCCAATAGAACTTTCTATGATGATGGAAATGGCCCATAATCTGTGTTAATATGGTAGCCACCAGCCACGTGGCTTTGAGCAGGTGAAATGTGGTAGTTGTGACTAAAGACCTTAATTCTAAATTTTATTTAATTTTAAGTCATTTAAATTTAAAAAACTGTGTGTGACCAGGGGCTCCCATATTGGACAGCACAACTGAAAATTCACGTATCTGCATGATAAATCATCAGTAGAGGACTGTATTCAGGTGTTGAAACATATCACACGAGTGTATTCCTGAATTACTTATGCCATTGGAAAAGTAATGTTTAAAGAGTAAAATACAAGACATAGTTTCCCAAAAGATGTACAAAATTTGTTGCCAAAAAAAAGCAAGTACTGGTTGAATCACTTTTAGAAATGAGATGGCCCTGAAAACATGGCCAACTGGTCAACCCCTACCTAAGAGAAAGACATGGCCAAAGAGGGCTGGTAACGCCATGTGAACTGAGGTCCAATTCTGGGCAAGCAGAGCAGGAAGGGCAGAGGCCTTGAGGACTTGGGGCTGAACTGGAAAGACCTACGTCAGCAGCCGAACCAAAGAATGGGGGCAGGGCTGAAAACGGAAGAGTAAGAGGAGTTAGACAGGGTCAGGAATTTAAAATAACTGAGCCTGCCTGTGTGAGCCAGTGTGGGGGCTGGGAGAACAAAGGCACATGGTACACCAGTGGTATCCACTTGTCTCAAAAGCCCATGGACATCTCAGTTTGAGGATAGGTTTTGCTGGCTGAAGCACATAGAGTCACAATGGACGCTTCCGTTAGTGCACTTATTTAAACAAGTGGCATCTATTTGGCCTATCCTTTTCATCAAGAGACCACGTCCTCTGTTGATGGATTGTTGACATGCACAGAAGAGACGGATTAAGCATAGAATTAGGGCAGAGGAGCAGTTCCCCTTCAGAGCCCCTGTTGTGCCCTGCAGACCCAGTGGGCGAAATCAGACAGTTTAATTTAATGATGGAAAAATGCCTCACTGCTTCCCAAGTACTGCAAAGCAAAAGAAGGATTGCCGATGGGCTGTTTTATAGAGACCAACCATCCAGCTCTAAGTAGGAACAGACATGTGTTTGTTTATTCATTTCCAGCTTCCTGAAGATAATAAAAAGATCAGATTTAGTGGGTCAAAACCATAGATAGCAACATCCTGAATTCATCACCTTTCTCAAGAATAGGATCAGCCCTCAAGGAATAAGCTCAAAAGCTGAATATTCTTCATCAGAATATTTTGTACAAGGTGCTAAGTGCTTTTCACCGCACTTCAGCTGTGTATGGAGTGAAAAACAAAAATGTTAATGAGGAAAGAACTCCGATTAGGAATGATCGAATGCTGCATGTGGTAAGTGACAGTGTCCGCCAATTCTTCAGCTCAGCTCAGTGACTTCTCCCCATATACTCAGCCTGCATGATTCCCTGCACTATGCTTGGGCGTGCTGGAGAGAGAGATGAGGCTGCAGTGAAGAAAACAGCAGCCAGCAGTAGAAGCCAGGGAGTGGCCTGAGGCAAGATGGAGTCCAAATGGTGATGTACCAGAGCCAGGCCAAGTCAGACAGCAGTGGGAGTGGGAGTGGGAGGCACAGGCCATCTGGAGCAGGACCGGGACATAGCCTCAGGAGTGCCAAGGAGTGAGGAGGAGGCTCAGACAAGCATGGTGGGGTTGACGAGCAGCAGAGCCTGTCCAAGGAATAAGCTGACAGTCACGAGATGGGCAAACAGGACCTGGCTGCTCTGGTGGGATCTAGTGTCAGGTGCCCGCCTTTGGTAGTCATACCAAATTGTTCATGCTGGCTATTAGTTTACAAGGTACCACAAACTGAGTGGCTTAAACAACAGAAATGTAGCGTCTCTCAATTCTGAAGGCTAGAACTCTGAAATCAAGTATTGGCAGAGTTGGTTCCTTCCAGCGCGGTAGGGAGAAAACGTTTCAGGCTGCTCTCCTCGGCTAGTAGGTGGTCGTCTTCATGTTCACATGGCGTTCTCCCTATATGGCTCTTTGTGTCCATATTTAGAATGACATTAGTCATACCAGATTAGGGCCCACCCTAATGATCTCATTTTAACTTGATTACTTCAGTAAAGACCCTATCTCCAAACGCAGTAACATTCTAAGGTGCTAGGCTAAGACTCCAACATATCTTTTTTTGGGTAACACAGTTTCGCCCATAACACCCTGGAACTTTTCTTCTCACAGTGCCGCTCTCACTTTTCTTTCTGTGCTTAACTTTTAATCAACCTGGGAAACCTCACCTCTTGTGTCACTGCTTCCAGAAAGTATACAAAAACTTCCAGGTTGTACTAAATGCTCCTTCTCTCTGCCCCAAACTCATCCCCAGTTTCCTCTATTTTTGCACATACTGCATCACGGTAAGTTATTTATGTATCCTATAGTAACTGTGACACTGTGTGCGATAAATTTCTATATTCCCTGGACACAGTGGGGTGTAGGATGCAGAGTAAAGTGTATGCTAAATGTTTTCCAGACTAAGCCACCCAAGGCACCCTGACCATATGGCTAGATGGGCAGTCTTCCCCTCATGTGGTTTTCCAGGATATATTGACACCCCAGAGGAGCATCCAAGTGCCTGGAAGTCATGCACTGTAGACTGGGTGTTTGTGTCCCCTCTCCACCCAATTCATATGTTGAAGCCTAATCCCCAAAGTGATGGTATTTGGAGGTGGGCCTTTGGGAGACAATTAAGTCATGAAGGTGTAGACCTCATGAACAGGACTAATGACCGTATAAAAAGAGGAGGAGAAATGGGATCTTTCTCTCTCTCTGCTTGCCACCATGTGAGGACACAATGAGAAGCTATCTGCAAATCAGGAAGCAGGCCTTCACCAGACACTAGATCTGTCAGTGCTTTGATCCTGGACTTCCCAGGGTCCAGAACTGTGAGAAATAAATTTCTGTTGTTTAAAACCACACAGTCTATGGTATTTGTTACAGCAGCCGAGCTAACTAAGACATCATGAAATTTCCAAACCACCACTGTTTATCAGGGTGAGGACTTTTCTACACTAACCCAGGGTTCTCTGATTGCTTCCTGCTGGAAGATGAGGCACCCCAAAGTACCAGGACATTAATCAGGAATAGCCAGGATGAGACAAACTTGGGGTATCACTGGATAAATAAGAGTCCTTATTCTCAAGTAAAAAGATCAAGCAAAGTGTGCGACTAAGTAACTGTGACATAAGGAGGACAAAGTTTTAACTCGAAGCCTCTATGGTCTCAGAGCAGCCAAAGGATCCAGCAGCAGCAGCTTCTTAGAAGATAGACAGGGTTTTTTTTTAAAGATAGATAGGGTTTCCACAGGCAGCAGAAGAATGGGGGAGGATACAGTTGTTGTAACACATATAGGTTTATCCACAAGGCATGCTGGGCACGAAGAACAAGCTGAAGTAAATATACCTGAATTTAAGAGGAGTTTTTGACTGTAGGTCTGTTTCCTACCCATAAAGGAAATATCCAATAGCTCATATCACAATTTTGAAGAGAGCCTGGCTGGTCCGGATTGGTGTTGGTATCTTAGGAGCTCCAAATAATGGATGTGAAGGCTACAGTAGCAGGAATCTCTGGGAGGAAACTATGGGCTAGTGATAAAGTTATGGTTCCATGATCTGACCTATAGTGGAGGGAACTGGGCCTGGGATGTGGAGAAGGCAGACATTGGAAAAGCACCTTGAGACCCAACCAGATGACCTTCTAAGTCAAGAGAGAGCTCTAATCCCAGTGGGGGAATTGAACTTTAATCTGGAAACCAAAGCATAAGAGGTGGGCAAACAGGGCTTAGGGAAGTCTGTACAACATGGCAGCAGAAGCTTTTGAAAAGCACCAGATATAGGGCTCCAGACAGCGAGACTAATTTCAATGGCTTCCTGCTGGTGTCAAGGGCGCTCCCAGCATGCTGGGGTCTTGCAGTCTCAGAGCTTGATGAGCCTACAGATGACCTACAGATCCTACCTGCCCAGAGCTGGGCATGCCTGGTGAGAAGGGTAACACAGGGCACAGGATGAATTAAGTCATGGTGACAGGGATCTATGGTGCCCTTTTAGCAGGAATAGTCAGAGAATACTTTGCCTGTTTGCACAATTAGAGCATTTGTTAGTCAACAAGATGAAAACAAAGAATTCATCTTCTAAAGAAATTGATTATGAAAATGTTAGAGTCTCCACACACAGTCAAGGAGCCAGATGTGCATTATCAAGTCAAACACTCCCCAAAGTCATGGTACCTAGTGAAGCTTTTAGACACTTCAGGAAATGTCACTGACCCTTCCAGGTTGTCAGCCACACAGTTATTTGGCAGATCCATGAAAATAAGTGGTGCCCAGATATACTTACTAAGAAGAAGGTTGAGATTTCACTGAAAAGTAAGATTCTCTGCCCTTTTCAGTCCTGTTTTTGTCTTGTTTTAAGGTGATCCTGACTCAGGGGAACCATAAAAACTGTCCAAATATAAACACATCAACTCTAGGAACCAGATATGAAGTGGAAGCACAGAGTGGATAAGAAAAGGAAAAACATGCAAAATATTAAGGATTTTATTGTTATCTTAAAATGGAAAGACATGAGGTCCAACCACGCCATTTACGAGCCATCTGATTTCAAAGGCAATGACCAAAATAGTGCATCTGGTCACATGGGGCAACTGTCCTAATAGGAGTGACACTAGCAAATGGGCAAGCAACACTCATCACTTGTGAACCTCAGCTCCCACATCTGCAAAATGGAATGCTTATGAAGCCTGCCTTGAGCTACAAAGTTGACCTAAAGGTAAGTTTTTTTTTTGTATGTGAGGAAGATCAGTTCTGAGCTAACATCTATGCTAACCCTCCTCTTTTTGATGAGGAAGACCGGCTCTGAGCTAACATCTATTGCCAATCCTCCTCCCTTTATTTTTTTTCCCCAAAGCCCCAGTAGATAGTTGTATGTCATAGCTGCACATCCTTCTAGTTGCTGTATGTGGGACGCGGCCTCAGCATGGCCGGAGAAGCGGTGCATTGGTGCGCGCCTGGGATCCGAACCCAGGCCGCCAGTAGCGGAGTGCGCGCACTTAACCGCTAAGCCACGGGGCCGGTCCCCTACAGGTAAATTTTTAATATTATCTCCCCAAACTGGGATAGACAGTTGAGCTCGGCCAGCTGCCATGAGAATTAGACTGCTGCCTTCAAGCTGCTGTAATTCAATATGAAAGTAAGGAAGTCACAAGTGAACCAAACACTCTGGGAATTTTTGAATCCTGACTACACACAAGCCCCTGAGAATACTTCATAGCATCTTACACCAATTCCCTATACTAAAAAGGTCCATATGGACTCAAATTGTCTTGACCTTTGTTCATCTACTATTTCTCAAGTGGAGTTCTCGAAAAGCATGGTGCTGACCCTCCGCATGAAATGTGCCCAGCAGCTCAAATTGCTCAACAAAAATACAAAGGCACTTAGGACTCAACCATTCTCCAAACAACCGCTTTCCTAACTTTAATGTGTGCAGTTGCTGAGTCTGTTTCCAATTATCCTGGGAAGCTGCAACTGCGGCCTCACCTTTTGCTCAAGATACTGTTGGGCTGCCATGGAGAGAGAGACACAGGGAGCAATCACTGAGAAAGGACATTTCCATCTACATTCCATCAGCACCTTCATAAGTGTGGCCACATTGTATGAGAAATGGGGCCAAAGGGAACCGTATTCCTTCAACACGTATTTATTGAACACTTTGATGTTTTGGAAACTATTCAAGGCACTAGGGAAAGAAAAATGGAATAAGATAAACTGCCTGTCCCTGTGAAGCTTACGTTTTAGTGGAGCAAGCAAATGTCTATATCTATATCTATTCCTACCCCTAAACCTACACATCTCTATCTATCTATATATCTTCTCTACGTTATATGTATGTGTGTGTGTGTGTGTGTGTATGCAATTTAATTATACATAGCAACAAGTCTTAAGGGGTCAAACAAAGCAGGATTAGGAACTAGTGGATGAGTGTGAGATTGGAGGGAGGTTATTTACTTTAAATAAGTGGTCAGTGAATGGCCCTTTGGAGAAGGTGATACTTGAACAAAGACTTGGATGGAGCAAGCTAAGTAT
This sequence comes from Diceros bicornis minor, assembly GCF_020826845.1. Classification (NCBI taxonomy): domain Eukaryota; kingdom Metazoa; phylum Chordata; class Mammalia; order Perissodactyla; family Rhinocerotidae; genus Diceros; species Diceros bicornis. The sequence goes on along the minus strand of NC_080745.1, from coordinate 16,521,834 downwards.
AGATTTGGGGAAAACAAGTCTTCCAGATAAAGGGAATAGCAAGGGTACAAAGAATGTCACTGGAGTGGTATAAGTTAGAGGAGGAGTGAGGCAGAGGGGTCAGGGCCATTAGCCATGGCTCTCGCGCAAACTGCAGGATAATTCTGGATCGGCCTTCTCCCCGCTACCCTCCCCGCCCCAATCCATCCTGAACCTCTCACTCCTTCACTTGGAAAGGGTATTATTCTCTCAGCACCCAGGCTTGGTCTTATCTTGCTCCTTTCTTCTTCCTCCCATCTTTCTCACTTCCCCCATTATATTAGCTGAATATTGCATTAATCTATTTTTAAACATTATATTGAAGTATAATAAAAAAATAGAAAAGGGCACAGACAGATCCATCTAGATGGACTTTCATGTACTGCACACACCCAGATGGAGACACTGAACAAGACAGCCCCCCAGAAGCCCTTGTGCTCTCTTCCCCAAACATCTCCCTACAGTAACTAGCAACTTTGTTAATTTGGCCGGTTTCTGTATTTTATATAAGTAGAATCATAAAGTATGTGCTCTTTCTTGTCTGGTTTATTTCATTTAATTTCACATGATATTTTTGAGATTCATCTGGATCCTTGTGTGCAGTTGTGCATCATTCATTCCCGTTGCTTATGGTACTCTGTTGTGGGAATATACCAGAATTTATCAATTTATTCTATTACTAATGGGCATTTGGACAGTTTCCAGCTTTGAGGTATTATAAATAGTGCTGCTATGAATGTTTTAGGTTATAAAATTTGGTGAACATATGTAGGCATTTTTGTTGAGCATATGCCTAGGAGTGGAATTGCTCAGTCATACAATAGGTGCATGTTAAGGTGGACTTGATATTACCAAAGGGTTTTCCAATGTTGCTTCATTTTAAACTAATATTTATTTTTATGATAATAAAAGTAATGCATATTCATTGCTGGAAATTTGGAAAACAGAGTAAAGTAAAACAAAATAAAATTATATATTAGCCATTATTTTTATGATCACAGAATCGGGATCCTGCTATATATCCTTCTGTTTTCATTTTACGCCGTGGCATTTTCAATATTATCAAATGTTTTTCAAAGCAAAAGTTTTAATGACAGCATTTGGATGTTTCAAAATAAATTTAATGATTTCAATTATTTTTTATGTTTTATTATTATAAACAACACTTCAATGAACATTACTACAAAAATTTTATGCACACTTCTGATTATTTCCTCAGAGTGTAATTTGAGAAACAGAATCTCTGAATCAAAGGACTTACTACATTTAAAATTCTTGCTTTATATTGCCTAATTTCTCTCCAAAAATTGAAAACAGAACTCATTTACAGTTCTGCCAGTATTTGGCTGATTCATTTCACTGATAACATAAGGATATAACATTTTATGACTTAGCATTTACATAATAGCTGCTAATATTAGGTATTTACGTGTTAATTGGCCATTTCCTTCTTTGGTAACTTACTTGTTTAAGCCTTTTGTTCATTTTCCGGGGTATCCAACTTTTTCTATTGATTTGGTAGTAACTTTATGTTTTCAAATTATTAACTGCATCTTTATCGTGCTCTTATCTTTTTACCTACATTTTGCAATTGCTAATATTCTGTGAAAGAAGGCTCATGGTCCACAGACAGAAAGGACTTGAGAGCTACAATTTACCTTCCTTGAAAGGAAAGCACATACACATTTTGGCTACACATCTGTACCACTTACATCATTTCTACCTACGGTGACCTATTAATTGCTGAGAATTTGTAATTGGAACGGCAATTGGAAACGTGAGTCTCTGCCACTGTTCTCAAGTCCCAATAAATGAAAGAACTAAAAGTTACCTAAGGGACTTCCTCATCCAGTGTCCTCATTGTACAGATGGGAAAATTGAGGCATGGAGAACACAAGGACTTGTTAGGGGTCATAACCATAGATTGGTGTCAGGGGATTAAAACTCAAGTATCCTTCCATCCATCACCTCACTGGCTCTTGAAGGACAATCATACCCTTTTTCTGTGAATTTCTTTCGTGTTATGTGCACATAGATGCACATATTATATTTTTTTGTTTTCTTTGGCAATCATGTTCAGTTTGTGGAATGCTCTGGCAGCCATATAGGTCCCTGATACAAGCACCTGAGAGCCCCTGCTTAACATCGGGCTCTTCCCTTGTTGGGATCCAAAACAGAGGTCCCTGCCTCAGGTCTGACTTCCCAGATTGCTGGGTAAACTGCCACGGTAAACACACATGTCCCTTTACATCTCCTCGAGGTCTCTTCTGTGACTCTGGTGCCTGAGACGGGTTCCCTCCGTGATTCCTTTCTGGTGCTCACATCCATATGTAGAGGTAGAGCCTAAATGAGCTCCTGGAGCCCTTCCAGAGCCTTGTGGGAAAGCTGGAGTAAGACTGGTGCCAAATGGGCCTGTGTGGAAGTTGGATGGGATCCAGAGATGGAAAGATGTCTGAATTCCTCTGAGTGCATCCTTTCAGTGGACGTTCCCCAAAGCAAGACTGGGCCCTAAGGATGACATTTCATTAGAGCTCAGTTTCTTGGCAATGTTCTTTGTAAGTCTACAAGGAAGTTTACTTCAAAACCAAAAATCTGGAATATATCTCTCATCATAAAATCAGAGTTGCAGAAAATTTCAAAGTGGCATGAGAAATCGAGGTCTGGGGTTTAGTAATTATGCAGAGCAACGCTTCAGGGTTGGCTGTTTACGACACTGGGATGGATTCACCATCCTGCCCAGCTTGAAATCATCTGGCCTCAGGGTGTGAATTAGAGACTGTCAAGTAATTCAAGAAGAAATCTTGCAGGAATTTCTGAGTTGTAATACCTGCATTATTCCTAACTAAACTAGCATTAAACAGTTCATATATTAACCTTTTAAGATTGCAAGAGTAAATATGTAAAGCTTTCATTTTGCACACATTTACAAATATTCTAAGGTTAGAAAGCATAATATATGACTAGCATTCATTTTACAAGTCCTGCTTCAAGAAACTTGAAAGTATAGATAAGCAGAGAACACTGGCTAATGTCTAGATTAAAACAATCTGTAAGTCACTAATTGTTTTTCCATTTATAATTCAGGTATAACACAATGTTTCTTTTCTTAACAGTATGTTTCTTGTTTTAGATTCTGGATCTATTAATAAAATAATCTCAAAGTTACTTTAGGAATAGTTCAAATTTCATGTCTTTTATTTAATCAAGAGAACAAAGTTAAGCCAATACTTCCAAATGGAAAATAACATTAATCAAAGGAAAAGTATGATTTAAACCAACTGCCACTGGAATTGAACGAAGAAAAAGAAAGCGCTCTCATGTGTTTGCTGTTCTTCTCTACAGTGAAAAGAGTTTGTGGTTTGATTTTAAATTTTACCAAGAGAGATGCAGCAGAAAATAAATCACAGGATCTCTTCCTTCCAGCTGTCTGCATAGTCAGTATTGATCACCACTGAAACAGCTGTGGTTCTTGCTGACTTATCTACATAGTACCCCGCGCTCCTCGGAATAGTTCCCTTGGTCCCCAGAGCTTCTCCATGGGAACCTGGGAAAGGGTCTTGGGCTGAACACACTGTGCCTTGTCCACTTCATAGCACTCACTGACAGGCGGCTGCTTACAACAGCAGCCTGGATATCACTCATTAAAATGGGGACGCTGAAGTCCCTGATTAGGTCAAAATATCTTAATGTGTTTTGGAACAATGAACAACCAGCAATTGGACTGAGAATTGTTTGGCTGCTGCTGCTCAGACGCCATATAGCAAACACATGTAGTCATGCATGGTTCAGCGCTCAGAGTTGACTGTGGGGTCTTATCCTTGTCTCTTTGTTTGTATCTTCTGTTCTATCTTTTGATGTCATGAGTTCAACACTTTTTCCCCAGATTTTTTGAGGTATGATTCACAAATAAAAGTTGTAAATATTTAGATTGTACAATGCCATTTTGTAAAGATGTACAACGTGATGATTTGATATACATATACATGGTGATACGATTACCACTATCAAGTTAATTAACACATCTATCACCTCACAATGATATCCTTTCTTTTATTGTGAGAACCCTTAAGATCTACTCTCTTAAATTTTAAGTATACAATGCAGTATTAGATAGAATCACCATGCTGTACATTAGATCTCCAGAACTTATTCATCTTAAATTGCAAGTTTTTACCCTTTGATCAACATCTCCCCATTTTCCCAACCCCCAGCCCCTGGCAACCACAGTGTTACTTTCTAGTTCTATGAGTTCGACTTTTTCAGATTCCACATAAGTGAGATCTTATAGGATGAGAGTGAGTGTCTTTGCCTTGTTCCTGCTCTTAGGGGAAAAGCTTTCAGCTTTTCGTCATTGAGTATGATGTTGGCTGTGGGCTTGTCAGATATGGCCTTTATTATGTTGAGCTACATTCTTTTTATACTTAAGTTGTTGAGAGTTTTTATCATGAAAGGATGTTGAGTTTTGTCAAATGTTTTTCTGCATCTATTGAGATGATCGTATGATTTTCATCCTTCATTCCATTAATGTCGTGTATCACATTTATTGATTTGCATTTGTTAAAACATCCGTGTATCCCAGGAATAAATCTCACTTGATCATGGTGTATGGTCCTTTTAATGTGTTGTTGAATTCAGTTTGCTAGTGGTTCACTGAGAATTTTTACATCTATGTACATCAAAGATATTGGGCTGTAATTTTCTTTCCTTGTGGTATCCTTGTATGGTTTTGGTATCAGGGTAATATTGGCCTTGTAAGTGAGTTTGAGACTGTTCCCTCATTATTAAAGGAAGAATTTGTTGAAATTTCAGAGTACAGCAGGCATTTGCAGGCTGCAGAATGAGCACGGGATAAACATGAGAACAGAACATCCCTTCTTTACTGGCCATATGGCCAAGGGCACAGCACTGAAACCCTGTGAGCCTTAGTGATCGCGTCAGTGAAATTGGAACCATAACACCTGCCTCACCTTGACATGAGGAATTAATGGAGATCATGAGCAAGGACAAGCTCTATAAAATAGATAAATCGAACAGAATAGAGAACCAAGAAATAGACCCACACAAATATGTCCAACTGATTTCTGACCAAGGTGAAAAGGCAATTCAATGGAGGAAGGACAGCCTTTTCAATAAATGAATAAATGGTATGGGAGTAATTGAGGCTCCATAGGCAAAAAAATAAAATAAAATTTTCTTTGACTTAAATTTCATACCTTATGCAAAAATTAACTCAAAACGCATCACTCATTTATATGTAAAATGCTTTAATGAAGTCTTACTAGTAATAGACCCAACTGGAAATGGTCCAAATGGCCTTCAATGGGTGAATGGACGTAGGACTAGCTGAGGAATTCTTAGATTTGGCAACAAAAGCATGATCCCTAGAAGGAAAAACTGACAAACTAGACCTCATCACAACTAAAATATCTTACTCTGTGACTCCATTAAGAGGATGAGAAGACAAGCTGCAAACTGGGAGAAAGTATTCGCAAATCACGTATCTGAAAAAGACATATCTAGAAACTATAAAGAACTTAAAAACTCACCAGTAAACACTTAAAAAAGATCAAATTAGAAAATGAGCAAAAGACATAAACAGACATTTCACTGCAAAGAATATACATATGGCAAATCAGCACATTAAATGATGTTTAACATCATTAGCCACTAGGGAAATGTGTAATAAAACCACAATGAGATATCACTACACACCTATGAGAATGGCTAAAATAAAAAGTGACAACGCCAAATGCTGGCGAGGACGTGGAGAAACTGCATCACTCATATATTGCTGGTGGGAATATAAAATGATATAGTCACTTTAAAGAAGAATATGAAAGTTTATAACAAAAGTAAAAAATGCACTTACCACATGACCTAGCAATTTCCTTTTAGGCATTTATCCCAAACAAATGGAAACATACTCACATAAAAACCTGTCCAAGAGTAATCTTAGAAACTTTGTTAGTAATAGCCCAAAATGGAAATAACCCAAATGTTCTTCGGTGGATGAATAGTTAAACAAACTGCGGTACATCTATACCATGGAATAAAAAACAGTAAAAAGAAATAATCTATTGAAGTAGTGAAACACACAACTTAGATGGGTCTTAAACGAATAAAGGCAATCATAGGTTACACATTGTATGGTCCTATTTATATAGCATTCTTAAAATACTATATTCTTTCTTGAAATGCTATCTTGAAAATTATAGTGATGGAGAACAGATTAGTGGTTGTCAGGTGCTGAGTAGGGAGGGGGAAGCAGTTGTCTGTGGCTATAGAGGATAGTACCAGGGATCTTTGTGATGGAGCTGTTCGTTATCGTGACTGCAGTGGTGGTCACATAAATCAATACACACAGCAAAATTGCATAGAACTAACACACACACACACACACACACGATTACATATCAAACAGGTGAAATCTGTATAAGGTTGATAGATTCTACAATATAAATTTCCTAACTGTGATATTATGCTATAATTATGAAGGATATTATTATTGGGAAAAACTGGATAAAGTGTATATAGAATCTCTCTTTATTATTTCTCACAATTGCATGTGAATCTATAAGTATCTTAAAGTAAAAAATTTTAAAAATGCAAAAAAAAGACAGACTAAAGAGTACATTAAACTTCAAGACGTAGACCAAAAAAGACAAAAAGACAGATAATATGAGATAAAATGAATGAGACAGAAAAAATATGTGAACAAGAGTCACATCCAGAGAGAGCTGAGGAAACACTTGGTAGCTAATGCTGCTTGAGGATATAGTCCAGCAAAATAGATAACCAGCAACAAACAAACAAAAAAGAAATGGGATCCTGAAAACAGGGGCTGGAGGCACAGAGAAGCAATAAATAAAAGTCTTGAGATGACAGCTCTGCAGCTTACCAAGAGAACATCCTTTGAGATCATGGCAGCAAATCAGAAAACTCCACGAAGGATGTCACTGGAGGAAAAAGAGAGTATTTCATGCCATAAACATTATAATTGAGGATTTGGATGAACATGAAGATATGTTTTGAAGAGTCATTTTTCTTCTTACAAAAGAAACAAGAAAGACAATTAGAAACTCCAAGAAAAACAGAAAGCTCTGAAAACTGGCCCAAATATGAAACAAAGTCAAATGTGCCATATTTTAAGCAATGATGCAGAATAAGGAAACCAACTATATTTTATGTCAATGCTATGAACATTTGCTGCCCAGGGATCATATCATGAGACCATACAGAGATATAATTCTCCCAGACCACTTTAGTGTGAAATGAACAATATTTTTAGTAATAACAATGTTAATATCATTACTTAACTTTTAAACTTTTGAATTCAACCATAGATAATGTATGGAAGACATAATTATGACTACAAAACTCACTGAGATGGTTAAAACCTCAACAATATAAAAATAAAACTGACGGAAGGTAGAAAGTAGAAATGAGTGAGTAAGAGAGAGACAGAGAGAGAGAGAATAATATTTTCATCCTTCATTAGAGAAACCCAGAACAAGTCATGGAAATACACATATATCATTTAAATTAACATCAAAATGATACATCAACAAAGAGAGGCGATAGGGATGAGTGGTTTCAGGCCCATATTCTGGTGCCAGCTAGCCTGGGATCAAATCCCAGCTCTGGCACCTAGTGAATCAGTTAAACTCTTTGTACCTTTTCTTCCTCATCTGTAAAATATAATTAGCAATAGTGTCTACCTCAAGGTTGTTACAAAGATGGAATGAGTGAATATTTGTCCAGTACTTACAATGTGTCTGGCAATAGCAAGGACTACATAAGCATTTGATAAATAAACCATGAAGTTTTGGGAAAGACTCACGGGAGCAGATGTTAGGAGCAGTGTATTAAAGGAGCTGAGTCATCACGTTCATTGTGAACACTAGCCTACCGTTGAAAAATAAGGAATGGAAATAGTTTCATGTTTTTAAATTTATGAAGAGATAAACTGAAACCAGAAAAGATTAAAAAGAATAGCTTTAGGAACAAGGACTGGGCATGGAGAGGGATGAGGTGCGACACCATCTCTTTTTTATTCAAAACACACAGACACACACACACACAACTTGTCAAGTATAAGGCAGGCGAGGGCTAAGGCCTGACAGAGTCAGCTGGTGAAGGAACAATGAATCCTTTTTAGATAAAGACAGTTTATTACACAAACAGCAGAAGGAAGAGTGGCCAAAGGTGCCCGCTCCCTGTGGCCCTCACCCAGGGTGACACCCAAAGAAAGTGGCCAGATTACTGCAGCATGAGTGACAGGACACGTTTTGCTGAGGAGCTAACTCTAGCCTGCGGCTAAGGGGTTTTATAGTCTGCAGCTGTATCCTGAGGGGGGCGGCTGAAGGTCTCCTACTTCATCAGAACCTGGGAGGAGATGAGAAACAGTCTCATGACAGCCTCCCAGGGGAGGCAGGGAGGCGAGAGGGAGATGGCCTCCCAGCTCCTATGGGCCCCCCATGCTTTTGTGTTCTGGGATGGTCACAGGCACTCAGCCAAGACTTAGATCAGTGGGTCCAGCCTTAACTGTGCACACGGCCCATGTGGATACATGCAAGATTGCCATGGCCGTGATAGGCATATGTGCATACAGGTACATATGTATATATATACACATATACATAAAACACTGTTATGACTGAAAATACTGGTCATTTCATGGTAAATTATTCTTCTACATGTATGTGTGTGTTTGTGTGTGTGTGTGTGGTGTGCAGTAGTATTGTATATAGAATACAGTATAAGGTATTATAGTACAGAGGACATAGCAGAGGAGGCATTCACATCTATGCTGAGCCCCTTGGGCACGCAGCAGCAGGGCCAGGTGACCCTCAGCAGGCAGGGAGAGGGACTGGGCTGACCAGTGTTGGTGACAGAGAAGCAGTTACATCCTCACATCTTGACCAACTAGAAAACTGTCCTCAGAGCTAAAATTTACAGTGAATGTTCAGAGTAAAGTCCAGAGCTGTGGGATGGTTTGAAAATGAATAATGGAAATGAGTAAGCTAATTTGAAAATGAGTAATGGAAATGAGTGAGCTAATCTGGTTCATTTAAAAGCTGTACTTTCTCCTTTGAAAGGGTCACTGGATAATGATAACAGTGAAAACAGTGGGACAAAAGAGTCAGCAAGGGGCCATTAGATGACTTAGTATTATTCCAAACCCTCAAGGTAAAACTGGCTCACATAGAACAAAAATCGGCAGGAGTGGACTCCGTTTAGGAGGGAAGGAATGATAAGATATCAAAAGAGCTCTGTGAGCTGAGTTTTTCATCTCTAAAACTAGGATTAAATATTATACCCTGCTGATGTCACAGGCTGTTGTGGAGGACAAATGAGAGATGAGATAATTCAATGCTACCCTCCCTGCACCACCGGTCCATGTTCTGCGCAGATAGATCATCGCCCAGAGGCGTCTGAGTGGGAGAAGGGCCGAGGGGCCCAGATCATCCCACAGGCCTTGTGAGAGCACTTGATGGACTATAGAGCCCTGAGAAAATGGGAGGTGCTGTGAAATGATATTAAAAACTATCAAAAAGAGTCTGACTTAAGAGTTTGGAAGCTTTTCTTTCTCTTGGGTAATTCTTTTCAATACAGAGATTATGATCAGCTTTATCGCTTCATAAAGAGCTGTGCTGGAGTTAAGGCTCTGACCCTAGTCAGCTGTGGGAACTTACACATGTGCTTTACCTCCTTAAATCTTAATTTCCTCAATGTAAAATGTGGTTGATGACAGTCTTTGTCAAGCTGTGAGAATTAAATGAGATAATGCATTTAAATGTTTGGCATGGTGCTTAGCACCTGGCAGACAATCCATGGAGCTATTAAAAGCACTATCATTGTTAGAATTACTATTTTCCCGTATGACAGCCCCAGTAAAGATGGTAATTGGTATGTGGAATCATCATGGGCTGAACTGAATAAACTATTTTGATGCCACAAAAAATATGTGCACAGTATTTTCTCTTCATCAGAGTGAGTCCTCGCTCACAACCCCTGTTAGGCCGTCACGTCGAGGTGAGGCAGGTGTTAGGGCTCCAATTTCCCTGATGCAGACGCTGAGCCTCAGAGGGTTTCAGCAACGTGCCCTTGGCTCATGGCCCATAAAGAAGGAGGAAATTCTGTCCCTCAGTCTTATGTCTATTTGACAACATACAAATACTACTGTCTTCTGATAGTTCGCTAAATCCTTCACCACTAAAAAGTTGCTTTTCTTTATTGTTGTAAATTTCTTTTTATCTGCTAAGGAAGGTTAGCCCTGAGCTAACATCTATTGCCAACCCTCCTCGTTTTTTTTTTTTCTTGAGGAAGATTAGCCAGGAGCTAACATCTGTGCCAATCTTCCTCTACTTTACATATGGGTTGCTGCCACAGCATGGCTGACAAGTGGTGTAGGTCCATGCCCAGGATCTGAACCTGTGAAAGCCTAAAGCCTAAAGCAGAAAGTGCCGAACTTAACCACTATGCCACAGGGCTGGCCCCAAAAAGTTGTTTTTCTTAATTCTACGATGAAAGAAATTTCCTTCAAAAATTTTTTAAATTTTTATCATAGAATGTCAGACCTGGATGATAGCTTAGAGGCCAACTCCCCAAACGTCTTAACATATCAGGCTGGAAACAGGTTTGCCCTAATCATAAAGCTAGTAAATATTGACAGGAGAATCCAGCTGGTCCATGTGTTACGGAAATGCCTTTTTAATGTACATGTGGCTTCTCACGTGTGTTCATCTGTGTGTGTGAGCATGTTTTGCCTACTATAAGAATAAACATGTCACACAGATCCATCTGTCTCTCCCTCCTGAGTAGACGAGGGCCTTGTTATTGTGCATATCTAGTATATCCAGCATCTCTGGGAGAGGGGTATTCACCATGCTATAACACACTCACAAACACAGGCAAGCTTTTGTGATAAAACACACTCTATAGCCAGAGTCACTGCAAGCATTTAGACTTCAGAGCTCATTAAAAAGGTGCAGCAGGAATTTTCTGCAGGCTCCTGCCGGGTTGACACAGGACTAGTGGAGTTTGTCTGATACAGATGCCCCAAACTCTAGCTGCTGCTCCTCAGTCGAACAGGAGAGTACATAGGTGAAGTGACAACTTTACTCCAATCACGTTAAGCAAATAGTGGCAACATGAACCCATCAACAGAAGTCATCAGGCTCATGATAAATGAAATATTGTCCAATTCACCAATCTAAATAACTGTGGCCATGGCTGGGCAGATTGTATAAACAACTACTAAAACCTCTCTCCTCCATGAAATATTCACCTGTTGTCTGCTGCCAAAACCAATAAACCACCTCCTTGGCTGAGTCATCTAAACATTTCCTTTGACAGCAGCAGCTTTCAACTCCAACAGCAAAGCCAAGTTGCATGACTAATACACCATTGGCTCTATATTTGGATATGAGTGATGTTTTCTACCAGCCCATTAAAACCATACCCTGCTGTTGTGGATGAAGTGTCAATAGTCCTTGGAAAACACATTGAAAAGAACAATGGCTCATTTTTCCATGGCTCTGAAACCTGTAGATGGATTTTGTTTAAAAGACTTAGATAGTGTTATAAAGCCATGACATAAACCTCTCTTCTCCCCTCCATGACTGCCCCTTCCATATGTGTGGATGCACAGGCACATGCCATCTCATCTTTACATTGTGTGCTGGAGATGGGGTTAAATCCCACAGGGTCTGTCCTACAGATGATTTTGAGGACTGCTTGGTGCCTTTTTTCTCTTGAGGTCCCTACGCTAAAAATTGTCAGTAATTTATAGACTGTAAATTACAACCAAGTTCATATGACACTTTCCAGATTTTCTCAGCATGGCTCCATACAAGTTTGACAGATTTCTAAATCCATCCTCTGTGGATGTGGCACATCCACATTTCAGCACAATTTCACTTTCCATGTATCTGAACTGTGTAGAAAGTATCAAGTACAGCTCTCACAGTTAGTGTGACTAGGGCTGGTTAGTGAGAGTACATTGGTAATACAGGAATCATAAAGATTCCAGACCTTAACCTTACCCATGTTATTTCAACTTCAAACATGTGAATGGGGCCAAGACGTGTCTTATCACCTTTCTTACATAAACCACATCTATAATTATTTGCAGTTATTTAAAGTAGAACTTCTGCAAAGCAACATGAGTGCAGAATTATGCTAGATTTTTTTAAATTAAAAAATTCCAATATCTTACAATTGTTCCTCCAATTCCCAATTTGAGGATAATTTTTTTTTTTTTGATGAGGAAGATAGGTCTGAGCTAACATCCATCGCCAATCCTCCTCTTTTTCCTGAGGAAGATTAGCCCTGAGCTAACATCCGTGCCCATCTTCCTCTACTTTGTATATGGATGCCGCCACAGCATGGCTTGATAAGCGGTGTGTAGGTCTGTGCCTGGGATCCGAACCTGCAAAACCCGGGCCACCAAAACAGAGCACACAAACTTTACCACTATACCACCAGGCTGGTCACGAGAACAATTTTTTAATGACTTGATGGAGTTCTTCCAAAATATCCAGCTTAATTTTACTATTTTATTGTCAGCAGCTCTCTCTTCATACTTTTACATCAGATTCATAATATTTTATTATAGTGTGATAGATATAAGTGATATAAAGAGTTTTAGAAAGTTCAGAAATTTGTATGCATGCTAAAGAATAGTTTGCTAGTCCCAAGCTTTCTACACTGCCATACGTATCAGTCAATGTGTTTAAAGAGGGAATGAGAAACATTAGTTAATTCAATAAGTTGAGTTAAGGACGGGCAAGGTAGCTTCTGTTGTGATGTTTTTGTTTAAACCAAAAAAAGAACGGAAGGGCTGCTTTTCCCTCTATTTTTTTTTAATTAATAGACTATTTTTTAGAGCAGTTTTTGTTTCACAGCAGAATTGAGCAGAAAGTACAGAGAGTTCTCGCATTGACATCCCCCCCCACACACACAACAGCCCCCTCCCTCACCATCAATATTCCACATCACAGAATGATACATTTATTATAATTGATGAACCAACATTAACACATCATTACCAGCCAAAGTCCATAGTTTACATCGGGGTTTACTCCTACTATTATATATTCTATGGGTTTTGACAAATGCATAAGGACATGTTTTTACCCTTGTAGTATCATACAGAACAGTTTTGCTGCCCTAAAAATCCTCTGTGCTCTACATATTTATCTCTCTTCCCCCACCAAGCCCCTGGCAACCACTCATCTTTTCACTGCCTCCATAGTTTTGCCTTTCCAGAGTGTCGTGTAGTTAGAATCATACACTATGTAGCCTTTTCAGATTGGCTTCTTTCACTTAGGAATATGCCTTTAAGTCTCCTCCATCTTTTTTTGTGGCTTGATAGCTCATTTCTTTCTAATGCTAAGTAATATTCCATATTCTGGATGTACCACAGTTTATCTTCCACCTAGAAGGATATCTTGTTTGCTTTATATCATTTTTAAATTAAAATTTTATTTTGAGTAATTGTAGATTCACATGCAGTTGTTAGAAATAATACACAGAGGACTCACGCACCCTTTAAACAGTTTACCCCAATGGCAGCCACTTGCAAAATTGTAGTACAGTATAACACCTGGGTTATTGACATTGATACTATCCTCTGGTCTTTTTCAAATTTCTCCAGCTTTACTTGCACTCATTTGTCTACATGTGTGTATTTGTTGTATGCAACTTTATCACATGTAATTTTGTGTATCAGTCAAGACCCTGAACGGTTTCATCATCACAAAGACCCCTCTTGTGGCCTTTTACAACCACAACCACCTGACACCCTCTTGCAACTCTCTCCCTATCCATAACATCTTGCAACCACTAATTTGTTCTCCATTTCAAAATATTACATAAGTTGAACCATACAGTATGTAAGATTTTTTGAAAACAGCTTTTTTGAAATATAATTTACATATCACAAAATTTAACCTTCTAAAATGTACAGTTCAGTGATTTTCAGTATATTCACAAGGTTGTGTAACCATCACCACTACCTAATTACAAATACTTAAATACCTCATATCCAATTGAAATAATTCCTCATTCCCACTTTCCCCCAGCCCCTAGCAATGACTAATGCATGATAGCAATGTCATAAGGTGGGAGGGAGAAATTGGATATGTTCTAAGTTACCTGCACTACATGTGAAGCAGAATAGTATGATTTGAAGGTAAACTCAGATTAGTTAAAAATGAATATTGGAAACTCTTTAGAAATTACAAAAATAACAAATAGAAGTATAATTCAAACATTAAGAGAGGAGATAAAATGAAATATAAAATGCCCCATTAAAACCAGAGAAGGCAGAAAAAAATGGAGAAAAAGAACCAAAAACCAAATACAATGAATAGAAAACAACTGTGCAATTTGTTGATATTAATCCAAATATTTTAAAATCATATTAAATGTATATGGCCTAAATTCACAAGTTAAATAAACAGAGATTGTCTGACTGGATGAAAAAATAAGACCCAAATGTATATTGTCTACAAGAAACCCAGTTTAAATATGAAGAGGCAGAGAGGTTAAAAGTAAAGGGATGGAGAAAAATATACCATGGGAACACTAATCAAAGGAAATATGGAATATTTATATTAACTTCAGGTAAAGCACACTTCAAAGCAAGGTAAATTATGAAAGATAAAGAGGAACATTATATAATAATGAAGAGGTTAATTCTCTAAGAAGACATAACAGTCCTTAATGTGTGTGCATCTATCAACAGAATGTCAAAATATATGAGGCAGAAACTGATAGAACTGGAAAGAGAAGTACACAAACACACTATATATTTGGAGACTAACAACACTCCTTTCACTAATGATAAATCAAGTAGGCAGAAAATGAGTAAGGATATAGTTGACCTGGAAAGCACTATCAATCAACTTGATCTACTTATCATTTATAGAATACTCCATCTAACAACAACAGAATACAAGTTCTTCTTGAGCTCACATGGAACATTCAACAATACAGACCACATCTGGGCCATAAAACACACCATAAAATGTTTAAAAAATAGAAGTCATACAAGTATGTACTCAGGCCACAATGGGACTAAACTAGAAATCAGTAACAGAAAGATAGTGGAAAATCCCAAAGTATTTGAAAATTAAGCAATACTTTTCTAAATAACACATGGGTGAAGTCTTAAGAGAAATTAAAAAAAATATTTTGAACTAAATGAAAAGGAAAATACAACATCAAAATTTGTGGGATGCAGCTAAAGCAATGCTTAGAGGGAAATTTATAGCATTAAAAACATGTATTAGAGGGGCCGGCCTGGTGGTGTAGCAGTTAAGTGTGCATGCTCCGCTGAGGCGACCCAGGGTTTGCAGGTTTGGATCCCAGGTGCTCACCTGCACACTGCTTGTCAAGCCATGCCATGGCGACATCCCATACAAAGCAGAGGAAGATGGGCATGGATGTTAGCCCAGGACCAATCTTCCTCAGCAAAAAGAGGAGGATTGGCAACAGACGTAACCACAGGGTTAATCTTCATCTCACACACAAAAAAGCATATATTATAAAAGAAGAGAGATCTAAATCAATAAGCTAAGCTTCCATCTTAGGAAACTAGAGAAAGAAGAGCAACTTAAGCTTAAAACAAGCAGAAGAAAGAAAATAAAATTTAGAGTAGAAATCAATGAAACTGAAAACAGAACAATAGAGAAAATCACTAAAGCATATGCTGATTCTCAAAAGACCAAGAAAATTAATAAATCTCTAGGCAGGCTAACAAAGATAAAAGAGAGAAGTTACAAATTGCCAGTATCAGAAATGAAGAGAGGTCATCACCTCTGACCCTATAAACATTAAAAGGATAATAAAGGAATACTATAAATAACTCTACACTCACAAATTTGATAACTTCGATGAAATGGACCAATTCCTTAAAAAGACACTAACTACCAAAACTCACTTAAGGGGAAATAGGTAACTTGCTATCCCTATATCTATTAAACAGATCATATTAATCATTAAAAACTTTCCCTCAAAAATCACCAGTCCCCAATGGTTTCCAGTTCTCCACAATTTCTTCCATAAAATATAATCAGGATGAGCCCTTCCTAACTAATTCTATGAGACTAACATTACCATACTACTAAAAGAAGTTAAGATATTATAAGATATGAAAACTACAGGCAAATATCTATGAACATAAATGCAAAAATCTGCAACAAAAAGTAGCCTATTGAATACCGCAATGTATAAAAAATGTATTCGCCACAAACAAGTTGGATTTATTTAAGGTATTCAAAGCTGTTCAACATTCAAGTTCATTCACTGTAATCCACCACACCAACAGCCTAAGAAATAAACTATGTGATTATATTAATTAATTCAGGGAAAGCTTTAACAAAATCCTGCATTCATTTATGATAAAAACTCTCTATTAGCAACAAACAATTGGAATTTGAATTTTTAAAAAACTCAATACAATAGCACAAAAAATGTAGGATTGAAGTATAAATCTAAAAAAATTTGAGCAGCATCTGTATGCAGAAAACCACAACACTGACCAAAAAAAAAAAAAAAAGAAGATCTGAATAAATGGAAAGATATTCCATGTTTGTGGACTGGAAAATTCAAAACTGTTAAGATGTCAATTCTTCCAAAATTGATCCTTAGATCAAGATTCAACACAATCCCAATCTGTAGATTGATAAACTATTTCTAAAATTTATATGGTAAGGCAAAGATGGTAGAGTAGCTAATACAATCTTGAGAAAGAATAACAAAGTGGAGGAATCAGTCGACCTGATATTAAGTCTTTCTGTATAGCTATAGTAATCAAGACAATGGTATCAGCAGAGGGGTAGGCATATACAACAATGGAACAGAATACAACCCTATAAATAGACCCACATAAATATGGCCAATGGACTTTTGACAAAGATAAAAAGCAATTCAATGCAGGAAGGATAACTTTCTCAATAAAAGGTGCTGAAATAATTGGATATCCATAGGCAAAGAAAAGGAAATTGACCTAAACCTATCTTTTACAAAAATTGACTCAAAATAGATCATAAACTTAAATGTAAAACTATGAAAATTTTAGAATTAAATGTGGGAGAATGTCTTTGGGATTTGGGGACAGGGAAAGAATTACTAGGCTTGACTCCAGAAGCACAATCAATAAGGGAAAAAATTAAAAATTGAACCTTATCAAAACTAAAAATTTTGCTCCGCAAAAGCCTGAGACTAAGATGAAAAGGCAAGCTATAGAATGGGAGAAAATACTTGCTAAGTACATATACTACAAAGGATTATAATCTAGAATATATAAAGAACTCTCAAATTAAACAGTAAAAAAATCAAAGAATCAAATCATAAAAATGGATCTCACTGAATGATCTTATATATACAGATAGCAAATAAGCATATAAAAAGAGGTTCAGCATACCTGGCCATTGGGGATATGCAAATTAAAACCACAGTGAGATATCACTACACACCTATAGAATGGCTAAAATAAAAGTAGTGACCACAGAAAATGCTGGCGAGGATAAGGAGAATCTGCATCACTCTAACATTGCTAGTAGGAATGTAGAAGGGTTTTGGAAAACAGGTTGTCAGTTTCTTATAAAATTAAACATGCAATTACCATATAACCCAACAACAATTGTCTCTTGGGCATTTATCCCAGGGCATTGGAAAGTTACATTCTCACAAAAATCTCTGCAGGAATTTTCAGCAGCTTTATTCATAATAGCTCAAAACTGGAAACAAAGCAGATGTCTTTCAACAGGTGAATGGTTAAACAAATTGACACATCCACACCACAGACAATAAAAAAGAGCAAGCTCTTGATACACGCTACAACTTGGATGAATCTCCTGGAAATTGTGCTGAATGGAAAAGACAATCCCCAAAGGCTATATACTGTAAGATTTTATTTATGTAACATTTTTGAAATGAGAAATTACAGAAATAGAGAAAAAATTAGTGGCTGCCAAAGTTAGGGTTGGGAAGAGGGGCTGCAGAAGAGAGGCTGATGTGGTTACAAAAGGGCACCACAAAGGGATCCTTCTAGGGTCAGAACTGTTCTAAAGGTAGACTGTTGTGGGCACGCAACCCTACACTTGTGATAAAATCACACAGACCTCAATACAACACACACAAACAGTGCAATGAATACAAGTAACATTGAGAAAATTTGAATAAGATGGGTGGATTTTATCAATGTCCATATCCTGGTTGTGCTATTGTACTACAGTTTTGCCACATGTTACCTACCATTGGGGGAAACTGGACAAAGGGTACACAGGATCTCTCTGTCTTATTTTTTACAACTACATGTGAATCTATAATTCTTTCAAAATAAGAAATTCATTAAAATTATTCTTGAGCTTTGCTCTGGGATGCAGTTATGTGGAAACAGTTGGATCCTTTAGCAATTTGCTTTACTTTTCGTTAGGTGGGTCCTTAGAGATAATTTTGCCCCATTACTTCTGAGTATTCCACCTGGTGCTCCATGTAGTACGTGGTTTTTCAACTTTGTCTAGTGGGAACACGAACTATTCTAGGCCCTATGTGAGTTCTGGTGGTTGTTCTGCCTGCTCCTCTAGACGGTTTTACCCCTGGTCCCTGGTTATTTCTCATTCATATGTGCTGATCATCCTCAGCTGAAGACTCGAGGGTCTCTCTGCGGATCTCCGGGACCCTCTCTGTGAAGCACTATCCTTTCTGGTATTCTTCCCTGCAAACTCCAGCTGCCTAGGCCAGCCAGAGCTCCCAGCTCTGTCTCTTCAATTCATGGAGATTGGCATGCTCCTCCTGGGTTTTTTCTTCCTGCATTGTGGCTTTAACCCTCCAGCATCTTTAAACCATTTGGCATCTGAGGCAGGTGTAGACTCAGAGCCTTTGTCCTAGGATGCCTGTCGTTAGTGTCTGAACATTGTCATTTCACATAATTTGTCTTTTTAAAAATTTGTTTTAATGTGGAGGATAAATCCAGTTTCTCTTACGCCATCTTGATTGGAAGTGGGGGTGGACTCCAGAGACTTTTTTTAAAGAAAGTTTTAAAATTAGAAAAGTATATTAAAAAGTTAGGAAAATGTAGTAGAAGTTGAGAAATCATAGTAGCTGATTGAGGAAGAATGTTACATAGACAACGTTGAGAGGAATTGAGAATATTCATTAATGAGTACTGAGAGTATTGTGCAATGGGGAAATCGATTGCCTTGAAAGAGAGAAAAGCATTAGGTTGGTTGGTAAACTAAGAATGTAGGAAGTCAGTAAACTAAAATAGTGTGCCTTATGGAATAACAGGCAAATTTAGAAAGAGAAAACTGTAAGGTATTTGGGAAAATGGAAAGTGGTCTGAAAGTCCCCTCCCTCTCCATCTCCTGTTGAATAGACACAAAAAAAAAGAAAGTCAAAACAAAAAGAAAGGAAGCAATTCAGAGTAAAAGAGGACAGAGTTATATCATGAGAAAAATATTAAGATATCCAAAATGTGTTACCTTTAAGAGAAACTAAAAGCATTAAAATGTTATATTGAATAAATAATGGATACATACAGATAAAAATTAATGTAAAAATGTAGATAATCTCACATCTCACATTATTTTAGAAACAAGTAGACACATGTAAAAGATAATCAAATCACAGGAGCAGAGCCAGTGATACATGGATGGATCAGCCTAACTCCAACTATTGCCACAAAATATTACAGGAAGGGAACACATAAGCCCACTTACTATTGTGACATAATAGAAGTAGCTGAAATGCAGGTCTTTTAGATGCCAAGAGTGAGTAGTAATGTAAGACCACGCCAAGGGAGGCACTGAGGACGACCTTGGCTGAAAATAACGGAGGAGGGGCTCTCTAGCTCTGTACACACCTGCGTGGTCATTTCTTGGGTCCTCAGTTTGTTTGTGTCTCCACTGACTCTGGTCAAAGTCAGCCCCCACCCTGAACACACACAACCATTTGTGTTTCTCTTCCAACATCTCAAGGGCTTCAGGGCTGCTCAACTTCCCCTCTCACAACTGGCCCTGAGTTGCAGCATCTGTTCTCCTCTTTCTACATGATATTGCCTCATTGGACAATATGCTGATCACTTTATTCCCCAAAGTGCCACCACATGAAGGCTGTGGGTGAAGCAGACTTTACCAATCGTGGGACCCTGGGAAGGGTGATATCAGAGAAAAAAGCACTAAACAGCTTACACTTGAATAGTAGATGTCACTCCTCTTAAAATTCCTGCAGATACTTCCATCACTGAGAAAATTTCAGTGGTTGGCTCTTCTCCCGGACCCTTCCTGCCACTATGTTGAGAGCCCTAAGCACCATGCCTGGCCTCCTAAGACCTACTCTCTGTGTCCATAATTTGGTTGCCTTTGGCTCCAAAAAGATCTGTTCATTATACAGAACAATGACCAGTCTAATCTCTCTGCCTTGCACCACATTCAGATGAAGCCGTCCAGGGATTTTATAGGATTCCCACAATAGGCAACTATAGTTTGTTTCTTTGTTTAATGTTTATCTTTCAAAGCAGACTGGAAGCTTCATTAAAACTGTGCTTGTGTTGTTTTTGTTTGCTGCTTTGTCAGCGGGAACTTGCTCGATCCCCAGCATAGAATATAGCTCAATAAACATATGTGGAATAAATGAATAAATGGCCAGTGACTCATTTTCATGATCAAATACATCCACCAAATTGTATTCTTAAGTAATACACTTCTGGTCCTTTGAAAATTCTTCTGTTGGCTATTAAAAAAGACTTTTCTTCCTAAAAATATTTGTGATTGAGGAATGTAGCACATTTATTTTGAGAATTGTGGATTTGTGCAATGGCAATCTGAAGCTTCATTAATTGGTTCTGCAGCTCTGGATCAAAACAATGACCAGTTCTTTATGATTCATCATGCCCCAGGATGGATCACAATCAGGAAGAGAAATGATAGACCATAGGAGATGGACTTGGAAAAAGACTGGAATTGAGATGTGGCTTGGGGTCTCCTTAACTAAGTGCTTTGCTAATATTTTAGGGAAAATAAATAGTCTACCTTAGAATCATATCTTCTTTTGTGTATATTATATGTATTTTATTATAATTTTTGAATATATTTATGCTTAACTCTTTAGTTAATAGTAGATAGTTCATCTCAAACATGTTTCTTTCTTCTTTTTGTTAGGTGCTTTGGAGTTCTGATCATAAAATTAACATATTCCTGTTTTGGAAAATGCAGAATATAATGAAAAAGAATATAAAAATCTCCTGCAATCACAACATGCAGGAAAATAAGTGGCTTTGTGTGTTTTGATGCCATCATATTCTATATGCTATTTTATACTTTACTGTTTTTTATACTTAATCTTTTACAGAAAATATGATGTCTCATGGCTGTTTAATATCATATGATTTCATATAATAATCTATCACAGAATTGATTACTTATTTTACTACTATTTAAACTTTAACTTGATACTCTTTCAGTATTATAAATTATATGGTAAAGAATGATCTTACATATAAATCTCTGTCTGCAATAGTGATCTCTCTTATGAAAAATTTCTAAAAATAGAATTATTGGGTTAAAAGGTAAACAGTTTTAAAACTCATATGGTGACAATTCTCATTGCAAAAAAAAGCTATATTAATCAAGATTTCAAATCCTAACTTTTCACATAATATCTCAGACAATTTGATATGAGGAAATAGTATCACATTGCAGTTTTATTTTGCATTTATTGGTTTACAATGTTTTTTCCTTTTTATGAATTATATACATATATGTATATAATTTGTGTGTGTGTGTGTGTGTGTGTGTGTGTGAGGAAGATCGGCCCTGAGCCAACATCTGCCAATCCTCCTCTTTTTTGCTGAGGAAGACTGGCCCTGGGCCAACATCCATGCCAATCCTCCTCCACTCTACACAGGACGCCGCCACAGCACGGCCTGACAAGCGGCACACCAGTGCACGCCCAGGATCCGAACCGGCGAACCCCAGGCCGCGGCAGCGGAGTACATGCACTTAACCGCTTGCGCCACCAGGCCGGCCCTTTGTGAATTATATTGTTCATGTTCTTTAGCCATCTGAGATTCTATCATTTTATTGAATTTTATAATCTCCTTCTATGTTAAGAATAGTAATACTTCATGTATCATCATTGTTTCTTAATGTATTGTTTGCATTTTCATCTTGTAGATTTTCAGTTTATTGGTCACATCCCTTTATATTTCTTCCCTTGTGATTTTTGATTTCATGTTTTGAAAGTCTTTCCCATTCTGAGATAAGATTGATATTCAACATATTCTTACAGTGTTTTAATACTTTAATTTTAATACTTAAGTCAACCTGAGAGATTATTTTGGTGGAGAGTGTTGGGTGATGACACAGGCACATGATTTAAAAAAAAATTGAATATACATGATTGTAATGAAAAGCAATAGGTCCCTATGTCTCTCCTCTCCACCCCTGAAATCATTCATAAAAGGTGACAATTTTTAAGTGTTTATGTTTTTGGATCTTCTACAAGTTTCTTCTATTTTTCTAAATTATATGCCTCATACTGTTATTTCTTGATTTAATCAATTTTAAACAATATTAATTTATTACTCTTGTAAATGAGGATTTTACTCATTTGAACCATATCCAACTACTCAAATATCCTCCCTCAAATCTAGTAATGTTAGGAAGATCAATTCCAATGCCAATCATTTCCATTATTGCAAATGATATAAATATAAACATCCATCATTTTCCCCATTAATAACGGAGAGTACTTTGTGACTTCTCCAACTCTAAGATAAGAAAGAACATTCAAGTTCCTCCACTTTCCACTACCTCTCTTCTCTTCCTTCCATCCCAACTTCTTTGGCTCACCCTAATGTTTGTGGAGTCCAGGGCAAGAATACAAATGGAGCCTCACCTCCTGAAAGTCTAAATATTCATAAGTTGTGTATCAAGACTATAAACTGCTAAATAAAATACATTTTATTCTCCTACTTTGATAAACATATCTTCATAAGGACAGAAATTCCAGGTTTTAATTTAGATTTCTCTGACTCTGTGCAAATCTAGATGGAAAACTCAGATTCTTCTCTAATGTAACTTTTTGCTGAGTTAAAATCTAGATTAAAAAAGCAGTTTACATAAGGCAAACTCATGTGTGATTCTCAAATGTAAGTAACTTCCAATGAGAATTGGAGTATACCCAGATGAGCACAGCAGTATGCATGAGATACTTCCTATATATGAGTTTTCATAGAGAGCTACAGAAAACCTGAACGTAGTCAAGATGTATCCGTAAATAAAATATATGGACCTACTCATCTATGTCATTTTTATAGAGTTAGAGCAAATCTAGGTGCATCCAAACAGTATCCATGAATAAAAAATCAGATTCATCTTAAAAATTTTCACAGATGCTTTAGAGGAAATCTAGGTGAGAAAAATGCACTTTATGCTTAAAGAACTTCAGAATCACAAACACTTCTCAAATGCAACTTCCCAAGGAGAGTTAAATCAAATTTGGATGAAGCCAACTAGTATCCATTAATAAAATCTCAAGATCCTTCTCAAATATGAGTTTTAATAGGAAATTAAAACCCAACTATAATAGCTAGTCTTTACTGAGTACTTACTGTACTCTAAGACATTTATATAAATTCTTTCATTGAATTCTTCCATCAATATTTGGAGACTAGTACTAACTTTATCTACTCTTTTATATGTTGGGAAACAGACTCAGAGGAGTTAAATAAATTTTAGTAATAGAACCACAGCTTGGACTCAATCAGTATGATTCTAGGGCCTTTTTTCCTTATCACTATGTGATATGCCGATGTCTCACTCCTTGTATTTGTTATTACCATCTAGTTGGTTGACTCCAAGTCATTATCATTAAATTACTGTTTGTATATTAAATAATCTCTTTTACATTCATGGTTTTGAAAGTATAATTGCTACTAATCAGTTTTATAAAACTGATTTTGGAAAATTGTTTAGGTAAATTCTTGTTTAACTGGGTTTGCATTGGCTTGATTTCATTATTTTGACACCTGACTAATCTTTGAATGAGTTTCAAAAAGGATCTGTGGGTTGTATGTTTCTGAATCATTATCCTATGTATTTGAAAATGTCTTTAGGTCCTTCCTATATACGAATAACAACCTGACTGTGTCTTGCATTCTTGAATCAAAATGTTTTTTCCTCAAAGTACAGTATCTATAACTCTATTGTTTTCTGCAATTTGCTGTTGTAGAGGACCAGTCGGAGGATTCTGTGGCTTTTGTTGTTTTCATTGTTCCTTTACAGTTACCTATTTTAATTCCTGGATGCAAGTGAGAATTTTAAATTTAATATTATATGCAAAATTTTTCTTTTTTATCAATTCAGTTGTACCTAAGAGATAGTTTTATTTTTCAATTAAAAAAGAATGGTGATTTTGTTTCTGACATTTTTTTGTATGCATAATTGTGTCCTTTTGTTCTTTTTTTTGTTGCTTTGTTGTTGTTGTTCATTTGTTTTCTTCCCCAAGAATACCAATCATTCTTATATGAGATCTGTTATCCATATCCCATTGTCAGTCATCAGCTTTTTTTCTCTTTATTCTCCATTTTATTTTTCATTCTTAGAAAAACTTCTAAAGCTTCTCAACTTATTTATTTATTTAAAATGTTCATTTTCTTAAGTGAAAATTCTGTGCTTTTCTCCCTAAAACGCCACACGGCATGAGAGATCTTGTGTTTCTAGTCAAGGTGGCAGAGAGTAAGGGGCAGCAAAGTGTTTCTTACCTTCTCCAGGAGGGGCAGAACTGCACTATTTTATGTGGTAAATTATTGGTAGACTAAAGGTAATTTTTATTACTCTAACCTTGTTATGTTTAGAGTTGCTTTTGCAAAGATTTTACCCATAAACTATCAGTTTTAGTGTTTGTTGGTGGTGTTTGGAGTTTCTACTTTTTTTTCCCACCTGCATCTTGATAGGTATATGAAGCTGAAAAACCTAAAACTCATATGTCATTATAAGTCATAGCCATTGCTACACTTGCTCTTTTTTAAATTGAAGTGAAATTAACATAATGTAAGATTAATTATTTTAAAGTGAACAATTCACTGACATTAAATACAGTCACAGTTTTGTGGAACCGCAACCTCTATCTAGTCTCAAAACATTTTCATCACCCCAAAATAAAATCCCATACCCATTAAGCAGTTACTCCACATTCGCCCCTATTCTCAGCCCCTAGAAACCACCAATCTGCTTTTGTCAGTGTGGAATTACTTATTCTGTATACGTCATATAAATGGAATCATAAAATATGTGACCTTTGTATCTGACTTCTTTCACTTAGTTCTCTTAGTTTTTGAGATTTATCCATGTGATAGCATATATCAGTATTTTATTCCTTTTTGTGGCTGAATAATATTTATATATTTTATATAATTTAAAAAGTGTGAGAGATATATCTCAGTTTTAAAAAATTCATTTGTTGATGGACATTTACATTGTTTCCATCTCTTGGCTATTGTGAATATTGCTGCTCTGAACATTCTTGTATAAGTATTTGTTTGAGTACTTGTTTTCAGTTTTTTTGAGTGTATAACTAAGAATGGAATTGCTGGGTCTTATGGTAATTCTATGTTTAACCTTTTAAGGAATTGCCAAACTATTTTTCAAAGCAGCTGAACTGTTTACATTACCACCACCAATGTACAAGTGTCCCAATTTCTCCACGTTTTCACTAATACTTATTTTTATTTTTTATATTATAGCCATCCTAGTGGATGCAAAGTGGTATCTCAGTGTGGTTTGATTTGCATTTCCCTGATGACTAATGATATCCAGCATCTTTTCATGTGCTCGTTGGCTATTTGCATATCTTTGGAGAAATGTCTGTTCAAGTCCTTTTCCCATTTTTTAATTGAGTTGTTTGTCATTTTGTTACTGAAATGTTGAGGATTTTTGCATCTATGTTCATGAGAGATATTGATCTATAGGTTACTTTCTCGTAATGCCTTCATCTAATTTTAGTATTAGGATAATTCTCGTCTCATAGAATGAGTTAGAAAGTATTCTCTCTGCTGCTATCCTCTGGAAGAAATTGCAGAAAATTGGTATAATTTTTTTCCTAAATGTTTAGTAGATTTACCTGTGAGTATATCTGAACGTAGTGTTTTCTCTTTTTGAAGGTTATTAATTATTGATTCAATTTCTTTAATAGATATAGGTCTATTCATGTTGTCTATTTCTTGTGTCTTGAGTGAATTTTGGCAGATCGTGTCTTGGAAGGAATTGGTCTATTTCATCTAGGTTGTCAGTTTTGCAGGCATAGAGTTGCTCATAGTATTTCTTTATTATCCTTTTAATGTCTGCGGCATCTGTAATGATGTCCCCTCTTTCATTTCTGATATCAGTAATTTGTGTCTTCGCTCATTTCTTTTTTATTGAAAATTTAACTTAGAGCTTTGAATATTTTTTCTATTGTGAAATTTTTGTTGTACATTATTGTTTATCAGTCACCATAGAAGTGCATCCCTCTACCCCTTGTGCCCATCCCCCACTCCCCTAGCCCCTGGTAACCACCAAACTGTTCTATCTGTCCATGTGTTGGTTTATCTTCCACATATGCATGAAATCATGCACTGTTTGTCTTTCTCTTTCTGGCTTATTTCACTTAACATAATACCCTCCAGGTCTATCCATGTTGTTGCAAATGGGACGATTTTGTCTTTTTTAATGACTGAGTAGTATTCCATGGTATATATGTACCACGTCTTCTTTATCCAATCATCAGTTGAAGGACACTTGTGCTGCTTCCATGTCTTGGCTATAGTGAATCATGCTGTGATGAACATAAGTGTGCATAAGCCTCTTTGGATTGTTGATTTCAGATTCGTTGGGTAGATATCCAGCAGTGGGATAGCTGGATCATACGGTATTTCTATTTTTAATTTTTTGAAGAATCTCCATACTGTTTTCCATAGAGGCTGCACCAGTTTGCATTCCCACCAGCAGTGGATTAGGGTTCCCGTTTCTCCACAGCCTCTCCAGCATTTGTTGCTTTTTGTCTTCGTGATTATAGCCATTCTAATGGACATGAGGAGATATCTTAGTGTGGTTTTGATTTGCATTTCCCTGATGATTAGTGATGTTGAGCATCTTTTCATGTGTTTATGGGCCATCTGTATATCTTCTTTGGAGAAGTGTCTGTTCATTTCCTTTGCCCATTTTTTGATTGGGTTGTTTGATTTTTGTTATTCAGTTGTGTGAGTTCTTTATATATTATGGAGACTAATCCCTTGTCAGATACATGGTTTACAAATATTTTTTCCCAGCTGGTGGGTTCTCTATTCATTTTGATCCTGGTTTCATTTGCCTTGTAGAAGCTCTTTAATGTGATGAAGTCCCCCTTGTTTATTTTTTCTTTTGTTTCCCTTGTCTGAGTAGACATGGAATTCAAAAAGATCCCTTTATGGCTGATGACAAGTAGTGTACTACCTATATTTTCCTCCAGGAGTTTTATAGTTTCAGGTCTCACCTTCAGGTCTTCGATCCATTTTGAGTTAATTTTTGTGTATGGTGAAATAAGATGGTCTACTTTCATTCTTTTGCAAGTGGGTGTCCAGTTTCCCCAGCACCATTTATTGAAGAGACTTTCCTTTCTCCACTGTATGTCCTTAGCTCCTTTGTCAAAGATTAGCTGCCTATAGACATGAGGTTTTATTTTGGGACTTTCAATTCTGTTCCATTGATCTATGTGTCTGTTTTTGTACCAGTACCATGCTGTTTTCATTACTATCGCTTTGTAGCATGTTCTGAAATCAGGGATTGTGATGCCTCCAGCCTTGTTCTTCTTTTTCTGGATTGCTTTAGCTATGTGGGGTCTTTTGTTGCTCCATATGAATACTAGTATTCTTTGTTCTATTTCTGTAAGAATGTCCTTGGGATTCTGATTGGGATTGCGTTGAATCTGTAGATTGCTTTAGGTAGTATGGACATTTTAACAATGTTTATTCTTCCAATCCAAGTACATGGAATATTTTTCCATTTCTTTATGTCATCATTGATTTCACTCAGCAATGTCTTATAGTTTTCATTGTATAGGTCTTTCACTTCCTTGGTAAACTCCTACATATTTTATTCTTTTTGTTGCAATTGTAAACAGGATTGTCTTCTTGAGTTCTCTTTCTGTTAGTTTGTTGTTGGTATATACAAATGAAACTAATTTCTGTAAGTTGATTTTGTATCCTGCCACTTGGCTGCAGTTGTTGATTATTTCTAATAGTTTTCAAATGGATTCTTTAGGGTTTTCTGCAAACAGCGAGAGTTTCACTTCTTCATTGCCTATTTGGATTCCTTTTATTCCTTTTTCTTGTCTAATTGCTCTGGCCAGAACCTCCAGTACTGTGTTGAATAAGAGTGGCGAGAGTGGGCACACTTGTCTTGTCCCTGTTTTCAGACAGATGGCCTTCAGTTTTTCCCCATTGAGTATGATGTTGGTTGTGGGTTTGTCATATGTGGCCTTTATTATGTTAAGGTATTTTTCTTCTATACCCATTTTGTTGAGAGTTTTTATCATAAATGGATGTTGGATCTTGTCAAAAGCCTTCTCTGCATCTATTGAGATGATCATATAATTTTTATTCCTCGTTTTATTAGTGTGGTGTATCACATTGATTGATTTGCGGATGTCGAACCATCCCTGTGTTCCTGGTATAAATCCCACTTGATCATGCTATATGATCTTTTTAATGTATTGCTGTATTCAGTTTGCTAATATTTTGTTGAGGATTTTTGCATCTATGTTCATCTATGTTGGTCTGTAGTTTTCCTTCTTAGTATTGTCTTTGCCTGGTTTTGGTATCAGAGTGATCTTGGCCTCATAGTATGTGTTGGGAAGTGTTCCATCTTCCTCTATTTTTTTGAATAGTTTGAGAAGGATAGGTATTATGTCTTCTTTGAATGTTTGGTAAAATTCTCCAGAGAAGCCGTCTGGTCCTGGACTTTTATTTTTTGGGATGTTTTTTATTACTGTTTCAATGTCTTTACTTGTGATTGGTCTATTCAGGTTCTCTATTTCTTCTTGATTCTGTTTTGGGAGGTTGTATGAGTCTAGGCATTTATCCATTTCTTCTAGATTGTCCAATTTGTTGGCATAGTGTTTCATAGAATTCTCTTATAATCTTTTGTATTTCTGTGGTATCTGTTGTAATTTCTCCTTTTTCATTTCTAATTTTATTTATTTGAGCCTTCTCTCTTTTTTTCTTGGTGAGGCTGGCTAAGGGTTTGTCAATTTTATCTTCTCAGAGAACCAGCTCTTTGTTTCATTGATCCTTTCTACTGATGTTAAATTTCAATTGCATTTATTTCTGCTCTGATTTTTATTATTTTCCTCCTTCTGCTGACTTAAGGCTTTGTTTGTTCTTCTTTTTCTAATTCTATTAGACATAGTTTGAGGTTGCTTATGTGGGATTTTTCTTGTTTGTTAAGGTGGGCCTGTATTGCTATGAGTTTCCCTCTCAGGATCGCTTTTGCTGCATCCCATATGAGTCGATACGGTGTATTTTCATTTTCATTTGTTTCCAGATATGCTTTGATTTCTCCTTTAATTTCATCAATGATCCATTGGTTGTTTAGTAGCATGTTGTTGAGTCTCCACAGCTTTGTCACTTTCCCAGTTTTTCCTTGTAGTTGATTTCTAACTTCATGGCATTATGGTCTGAAAAGATGCTTGTTATGATTTCAATCTTCTTAAATTTATATAAGCATGCCTTGTTTCCCAACATATGGTCTATTCTTGAGAATGTTCTATGCGCACTTGAGAAGAATGTGTAACCTGCTGTGTTTGGACGGAGTGCTCTGTATCTGTTTATTTAGTTCATCTCATCTAGATTTTCATTTAGGTCCAATATTTCCTTATTTATTTTCTGTCTGGATGTTCTGTCCATTGATGAGAGTGGGATGTTAAGATCCTCTACTACTATTGTGTTGTTGTTAATATCTCCTTTTAGGTTTGTTAATAGTTGCTTTATGTACCTTGGGGCTCCTGTATTGGTTGCATATATATTTAAAAGTGATATGCCTTCTTGGTGGAGTGTCACTTTTATCATTATATATTGCTCCTCTTTGTCTCTCATTACCTGTTTTATCTTGAGGTCAACTTTTTCTGATATAAGTATGGCAACACCTGCTTTCTTTTGTTTGCCATTAGCTTGGAGTACTGTCTTCCATCCTTTCACTCTGAGCCTGTGTTTGTCTTTAGAGCTGATATGTGTTTCCTGGAGGCAGCATATTGTTGGGTCTTGTTTTTTAATCCATCCCACCACTCTGTGTCTTTTGATTGGAGAGTTCAGTCCATTTACATTTAGGGTAATCATTGATATATGGGGGCTTGTTGTTGTTATTTTATTGCTTTTTTTCTGGTTCTTTTGCATTTCTTTTGTTTCTCATCCCACGTGTTTCAGATTAACAATTTAGTTTGGTAGTTCTGTATGGGGGTTCTCTTAGTTTTCTCTTTCTTTATCGTGTGTGATTCTGTTATGATTATTTGGTTAGTAGTTACCATGAGGTTTGTACAGAAAATCTCATGGATGTGATAGTCCGTTTTCTGATGGACTCTTATTCCCTTAGACTAAGTTGATTCGATCCTTTTCCTCTTCCCCTTCTAAGTTATTGTTGTTACATCTGATTCCTTCTTGTGTTGTGAGTTCATGTTTAACATGATGTTCTCTCATTTTTTTAATTAGCCTGGCAAGAAGTTTATTGATTTTGTTGATCTCTTCAAAGAACCAGCCTTTGGTTTCATTGATTTTCTCTATTGATTTCCTATTTTCAATTTCATTGATTTCTATTTAAATTTTTATTATTTCTTTTCTTCCTATTTACTTTGAATTTAATTTCTTCTTCTTTTTCTAGTTTCCTCAGGTGGAAGTTTAGGTTATTGAACTTATATCTTCCTCTTTTCTAATATATACATTCAATGCTATAAATTTCTCTCTAAACACTGGTTTTGCTGCATCCCACAAATTTTGTTTAGTCTTTTCATTTTCATTTAGTTCAAAGTATTTTAAAATTTCTCTTGAGATTTCTTTGACCCACATGTTATTTAGAAGTCTGTTTAATCTCCAAGAGTTTGGGGATTTTCCACCCCTTTCTGATGTTCTGATGCCTTTCTGGTGAATTCTAGGAGTTTTTTATATATTCTAGATACTAGGCTCATATCAGATGTATGATTTGCAAATTTATTTTCCCATTCTGTAGATTGTCTTTCTTGATAATGTCCTTTGATGTATAAATGTTTTTAATTTTGATAAAGTCTGATTCATCTACTTTTTTCTTTGGTTGTTTGTGCTTTTGGTGTCATATCAAGGAATTTATTGCCAAATCCAATGTCATAAATATTTACCCCTATTTTTTCTCTGGGAGTTATTGTTTTAGCTCTTATATTTAGGTCCTTGATACATTTTGAATTAATTTTTGTGTATGGTGTGAAATAGGTGTCCAACTTCATTCTTTTATTTTAGATATCCAGTTGTCCCAGCACCATTAGTTGAAGAGGTTATTCTTTTCCCGTTGAATGGAATTGACACCCTTGTTGAATTGACCATAGATTTGTAGATTTATCTCTGGACTCTCAATTCGATTCTAGCTGTCTATATGTCTTATGCCATTACCATACTTTTTTGATTACTGTAGCTTTGTAATAAATTTAAAATCAGGAAATGTGAGTCCTCTAACTTTGTTCTATTTCAATATTATTTTGACTATGCAGGGCCCTTTGCAATTCCATATGAATTTGAGGATTGACTTTTCTATTTCTCCAGGAAAAAAAAAAGGCCATAGGAATTTTGACAGGGATTACATCGAATCTGTAGATTACTTTTGGATAGTATTGTCATCTTAACAATATTAAGTCTTCCATTCCATGAACATGAGATGTCTTTCTATTTATTTATATATTCTTTAATTTCTCTTAGGAATTTTTTGTAGTTTTCAGGGTATAAGTTTTGGACTTATTTTGTTAAATTTATTCATAACTGTTTTATTATTTTGGGTACTATTGTAAATTGAATTGTTTTCTTAATCTCTTTTTGGATTGTTCATTTTGATGTATAGAAACACAGCTTATTTTTGTATGTTGATCTTATAACCTGCAACTTCACTGAATTAGCTCTAGTAATTCTTTGCGGATTATTTGGAATTTTCTGTATATAGAATTATGCCATTTTCAGGGAGAGGTAGTGCTACTTCTTCCTTTCCAATTTGGATTCCTTTTATTTTTTTTTCTTGCCTAAGTGTGCTGGCTATACCTTCCAGTATAATGATGAAAAGTAGTGGTGAGGGTAGGCATCCTTGTCCTTGTTCTTAATCTTAGAGGGAAGGCTTTCAGTCTTTCATAATTAAATACGATGTTGGCTGTGTGTTTTCATAAATGTCTTTTATCTAGTCCAGGGAGTTTCCTGGTATTCCTAGTTTTATGAGTGTTCTTATCATGAAAGGGTGTTGGAATTTTTCAAATGCTTTTTCTGTGTCAATTAAGATTATCATTTTTTGTTTGCTTTATTTTTATACCTATTAAAAAGGTATATTTTTATACCTATTATAAAGGTGTATTACATTACATATTATTTTTTATGTTCAAATAACCTTGCATTCAGGGAATAAATCCCATTTGGTAGTTGTGAATAATCCTTTTTATACACTTGTGTTTGGTTTGCTAGTATTTTGTTGAGAATTTTTGCTTCTATATTCATAAGACTTATTGGTCTGTAGTTTTCCTTTCTTGTGATATCTTTGTTTAGTTTTAGTGTCAGGGTATTGCTGGCCTCATAGAATTAATTAGGAAGTGTTCTTTCCTCGTCAATCTTTTGGAGGGGTTTGAGAAGAATTGGTGTTAGCTCTTCTTTAAATGTTTGGTAGAATTCATCAGTGAAGCCATCTGGTCCTAGTCTTTTCTTTTTGGGAGGCTTTTGACTATTGATTCAATCTCTTATTCATTATAGGTCTGGTTGTATTTTCTATTTCTTTTTGAATCATTTTTGGTAATTGTGTATTTTTAACCATTTTCCCATTTCATCTAATTTGTTGATGTACAGTTATTCATAGTATTCTCTTATAATCTTTTTTTGTTTCTATAAGGTCAGCAGTAATCTTCCCATTTTCTTTTCTGATTTGGTTATTTGCATCTTCTCTTTTCTCCTCAGTCGGTCTTTTGTTAATTTTGTTGATTGCATTTGCTTTTAATGATTTTTCCCTCTTCTCCATAGAGTTTCAAGTTAAAAAGACCCTTTTAACTTGTAGCAAGAGGAACTTTAACCTATTGGATATAATTATTATTTACAATTGTCTTTTGGTACCAGGTTGATGGAGCTTCTCAAGATGCATACATAAATAAGAAGTATTCCCAAATGCCTCCTAAAATACTACAGAGATATCTGTTATTGGACACATTCTGACAATATTATCTAATTTATGAGGTCCTATGGGTAGGGGTATTTTCTTGGATATAATCTCCAATATTCAGAAATATGGGGAAAACAAACAAAGAAACAAAATACCCATTTTCACTATTTTCTTACAATGCCCAAGACCAGATTTATAAACACCTTTTTCTTCAGTGTCAATCATCATACCACATACGGCTGATAGGATCAGATAGGCCTATGTTGTTGCCCGAACTCTACTGCTCATCAACTATTTTATTTGCCCAATTAATTGCGGTATGTGTTTGTAGTATAATGGTTAAAGACTTCAATCTCTGGAAAAGACTCTTTGAATTCAAATCCTAATCTTCTCATGGCTCATTATGTATTCTTGGGCCAATTACTTAATCTCTTTTAGCATCAATTCCCTTATATTTAAAGTATGATTCTAAAAAATCACCTACTTCATAGAGCTTTATGTACATTAAATGAGATAATCTACCTAAAGTTCCTGACACATAGAAGGGCTCAATAAATGTTTTTGGTCATTATTATTTTCTTCAACCATTAAGAGCCTCAATTTACTTATGTTTAAATTAGGGATAGTAATAGTACCTACCTCATAGCACCATGAAGAATTTTGGTCATCTGTTACTATATAACAAACCCACACTAAACTTAGTAGCATAAAATGAGTATCACTTATTATGTTCTCAGGAAATGTGGGTTAAGAATTCAGATAAGACACAGTAGGCAAAGTCTCAGCTAGGGAGACTCAAATAGCTAGACTTGGAAAAGTCTGAAAGTGTCTTTGCTTATAGGACTTGCACCTACCCTTGCATCACTCAAAGGTTGGGTTCAGATGCAACTGTCTACTAAGTGCCTACATTTTGCATCTCGATGTGGCTTGGGCTTCCCCCTGAAGGTGAGTTGGATTCCAAGAAGGACGTCCCAACAGGGAGTATTCAAAGAGACCAAGACTGAAGTTGCAAGTCTTCTTCAGACCCAGCCCCAGAAGAAATGTAGCATCCACTCTGCCTCAATTGATTGGTTACTAGTGAGTCACTAAGACCAGTTCAGATTGAACAAGAGGTTAATTACATCCTACTTCTTGATGGGTTAGTGGCTATAGCACACTGCAAAACTGCATGGAGGATGGGTGACAATATAGTGGCCATCTTTGGAAAGTACAATATGTCACAGACAATGCATATAATTTACTTAACTCACTGCAAATACATAGTAAGAACTTAATAAAAATAAGCTTTTATTATTGTTTTTGTTATTATGTTCATCTGAATAAGACTCAACTCCCTACTTTAGAGGGACTTACAATTTAGTGGATAAAAAGTTATATAAAATGCATGTAATAGTATGTCATGATGGAATCCCATAATGGTTATGATGGAGCCTCGGAGGAAGGGACTGTTAATTTTCCCTATGAGTGTAAACAGAGCTTTTCTGGAGTAGATGGACCTTGAGTTGACTTTATCTCAAGCAGGCAGAGGAAATTTCTTATACAGAGTCTTGGCAGGCCAGAAATAACGTCCCAGAGAAATTCTAGTCCTTGTTGTTGAAGTCCAGCTCTTTCTCACCATTTTGGAACCACTAAGCTGGGACTTACTGTATAGAGCAATGCTCACTAAATTGTCTGATTGATACTCACAGAATGAGATTCATAAATAGGAAATTCTTGCTTCTCTAGCCAGATATAGAGCCTCATCCAAGTACAAAGAGACAACGCAAAATATTGGTCCTCATTTACCCATAAATGAAGCAGGAGAGTGAAAAGGATTACTCTACTGGTAAAGCCACCCTTGGAAAGGAGTAAAGTCTGCCTGGTGGTCAGGGAAGGTGATCAGTATCAGGATGCTAGGTGCCAGGCTAGGAATGGATTATGGCAAAAGGAAGAACAAAGAATATGACAAACTTCTTCATGTCTTGCACCTTTCATATGGCCTTGAGATTGTTGACTTTTGTGTTATAAATAATTGAACATTTAACAGATCCTCCTTCCGTATTCCTTCTATGGCCCCCAAAACAACAAGTTTCTTAAGAGGTCAGACACTGTGCCTTTGTAATTTCACATTACCAGAAACGTACTGGACCCTCAATAAATGTTCAACAAATAAAAAAAGATCCTTTATTTTCTTGTCTAAGAACATGGCATAGTTTCTCTTTTATATGTTAACATTTAATAAGACTAGCCACCTCAGTTTCCCAATCCCCACATCACATCACAGTTTTGTGGAAAACTAACCAATACATCTGTCATGTTTAATCTGTGTGTGTGTGTGTGTGTGTGTGTGTGCATGAGTATGTATGCCTGTGTGTGTGTGTATTAAGGAAGGAAGTTGGTGGGGAGATTTATGGAAACACAGCCTCATCCAGATTTTCTTAATGGAACAGATATCTGGCAGCATTTTTCACAAAGTTAACATTTTCAGGAGTGGAATGGAGAGAAGGCACCCATGTCAACGTGCTCTTTCTTATCCTTGGAGAGAATAATTGTTCTCTTCTCTTTTTCCCTACAAGCAGCCCCGGTGGGAGTCTCAGATGACTTGGGTGATGGAAAAACATTTACAAATGTTTTTCTTTTGCCCCTAAGGAGATATTCTGGGCTATTTCCACATTCCTGCAAATGAGTTTGGCTGGAGGGGGAAAGGGAAGGATTTTCATGCATAGAATTGGAGTTGTATGTTTAAATTGTCGGCAGGAAGTTGGAATGGTCATTTTGAAGTAGTCCTCAAGAACTCTAAGGCAGTGGCCCAGTTGATATCTTCTTTTCAAAAACCTTGCATTGAAGTTTGTCAATGTATAAAATGTATTATGTGTTCTGGAGTTCACTAAAGGTATAGATTGCTTTCTGGATAATTTCATTTTCATACCACCTACAGGCACACCAATGCCTAATTTGAAGTCAATCTGTTTTGAAAAATATCTTTTGCTCTGTACATTTTCATTGCCATTAGTTGTCCATAAGGGATTTAAGAAGGGAAAATGGATTGTGCTGCCAGGCAGATGTGTCTCCTAGATGTAAGCCATTGATAGAGTCAAGACAGAGATGGCAAAATGCAGTTTAAGCATATCCCATTTTCTGCTGAATCACCACATAATGGTTGGGGATATTTATGTTTTATGTCCACACTTTATGAGGCATTGGCAGAATAAGAGGCGGCCAGGAGAAAGAGCAAAATTTTCTTGCAGAGACAGCTATAAAGCAGTCATGTATAGCTATTGCTTTATGTATATAATTTTTCAAACTATTTCTTTTAAAGAAAAAATTATTCAAGACACATGTTAGAGACGACAAAGAGGACTTTATGTAAGGGGGGGCCACTACAATTGGGTTTTGTAGTAGAGGAGAGAGAGTGGGCTCAACTCTGAATACAATAAGGAAAAGTGAGGATTTATAGCCAAAGATTGGGGGGGGGGGGTGAAGTGGATGAAAAATTACTAGGAGGGAAGGTAATTCTTTGCAAAACCGACCTCACAGGATTTTAAGCAGGCCAGCGTGATATGACATCGAGGGTGGGGGATTTTCACTAAACTGATTCAGCAGGATTCTTGCTAAAACTGGAATAAGTGGGCCAAGAACAGAGTCCAAGTGCACGGCCCCATCAGAAAGAGGACTCATGGGAACTGACTTAAGTTTAGTCAAAGAGAGAGTCTTTGTCATCCCCAAAGTCTGTTCTCCAGGATGTCTGACTCTATCCAACTAAATATCATTTCAAATATTGATGACAATTAGTTGCTAATCAAAAAGCAAATTATCCTGAAGTTCAAAATATAATCTGTGTTTGTTGATAGGGTTATTTTACTCTTCTTTTTTATTGCATGGATTGCACTTTCTAAAATTTTCATTTAAATAATTTTAAGTTTTATTATAGATGTCAATTAATTAATTAAATAAGTAAAAACTTGAATTCTTATTATAGGCCAAAAATGTCTCTCTTTAAAAAAGTAGATTGAAGTCTCAGCTTTTTGAATTGTGGAGTGAGGATCTGGGTGAACTCATTCTCCCTCTAAAATAATAAAAATGCAAGCAAAACAGCTAAAATCAGCTATTTCAGAACTCTGGCAGTTAACCAAAATCATAGATGGAGCTCAAAATTGTATTTCCAATAGAAACTACTGTACCTTGGTAAGACATTGGGGTCACAACTGAACCAGGGCAAAACAGCAGAGACTGTAATATTTTAACTTGAGTTATTTTCATCCTCTCTCCCTACCCTGCTCAGTAATATGAGAGTCAAAGCTGGTAGCTTTGCCAACAGTGGAAAGATCTGACAGCATCTGGAGGTCTTCTAAATGTACCATCAATACAGAACAGTTAAAATTTTGCCCAAGCTTGCAGTTCCCTAGGTAATCTGTATTTTCAGTGTTGGGGGGCTAGATGATTTGACTTAGAGCTCAGCTCAGTGAGATGAGAGAGAGACCATGGTTCTACACAGATAGCCTTGGAAAAGGGTAAAACAGAAGGCACTTTTTTGAAAAAAATCCTCTGACCAGTCATGGGCTTACCACTCAGTTATACTGACCCAGTTGTGATTTTTAAGAAGCCAGTATTAAAAATAAAAACGAGAACTTAGAATAAAAAAGTTAGTTGAAAACTCAGAGGCTATACACTGAAAGAAATATAGAATTAGTCTGGGAAAGTCACCAAATAAATAAGAAGCAACAAGAAAAAGAACTACAAGAATAAAACACCAGGAACAAATCAGCCACAACAACAAATGTTGGGGGGTAGGTGGAAGAATCTGGTATCAGGATTCTTACTACACATTAGCTAAAATGTCCAGTTTTCAACAAAGAAATTTACAAGCATGCAAAGAAACAAGTAAATATGTCACATACACTGTAAGGAAAAAAAATGCAGTCAACAGAAAATACCCCTTATAGACTTAGTTGAAAAAGGTTTTAAATCAGGTA
The DNA here is from genome assembly GCF_020826845.1 of Diceros bicornis minor. NCBI lineage: Eukaryota > Metazoa > Chordata > Mammalia > Perissodactyla > Rhinocerotidae > Diceros > Diceros bicornis. Next base: position 16,483,475 of record NC_080745.1, on the reverse strand, counting down.
TTATGAATATTTCCAAAGAATTAAAGGAAATCATGTCCAAAGAATTAAAGAAAAGTATGACAACAATGTCTCACCAAATACGGAATACAAATAAAGGTATAGAAATTATAAAAAAAGAACTAGATACAAATTATGGAGTTGAACAGTATGATGAAAAATTTACTAGAAGGACTTACAATAAATTTAAGCTGATAAAATAAAAAAATCAATAAGCTTGAAGATAGGTCAATAGAGATTATCAAGTCTGTGGAAGAGAAAGACAAAAATAAAGAAAAATGAACAGAACTTCAGAGGCCTGTACGACACCATCAAGAGTAAAAATATATGCATAATAGGAGGCTCAGAAAAAGAGAAAAAGAAAGGGAAAGAAAAATATTTGAAAAAATAATTCCCCGAATTTCCCAGATTTAATGAAAAGTAATAATCTACACATTCAAGAATCTCAGTGAACTCCATGTAGAATAAAGTCAAAGAGATCCACACATAGACAAATCATAGTCAAACTGAAAAAAGTCAAGGACAAAAAGAAAATCTCAAAAGTAGCAAGAGAAAAGCAACTTATTATGTACAAGAGAACCTCAATAAGATTAACAGCTGATTCTCAGCAAAAAAATCATTCAGGGCTAAAGAGTGGGATGATATCTTCAAAATGCTAAAAGTAAAAGATTATAAGGCAAGAATTTGCTTTCATATAAGCTCTCCTTCAAAAATGAAGGAACACTGAAAACATTTCCAGGTAAAGAAAAACTAAGAGAATATTCTGCTACCAGACCTGCTATATAAGAAATCTAAAGGGAGTCTTTCCAGTTGAAATTAAAGTAAGCTAAACATTCACTTAAACATGCAAAGAAGTAAAGAACACTGGCAATGATAACTACACATGTATTATGAAAGATAGTATAAAAGTGTTTGTAATACTTTTCTTCTCCTATAAGTTTTAAAAGATAACTGCACAAAGTAATAATTTAAAAAACTGTGTTGGTGGGCTTATGATTCATAAAAATGTAATTTGTATGACAATAGCAGGAAAAAAGAGGGAAATGGAACAGAGGTTTATTGGAGTAATTTTTGTATACTATTAAAGTTATGTTAGTTTTAATCAGAATGAGATTTTATAAATTAAGATGCTAATAGTAATGCCCAGGGTGGCAACTAAAAATGTACTAAAAATAGCATATTTTTATTGTTACTTTATGCAAAAGATACAACAGAGGAATTGAAAAGGTACACTAAAAATTTCTATTGCACCAAAAAGAAGACCATAATCAAGGAATAGAGGAACAAAAAAAAGTCATGACATATAGAAAATGAATAACAAAATGGCAGATACAAACCCCAGTTTATCAGTAATCACATTCAATATGAATGGTTTAAACACCCAAATAAAAAAATAAAAGATTGGCTGAATGGATAAATAACTTGATTCAACTATGTGCTGTTTTAAACAGACACACTTTAGAATAACACAAATAGGTTGAAAGTAAAAGGATAGAAATAGATAAACCAAGCAAGGGGTAACCAAAAGAGAAATGGAGTGGCTACGTTAATATCTTACAAAACAGAATTTAAGGCAAAATTTATACTAGAAACAAGAAGGACATTTTATAATGATGAGAGGGTCATTCCATGGACTATAGCAATTATAAACATATACGTACCTAACAACAGAGCCCCAAAAATACACAAAGCAAAACTAACAGAATTGAATGGAAAAAATAGACAACTCACTAATGATAGTTGGAGACTTCAATAATGGATGGAAAAATTAGGCAGAAGATCAAAAATAGAAGACTTAAAAAAATAGAAGACAATTAAACAGCACTATAAATTAACTGGACATAACATATCTATAAAACACTACACCCAACAACAGCAAAATACACATTCTTCTCAAGTGGACATGAAGCATTCTCTGGGATTGCTAAGCTCTGAATGTTTCTGTTCCCTCAAAATTCGTATGTTGGAATTCTAACCCCTAAAGATGATAGTATTAGTGGGTGGCATCTTTGGGAGGTGCTCAAGTCATGAAGGTAGAGCCCTTATGAACGGGATTAGTGCTTTACAAAAGAGGCTACAGAGAGCTCCCGGGCCCTTTCCACCATGTCAGCACACAGCGAGTAGGTATCAGCTATAAAACAGGAAAAGAGCCCTCACCAGTGAATGTGACCATGCTGGTACCTTGATCTTGGATTTCTGAGACTCTAGAACTGTGAGAAATCTATTTGTTGTTTATAAGCTATGCAGTTAGTGGTATCTTGTTAAAGCAGTCCAAATGGATTAAGATAAGGATAGATCATATGTTAGGCCGCAAAATGTCTCAATACATTTTTATAAAGATTAAAATCCCAGTTTCTTTTTTTATTACAAAAATTGACTTGCTGATTCTAAATTCCTGTGGAAATTCAAAAGACCAAGAATGGCCAAAACAATCTTGGAGAACAAAATGGGAGGACTTCCTGATTTAAAAACCAGGAAATTACTATGTGTGTGTATGTGTTACTGGCATAAGGATACAGATGAAGTTTAATTTAATATAATTAAGAATCCAGAGATTAGTCCTTGCATTTATGGTCAATTGATATTGAACAAAGATGTGAAGACAGATCACTGGGGAAAAGAATATTCTTTTCAACAAATGGTATTGAAACAACTGGGTATGCACATGTAAAATTGAATTTTGACCCTTACCTCACACCATACACACAAATTAACTAAAAATGGATCATGGAACTACACGTAAGAGTTAAAATTATAAAACTCCTAAAACAAAACTTAGGAGTAAATTTTCATGACCTTGGGTTAGACAATAGTTTCTTTTATGTACATTAAAAACACAGAGACAAAAGAAAAAATAGATGAAGTGGACTTCATCAAAACTAAAACCTTCTGTTCATTAAAGCACATGTTCAAGCAAGTGAAAAGACAACCTACCTCAAACTTATGGACATATACATAGTAATTAACTAATTAAGCTTGCAGATTCTGTCAATGAGGAATTCAGACATGGCATAGTGGAAAAAGTTTGTCTCTGCACCAGAATGTTGAGGGCTTTAGCTGGATAGATTCAAAAGGCTAGAGGTGACTTCAATAGTCAAAGGCTATAATCATCTTGAAGTTTCTTCACTGACATGTCTGGTTCCTGGGCTGGGATGATTTGAAAGCTGGACTTAGCTGGGACTATTGATCAGAGAGCCTCATATGTCCTCTCCATGTGACTTGGGCTTCCTCCTAGCATGGAGTTTTAGGGTAGTCAGACTTCTTACATGTCAGTTTAGGGCTACAAGACCAAATGTTTTGGTAACGGCCTAGCTGCCTAAGCTATATAGTGTGTTCCTTTCGATTTCTGTTGTGTGAAGTCACAAGCTCAACGAAATTAAAGGAGATAGGACAATGGTCATAATTTCATAATGGGGGCAATTTTTAAATACTTTATAGCTATGTTTTAAAACTACTGCACTCTATAAGGGAAACAAGCACTCAGTAGAAAAGATTCAGTCACTAGGCATATACCTGCTCATTTGGGATGGAAATGACTGGACCTCATTATGATTGGACCTCACTAAGACCTATATGAAATAGTAGTCAAAATTCTTCCACACTTATTTTTGTGTTTCAGGTCCTCTGCTAAGAAATATCCACCTTCCTGAATTAATAAAGCAGTATCTTGAAAAGTCAGTCTCATCTGAGCTTGGTTACAGTGAATTGGCTTCCCAAATCAGAACCGAGTGCCCTCATGAAATGACTCTAATTCATAACTCATGCTGAGGACTTGTCTTGAGAGTCCCCAAACATATGGTAGCACCATATGTCTGCATAATGGAAGAGTGACCACATTTAGAGTCAGACAGAGAGGTTTCTAGACCCACCTTCACCCCCATATGGCCTGGGGTAAATCTTTTAACTCCCTGAGCAACTATCTTCTCATTCGTAAATACGGATAATAAGAAGTACCTTGCTGAATTATTGTGAAGTTTGGAAATGTATGTATAAATATAAAACAGACTTCAAATTTTTATTAAACTGTAATTATTAATATGTTAAATGAAACCTTGGAATGCAAGTTATTTTTAATAACAGTACATTTTAAATAGCACCATCAATTCACAGTTCTGTCTTATTAATTATATAAAAGAATAATATTCACATAATGCCCTCAGATCTTCCAATAAATATTTACTGAGCACCCACCATGTGCCAGGCACTATGTTCCAAATTGGAAATATACCAGTGAACAATAAAATATACAATGAACAATGAAATATACCAGTGAACAAAATCAGACAGGCTATATCCAATGGGAAAATAGTTCACTGAGAATCTTTGAGGTTCCAGGGTATCCGTATTTGTAAAGGACTGAGCTATGCAAGTTTTGACATTGACTCTGCATCCTTTAACCTCTCTCTGTTTGATTCTCCATCTTCCAGGCAATAAGAATCGGGAATAGATCTTTATGTTCAGGTACCAGAAGAAAGAGGCAAAGGGATCTGGGCAAAAAATTCAAGAGGAAACTGCCCGACATAGCCTAGGGTGGGGCAGAGAGCTTTCCTATCTGAGGACAGTAAGATCCTGGCTTTCATCAGCCTGATGCTTCAGGACTCCTGCCCTTTCCTAGACTTCTCACTAGGCAGTTGCAAGTGTGAATGTGGCTTCTTTGGGCCCAGCCTCTTCCTTTATGGTCAGCAGCCTTCTTTGCCCCTGCTGGGATGGCCAGCAGAGCCTCATCCACTCTAGTTCTGCACATCTTTCCTTCTATAGCAGTAGACTTCCTGTGAGTTGTTCCCTAGGGCAGATCTTTTTCTTTTTGATAGAAGTTACTTCCGTTCCACACTTACCCTGTTTAAAAAATTTGCCCTTATTCAAGGAAAAGCTAATCTTCCATCTTGCACACAGTGCAGCACTTCTCCTCAGATCCTGAACATTATCACTGTCCCAAAGTTACCATAGTTGAAGTCATCTGTAGGTGTTACTGAAAAATAATTAGATAAAAAACATTCTCTCTGCCCAATGGAATGTGGGGTCCTCAGATGTCCAGCCTGAGCGGTAAGATCCACGTGCACAGTAATTAAGGCCCCAAGTCTGGGGGTCACTGTGGCCATGCCCAGGGTCACTCAAACCATATCCTGTCTATTGTTAAAAAAAAATTTATTATAAAAGTTAAAGCTGAACTATTCTTCTATATTTGTAGTATCTTAGGAACCACACAAATAACTCAGAGAACTTCCATCAAACTGCCGGTATTTGTCCTTTCTCAGCCCACCCACTACCCCAGGGTTTTCTTATGAGAATACTTCCAGCCCAAGAACTGAGTTTGGCTGTTATTGAGTCATAAGCCCCTTTTTAAGGAGGACATGGTGACTGCGATTTCTGGCCTGAAGAGTTCAGTTTGTAATAGATGAGGTGTCTGGGGAAAGCTTCAGGGAAAAGAGAAATGAGTAAACAGGCTCTGGGCTGCACCTCCTGACACCCTTCACTTGACCTACTGGGCCTGTGGAAGATGTGGAGATTTTTGCTCTAATGGCTCCAGCATTTTCCAATTGTCCATGGATTTGGAAGATCGTCTGATATATGTCAACTACTCTCACATTACAATATCAAAATTCATTTCTACAGCACATCTCTCCTTTGAATAATGCTGTCTCAAGTTGTGGGAAAACATTATTTAAGTTAAACAAACAAAAAAACCCCTCCACTCCTTGAGCTGTAAGCCAAGGTATCTACAAGCCAAAAAAAACTCACAGTGAGATGTAAAATGAAATGGCAGGCAGATCTGGGATGAGTTATTGTATGATATTTGAAGGAAAGTCCACCATTATCTAAGCAGAGGGTTCAAGTGATTTTCAAGCAACAAAAAGCTAACGATTACTACATGTTATAGGAAAAGAGAGTTAAGCCTGTGCAACGCACAAAAAAGGGCACGTGGGTGAGGTGACTGCTACAGCAAAAGAGGCAGCTGAGCGATGAAGCCAAAATAGGAAATCTCAAAGTAAAGAGGAAGGTCCAAAAGCAGGGCATCAGACAGAATGAGTTATAACCCTGACCAAGAAAGAGACTAAAGGCTCTGACATTTGTCAGATAAGAGTACAGGCTGGTGTAACTTTGAGAAATTTACTGATTGATTGGAAATGTTGAGGGCTTTATGTGAATATTATTGTTTTATACAGTTCGGAAGACAGAACTGTGAATGATGATACCGTCTAGAATTTACTGCTATTAAAATAAGTTGTATCCTAAGGTTTCACCTGATATATTAATAACAACTACCATTTAGTAAATATTTAAGGTATTTCCTCATCCATGAAATGACAATTAGACCCTACTTCATGGGGCTGTCATGAGAATTGAATTAGATTATGTATGTTACATACAAACATACACAATGCTTGGCATCATGCATGACACAATAAAAAGCACAATAAGTGGCAGTTGTTAGCATCATCATCACCATTACATAGCCCATTTCTGAAAATAAAATTTATTACTTCAAGAGGGACATTGACAATGTAGAGAAGAACCAACATGTTGCAAAATAGACTGTGTTGGACACATTCTTGCTTTTAAAACATTGCCTTGCAACAACAACAAAATACTAGGAATCTGGGTAATATCAGGAGATGAAACTCTTTGAGGGGTATCTGTATAAGCAGAATAATGGCCCTCCCAAGGATGTCCACACCTAATATCTGGAACCTGCGTATATGTTACCTTACAAGGCAAAAAGGACTTTGAAAATGTGATTAAGATTACGCACTTTGAGATGGGGAGATTATTCTGCACTATTAGGTTGGGTTCAATCTAATTACATGAGTCCTTAAAAGTGGAAGAGGGAGGCAGAAGAGTGTGTCAGAGAGACAGAACGTGAGAAGGACTCAACCTGCTGGTAGGTGTTGTTGGCTTTGCAGATGGAGGAAAGGGGCCACAAGCCAAGGAATGTAGCAACATCTAGAAGTTAGGAATGGCTCTTAGTTTATAGCCAGCAAGAAAATAGGACCTCAGTGCTCGTAACTGCAAGGAACTGAACTCTTCTAACAATCTGAATAAGCAGGAAATGGACTCTCCCTCCAGAAAGGAACGCAGCCGGCTGATATACTGATTATAGTCTGGTGAGACCTGTACCAACATCTGATCTGCAGAACTGTAAAATAATAAATTTATGTTGTCTAAGCCACTAAGTTTTTGGCAACAGGAGACTAATATCATATCCAAAAAGAAAAGATGTTTCCTCAGAGAGCAGAGAATTCTCTGTCACTGGACAGCAAAGAGGAAGGGAATTAACATTTTGGACATCCCCTATCATCCATACATTATTTTATCTTCTCTTTTAAAACTCAAAATAACCCAGTGAACTATGCATTATTTCCATTTTATAAATGAGTAAACAGGTTCAGAGAGGAAAATTAGCAAACTACACAGCATTAAACCTAGGTCTTCCTGACTCCAAAGTTTACGCTGTGACTAGTCTGTCACTCTACCTCCCTGTGCTTGAAATATTCAGGCAGAAATTTTTTTGTGACAATTAAAGCATTAAGTGAAGGATTGAATTCCAGTTTTTCTTCTTGCTCTGAGACCTTTCTTTGTTAGGATAATAGATTTTTCCCTTGACTTTCAACAGAGAACTTGCCTTTGTATAAATGAATACCTAAAGCATTACATTCCACCCCAATGCCCAAAGCTAACTTTCCCTCACTCCACTCCCACAGGCTGATGCTATCCTTACAAACTCTCATATCTGAGTATTCAAGAGATTCAAGTCAGTTGTAAGAACACAAATGCACCGTTTACAACAGGAAAGCCTTACTTAATAATTTAACTCAGAACCTTGGAGGCTTGTTAGACAAAGAATATCTCCAGCGGGAAGGGATACGTGATTGCATAGTCCCAATCATGTCTCTTGGCATCATCTGATCATTGGGATCCTTCCTTATTCCTAAAGCTGGCCCAATATTATCTCTTCATTTAGGGGCAAGATCAGAACTTGGCTCCCCTAAAAATAGCTGAGGCAGACTGGTTCACTCAAAAGTATTTCCAAAACACTAAGGGAAAACCAAAGGGATCCGTACAGACCACAACAGGAAGACAGAAGTTCCCCCTGGAAATTCCAGGATTTGGGTTCTACTAGATACCATTTATGTTCATATGACCTACTGTCACAGGACAAGCCTACGCTCTATTCTCAAATGACCAGAATAACAGGCCCTGTGTCTTGGCTTATGCCTTACTACCTGGCCTAACTCATATGATAAAAATAGGGAACGGGTTGAGAGAGAACTTAACCTTTCCCTTGATGAAAATAAGAGAGACAACATCCCATCTCCCAACTCTCTTGGTTCTTAGTCTTAAGGCACTTTTTCTCCCAAGTGAATGAATTCAGGGATCATCTCATAGTTTGATTTAGACCCTGCAATTATGTAAAATGCTGACTTCGTTACTATACTCATTTACTAAAAGCTTTTCATACAGAGTTTCCCAAAGTATAGTATTTATGTCCCCAGTGAGGGGGACAAGATGATATTAAATGATATTCACATTCATACTTTTATTTCAATAATTATGACATTACTTTAGTATGTAACTTATTTTAATATGTATAATAAGATTTTAACTAGCATATTAAAATGATCGTTTAACTGGTATTACTTAAGATAAGTTTTAAAGAGAGTTTGAGTTACGGAAAAATACTTCTACATTCATTCATAAAGGAGTGACTCGTATTAATTAAGCTACAAAAAACTAGAACACTGGGCAAAATATAGGAAACATTTGCTTTTAGACACTGGGCCGTAGGCAGCACCAGACTATGATACCTGAGTAAAGGGAAACAAAGCAGGTAAGCTTGATGATCACCTTGGCCTTCTGCCTGGAAGTTCTTGCTAGACCACAACGCATGAAGGAGAAACTCAAACAGAGCCTGGTGGTCTCTTGAATTTGTGAGTCATAGATTAGAGTTCAGGAAGGCTGAGGTGGCTGGAATGTGTGGGCCAAAGTACCATAAAGTCAGGGGTTATGTGGTGAAAGTGCTCCAGAAGGCTGCATCGAATCTTTGGCTGAATACCAATCTAAATGTGCATATGGCAAAACTTTATAAGGCCAGGCAAAAGATAACTGTCGGAAAAGAACAATTATCAGGGACCTGTAAGCTAAATAATTCCTAGAGCTTGCACGGATCTTGGAATCACTCTATTTTTTACTACCCAAAGTGAAAAGATCTTGTTGAATAGATGAGTCATTTAGTAGAGATCCCAGAAGTGTCACCCCCTGCTACTGAGACTAAAGCATTCCTTGAGTAAACTAAGTTCCTAAATATATGGCCTAGAAAAGCTTAAAAGATAAGACTTGAAGGGATTGAGCTACTCCATAAGTAATTTAACTGCCTTACAGAAAAAAAGTTGACACTCATTAAAGAAATATGATAAAATCCAGAAAACTAAAAAACAAAATCCACAATGTTTGACACCCAGTAAAAAATTACTAGACATGTATAGAAACAGAAACATATGACTCATAAGTAAAAGAAAAGTTAATCAATATAAGTCATCAAGAAATGATAACAGAGATTATGGAATTAGCAGGCAAGGGCATTAAAACAAGTATTATAAATACACTTAACATGCTCACGAGTTTAAAGAAAATGTGATCATGATGTGAGATATGGGAGATATAAAAAAGAGCCAACTGGAAATTCTAGGCATGGAAAATGCAATATACAAAATGAGAAATTCACTGGGTGGGAATAGCTGCATATTAGATACTGCAGAACAAAAGATCAGGAGATTTAAAGATAAAGTAACATAAAAAATACAAACTGAAGTGCACGGAGGATATAAAGACTGATAAATAAATAATATTCAGTAAGCCATGTTATAATATCAAACGATCTAACATACGTGTAATTTGAGTCCCAGAAGGGAAGAATTTAGAGGCAGGAACAGAAAAATATTTGAAAACATAAATGACAGAATGTTTTACAGATTTGAAAAAAACTATAAATGCAGGTGTCCAGAAGAAATCAGTGAACCCTAACTAAGCAGAAGAAACACAAAGAAAATCACATCAAGGTATATAACAATCAAATTACAGATAACCAGGTAAAAAGAGAAATTCCAACCAGAGTGAGGAGCAAAACATTACATACATAGAACCAACAATACAAATAATAGCAGTTTTCTTGTCAGAAACTATACAAGCCAAAATACAATGAAGTAACATTTTTTGTATAGTGAAAGAAAAAAATAAAAGTGTCAACCTAGAAGACTATCCCCAGTGCAAATATCTTTGAAAAGGTGAAATAAAAACATTTTTAGATGAATAGTAGCTGAGAGAATTTGTTGTCAACAGAGCAGCATCAGTGCTTCAAGAAATGTTAAAAAAAAGTTAATTAGGGGGCCAGCCTGGTGACATAGTGGTAAAGTTTGCACGCTCCGCTTCGGTGGCCTGGAGTTCGCAGGTTTGGATCCTGGGCGCAGACCTACACACCACTTATCAAGCCATACTTGCAGGCATCCCACATACAAAGTAGAGGAAGATGGGCACAGATGTTAGCCCAGGGCCAATCTTTCTGAACAAAAAGAGGAGGATTGGCAACAGATGTTAGCTCAGGGCCAATCTTCCTCACCAAAAAAAAAAAAAAAAAGTTAATTAGGCAAAGAAAAATGATATCAGATGGAAACGTGTATCTATATCAAGAGATAAAGAACATCGGGAATAAGAAATATGTAGTTAAATATAAAAGCCATTTTCTTTCATTGTTAAAGATTTTTGAAAATTCACTGTTTAAAGCAAAAAATAATAACATAAAAATGTATTATTGGGCCTGTAATCTATGTGAGCATAAATAGTATAAGAACAATAATACAAAGGATGGGAGAAATAGAAATATACTGCTATAAGATTCTTATGTTATATATGAGAGATACAATTTTGGAAAGGAGCCTGAAATTAGTTAAAGATGCATATTACAAAACCTAGAACAACTTTAGAAAAAACTAAATAGTAGTACAGTTAATAAGCCAATAATGGAGATAAAATTGAAAAGTAATCCAAAAGAAAGCAAGAAAGGAGAAGAAAAGGAATGATGAACAAACAAAAGAAGAAACAAAGTAGCATATTTAATCCAATAGGATCTATAATAATAATAGTTCCTAACATTATTGTTTTAATGTAATGAAATTAGATATAAATGGTCTAAAAACTCATTATGAGGTAGAGATTGTTAAATCAATTTAAACAAAAATACTAAATTTGTGATACATAGGTGAATAAATAAAGCAAAATTCATGAAGATAGTATAATGATGACTAAGGTTTTGGCAAACATTGTTTCATTAAAATATAATAACTACAGTATTACTTTAATTAAAAAGTGCATACACAGTGTTGGGGATTGGGGTGAGAGTGTGTGAGGGTGCAGTTGCCAAATAATATAGGGGTAAAATTCATTGCATCCAATTCAAATCTCTGTGTGAATGGCTAAGATATTTTCTCTAATGTCACCTTCAAATGGTTGAGTGGCCCTAAGTAATCTATACATTCTTAATAAACCTTCTAATTTAGTCAATTGTAAATTATATATACTTTCTTTTGAACTTGTTCATAATTTCAGCCAATACAGCCAAATGGAGAAACAATTTCTATAATTTTACTATTTCCTATGTGTACTGCTTTTAATAGAAGCGTTAAGTAATATTCCTGTATATTCTGTCTCACTTTATGTTCAAAACAACTTTTTATTATAAGAATTTTCTATCCCAAAATTTCAAGTATGGAAACTGAAGTTCAAATAGATAAAATGTGTTATTTTCTATTTTATAGTGGTCGTGTGGCTTAAACGAGGTTTTATATCCACGCTTCTTCACTTCGAACCCTGTCAAGTTTCTGTGCCACCTCCATGTTCTGCTACAAAAAGATTCATAATAAATGTCCAGGTTCTCTTTGGTTCTTCTTCTCTTAATTACATAAACATTTTGGAATTTCTTCCTAGTTTTATCATTTCTAGGCCAACAGCTCCTTTCCCTGCAGTGCATGCCTAAACTACACTCCTCATCCCCTTGGGATTCTGCTTTCCTGAATCCAACCTAACACCATGAAGACCTGAGGTCACCCCAGGCCTACCTTCCTTTGTCCTTTTTTGTTTTGTAGGGGGTTGGAATCAGATGGCCTAGACTCAGTGCTGGCTTTGGCATGTAGTAACTGTATAACATTGAGTAAGCTACAGAACTGCTCCAACCCTCAACTTGTTCCACTCTAAAGGGTATAATAACAATGGATGTCTCCCAAGGATTGGTGGAGACTCAGGGAGCTCTGTCATGTAAAGCTCTCAGCACAGTGTCTTTAATAATATATACCCTAAAAATTGCTGTCGTTTTTGTTACTGTTATTGTTGTCCTTAATGGCAATAAGAAAAACTTTTCTGTGAGTTCTTTCAGATTTTCATCCTGGTACCAGTAAACTTTAGAGAGCTAGGAGTTTGCTGTGGATATAAGAATACAAGGTGGATATAAGAGAAGCTTAATGTGTGGCATACAGTAGCCAGCAGCCAAGTTGGCTATCCGGCCCTTGACATGTGACCCATCTAAATTAAGTGTAAAATACAGTACAGAAAAAGAATATAAAGAATCTGTTGATAATTCTACACTAATTACGTGTTGAAATGATAATAGTTTAGATATTGGGCTAAATGAAGTATGTTGTTAAAATTAATTTCACTTGTTTATTTTTACTTTTTTTTTCAATATGGCTACTAGAATATTTAGAATTACCCCTATGGCCCCCTATTGGTTTTCACTGGAAGGAACTAGTCTAGTGTTCACTTCCTCACACAGAGGAAGTGTGTTCACTTTGTAACACAGAGTCAACTCTGTGCTACACTCTGGAGATAAGACCCCTAATCTGTTCAGAACCTCAAGGAGAGGTTCTAGAAATACATAGAGTTTTTATGAGTATTTAATGAAGCAACTTACATTCGGTTACACAGGGATAAGCATATAGAATTCAACAAATATTAGCTAATATTATTACTGTTGCTATTGCAGTATTAAATGTAAGGCCATATGACATGGTGATTCAGGAGACGCGGGAATCATCTAACCTCCTCATACAGCTGATGTGCCTCTGGACTCAGCAGTGTGCACTGCACTCAGGGAGAATGGTTTTAGAACTGGCTGGTCCTGGAGGCAGCATGGCCAGCAGCAGGGTTGTGGAGCATCTGCCTGGGTCCCTGGACCTCAGCAATGCTTCCCTATGCAATCTCTAACTTTACAGTGTGGGGGCAAGTTTACAGATGAGTGATTTGTGGATTGCCGACCTGAGTGGTGCAGAGAATGGAGGCTTGTGTAAAGACGCTGGGGATGCCTATGCTTTCACCACATTCCCCGAGAATTGACTGGCTTCTCTATCCTGTATCTCGCCCCCCACCAAGGTTTCCAGGGACCAGAATGTCTCCTTGTGAGGTGCAGACCACTGGTGATTTATTTGAGGTTCTCCTGCCAAGTGCTCTCGATGGTTAACAGGTTTCCACCAGAGCATCTCATCTTCCATCCCTCAGTTCTCTCAGTTTCTTTATTTCTCAGTACTAGATGTTAAATAGATTCGGATGGACAATTTGGCTTGCTCTGCTCCTTCCTGGCCACCGCCTGTGTTAGCGCGCACAAATAAAACCTGAGCTGACAGCAGTGGAATTTATGAAGACCAGTAAGAAATGAGGTATGCAGAGCGGCCCTCACACGCAGCTGACCCTAGAAGTGCTAAGGTCTCTATTTCAAGGCCAAACTGCACAAATGGCAGGGCTCACACCCTTGCAATCGCAAAGACCGAATATGCCAAGGTAATTCAAAGAAAACCATTATTTTGTCTCTGGAAATTTAGGATTGGAAGTGTGTTTTGGGACTCATCTGGCCCCTCACCCCACATAGTCCCAGCGTTCCCAATTACCTCTAGGGCCGCCTCATCCCACAGTTGAGTGTCATTATTTAAATCCCATCCTAGGAACCTAGCTGGATCTTGAGCTCCAAAGAGAATACATTCAGAGATTTCCTTGTATGGTTTTCCTTCTGATGTTTTAGTTGTAGAGGAGAACAGAATCCATGTAAGCTTGGTAATGCTTCCCAGATCTCCAAAATAAGCGTTCCTGTTCCTGTTACACTGGGCAGTCTCCTTCTCCAGAGTGGGGATGTGGGCACTGTCTACGGGGATGTGACAGAGCTCCATGGAGTTTATATTTCACTGGTGGAAAGTAGTGCCTTCGGGGGTCAAAAGGAACTGATCACAGAGGCCAATATGCTTTCTCAGTCAGACTCCTCTCCTCAGAGTCGTATGTTCGTAAATTCCACGAAGCTCTTCTGCACACAGGATTGGAGACATGCTCTTTCCAGCCTTGAAATATAAAGGAAACAAATAAATACACCAAACAAGCATTTAATTTCTGTTAAATACACACATATACCATATATATATACATACTTACAAACATACGTATGTGCACATGTGTTTATATGTGCATACACACATACATAGACTTACATGCATGCATATATACGTGAACATAAACAGGCATATATATATGAATGTATTTACACATACTGTGTATGTGTACACACATCACCTATTTCTGAACCTCTGTAGACATACTGGCAATGCTGATTCATGTTGAAATCTGGATGAAAAGTTCACTAACTCTGATTCCTCGTGATGTGACTGCTTGGCTTTGAGAGCTGGGCACTGAAGATCCAACAACTTCAGAGCTGGCCTATGGTAGGGACATTTGTCATTCTGAATTAAAAATATTCCTAGAGAGAGTGACTGCTCCTTAGCAGAGGGCACGGCTCTCCTGCCGTAGGTCCCTGGAGGTTTGAGTGGATGGAGTGAGGCAAACCTCTGCTCCCCTTGTGTCTGGTGCAGAGCTGACCCTGAAATAAACTCAACCACACTTCATTATTATACACATTTTTATTTCAGACCTGTGATGCATGGCCACTCAAATGCTTTCCCTGTAAGTAAACACATCCGAGGAGGGGCTGTCATGACGAGGAGGGGTGGGACTGCCAAGAAAGTGCTCCCTGTTTCCTTCCTGCCTCAGCTGTCAAAATGACAAGTTCCAAAGTCAGACATTTTCCATTGGATGCTGAGGAATATTAATACTAAAAAGTAAGTTCAAAGAAAGGAAAAAACCCAGATATCTTCCTAACAAATGATATTTGGGAAAAACTGGAAACGACATTTGGAAATAACTTAGAGTTTGTCCAGCTCACCAGTCTCTGCTTTCTGGAACAGAAGCCTCCCACCAGCCCAGGTAAAGGGCTCTTAAGTTGTGCAGGCAGATTGTCACGCTCTGAGTGCAAGCCAAGGGAGGCAGCATGTAGATGAGCTTCATTTCTCCCCTCAGTCTTTCCCTTTTGGCCCAAACAATCATCCCCAGGGAAATTAGGTAAAAGCAACTCTGATGATAATGAAAAAAGCAACGCCTAAATAATTGCCTGGGGTGGCTGTGACTATATCCAGTCTGTAAAGACACAGGCATGCCCTTAAATAAACATGTTAGGGCTTCTGAAGAAATATTAATTTATTGTGTCGTAATCCAGTGACTGAATTTAATGGACAGCAGTTCAGATTCTGGTCCACTGACATCAATTGCACTTTGTCATGAAGTCGAGCAGACAGCAGCCTGGAAGGCTTGGAACATGAGAGTTACACCTCCCAGGGAACAGTCAGCACCTGAAACCCGACTTTTATGTGGGTCTAATGCTTCTTTTGGCCACTGCTCTGTCTTCTGGGTATTTTAGGGAAGACAAAGCAGTAGCATTAGCATGACTCTTCAAAGTGAGTGTTGTGCTGATACCTGCATTAACCAGACTCAAGCTGCATCACTCATATGCTGCAGCTTAAAGCAGCCCAGTCTGCAACATATGGCACTGGTATAAAATCATCCAAAAACTGGTGTATAGGAATTGTCAGATCACTTTATGTCTTTTAAATCAAACTCAATTTTACCTCCAGATGGAAGGAATTTCAATCTTCACTCTTCTTGGTAGAGACTGCAGTGTTCCCAGCGATTGTGTTTCCCTGTCAATCGAAGTTAGACTGGGCCATGGGACTAGATTTGGCCAACCAGGAGCAAGGGTGACTTGCACCATTTCTGAGCTGAGGTGGTATGAAGTCTCAGCCACACCTTCCAGCTCTCTCCTTCCTGATCAACAAGCTTCAAAATCACATTTTCCAGAAGGTGTCACTCCCTATAGAGGCAGGCCACCAGATCCACATCTGATTTTCTGGAAGCAACAAAGAAATCTTCATTGAGTTAAACTAGGGACGTTTAGGAGTTAATTTGTTATCATTGCATAGCCCAGTATTACCTGACTAATTGTGTTCTCTAGGCTTACAGAGGAATGGGAAAGACTTACCTTATGACAGGAAAATGAGAGAAGGGCCCTTTCAACGCCACTCTGTCCTGGAGGCCACAGATTTGCTCATTGTCTGACCTATAGTGACCCATTTAAAGCAGGTGCCTTTGTTGACTCCACACCATACTTGGGGGTCGGAAGTTTCCTCTTGCCAAGCAGAGCAAGGACAAAGCCTGGGATTGTGAGTGATAGGGCGGAGCTGAGACAAATCACTCCAGATGCAGTTCACTCACAGGCAGCCTGCAACTGGGCCAGAGAGACACTGTGGGCAGGTTACAGGAAAGTGTTGTTGCACCTTTAGGGTCCAAGGCTACCATGGTCAACGCCTTCCCAACTCAGAATGAAGTAGGAGCAGAACATCCTCCAGAGGGAGAACAGTTTTTTCTCCTCTGCTCACAGTGTACTGCCCACATCAAGCCTCTTCGTCAAGAGCCTATTCATCAAGCCTCTGAATGATAAATAACAAGAACTGGAAGGAAATGCAGCAAAATAAAAGCCCTATCCCAAACTGACGTATAAGTTGAATGTAATTCCTAACAAAATCCCAACAATATTTTTTGTAGACCTAGAGAATCTTATTCTAAAATTTATATGGAAAGGTACAGGCTCTATAATAACCATGATGTTCTTGAAAACAAACTTTAGTGGAAGAATAATTCAGTAATCAAGAGAGTGTAGTATTGGTGGAAGAATAGACAGATCAATGAGACAGAGAATCTGGAAATAACCGTGCTAATAAGCCCAAGTGGTTTTTAACAAAGGTGCAAAAGCAACTCTGTGGAGGAAAGCACCTGCTCCGTAATTGGTGCTGGTGCAATTGGACCCCATCAACAAAATAAGAATCTCAACCTTAACCTCACACCCTTTAAATAAATTAACTCGAAATGGATTATGGACTTATATAGGAGAGGTAAAACTATAAAACTTTTAGAAAAAATCTTAGGAGAAAATCTTCTGGACCGAGGGCTTGGTGAAGAGTTTTTAGACTTGACACTAAAAGCATGACCCATAAAAGGAAAAATTGATAAACTGTACATCAGCAAAAACTTTAAAATTTCCTCAACAAAAGACCCTGTGAAGAGGATGAAAAGACAAGTTACATGGGGCCGGCCCCGTGGCTTAGCGGTTAAGTGCGTGCGCTCTGCTACTGGTGGCCCGGGTTCGGATCCCGGGTGCGCACCGATGCACCGCTTGTCAGGCCACACTCAGGCGGCATCCCACATCCAGCAACTAGAAGGATGTGCAACTATGACATACAACTATCTACTGGGGCTTTGGGGAGAAAAAGGGAAAAAAAAGGAGGAAGATTGGCAATAGATGTTAGCTCAAGGCCGATCTTCCTCAGCAGAAAGAGGAGGATTAGCATGGATGTTAGCTCAGGGCTGATCTTCCTCACAAAAAAACAAAAAAAACAAAAAAAAAACCAAGAAAAGACAAGTTCTAGACTGGCAGAAAATATTTGCAAACAACATGTCTGATAAAAAATGAATTTCTAGATTAAATAAAGAAACCTCAAAATTTAACAGTAAAACAATAATCTAGTTAGAAAGTGGACAAAAGACATGGATAGACATTTCACTGAAGATGATATACAGATGACAAATAAGTACGTCAAAATATGTTCAACATCATTAGCCATTAGGGAAATGCAAATTAAAACCATAATAAGATATTGACACACACCTATCAGAACGGCTGAATTAAAAAATAGCTACAATGCCAAATGCCACTGAGGATGAGGAGACACTGGGTCATGATGCACCCTTTGCAATTGCACTAAGATCCAGCAAGTGCACTCCTGGATATTTATCCCAAAGAATTGAAGTCTTATTATCACACAAGAATCTGTGTGTGAGTGTTTATAGCAGCTTTATTTGTATTAGCCAAAATGAAACAACCCCGATGTCTTTTGTGGGGTGAATGGTTAAACAATCTGTGGTCCACCCACACCACGGAATACTACTCAGCGATAAAAAGGAACAAACTATTGATACACACAATGACTTGGTTGATCTCAAGGGATTGATGCTGAGTGATAAAGCTAATCTCAGATGATGGCATATTGTATGATTCCATGTATATAACATTCTCAAAATAAAATTATAGAAAAGGAGAACAAATTTTTGGCTGCCAGGAGTTAGGGATAGGGAGAGGGATGAATGTGGCTATAAAAAGATGATACACAGAAAATTGTTGTGGTGATAGAACAGTTGTGAATACTGTGGCAGTGGTTACACTAATCTACATACGTGGTAAAATTGCATGGAACACGTGCACACACACAAATGAATGCATGCAAACTGATGAAATCTAAATAAGGTTGTGGCCTCTCAATGGCAGTTTCCTGATTTTAATATTATACTGTAGTTATGCAAGATGCCACCGGGGGAAACTGACGAAGGGAATACAGGACTTTCCTATATATTCTTTGCAACTTCTTGTGACTCTATAATTATTTCAAAATAAAAAGTTAAAGAAAAAGCCTCTGGTTGCAGATCATGCCCTTAGACTCCTTGTTTCACAGACTGCATCAGGCTGCCTGCCAGCAGGATCTGCCCTGTCTTTGAGTCTCCTCTTATCCTCTGGTGGGGACTCCAGATAGAGTGGGGAGTAGGGCTGGTTGACAACGCAGTTAAGTAGGGACAATTGAGTCTTAGGCTTGGTGTGGAGTGCAGAATTTACTCACGTTTTTATCGTTTGTTCATTCATTAAACAATCATCAAGTGAGTACCCACTGTGCGCCAAGCCTGTGCTAGGACTTGGGGGACTAAAACCTAGACCTGCTTGCAAGGAGCGCTCCAATTGCTTCTTTATTGTCATGAAGTGACATAATGGAGCTTGACAAGTAGACAGTAGAGGTGAATGCAGGGCACTGTGGGATCTCAGGCAGGTCCAGCAACCCAGCTTACAGGCTCAGACACTGAGGCCAAAAACAAATTGAAATTAATTCAAGAGCAGGTAGACTGTTTCAGGTGGAGAAGAGACCACACGCAAAGGTGCAGACCAAGGGACCATGATGCAGTAGGGGACATGGAGGAGGTCCTTGGGAACTATGGTGCCAGGGAGGCTGGTGAGGCTAAAGCCTTGGGGAAGAGACGGGCTATAGCCCAGGGCAGAGGTGGCCATCCTGAGAATATTCCCTCCAGGCAGAGCCAAAAGGAAGCTGTTCAAGGACAATCAAGTAGGGTCACCCATCAGAAGAAGGCTGGAGAGAGAGTCTGGCCTCACATGTAGCAGGATGGGAGTTGAGAAGAGAGGGAATTCAAAGTGAAGGATGAGAAGCATGGCCTGGAAGAGTTCCAGGGGCCAGAAAGAGACAATGACAGCAGCTTTTCATAGAATGTTTAGCCATAGGTTGGGTACAGCCAGAGGAGATCAGCGGGCAGCAAGCAAGGAGACATCAACATACGTCACAGCAGCAGCACCAACATCCTGGCTTGGTGAGAGTTTTACAGTTCACCACAGGCTTTGCAGATCTCACTTATTAGTGGTATTGATTAATTAGCAGCAGTACAGTATGGGGCTTGAGGCCTCTTGTTCTGAACTTATGTGACTTGGCTTCCAGTTCTGGCTTTACTAGTTACAAAAAAAGACCATCTTAAACAAGCAGCATATTTCCACTACTACCTAAAAGTAAAGTGTTCCTATGAAACCTTTTGTAAGCTGAAATGGCATAAAGCGAAGAAGCAATTACTGTTAATTTATATCAGAAGAATTTTTGAGTGTTCCCAGACCCAGAAAATAACCCACCAAATCATACCAAACCAAATCATATCGAATAACACATAAAACCTAAAATAACTCTAACATATAGTAAAACCAGGAATTTTATGATAAATATGCAGCCTACATAAAGAAGAAATAATGTACGTACAGAGTAGTTTCACTAGCCAGAATTGGGAAGACAGCGAGCATACTGGAAGGCTGAGAGGTGGTGGTGATGATGGGGTGCTAGGCTGAGTTGTCGGAGATTGGGTTGGTAGGAGGTATGGGAGACTGGGGAGTAGGAGAGAGAGGAAGAGGGTCATCTGTTAACATCTCACTGTCATCTGGATCCATCAGGGCAGGCAGGTCACTAACGTCTATTCCTTCTGTATCTGCCTGCCTGGATGTCAAAGGTTCAGGTTCATTGTCTGCTATAATCGCCCTCTGCAAAACAAACACTGAATGCTATTTCCACTTTTTGCCTTTTTTTGTAAAAGTGAAAATCCTCTGCAGATTTCTTTCGGTTAGCCAAAACAGGCACTAATGTAGGTCTTTCGTAAAGGTGAAGTGGTGTAAAGAGAACTTTCAGATAGCAGGGGAAACCTGTGCCCAATTTCTCAGATTCTCAGTTTTCTTTCCCATCCACTAAACATAATGTTAACTAACATCATAATATTGTTGTGAGGATTACATAAGATGAGTAAAAGGCTTATCAGAGTGCCAGGCACAGAGTACACAATAATTACTTACAGTTATTACTACAATTACCACTATACCAATATTATTCTCATTATTATTATTATTCCTTGACTTGATAACCTTCAAAATGTCTTCCACTACTTTCCCAGGTCAGGCCATGATCCTGCCAATCCCCCTAGATAAGTCAGGGACTGGAGAGCCGGGCTTTGATACAGACGCTCATAGAGGACTTTCCAAGCTCTCCAGTGCGGGGTCAGAGTGGCCAGATCTATATGTTTCTAGTGTAAACTATTTTTTCCCTCAGCCTTTTTATGGGCTTGGGTACAAGTCAAGTCCTTCATCCTCATTTCCTCCCACAGCCCCTTCCTCACTCTTTGGAAATGAGATGCCGTAAAGAGACATCCCCAGGGTCACTGAATCATGAAAGCAGAGAAAGGCATTTCACAGCATTGGAGAACATCCTTTGATTTTTTCCAGGACCACATTTTTTCGCCAGTTTGCTTTGTCTCCTGGTTGAAGGATTGAAAAAAAAATCACACGAAAGTCTCCATGTATCTTTTGAAAGGTAAAATAGAACCAGCTGAACCTAATCAATTTGCAGCGGTGCCATAAATACTGGCCAGGCTATACAAGCACAATCTCTCTGATAAGGCAAAAGAGAATTGAGAGCTACCATGGGAATACGGCCCCCGGACCCCAGGATAAGTGCTTCTCAAACTTGCTTTGTGCTCATGCCTGTCAGAGTTTGGCGGCTGGGCTGAGGATTAGAAAGAGAACCTTAAATGAGGGCTCCCAGAGACCCTGCACCTTGGTCCAGGTGCTCCCTGGGATGGGAGCTGCCCAGTATATGTGATGGAGAGAGTTGCCTGTGGAAGCCAGGCAGCCCAGTGTAAGGGTGTTGAGGATGATGTCATGGAAGGTTATCCTCTTTTCTGCTTGGACAGTGAAGGTTTTAACTACATGTCTAGTCTCATCTTCATCGATCTCAGCCAGTTGGGATGATCTACAAGTCCCATTTGGGCGGTAAAGCTTTCCTCCCTTAGGGTCTACACGTAGGCTTTCCTTTCCTTTGGAACGCTCCCCCCAGGTGAGCCCTCTGGCCCCTCAGACATCAGTAGATATTTAATGGAAAATATCAGGCACATAATAGCTTCCCAATAAAATTCAACATCTTTCCTTTCCCTCCAGAGAGGACTTCTGGCCTCTTCTACCCTGCAGAGTCACCCATAACTTTCTTAGTTGTCCTCATACTTCTATTTCCTCTTCTGTTCTATCTTCTTTAAAAGTTTATCTCCTTCTACTTGGCCACTATGCATTATTGATATGGTCCCACTGAGGAATGTCAGAACAGTGAGGAGGTTGGATAAAAGCTAGTGTGGTGGCTTGGATTCCCTGACAGAGGGAGAGCTACCTGAAACAAACCTGGGGGGGCTTGACTTTCCCAGGTGCAGACCAGAGCTTGGATGTCTCTGCCTATACCCTCAGTCCGTGTTATGAGCCCCAGCATAGCCCCAGCCGTACACGTTGTCAGTCCTTGTCAGAGAATGAAGAAGCATTTCTTTTTCAGGCTCTAAGGGTCCCATTTAGGCTCAAACTGGCTCTTTTGCTCCAATGATGATCTCTTCTCCTTGCATGGACCCACATGTAACCTGCCATTCAAGTTACTCTGAGATTCAACCCAGCAAACACTCCAGCTAACTGAAGTCCTAAGGGAAGGGACTCCTCCAGACTCTTGTTCAGTCCTGGCTGTGTCACTTGTCAGCTGTGTCACCCAGGTCTGGCAGCTATAATGTCAAAGCAGCTGTAGTCACAACTTTGCTCGGCACCAAACCAAAACAGGAGCATGGTGACATGCCAGGAGACAAGGTAGGAAAGAGATAATGGATAACTTCCTCCACCCTCAGTAGCTTCCCTTCCTTCCTCCTCGGCCCTTGGAACCAAGGCCACTTTCTTGGTTACAGAGACTGGTCCATTCAGTCAAGAGGCTGGATAAAAATAAACATATCTGGATGGGAGCTGCGAGTGTGTGTGAGGGTGTGTATGTGTGCATGTGTGTGTGTGCGCGCGTGTGTGTTTAGAGAAACACAGGCTGCTGAGCTATCTTTTCATTCCTTTTCTGAAAATACTGCCATAGACACTATCATTCTGTTGTTTACTACTAAACAACATTAATAGATAGAAATAGCCCTGGAGAAGGGACAAAGGATCCTAACATCCTTCCGAGGAGACTGGATCTCCCCTCACACTTTTACTCTCTGCCGTCATTCCTAACATTGGGGTTCACCAACACTCACTCCCACCTCCATTGATTTCCCTCCCCTCCACAGGTCAAGCCAGTGTACCCAGAATCTCAGAAGATGAGATGACAGAAGGCACTGCTTGCCGTGAGGGCTCACGTGTAGTTTGGAGGCCCTTGTTGCAAGGCATTGCCCAATTCCCTGGGCCTCAGCGGCTCACCCAAGCCCTCCCGTCTTAGGAGTCTCTCCTCACATACTACATGCCATCCCACTCTATCCTAGAGGCTGTGGTTCCCCAGTCAGGACACTTGTCAGAGAATCTGACCGGGAAGCACCAAGAGGCTGGTTTCCACAAAGTGGTTTTGGATTTAGAGTGGCAGAAGGAAGAGTGCTCAGAGCTTCATCATCCTTCCAACCAGTGCTCAGCCCTGGAGGGATGCAGTGAGGGGAGACCCCATCTGGATTCAGGCTCCCTCAGGATCTTCTTCCATCATGGTCACAGAAGGGACAGCTCCTCATGTGGAACAGAGAAGCATTCTCTGTTGGTCCAGGATTCCTATATCTCACAAGTTAGTGCCTCAGTTTCCTTATCTGTAAGATAGACAAAAAATAATAGATATCTATAAAGATATGATGGCTAATACTTTTGAGAGCTTACCACATGTCAGCTATGCATGATTTTGCTTTTAATGCACTGTCTCATTTAGTCCTTGCAACAACCCAATGAGGGCTACATACTATTACTTTAATCATTTTACAGATGAGAAGATGGATCATTTCAATGACTGGGCATAATGAATAGAAGTGATTAATATCATCACCATCATCGTCATCATCATCATCACCATCATTTCTTCCTCCACCTTCTTCCTTCTTCTCCTCCCCTTCCTGTTCTCCCTCTCTTCTTCTTTCTTTTTATTTCTTCTTTCCAGCAAATCACTATGACACATACCACCTTAACTCAGTCATATCCGAGGCTGTTGTCACTAATCAGTCATTGCATTATTTTTTCCTTCTGAGCCCTGACTAGGCCTTAGGGGTCTTCATCAATGCAGTCATCCATCAGCAGCTGAGTGAAGTTGGCAAACAAGACAAAACTTCTCTGACATGCAGGCCTTCTCTAACTATCCCAATTTATTATTTCCAGAATCACCACTAATGTGGTATCCGACATGCTTTTATTCACTAATTTCCAAGGAAAAATCCCTGCAGAGTCTGAGGGGGTTGAAGAGAATCTACATAAGCAGTGACTAAGTGGTGAATTTCTGCCATGCTAGGTCCAAGGTGGACCACAGTCAGAGCATTATGATATGTGCTGTGGTCAAGAAGAGGCAAAAAACGGATCAGGACTCATGTTTTCCATGTAGTCTTAGAAATAGGGCACAGAGTTTAAATTGTGTTTGTGTGGGTGGGTGTGTTTCACAAACTCTTCATTTTCCACAAGGGGTACAGGTCCATCTTGCTTTAAGAAACCCGATGTATCAACAGAATTTCTAAAGGACCCGCCGACCTAGATGTCCCCGAGACTTCCTATTAACACTAACGGTTTACAAGACTCATCATCTGAGCCACTGATGTGGATTGCCAGCCTTTTCAACTGTCCCTCCTCACTCTTTGTGTCTAGAAGATGTTTCCAATAAGCTTATGACCAAGTTCCCTCCCTCTGCATATGGCTGCTGCTCCTCTGACTCCTCAGTTCTTAGTCACCATTCTTCCTGGCACCAAGCAGCTTCTGCCAGGGAGAGAGAACTATGACTCTTCAGAGTTTAACATTTTCTGAGATGCAGTCAAAATCTCCCACTTCTTGGTGTTACCACAGCCTGCTCCTGCTCTCTCTGGTATAATAATTTCCTCTCGGGGATGCTAAGACTCTTGCAGGAATCATCAAGTTGTGGTTGTCTGTACTAAAAAGGTGCATTTATGTGTGAGCTTGCAGGTATGGTGGGTGTTGGACAATGATGCTCCAGTGATAGATTATTTGTTAGCATCACCTCTCCCCTCTGCTTGAGGAGTTGCTGCTGATGTGCTCCTGAGGCAAGCTTGGGACAAATTCTCTTCTAGGATTCTTTCTCCTAACAGAAAAGCATTTCTGTTCAGACATCCCAACCTATGCAAGATGTGTTGCACCATCACGATCCACATGTGCGCCATTATAGTTCAAAGACACTCCTTTGCCTCAATGCAAACAAGCTTCTGTTGGCTCATCACTTTTGTTTGCTGAGCATCAGCAGTTATGCCTGAAACATAAAGTCAAGTCAGGTTGCACACTCCAAGTGTGGAAATGATGACTTAGAAAACAATTAAAATCTTGGCCTTAAAATGTATCTATCAAGAGGTGAAACTCCCAGAATGGTGAGTGGTATGAAGAGCTCAGCAGACCCTCTCCATTGAAATAACAATTTAACCGGTGAAAATTACAAAACAACAACAATTTTATCTTTAGAAATTATCCTAAGGGCATACCAAAAATAGAGAAATATTTATTCAAGAATATCTACTAAATGTATGGTAAGAATAGCAAGAGACTGTGACAGTTGAATCACAAACTGCTGTCACCTCTGCCCCACCCCCAGCTACATGCGAAAGGAGTTCCACTCTGGGCACTCCATTCCAGATGTGTTCAGCCAAGAAGAGGGGGGCTCCCTCTCCCTCCAGATTCCAGTATACAGCTTTGGCTTCACTCAGGGAGGGGCAGACTGCCAGCCTGTCTCATCCTCCTCAAGTATGCTCTGGGTGGGTGTGGCTAAGAGGACTGGCGATCACCTCCTCCACCCAGCTCCCACTCACAGGGCAGAAGCTCTACCCTACATGTGCCAAGCTGAAAATAATGGGACTCCAATTGTCCATGCCCCAGCTTACTCATTGAGTGGAGGTTCCATACTGGGAGAGACAATCCTAGAAGACCAAGGGCTACCATCCCTGACCATTGACCACTCGCGGATCAGGGATATCACTTAGGGAGGACCAGTCCGCTGCTTCTACCCATAGATCCTGTGCAGTGGCACGGGGGTTCTGCACACCAGGAGAGGCAGGCCTTAAGGATGGATTGCTCCACATCTCTGCCTGAGGGGACTGACTCCACCCAACGAGAGCAGAATACAATTTCTTCTCAAGTGCACATGGAACATTCTCCTCTACGTGACTATATTTGAGGCCATAAAACCAGACTCAATAAATTAAAAAAAAACTGAAATCATGCAAAGTATTTTCTTAGACCACATTGGAATGAAATTAGAAATCATTAAGAGAAGGATATTTTGAAAATTTTCAAATATGTGGAATTAAGCAACACACTTCTAAATGACCAATGGGTCAAAGAAGTCAAAATGAAAGCAGAAATTATTTTGAGGTGAAAGAAAATGAAAACACAATGCATCAAAACTTCTGCAATGCAATGCTTAAAAGGAAATTTGTAGCTGTGAATGCCTACATTAAAAAAGAAGAAAGATCTCAAATCAATAACCTAACTTTACACCTTAAGAAAATAAAAAAATAGAAGCGAGTTAAACCCAAAGCAAGCAGAAGGGACTAATAAAGATTAGAGCACAAATAAACGAAGAGAGAATAGGAAAAAAAAAAAAAAACAGAGAGAGAAAATCAACAAGATCGAAAGTCGGTTCTTTGAAAAATCAGCAAAGTTGACAAACTTTTAGCCAAACTGACCAAGAAAAAAGAGAGAAGACTCAAATCAGTAAAATCAGGACTGAATGAAAGGCATTTCTACTCATCTTACAGAAATAAAAAGGATTATAAGAGAATACTAAGAGCAATTGTATGCCAACAAATTAGATAACCTGGATGAAATGGACGGATTCCTAGAAAGACACAAACTATGAGTGATGTTCGCATTACTGATCCTCAGAGCACCAGTGCCTTCTAAGTCAGCAAGGAAAGATTTCATTTTGCTCTATCACTTTCTTTGGAAATTGCTGTTCTCAGCGTTAATCGTACCAGTGGTGACTTAATAAGAGACCAGAGCATGTAGATCCACATGTAGGGTGACTAAACATCCTAGTTTGCTTGGAACTGTCTCAGTTTTAGCGCTGAAAGTCCCTCCTCCCAGGTGAACTGGGAAAGTCACAGCCAATTGATCACTTTTATGCAAAGTCATCCCCTGGGGAGATTGTTCTTGACAGAAGGGCTAATTCTGATTTTCCACTTACTAGCTGAGGTCTGACAGCTGAGGAGACTGCACTATTACCTCTCTTGCAAGAACAATAAGCACGTCACAGGTGTCTTATAGAATAACACATAAATATCCTTGTTCCACAGTCCTAGGTCCTTAATAAATGCTACCCCCTCCCATGCCTAGCTAATTTCTGGGGTTCTTAGTCCTCTAATCCTGCGTTTTAACCCAGGACACTTACAAATCCTGATTTGGAGATGCCAACGCTATCACGTAAGTCAGATTTGGCTTGTTGTGGCTCCTGGAGTCCTGGCTTGTTGTGGCTCCTGCTCATAGGTCCCTCTTGTCATGCTACCCCTGCCTGAGTCTCCCCTTGAAAACCTAAGACTAGTATCTTGCCTTGTTCTTGCCCATTTCCCCAGAAGGTGGTTCCATGCCCCTGAACCCCGGACCCTCCTTGATGCTGACAACAGGCAGTTTTCTGTGGTCCGTCTGCCTTTGGGGGAAGCTCCTTTTCATGAGACTTCCCTGGTGCTGACAGCCAGGCCATGCTCTCGCCAGCTGTCACCCCTCCTCTGGGCCCTGAGATTTCTGCCCATTTCTGATAGATGAATCTGGGCTTAGTGCTTACCCACTCAGTGAGTGTCTGGTGAAAGTCCTCACTGGCCCCGTCCCCTAGCTGAGCCTCTCATCCCACTGCCCACTCCATGCCCCCGCCCCCCATCTGAGCTCGCTGGTTTCTGGGATGATCTTGTAATCTGTGCAATTTGAAGTAACGGCGCTGCTTTGTGGTCTGGCTCCACCTGCTATTGCTTCCTGTGACACAGGAGGAGGAAACAGTCCTCTCTTTGTCAAAGAACCTGTGTTTTAGAAATCATGAGCAGTACACAGGTCCCTTTCCACTCCAAGCACTGGGCAATCTCTTCTTTCTATTGTGCACAGGTGTGTCTGGCTTGTCTCTCTCACCCAAGCTCTCGGAAGGCGGCACATGTGCTCCCCAATCTAGGGGCCCAGGGATCCAATTCAGTGGATGAACTGGGACTTGCTGAGCATCTCCCACTGACACCTGCTTGGCAGGTGGCACCACAACGTTGGTATGTCCTCGTACAGCAAGAAGAATCTTTTAGGGGCCCAGTGGAGGGTGGGAAGCAGGTCTCACCCCAAGGAAGCAAATGTATCAGTAGAGGACATAAAAGGGTCTCCCTGGGGCTTACCCAGGGCAAATGCGCGTTTTCCTGGTTTGAGGAGGGAGCTGTCCTCACAGAAGTGGTGGAAGGAGAGGAGCAAGAACAGGACTGCAGGAGCTCAGCTAGCCCTGCGGATGTGGCAGCCAGGCAGCCCAGCTCCTCCCGCCACTCCCTCCTGCCTCCTGCCCATGGGCTGGCCCTGCAGAGGGCCCTGGCTCTTCCAGGACACCATCATGAGCTCAAATGGGGCTCTTCCTATCTTTAATTCCAGGCAGGCGTGTCTCTTTGTTGGCTTTTTCCAAGTCAGGCTACATCCTTTGTTATCACTGGGAAACAATGCACCTTTTCTACAGCCACTCGATACAAACTGGCCCAAGGTGCACAGAGGGAACACCACCAGACCTCCTCAAGTACTGAGCATACTTAAAGGCAGCCCAGCCATCCAGAAGCTTCCTTTAGACCAAGGTTTCTAAATTTCAGCAGGACTGACATTTGGAGCTCCATAATTATTTGTTGAGGGAGGGCTGCCCTAGGCATTTTAGGATGTTGAGCAGCATCTCTGGCCTTTACCCACTGCTTTCCAGTAGCATCCGAGCTCTCCATTTGTGACAACGAAAAATGTCTCCAGACATTAACAAATGTCCCTGAGGGGGCAAGATTGCTAGCAGTTGAGGACCAATGGGGGCTTTAGAGTCAGATCATCCCAGATTCACATCTCTCAGCATCCCTCACCAGGGAAGCCCCCGTCCACTCTTCTGTAGAGTAAGAATGATGCTACTTACCTCCCTGTGCTTTCTGAGGATAAAATGAGTGGATACATAAAAAGCATCCCTTTCATGAGTACACTCAGGGTGTCTCCCCCCTTGCCACCTCTCGCCCTACCCTGCGTCACCACCACCACTTCCCTCTGACCCATTCCCCCTCCCTGCCTAGACCAGTTTTTTCTAGGCAGCTCTGGATATTGGTCTTGGAATCTCAGAGTCATGGAATGTGTGGGCTGTAAGATGTTACTTACGGTTCATCTTGTAGAGTTCTTTCATTGTTCAGGTGGAGAAACAGAAATCGGGAGGGGGTGGGGGTTGACTTGCCCAAACCTGTGGGATAGTTCAGGAAAGAGAAAAGATTCTCAACATCTTCCTACTTTCTGAATTCGTCTCTCTGCTTTACTCCCTCTCCCCTTCTTTTACACCCATTATCCCATTGGACTCTCCAATAGCCCTTAGCTTTAACGAGGCAGAGCAGGGATGAACAGTTCCATTTTACAGGGGGGAAAACTGAGGTACAGAGAACTCAGGCAATCTTTCTAAATCACACAACTAGTTAGTGACAGAGCTAGGACAAAACTCAGCTGTACTGGCCCCTAGCTCTGCGCCTCTTCTGGTGTACCCGCATGTTGAAAAAACAACGAAGTATCAGTGGGAAGCCTGAGGCAGAACCTGTGGGAGAGACGTGTCAGATGAGACAAGCCTTATGGTAAAACAGTAGTTCTGCAGCAATCGCTCATTAGAATCACCAAGATAGCTTAAAACAAACAAACAAACAAAACAAATGCCATGGCCTTACCCCAGACCTTGGTCATCACTTGGTCATGTATATCACCTTGGTCATATACTAGAAAGTTCCACTCTGGGGATCCAGAGGTGCAGCCAAACTGGGGGCCACTAGTGAAGACACCCCCACCTGCACATGAAGGTAGTCCTCATATATAGCGTAGTGAGGGTGACCCACTGCAGGGCTCTCTATGCCGCGGAAGGAAGCTGGTGCCCATGTGCTCACCTGCTCCCATACAGCCCTCTTTCCTAGAAGAAATGATTGGCAGTGACAGTGATGTTTCGGGCCTAGGAGCTTGCCTCTATGCAATTATTGGATATACGATCTAGCGAAAGTTCAGAAAAATACTTTTCTTTCTACCTAAAATATTCCTTGTAGTAAAGTGAATCCTTGTACAATCAATAAATTGTCCTTTTTATTTGTTGGCTTGAAGGTTTTCTTTTCTTTTTTTCTTTTTGGATGCAGTAGTCTTAACCAGTG
Source organism: Diceros bicornis minor (assembly GCF_020826845.1). Taxonomy (NCBI): domain Eukaryota; kingdom Metazoa; phylum Chordata; class Mammalia; order Perissodactyla; family Rhinocerotidae; genus Diceros; species Diceros bicornis. The sequence continues at coordinate 16,453,103 of NC_080745.1, read as the reverse complement.
AAACAGTGAAAGCTAATTTTCTTCCTCTCCCCATAGGACGTTCAGTGGGGCTTTGTATTCCAAGACCTGGGCTCAATTCCCCAGTCAATGTTAGCAGCTTTTGCATTTGGAAGTTTTGGGAACACAGGGTCACGTTCACCCAAGAAAACTCTGCTGCTGAGAGTTGGATGCCTCCCCAAACAGCCACCTCCTCCTTGGTTCACCAGGGAGCTCCACATTGCTCCTATCCAGTGGTTTCCAGTTTGGTCTGTATAAGCATTTGGTTCAGTGGCTGCTTATCCAGAAGAATGTGTCTGAGTGGTCTCAGAAGAGGAAGCAATGGAAGCTTTTGTAACCCAAGGATAATAGATAGACACAGCAAGCTCTGGGAGGGAGTTGGATTCCAAAAGATGACGAATAAAGGAACTGTGGATTAGTTCCTTCATTCTGCTATTAAAAAATAGCAGAACCAGGAACTTAGATCTCAGCATGCTGAGCCCCACAGCCTTGGGAGCTGTAGTGAAGAGGGAAGGGGCTGAGTTTGGCCTGGCAGGTGACCAGTGAATATGGATGTACACAGGAGGCCTGGACAATGGGTATCTCTATGGCAGAAGAATGAATAATTCACTGGACACTAGACATCCATTCTCGGATAATGCCAGGAGGGGGAGAATATTCCTCCCAACCAGATGACTGAGACTAAGTGTTCTCCCAGATTTAATTTTACAAGAAAATTATAGGATAATGATGTTTCTTGTGTCTAAGTGTCAGGGAGCAATTCTTGTGGTTTATAACATAAAACCATAAGACCATTCCCATGATTTTACCAAAATTTGTAACATGTTTTATCTCATTTGATCTTAAATGTAGTTGGCATCCTTGCAATCTGTGAATGTCTGTCATCTTAATGGGAAGGAACTGGACCCTGACAACGATCATATAATTATGTAGAATTCTCATTTTTCAAGCGAGAATTCTGACACTCAGACAAACAAAGTGAGTTGCCCCAAAACAAACAGCTTGTAAATGCTGAGGTTTGAACCCAAGTTCAGGCCCTGTCTCAATCTCCTAAGGGCTTAGGTCCCAGCATGCCCACTGATTTGCTCTGTGAGCTTGGACCTTCATATCCCTTCCTCCGTCTTCCAGCAGAAATCAGAGGTGAAGTGCTCACTTGTTCACAATATGTCCACAGCAGGTAACAGGACGAGCGGAAAGAGAGCAAGTTTCAGTGCGGTTAAATCTTAACTCTGTCACTTATTAGCTGTGTACTTTTGAGCAAGTTTTTCAAAGTCACAAAGCTTCCATTTCCTTATCTGTAAAATGGTCTCTAATAAGACCAATCTCACAAATTTGTTGTAAAGATTAGAAACAATGATTTCATAGCAGTGGGGACACAGTAGACACTCACAGAAAGTAGTTGTTTTGCAACTTGAAGCCAGGAGCAAGAATAATTTTCTGAGTTCCTTTGTCCCAGAAAGAGGTGGAACTCTTGACTGTCAGTTGGACGAGTGCAGAACTCAGCCATTAAGTGCAGTCGAAGAAGAAAAGGCTGTGGACACATGCAGGGCCCTGGGTCTCTGTCAGCCCACAGAGAGGGATTTCAAGTGAACCTGAGGTCTGTTAAGATTGACACATGCTGAAGGACATTCTCTGTGGTGAGCAAGCCCATTAGAATGATGAAACCAAAAAAACTTTGTTCCACTTGCAGTGGTTCATTATGAACAAAACATGACGACTTCATTTGAATGGAGGCTAATGGTGAATAGATGGGCTGGCAAGGCGAAGAACATAGAACGCTGTCGCCAATAACATAGTTATGTTCTGTAAACGCTGAATCCTGTTCTCACTTTTCAGTTCCTGAGACTCAGGAAGATGGCTGACAGGAGATGGAGCATAGCCAGAGAAGATGTTTATGCTTCTGTGACACTAAGATATTGCCACTAGCTGTCCCCAGCAGGATGAAAATGAGGTTTACGAAAAGAGAAATGGGGCCAGGACAAGGCCCTTGAAACTTATTTAAGAGGTATCTACATGGGGATGGGTTCTTAAAACTGATTCTCAGGGCCGCCCAGTGGCATAGTGGTTAAGTTTGGCGTGTTTCGCTTTGGTGGCCCAGGGTTCTAGAGTTGGATCCTGAGTGTGGACCTACACCACTCATCAGTCATGCTGTGGTGGCTACTGACATAAAAAATAGAGGAAGATTGGCACAGATGTTACCTCAGAGCGAGTCTTCCTCTGCAAAACAAACAAACAAACAAAAAACTGACTCTCATACTGCTATAAGATGATGACCCAACACGAAGAAGAAAGTGAACACTTACTGAACTAGTGTCTAAACATTCCCTGTACTAGATTTTACACACACTATTTTATAACGACAACCACTTTCAAAGGTGATTTTCATTTGTTTTTTTGGTTTTTGTCTTTTGTTTTGTTTATTTTGTTTGGTTGGCACCAAAATACTGTTGAGTTTTTGGGTTAATCCCAGTGGTATGGAGTTTGCAGCACAGTTTAGAGATGAGAGAATCAGTAGAAGTAGCAGAAGACAGTGCACTCTGAGACCGTCCTAAATTTTTATAAAATTAATTATGACTCAATTGCACAAAAATTCATAAATAATTGCAATTTCACTTCTGGGTTGATGTGGGGACAAAACAGAGACAGCATGATAAAAACTGAACATAGGAGAAGCATGTAAGTTTAAATTTAGGGCACCAGTAGAGATTGTGGGAAGGGATTTGGCATCCAAGGGCATGGAATTGGAGGTTAAAGTAAAACCAAATTGACTTTGATTTACATTATTTGTTTCACTAAAACTGACAAAAATCCTAGGGTTGGAAATTATTGGCACCATGTTATGAGAAAATTGAAGATCAAAAATATAAAGGAAAAAACAGTGAGTGGGAGAATCAGCATTTGAATCCAATTCTTTTTAATTAGAAAAATGCTGACTTATCAGGACCACAAAACTGCCTACCCTGTTGGCCTGGGAACACTGCCACATTGCAAGAGACTTGACCACATGTGCATCTTCTACTCCCATCATAGAAGTCACTGATCCTGATTTAGTCTACTTCCTAAGCTGCTTTCTCTTTAACACATTAAAAAAAATAATAATAACTATTTTTTCTTTTAAAAATTGACACATTATAAAAATAAAATGAAAACAACATAAAAATAATTAAAAAAAAATGTGTCAGCCAAAATCCCATACAGGGACATTGTTGTTATTAAGAGTTGATGATCATCATTATTGACATCTTTCTATAGAGGCACCAGCTAGATAGGGAGAGTCTATAAAATTGATATCAAAATTTAAATCAATATATTTATTATGAAAATGTAAATTTTCTCAAGATGAATTTATAGATAATGCAATTACATTAGAAAGCCCAACAGGATTAATTACAGATTTGACAAACTGCTTCCAAAGTTTATGTGCAAGTGCGTATAGCCAAAAATAGCCGAATAAAGGAGAAGAAGATAGAGAATACATTCTACCAGCTATCAAGACTTCTAAAGATTTTCACAAAATAGACCCCATGCTGATTTGGTCCAGAGATATGCAAACAGACAATAACTCCCCCATAAGGAAAAAAAAGTAAAATTGGAACCTATGCCATGCTGTGCCCAATAGTCAATTCCAAGTGAATTAAAACTTAAATTAGTAAAGCAAAGTAGTGTAAATCTAGAAGAAATATACGAGGTTACATTTAACACCTGAGGGAGGGAAGAATTTCTTTTAACAAACCACAAAATTACAAACCATAGAGGAAAATTTAATAAATTTACCTATATTATAAGTGAAAACAAGTGGTACTTGTGGCTATAGTAAAGAGGATGGTGAACCTTCTCTCCCACAAAACAAAGTTTAAAACTAAACAAAATTATCAAAAACAAGTATTTCAGGCCTCTGGAGAGTGACCAAAGGCAAACAGCAAATTAAGTGACATTTATTCATGAAGAACAGCTGAAACTTTGGGCAAAAACTGTGGGAGCCTGAGGCTATTTGCCTGGGTCTTCTTCCATCCTTCTTACCCCCGGCTCAGTTTCAGTAGTTTTACGAGGGGAAGACTGGCCATGAAAACCAGTAGCTTTGCTGCCAGGGGTGGCTAACTTGGTTTGGAGTGCAAGGTAAAAACCCATGGCTGATGGTGTCAGAAAAAGTGAAAAAAACGAAGTAGGAAAAAAAGAAAAAAACAGGGTAAAACCCATAGCTCTGCTAACCTAAGGTTGTTAGTCCTGGTTGTAATGAGTGGCAGATCAGCCAGAAATTTAAGGAGAATACGTTGAAAATTAGGGAGCCATAGAAGGGTTAGATAAGCTCTACACACATCTTTGGAAAACAGGGAAACTATGCATGCACGTAGTGGGAAAGTAAAAGCCAGAACAGACCTGAGAATTGCCTGAACTTTGAATGTGCCCCCCTTTCCACACACAGATCTATTGCAGAGGGTGGAAGCCTTACATTTTGAGCATAGACTTACATGTGAGCACATACTCTTCTCCACTGTTGGCTGATAACTAAGCTATTCAGACAGCGAGGCAGCCCAAAGGAAGCCATCAGTGACCACGCATTGTCTGGGAGGCAGTCTATAGACAAGTCTAGGCAACTTAACAAACAAACAAACAAAGAAAACTCTCTTCATACAAAAATGTTTCAGCATCCACAGTTGCTACAATGTATTATCTCAAAGCTCCATTTTTTTCTAACAACAAAATATTATGACATGCAAAGAAACAGGAAAGTGTGACTCATACTCAGGGGGAAAAAAAGCAGTCAATAAAAACTGACTCCAAGTGGTCCCAGATGTTGCCTTGGGCAGGCAATGACTTCCAGCTATTATGTGTTAAAAGATAAAAGGAAATGGTGTTTAAAGAATTAAAGGAAAATATAATGACAGTAACAAATAAGATACGTTTATAATTATAATTTATAATTAATATAAATTATAAAAAATGATGCAATGAAAATTTTAACAGCTGATGTGAAAAAAATCATAAATAATTTCAAAATAATATTTGAAATGGAATAATCAGTGAACTTGATGATTGGGTTGTAGAAATGATCTGATTTGAAAAATAAAGAGAAAAATATTGCAGAAAAATGGACGGAGGCCCAGAGGCCTGTTGGACAACATGAAACACTCTATCTGGGCATACGTATGACCCTTCTCAACACTCAGGAAAAGGTGACTCTTTCCCTGCCTATGTCAATGGTCACCTATCCAGCATGACCAGTGATTCCCAGATGTCTTCTACTATAATTTCTTCATCTTTTTGTGGGTTTTTACAAAAAAATTTTAAAAAAATTAATGTCTTATTTTATTCAAGCATTACTTGTTCATTCTTCCTTTTTAATAATTATTATGTAAAAGTCTCACCATATGTCACTTGATACATTCTGTTCACCACTGACCACATTTACATTGCTTTTGCCTCACTTTGCCTCTGTTTTTTTTTTTTTTTAAGATTTTATATTCTTTAGAGCAGTTTTAGGTTCATGGCAAAATTGAGAGGAAAGTACAAAGATTTCCCATACACCCCTTGCTCCCACACATGCATAGCCTTCCCCATTATCAACATCCCCCTCCAGAGTGGTGCATTTGTTACAACTGATGAACCTACATTGACACATCATAATCATCCAAAGTCCATAGTTTACATTATGGTTCACTTTTGGTGTTGTACATTCTGTGGGTTTAAACAAATGTATAATGCCGTCTATCTATCATTATGGTATAATAAAGAGTATTTTCACTTTCCTAAAATCCCTCTGTGTTTCACTTGTTCTTCCCTCCCCACTCCCTAACCCCTGGCAACCACTGATGTTTTTACTATCTCCATAGTTTTGCATTTCCCAGAATGTCATATATTTGGAGTCATACAGTATGTAGTCTTTTCAGATTGACTTTTTTCATTTAGTAATATGCATTTAAGTTGCCTCCATGTCTTTTCACACCTCAATAGATCATTTCTTTTTAGCACTGAATAATATTGCATTTTCTGGATGTACCACAGCTTATTTATGCATTCACCTACTGAAGGTAATTTTAGTTTCTTCCAAGTTTGGGAAATTATGAATAAAGTTGCTATAAACATTCTTGTGCAAGTTTTTGTACAGAAATAAGTTTTCAACTCCTTTGGGTGAATACTGAGGAGTGTGATTGGTGGATCATATGGTAAGAGTACATTGAGTTTTGTCAGAAACTACCAAAATGTCTTCCAGAGTAGCTGTGCCATTTTGCATTCCCATCAGCAGTGAATGGGAGTTCCTGTTGCTCCACAATCTCACTAGCATTTGGTGTCATCAGGGTTCCAGATTTTGGCCATTCTAATACATGTACAGTGCTATGTCATTGTTGTTTTGATTTGTGATTCCCTGATGACATATGATGGAGAGCATCTTTCATATGCTTATTTCACATCTGTATATCTTCTTTGGTGAAGTGTCTTTTAAGATCTTTAGTCCATTTTTTAATTGTGTTGTTTGCTTTCTTGTTGGTGGGATTTAAGAATTCTTTGTATATTTTTAACTTTATTTTATGTATGTATGTATGTATGTATGTATGTATTGAGGAGGAAGATTTGCCCTGAGCTAACATCTGTGCCAGTCTTCCTGTATTTTGTATGTGTGTTGCCACCACAGCATGGCTGACAAGTGGTGTAGATCCACACCTGGGATCTGAACCTGTGAACCCGGGCTGCTGATGCAGAGTGCGCTGAACTTAACCACTATGCCAGGAGGCCAGCCCTGAGAATTCTTTGTATATTTTGGATAACAGTCCTTTATCAGATATGTTTTTGCAAATATTTTCTCTCAGTCTGTGACTTGTCTTCTCATTCTCTTGACATTGTCCTTCACAGAGCAGAAGTTTTTAAATTTAGCGAAGTCCAGCTTATCGATTATTTCCTTCATGTATCATGTCTTTGGTGTTTTATCTAAAAAGTGTTCACCATACCCCACTTGCTCTAAGTTTTCTCCAATGTTATCTTCTAGGAGTTGTACAGTTCTGTATTTTACATTTATGTTTGTGATCCATTTTGAGTTAATTTTTGTGAAAGTGCAAGGTCTGTGTTTAGACTCATTTCCCTTTTTGTGTATGTCCAGTTGTTTTAGCACCATTTGTTGAAAAGACTAAACTTGCTGCATTGTATTGCATTTGCTTCTTTGTCAAAGATCAGTTGAATATGTTTATGTGAGTCTATTTCTGTGCTCTCTATTTTATTCCATTGGTCTATTTGTCTATGTTCTCACCAGTACCACACTATCTCTATTACTTTGGTTTTATAGTATGTCGTGAGGTCAGGTGGTGTTGGTCCTCTAACTTTGTTCTTCTCCTTCAATATTGTATTGGCTATTCTGGGTCTTTTGTCTCTCTATATAAACTTTAGAATCAGTTTGTCAATATCCATAAAATAACTTGCTGAGATTTTGATTGGGATTATACTGAATCTATAGATCAAGTTTGGAAGAACTGACATCTTAACAATATTGACTCTTCCTACCTAGGAACATGGAGTATCTCTCAATTTATTTAGTTTTTCTTTTTCAATTTCATTCATGAGAGTTTTATGGTTTTCCTCATATAAATCTAGTACATATTTTGTTAGAGTTATACCTAAGTATTTCATTTTTGGAGAGGGCTTACATAAATGGTATTGTTTTTAATTTCAAATTCCACTTGTTCATTGTTGGTATATAGTAAAGTAACTGACTTTTGCATATTAACCTTGTATCCTGCAGCCTTGCTGTAATAGCTTATCAGTTCTAGGTGATTTTGTTGATCTTTTTGGATTTTCTACATAGAAAGTCACGTCATCTGTGAACAAATACAGTTTTTATTTCATCCTTCCCAATCTGTATACTTTTTATTTCCTTTTCTTATCTTATTGCCTTAGCTAGTACTTCTGGTATGATGTTGAAAAGGAGTGGTAAGAGGAGACATCCTTGCCTTCTTCCTGATCTTAGTGGGAAAGCTTCTAGTTTCTCACCATTAAGTACGATATTAGCTTTAGTTTTTTTGTAGATATTCTTTATGAAGTTGAGGAAGTTTCACTCTGTTTTGAGTTTACTGAGAGGTTTTATCATTAATGAGTCTTGAATTTTGTCAAATGCTTTTTCTGCATCTATTTGTATGATCGTCTGATTTTTCTGTTATAGCCTGTTGATGTGATGGATTACATTAACTGATTTTCCAATGTTGAACCAGACTTGTGTGTCTGGGATAAATTCCACCTGGTTGTGGTATACATTTCTTTTTATACATTGTTGGATTTGATTTACTAATATTTTGCTGAGTATTTTTGAATCTATGTTCATGAGAGATATTGGTCCGAAGTTTTCTTTTCTTGTAATTTCTTTGCCTGGTTTTGGTATTAGGGTAATTCTGGCTTCATAGAATGAGTTAGGAAATATTCCCTCTGCTTCTGTCCTCTGAAAGAGATTATACAGAATTGGTATAATTTCTTCCTTAAATATTTGCTAGAATACACCAGTGAAACTTAGCAGGTTTTTTAAGTGCTTTCTCGTGAAGCACAAACTGGAGAATTGAACTTTATACTAGAGAAACATTCTGTGGGAATCTTTTTGAAATGATTATCTACCTACCTCTATTTCCTTTCCTTTGTTCCATGTTCTTCAAGATTGAGGAATACTGAGGCATCAGTGTGGTTTTCGTTGGGTATTTATCATTTCCTCCCCTTTCCTGGTGCCTTAAGAAAAGGGAGTGGGCAGAAATAGTTATCTTACAAGTCATCCCTAGGTAGATTTGAGATGGCCATGGTTGGAGAAGGGCTGGATAAGGAGAGAGGAAACCTTTTTTTTTTCTTTCTTTCCTAATAAGAATGTAGCTTGTCTGTTTTACTGTACTGCTTGCCTTTTTAAGCTCTTAAATCACCTGGGGAGAAGAAAATATTCAGAGAATTAAAATATTTTAAAAATATATACAAGTTCCATTACTCAATATAAAAAAGTTAATATTTATTTTTTGTTTAGAAGGTTTTGAATTAGTGTGCAAATAGCATTATAACCGGGAACTTAATGTTGTTTTTAAAACATAGAGAAAATTTTTTCTGTTATGTTATATAAGGAAACACCAAACTAACTTTATTACAAAGTTTGCTGTGGCCAAATTTGTGTTTAGACCTCAGAGGTTTCACTCAATTGTAATTAAAAACATTAAATTTATTCTTTAAAAAAACACCACTTCACACCTATGAGATTGATAAAAGTACTTTCAAGTCTGAGAGTGCCAACTATTGGCAAATAAATCTTGAAATGGGAGCACTTGTACTCTACAGTAGGAATGTAAACTTTTATAACCACTTGGAAAATGGTACAACAGTATCTAATTAATGAGAAGACCCACTTACAGCTCTCTATGACCCAGCAGTTCCTCTCCTGGTTACATAACTTGGAAAAACACCTGTACACATACTCAAAAGAAACATAAAATACTGGCACCAGTATTTCTGAGAGCATAATATTGGAGCCAGCGGAAATGCCCATCAGCAAAAGAAATTGTAACTAAATTTTGACGGACTCTTTTTATATAACATTTTCCCAGCAATGAAAACAAATGAATTAGACCTACAATTATCAGCAACCATAGATCTAATAAACATAACAGTGAGTAAAAAAGCAGGTTTCATAACTGTATGTACAGAATGATTCCATTTACAAAATGTTTAAAAATACGCAAAACAAGTTTATACATTCTGAAGGTATACACACACATGTGACAAAACATAAAAGAATAAAAGGAATGACGAATAAATTATTCAGAAGAGGGGTTACCTCTAGGAGAGGGGATGGAATGATAGCGAGGATGGGTACACAAAAGGCTGCAACAATATTAGCAATGTTTTATTTATCAATCTGAATAGTTAATACACAAATGTTTAGAGGGCTGGACGTGGCATAGCGGTTAAGTGCGCACGCTCGCTGCTGGTGGCCCAGGTTCGGATCCCAAGTGGCAACCGACACACCGCTTGTCAGGCCATGCTGTGGCGGCGTCCCATATAAAGTGGAGGAAGGCAGGCACGGATGTTAGCCCGGGGCCAGTCTTCCTCAGCAAAAAAGGGGAGGATTGGCATGGATGTTAGCTCAGGGCTGATCTTCCTCACACACACACAAAAAAAGTACATAAATGTTTATTTTATTATTATTTACACCTTTTGTAGACCTGGAACCCTATAAAATTTTACAAAAGAAAACCTCTCCTATGTAATCCAATTACCTTAGAATTTGAAGCAGAGCTACTTAAAAATATTGATAAAGTTTCAGTTTATGCACAAAATTGAAAGTATTGAGAAACCCAAAGTTTTAGTGAAAGACAAAAGTTAAATAATTTCTAACCTAGGGGGCACCAAACACATGGCAAATTGTTTCTACTTCATTATTTCAATAGCAATGCTGATAAACAGAATTTCCTACCATTCTCTTTCAGGACATCACCTCCCAGAACTTCTGTGAGAAATTTTAGTGATATTAGTGTTTTTATTAAACATTCAGTTTTGTTAGAATATGCCCTATTTTTTATGTCCTGTAACAATATCATTTGTGACTTCATTAACTGATGGGTGCTATTGGAGCCCCGAAAACAATGTACTAAAAATAAGTAACTTGGGAATAGAATTCAGATATAATAAAGGTTTTAAAGGAGACCAAGAATTGTTGTGATACTATTAAGACCATATGTTTCAAAATATTGGAAATAATGAGAAAATAAAAAGTAGCGTTTAATCTGTACACCAGTTTACTAAAAATATTGTATAGAAATAGAAGAGCACGTATCATGAACCTCTAAGTTAAAACATGCATCTTGGTTCATATAGCCATCACTCTTCCAGCCCCATTAATGACCTTCAAGCTATAAGAAGATCTGGCAACACTGGACCTTCATTGCCATAAGGTAATAAGTGGTTGGAGCTGGATAGAGTCTGCCCCTTCAGATGGGGTGTGCATTCTCCCTTCATCACACTCTTTACCAACTCCAACTGCTTAAATCCATGGTGCTCAAACTTCAGCTTGAATCAGAATTACCTGTAGGGCTTGTTAAACTATAGATCACAGGATCCTACCCCAGAGTTTTGATTTAACAGGCCCGAAGGGAGTCTGAGAATTGGCATTTCTAAGTTCCAAGTAACCAACAGCCCGCAGCAGTCTGTTCCATTTATCTACCTTTGCTACCCAATCCCTCCTGGAATTTAAGTTTGTGGCTTCTAGTCCAGACTATACAGAAAATGCAAGAGTTTACAAATAATTTACCTTTTTAATATATTAGAATAGTTAGCCCTATAGTAATGCTGTTTCTACTCATTAAGTGTTTCAGTATACTTTCCTGAGTGGTAGAAAAAAAAAGTGAAGTTATTCCCTATATTTCAGAGTAACAACCTAGGAGCGGGTCTCATATATTGTACATTACCCACGTGTGCACTGAGGAGGGAGAAAGGATGAAGAACCCTTGGCTTTTCAATGCTATACTCTATATGCTCTAAGGGTAGGCTGTGTTTGGGAATTTGTACAAGTAATTCAAGTTCTTTTCCTCATGGAAAATTGGGGATAATATTATGCTCTCATATATACCACTGAAGAGATTAAAAGAGATCATGTGGGCCCATATTGGAACTCAATGCATATTAGTTCCCATTTCCCACTTCTCCTCTCTTCTGGTTGAAGTGGAGGGAATTTTGGAAAATATCATAGGGGATATAACAGTTGAACAGCATTTTGCCTTAGAGGACAGGGAGGATTGGGATTTGCCAATGGATTTATTTCCAAAGTTTACACCGTACAGTCCTCTCCTCTCTCCCTTCCTCCCCATAGAAGTGAGGAAATTTGGAGACAGAGGGTGACTCTCTTTAACTTTCAGTAGCCTCTAAGAAAGGGAGTACACTACAGCTCAATGTTGTCTGAGACAATTGCCTATGATAGTGGAGAGGTTCTATACCTGTGCTATTAACATAGTCACCATTAACTATGTGTGGTTTTTGAGAACTTAAATCATGCGGGCTGGGCCAGTGGCGTAGCGGTTAAGTTCACGCGTTCTGCATCGGAGGCCTGGGGTTCACTGGTTCAGGTCCTGGGCACAGACCTACTCAATGCTCATCAAGTCGTGCTGAGGCAGCTTCCCATAGAGATGAGCTACAACTCTATAACTATGATATAGACCTATGTACTGGGGCTTTGTGGAGAAAAAAGAAAAAAGTAAGATTGGCAACGGATGTTAGCACAGGGCCAATCTTCCTCAAAAAAAAAAAAGAACTTAAAGTGTGCCTAGTTTGGCTGAGGAACTGAATTTTTTAGTTAAATTTAAATGTAAATAGCTACATGGGGCTAGTAGCTATTGTAGTGGGGAGTGCAGATCTAGAATTTAAGGCACATTGGCTAGGTCTAGATTCAAATCCTGGTTCTTCTAGCTCTAGAATCTCATGCAAATTACTCCTTGAATGCAACCCTACTCCCCACCCCCATATGGTTGTCAAGAGGAAGAAATGAGGTTATGGATGTAAAGTGTTGAGCACCGTATCCAGCACACAGCAAGTGCTCAATAAATACCAACTGCCATTCTAATACCAATTGCCAGTTTGAATATTGATAGTTTCTTATTCAGCACTGTCCGTGAAAGGAAAGTAAGTGAATTTTGTGGAAATATTATCCAGCAAGTTCTTTAGATTATACGCGGTTGATTGTGTGTGAAGATTTGAGGAATCTACCTCAGAGCTTTGTCATCCAGACATTTAACAGATAATTGAGATGTCTTTAAACTGCTGGATCCTGCCCTTTGTAATTGTTTTGAAAAAAATACTTGCGTCCTGTAGATTTATGGTAGGGGTTAATGTATACAATAAAACTGATTTTGCATGAACTAGTTTGAGAATATGCTTATTCACTCATAACTGCCAAGCCAGTGCCCTGCCAGGAAACTTCTAGATTTATTACATAGTATGAACTTGTGTTTTCTACCTTTTGAGTCTGTGTGTGTGTGATGACATTGAAGTGGATGGAGCAACTATCCTGAGAGCAGGAGAGCCATGGGGGTTTTACCTCAGACCACTTGAGTCGTGTTGAGAGGGGTAATTGTTAGTCTGTATGTCTCAGTTTCCTTATCTAACAAAGAGACAAAACACGCCACAGTGCTGACTGCTTTTGAGAAATATGGAGGCCATTCATAAATCATGAGAACAAGGTAGATGGAGCCTTAATGAAAATAAAGTGAGTAATAGAAAAAGAAGGTGCAATATATTTTATTCAACTCTCCCGTGTGGCCCTGTGGATAGATTCTTCCCAAGAGAGAGTAGAATAGTAGATCATGTTAGCTGCAGATGTGAAACGAATGTAGCTTCTAGCTGAATATTTTCCCTGGCTTTACCCATCTGAAGCACAGATGTTTTATAAATCTTCTTTATATTAAGACTGAGATAACCCAACTAGGTTTAAAAATGATCACATTTTTCAAATTGTGCTGTTTCCCAAGCAGTGTACTCTGGGAAGAGAGTTGGCTTCAGAAGATAATTCCTAACCTGATCCCTGCGGCTCCCAATCCAATAGCCTCTAGGAACCTGAGTGTAGCCAGACCACCTCCTGATACAGAGGAAGCAGGTACAGGTCCCACACTTGGTGCCAAAGTCTCCTGAGGGATGGCACCTCCTTTCACACAGGGAAAATGAGGAGACTTGGCCATAAACAGCTTCAGGGAAAAGCAGGTTAAAATGAAACCCCTATGAGCAAATTTTTCCCCTGCTCTCATGAGTCAAAAATCTGCCAAGGCCTGGATCTTCCAGGTCTGGCTATGAAGAACCCGCATTGGACCAGCCACTACTTGGGCCTATTGGTGCCATATGCATCTGCAAGACTTAGGAGAAAATAAATTGTCTATCAGTCTACCTGGCAGCATCTTTATCTGCCAAGAAAGTCCTCTGATGTTGACATGAAATGAAGCCACAGACTGAGCTCAGTTCTAGGTTGCTCTGGTACCAGCTGACTTTTATGGTGCTGCTGCCCCTTCTGAAGCACTTTCCTCCTGGGCCCTCAGTATCATGGTCTAAAGTCTCTTCCACTAAATAAGCAACTCTCCTGCACTTGACAAAGGAGCACAGATTGGCTCAAGTGATTTGCATGGGAATATCTATGCTTTGGAAGAGAAACTTTCTCCCTTGATGACAGGAACGTGATCTTGTACACATTGTGCTAAGGACATAATAGTCCAAAAACTATATTTGGAATTACTCAGTTTTAAATAGCCTTAGCTGGAGACTGGTACCTGTCCAGTCTGAAATGTGGTACAGCAAGCCAGGGGCATGTTTTCAGTCTGACCTCCAGCTGGAGCAAACTCAGTGCCCAGGCCTGCACATCTGATGGTGCAGCCCATTTCCCCAGGTTTTCTGGGACTGACTGCAGGAACATAAGCATGTGATCACTCAAGCACATACACACAGACACAACTGGCCTGCTCGCAAAAAAAGATAAGCAACAACCCAGCACCATCGAGATCCACAGAAAAAAGAATATTTTTCCACAAAAAGTAACAAGGTCTTCAGAACTGCAGCACTTGGTCTACTCTGCCAAACAGGAACCTGAACAGGAAACTGTCTCAACATCTGCATTCAGGTTAATGGTTCACCATTCACGTCTAGGTTTACCCCAAACCCAGGGCTTTCCCAAACAAAAGAATAAACTCCCACATGGGCATTTTGGAAGCAGGAAACAACCTCAACTTCTTAAAGGCATTCCCAGTCTCTACTCACCAAAGTCTCAAAAGGTCTTGTAGTCAGTTTCCTGGATTCACATACCCTTATGAACATGATTGAATCGATGTGCAAAATAGACCCAGACATTTGATCAAGGTCATCTAGCCTTGGCCAGAAACAAGTTATTTTGACTCCAAATCCAGTGGGGTATTCCCCCCAACTTTACAACCTGCCTTATATTGTGCCTGATGACTGCTATGATTTCCTCATCAGTGGAGATTCACGATCTCGTGATGCCAAAGCTGGAAGCCACCAGCAACCTCTCTTCCCAGCTGCCCCTCATTTTATACAGGGGACTAGAGTCGCAGGAGATCCCATGGTTTGGGCAAGTCCACAGAGAAAACCAGCAACAGAAAAATGACCAGAACGAGGCCCAGGAATCACAGTCCAGGCCTCTGACTCGTTTTAGGCATCTCCACTCATATTCATCTTAACTTTTAGTTTTTGGAAAAACAAAATGGAGTCAAAGCTGCCAAAAGTCTATCCCTTTAGGCGAAGTTTTGTTTCTCCAAAGTGATAAGAATATCAGTTTGCAACAAGCATTTGACATTCAGAGGCCTTGAAGATCCAGTGAATTACTAAAAACAACACTAATTTTTGCTGCTTTTTAATAAAATTTTTTATCTTACAAACAAGAATTTAAATAGTGCTGACCAGTTCAAGGTTCCAAACAAGGCAAACTCTGTTAATGAGAGGAATGTGAGTGAACTATGGCCGCAGTGGTAAAGCACAAGGGTCTTCCCAAATTTTAAGATGCAATATCTAATCTTAAAAATACATGTTAAAATCATCCTGCTTGCCTTTTTCATTTGTTTAATTGGTACTTTCTTCCTTCCTCTTTTGTATGCAAAGTTAGAAGCTCATATGGGCTCAGGTGAGAAAAACAGGGATGAGACTAAGCAGTAAACTCTCCATGGTCCGGCTGGACTTGTTTGTGGTGGTTCTGTGCTTTAGAAGTATCTGGCCAGCTACAAAACAATACCCATGCCCGGGTGCCACCCTGTAGACAAAGCCCTGGCATGGATATCTTTAAAAGCTCACCCCAGTGAAGTTAATGTGCAGCCATTGTGGACAATCACCAAGCCAGAGTCACACATTTTCTCTTTCTACTTCTCACATTTGCTATGGTCCTGCCATGAGCCAAGACCTGTGGGGCATGCTGAGGATAGAGATATGAACCCCAAAAGTTCCTACAGGTCATTGTGGTTGAACAAATGGTGTAGCCCATAGGACTGAGAAAGATGGTTGTGGTAACCTTTCAAATCCACTCTTCCAAATTCGAGGTCTGCTGAGTCTTCTGTCTATTATGTTCAGTTCCTTCTAGAACCAGGGCTTTGCTGCATTTCTCTCTCCAGACCTACTGCCAGAAGGTACCCTAGCATCAGCCAGGCCTGCATCCAGCAGCTAGCTCTGCCGCCTTAGTTTCCTCATCTGTAAATCATGGTGCCACTAGCATCTGCCTTTACGCTTCTGGTGAGGATTAAGTGCTCAGCCCAGTGTGAGTGAAAACTAAACAAACACCAGCTAATTTTAATCAAGTGGCCCTTTGCATTAAAATGACCTTGTTCTCCTCACTGCTCAGAAGAATCCAGAACACATTGACTCATCATCCCTTTCTATAATTTGGCTTTCACTTCTTTAAGGTGTGCAGGATCCATCAGGGGTCTTCTTTCGATGTGTTGTCCTCTTGGATGAGAACATCCATCTGGTTTCTGGAAGCCCCAAGGGTCTGGAGACCCTTCCTATTTGAATTCCAGAGTCTTGGACCTCTGAGTGGGTAGGATTACAGCGGATTGCATTTTCTTCTTTTTAATCACAGGTTTTGTAGTCTGGAAGGAGCCTTAATGGTCATATTTTAATGCTCCACCCACACAGGATTCCCTCTGACAATGATTGAACAGTCTGTCCTTGAAAATGTAAAGTGATAGAAGATTCCTTGCTTCACAAAGTAAACTCATCTCATTACAGGTCAATGCTAATTGTTCTTTTTTAAAAAAAGTTCTTCTTTGTATTGAGCAAAATCTGTCTCCCCATAGCATCTCTCCTCTGATCCTAGTTCTTCCATCTTACTTTCAAAGATCATGCTGATGTCGGAATGACAGATAAGTTCCATCTCAGTTTCTGTTGATCTGGCGGTGGCTGCCTGGAGTGTGGTGATGAGGGCTATACTAGGTCTGACTAGAGCAGGTAGAAAGCAGTTGTTTTGTCTTCCTTTGTCTCAGGATAGTCCATAATATTTGACACCCAATTTCTGTTTTAGGAGAGTCTTTTCACTTTGTTGATTTCCTCATTTTACCTTCAGTTTCTCCATTCAGGCCTCGGACACAATTTTGTATCCTGTTCTGTCGTCCACTGCATTCTCTCCCTCTCCCTACTTTGACACGTCTGCAAATGTGATCAGCCTGGTGTCAACATTCTCGTCCAAGACACTGAGAAGTTGCCAGGTTTATCTTCCGGGCTTTCCATCAGCACCCTCTCCCCACACCATGCTTTTTACACCACTCTTAGGCTCTTAACTAGCTCCAAGGTAAGATTCCAGCCAATGCCTTTGTAAATTATAACCCTTCCAGTGGTGTTTGCATTTTAATAAAGGGCTCTGGAGGCCCTAATATTGTTATTTCAGGCAGAAGCACGAGAATTGAAAAGCACCGAGACCAGCGAGAAGACTGGGTCAGGTAGATTGTACAGCCAGTTGGGAGCAGAGCCAGGACAGCTTATGTGCAAAGTTGCAAGTTCCAACAGGGCGCTGAAATGTGTCTGTGAGCAGTGGGCAAGCTTTCCAGGTTCATGAGATGAGTCAGGTGGTCTAAATGGTCTCCAACTCCCCTTCTAGTTCTGCTCAGCTGGATGCTCCCTGCTGAGGTGGTCTTCCCAAGTCTTCACACAGGTCCCATTCCTATGTGTGTGTAAAGTAGGGTTGGCAGGGGCGTCTTTGAGCACCCCTCAACCCCACCAACTGGAGACCTGCCCCTGGGTGCATTTCTGTTTTTGATGTGATGATGTTGTTGTCCTGGTCCTAACCACACCCTACTTGTGACGGCAAGATAATCGAGCACGACTCCATGCCCATCTTCCAGCCCTGGAGGTGGAAGCACCAGATATTGCAGAATTTCCACCCTTCTCTGGGGAGCTGCTTTGCTAAGGACTGTCAGTCTTCCTCTTTGTGAAACCAGGGTGACCTGCCCTAATTATCTGCACTATATTTTAGTTGTAATTTCAGCTACAAGAGGAGAGAAAACCCTAGATTAACAATTAGGCATGACTATTTTTTAAATTATTTCTAACTCACAAAGCACCAGCCTTTGGATAGCCTCAACCCAGAGGTTCAAGTCTATAACTAGTTTTATCGAAGACAAGAGTGTGGTGTAAGCAGACAACTGTGCTCTGAAAATTAGGAGGCCCGGGTCTAATCTCAGCACCAAAATTTAACAGCGATCTAGAGCCCAGGCTCTAAGCCTGGAGCTATGGAGAGGAGGAGTCCAAGCCATGCTGAACAGAGATTAGAGACTAAAGCAAATACCAGGCCAAAAGGGAGGAGAGGAACTGAAACCAAGGCCCAAGACACTGGTAACATGCCAGGGAAACCACACCCTCCTGGAAAGGTCACATCTATGGGAAAGTGGGAGCAAAAAGGCAACAGTTACATTCGAGCCAAGAAAAGATGGAGAAATATACAAGCTGCTTCAGGCCTGGGTCTCTGGTAACCTCACGACTGTGGAGGCCATGATCTTCCCGTTGTCCACAATGTACAAAGCCCCCTCCTCATGAAAAGGACAGACCCCTTGATGTCACAGAGTCACGCTTGCCATTCATGTGACTCTGGGAAAGTCACTTAACCTTCCAAGCCACAGTCAACTCATTTGGAAAATGAGGAGAGTGGGCCAGAAATTGTATTCCCTCTGCATCCCTAAAATGACTCTAATTCTATGAAAGGAACGTTCAAGTATATTAGCACGGCAAAACATATATTTAAGTAAAATTTAATTAAAATATAGTACTAAGTCACCATGGAGTTTATTCTGGGTGCATAATCCAGTTGCTTTTTGGATCACCAAGTCTCAGTAGAGCATTAAAGTGATCCGGGGAATCCACATGGCTAAGAGCAGCTGAGGATCTAGAGAATCTATGCCGTGAAGCTATTCAGTTCAATTCGTAATGAAATCATTGCTTATTTTGGGGATCCAGGGCCAGGATGAAGGGAACACATGCTGATGTTGATGGCAAGGTAAGTGTGCTTAGAACTGTGCAAGATTTTTCCCAGAAATCAAAATAATTCATCTTGGAACACTCCTCTGAAAGAAATTTGGGGTATTTAGAGTAAAAATACTCTAAATTTGGCCAAAGTGTACAGTCAGAATTTTTCTGCTGCCAAGTGTGAAACCGTCCTGAGATCTGGGCGGGAGTAGAGACTGTTCCATGGCTGCTCATTTGTTCTCTTCTTGTAACCCCTCTGCTTCCTAATGAAAAACAGAGACTGATGCAGTAGGATTGGGTGTGACAAGCTCATGCACATAGAATTAAGATTATTTCAGAATTCAAAGAGCTCTTAGAGAACAGAACACTGATGCCCCTTTGGTCAGGGAAAAGGAGT
This sequence comes from Diceros bicornis minor, assembly GCF_020826845.1. Classification (NCBI taxonomy): domain Eukaryota; kingdom Metazoa; phylum Chordata; class Mammalia; order Perissodactyla; family Rhinocerotidae; genus Diceros; species Diceros bicornis. Next base: position 16,433,779 of record NC_080745.1, on the reverse strand, counting down.
AAAAAACCCAGGAAGCCTGCATATCAACAGCAGAGTCAAGGGGCCAGAGCCACAAGGGAAATGCCTCTCACACCTAGAGGTTTCAGAGGACACTGGGGCACTATTGCTTGGACATGGGGTAGAATCAGAACAGTAGCCCTTAACTTAGCCAGGTCAGAAATGATATTTTCCCCAAAGCCTTTATATCTACTTGGAATTAGTTATCTTTCTAAACTCTTCTTTATTATCCAGTATAATTTTTCTAATAAAAAATACATCTTCCATAAGGAAAAATTTGCAAAAAATATAAAAAGCGTTAGAAGAATCAGCTATATATTCAGAGAAAAACTTCAAGATGCAATACTATAGATATTCTTTGAGGAGATTTGGAAATTAAGTACGATTGTGTTTTCTTAACTAGAATTTAGCATGTCATGTTTCTCAGTATAGTCTGTATTTTTTCTGTGTCACCGAATCGTTTTAACATGTTCAAATATTGATCCTACACTTGCCTCTCTATATTCATCCCAAATTCCTTCTCTTTTCTTTATTCTTTTCCTTTTCTATTTTAAGGTGGATCTTCATTACAGGATTTTTCTCATTGATCATTTCTGATGCATTAAAAAACCTCAGGAATTTTGTGTATCCGTTTTGTATTTAGCCACCAGGCAGAATTTTATTATTAACTCAAATACAGCAGCTAATTATTATAGGTTTTCAGCATATGTGAATGATGTATTTGTCTCCTTCTTTCCAAAGATCATAACCTTTAAGCTTCTTGTCATTTGTAATGGCTAGAACTCTTTTTTAGCCATTATTATTTTGTCTTTAAGTGACCTATCTCTGAAATTATACCACTGTGTTATATAATTGATTTGAATATTGCTCTCAAGTGAGTATTTGCTACCAATTTAATGAATGTCTCCATTTATTCAGTTTCTCTAAATTTTTAAAAATAGTGTTAAATCAATAATGGATATTAAATCTTATCAAATGCTTTCTTCACATCTACTGCAATAATTACATGGTTTTTTTCTTCCTGTTTAATTTCCTGCTATGATGTACTATATTCTTTTCCCCCCGTATTGTCTTCCTTAAAATATTGGGATAAATACTTTTATTAGTGTAGACTATTTTCTGTAACAAAAACTGCAAATTCTCAGTGGCTTAATGCAATAAAGTCTTATTTCTGCTCTCCCGTGCTGGTTGGTGAGGGGCTCTGCTTCACTCAGGAGCCCAGCCTCTTCCTTTATTGGTGCCACCATCTTCCAGGGGCCCAGAGTCCTTTCTGGATCCCCTGACTCTGGCCATTGGACAGGGAAGAAAGAGAGCATGGAGGATGGGGCACCCACTGCTGTAGTTGGTAACACTCCTTATCACACTCATATTCTATTGGTGAGAACTAGTCACATGGTTCCATCTAAGATACAAGGGAGGCTGGGAAGTGCAGTGTAGCTGTGTGTACAAGTGGAAAAGGAAGCGGGATTTGATTAACATGTGACATGATCTCTTGTACAACTTTCATAGTATGTATTATTCTTTGAAATATCTGCTGGATTCTATTCCTAGTATTCCATTTAGAGCATTGCATATGGATTCAAAAACAAGATTGGCTAGTTGATTTTCTCTGTTTGTGATATCTTTGTAAGATTTTGTTACTAGCCACCATTTGCAATGCTTTCACCTTCCCTTCCCAAGTTATTTTTCTATGCTCTGAAATACTGTATGAAGTATCTAGATTATTTGTTTCAGAACTCTTCTTCTTTTCAATTTTTTTCTATGTTGGAACTTTATATCCAGATTGCGATTACTGTTCAAATGTTACTATTTTACACAATTAATCATTATTTCATACACTTTCAAAAAGAATTATTTAGACTGAGCTGTAGTTAAACAAGTGAGTTTCATCCTTTTCCACTAATGCTTATTGTGAAGTTCCTACGGAAATTCCAGTATAAGGATTCATTTCCCAGTCAGCTGGTGTGTTCTGCTTTGATTATTTTCATGATTTTGAGGGACTTTTCATAAGTGAAAATGTAAGTTTCTTGCACAATTAGACAATTCGTCTAGGCATTTGTTGTTATTAGTGCCACCAAGTGAATTTTGGCTCCTGGTAACCCTGTGTACAGCAGAGCTGAACCCAGCCTGGTCTTTTTGCACCATCCTCTCACCTTCTGGCACTATATCAGACACTGCTCCACTGCTACTCATAGGATTTTCATGGCCAATTTCTCAGAAGTGGGTGCCCATGTCCTTCTTCCAGTCTGTCTAGTCTGGAAGCTCCGCTGAAACCTGTCCACCGTGGGTGACCCTGCTGGTATTTGAAATCCACGTGGCATAGCTTTCAGCAGCACGGCAACATGCAGCTGCCACAGTATGACCACCGACAGAAGGGAGGTGTGGTTTCCTGACCGGGAAATGAACCTGGTCCATGGCAGTGAGAATGCCGAATCTTAACCACTAGACCACCATGTCTAGGCATAGATTCTTCTAATTCTTTTACCACGATCTTTCCCCTTAAAACTAGACTCTTTTCAAATGTCTTTTGTCAGAATTTCCAAGTTTGATGCCAGCCTAGCTTTTTGTTCCATTAGTATTTTCTTCTGCCTTTTCTTTATTCTCTCCTCCTTCTTCTCCTCCTGTTCCCACTTCCTTTCTCTCCCCTTTCCTTCTCTTTCTGCTGCTTCTTTTGTTTTTCTTGGATGCTTTTGGGATTTTTTTATCCTTGAAATTAAAAAAATATATATATCCTAAGGAAATGCTCAGGTACAGGATTATTTGAATTAGTTTTGCTGGTGCTTAGTGAACTTTTTTGGACTCAGGTTTCTGTAGTTCAGCTAAGTTGTCCTTGATTGTTTCTTTTATCATCACTTCAACTGCATTTGTTTTGTTTTCTCTTTATGGGTTTCCTGTTAAATATATAATCAATCTTCTGGATCCTTCTTCCATCTCTTTGTCAATTGAATATAACAGAAAATTATAAAAATTTCAGAAAAAAGTTTCTGAAAATCCAGAGGGAGTTCATCCTTCAGGCAAGAAACGAGGAGTCCCTGACAGTGTTTCTGTCAATTTCCTTGGCTCTAGAGTCCTCCTTGTGTTGTCTGCATCTCCAGGCTGGCTTCTTGCATGGTATCAAGAGGGCTTCCAGCAGCCTTCAAGTTATATACTTCCTCATTCACATGCAGGCTCCTCATTTCCCACAGTTACTGAACAGAAATCCTGATCTCCCTGGTCAATTAACACTGAATTACATGCTCTGCACAGAAATAATCATGGTGGAATGAAAGATGTGGTTAGTGGCAAGTCCATATCATCCACACCGGCAGGCACTGTCTCCCTCAAAACTCTCTCATCTTTACTCTAATTTTCATATATTTATATCCCTTTGATTTCTGGATAAATTTCTCAAGTTAATTCTCTCTCAGACTCAGTAAGTTCTCTGTGATTGTGGAGGTGATGGCAGTGGATTATCCTTCTCATTTCCATACAAATTTTAAAAATATATAGATTATTACTCCTTCAGGAATACTGGTACTGGTTATGTAGATTCAACATCTTTTCAGATCTTGGTGAGAATATGACTCAGAAATTTATTTCTTTTTCCGCAATTGGAGAGGCAGTTTGGGGAGGGGTGCATTTTTTGATGTCAGGCATCTTTCACAGGCTTAGTGACTTTTCTCTTAAATTTCCCCATACAACCATACACAAATTTCAAAGAAATTTTATATTATATTCAATAACTGTTCTAATCTAGTCTCTCTCATAACTCCCTGCCCTGGTGAGTATGGAGGATGTTGGAGAGGGTTACTTATATCTGCCATTTAGCCACATCTAAATTTCTTCTTTTTCAAAATTGTCTATTTGGGGCAAATGTTGGCTTTTTCCTATTTCCTCCATTCCCCACTACGTGATGCTTGGGTTTTTGTGAGAGTGTGGCTATGTGTCCTTGTGGCCCTGGGAGGAGGAGGGCTCAGTGCCCACACACTAGAGTCTGAACAATGTTTACGTTGGCCTCTATCCTTGTCAAATCCCTGGTTTTGCAACCAGTGCCACCTGGGCTTCAAGCCTCCAATAACATTCAATATCAGTGACCTCAAACCCTGTTATTATCTCTGTTGAATGATAGAGATTGGCATCATCCCTTGGCATCCTTCTCTTTCTAATTCCAGGACTCTGCTCGTCCTTGAGTTCCATCCGTTCCACACAGTCCCTCCCCAGGAATTGCAGGAGCTTCTGGACCCCTGTCTCCTGCATAGTGGCTATGGGAAGCTGGAAACATCACCGCTGACTACTTATCCAGGCAATTCCGTCTGTTAGAGCTACACTGTCTCTTCCACATCATTTTGGCCATGAGTCCAGCCAAATGAAGAGTTTTTCTCAGTCGTGTGCAGTTTCTTCCATCATGCTACACATACTCTATTATTCTTAGGTTTCCTCAAACTTATCTAAGTTTTTATAGCTGCCCTTTCCACCAATTTGGGTAATCCTACCCCATGGTGCATCCCTGAAACTCATCTGCCTCCCACACCCTCCAGGGAAAGAAGGAGTGGGATTTCCACATGTCTTAAATCTCCAACACCATGCATGGTATGTTGCGATCTCTCCACTCTGTGCTTATAATACAATCGCTAATTATTCTACCAGATCTGAATCTCGTAAAGAGTCACAGAACAACCACAAACTATATATTGAGTTCATATGTCCCAAATTGCTCATTGAAAAGGAGGAAGCTTTGCTTTCTGGATTTCTGCTTAGGAATGCCATTTGTTCTGGAAGGAATCCTCACAAAGTAGATTTTCAGCCCCTCTTCTTTCTAGCCAACACTTACTTCTCTGAGATGAGAGATATTAGGGGTCCTTCCTTGATGTCCTCTTTTAGAAGAGCAAAATTGCGAGTCAGGGTTCTACCTTTTTCAATCTAGACCCATCTGCTCAATTTCTAGAAGAAATTTTTATGCATAGATGTACTTCATTTCACTGCCCATGGTGTTGTCTCTCTATTTTTATATTCTACTAATCATTGCTACAGAAATCTAGAAACAGTGGATGGTACTATCATGGTACCTATAAATCTGAATGTATATAATAAACCAGAGCCATAGAAAAATGCAGTAAGTTACCAGATTATCTGTCAAATGATTTCACCCTTTGTCTACAAAGAGGACATTCTCTCACCCTGTTAGAAAGCTTGTTTTCCAACAGTGTGTTTGTTGAGTACTTCCTTGTCTGGTTTGTCTTACGGCCAACAGTATCGTGTATTGGGTGGGTGCAGATTACACAGATGGGGACAACGGGGCAGAATGTGGTGTTTTAGTACCTGATGCTTAGAACTCACACCTTTGCAGCACTAGGCCCCTCAGACTGTGTCTGAGACGCCATGTCTTGGAGGAGTGTGATGTAGCTGGCAGGGCTGTAATGTTTACAGTACATAGCTTTGATCCAAACATTAGCCCTCACTCTTGCTAGCTCTACGACATCTGGTAAAGTGTTTAACATCTCTAAACTTCAGTTTCCCTCTTCATAAGCCACAAATGATAAGAACATCTTATTCCTAGTTGTGATAAAAATCTGATAATTGTAATTCTTATTATTACTATGCTTATAATGGTAGTAATAGCGCTAATACTAGTAATGAAACTGCATGGAAACCCTCGTCTTGCCAAAATCAAATTACTGCCAAGCAAGCTGAACATAATTGCATTCCACTGCAAACGTTTCAGGGACAAGCAACGACTTCCTGAACACAGGCCTTCTTGAGAAGTAGGAAGATGGAGCTGCCCAAAGAAAGCTATCCCTACCACCAGCTCAGTGGGAAATCATTAGCAGGGACTGGAGTGGTTCTTAGGGGGACAGTTGACCCTTGGTATGCACTGGAATAACAGGACCCATTTATGGCTGACAATTGGCTCTTGCCCAAGTGGCCCGTAAAGTGTATGGGCCAAGCATTCATTTTACAGTCCTTTTAAAAGAGGGCTCCAAATGTTGCATGATATCTTAAAGTCTAAGTTGTTACATGTGGAAAGGACCACCCATGCACGCTTAGAGTTTCTCTTTTAGAAGCAGGAGCACATTCCAAAAACTGCGCTTGGTGTGACTTGCCAGCCCAGCTTTTCCAGGCTGTTAATATAAACTATTTCTTGGACACTTGGTCCCACATTCATTTGCTTAAGCTGGAATTTTTTCATTTTCCTGTAAGTGCAAGACCTTAAATAAAAAATCAAGGATTGAATTGGTGGTTTTTTGAGCCAGCCTCTGAAAGAAAGGACAAGGTTTGAGTATGGTGGTCACTGTTGATAACATCAGCAGTTCACTAGTTGTAGAACATGATTATATAATCAATTCTAGTGAAATGAGGATATCGTCAGGGGTGACTACCATGGCAATCTTGAGGCTATATGACTGAAGATAGCCTGTCCATGTTCAGTGGGCTCACAGCCTAGTTTCCTAGGAGAAAAGTCATATAAACGAATAGTCATTATAAGTCATTATAGATATCAGTCCTATGTAGTGCTCCAAACAAAGTGCTATAGAGCAGAGAGAAGCCAACTGGTCCTGAATAGCAAACTTGGGGAGATTTCTGAGAGATGGTGAGGGTGCGCCTGGGCTTCAATGGATAAGTTGAACATCACCAGGAAAAGAATAACAAAACCTTATGAAGAGCTAATATCATTTTAAGAAAATAAGTGTGTATGATAATAACCAAGCTAACATGATGTTAGCAAAATAAAGCAATTGTCTGCTATACTTGCTCTAACCACGCATTTATTAATAACAGACATATTAAAGAAGTAATGTAATTCTCTCATATGTATTCAAAAAGGCATTAGCAATTGAGCTTCCTAGGAATGAAAATTAAAATCTCTCCAAAGTGCCTCCCAGAGGGTCAGAGCAGAAAGGAGTAGGCGTTCCTCATCGCTTTCCAAGGGGCACAGGGAAGGCAATTCCCAGCTGAGGAGGAAAGACACATCTTCTTCTAGATCTGCCCCCCAGCCAAGATGAGGCATAAGTGGGGCAGCCTGGTCTGACTATTCCCTGAAATACTCATAAAGACTTTTGCCGCATTGTGTCCCAGGGACCACAGGCAAGGCAGATGTTGCTAGCCTGAGCAGGGTGCATTTAGAGCAAGAGTCAGAGAACTGGGGTCCAGACCCAGGCCTTCTGCCGTGACCCAGACTGACTCTTGCCAAGACTGTGAACTTCTCTGTCCAACCTCCCCCTAACTTCCACTTTAACAACCAACAAAGTTGCTTTTTTTTTTTTTGTGAGGAAGATCAGCCCTGAGCTAACATCTGATGCTAATTCTCCTCTTTTTGCTGAGGAAGACTGGCCCTGGGCTAACATCCGTGCCCATCTTCCTCTATTTTATATGGGATGCCGCCACAGTGTGGCTTGACAAGCAGTGCCTCAGTTCACACCCAGGATCTGAACCTGCCAACCCCAGGCCTCCAAAGAAGAGCACGTGCACTTAACCGCTACGCCGCTGGGCTGGCCCGCAAAGTCACTTCTTTTAAATTAAGTGGCTGGCCATTGGAGCTGGACATTCCATCTAGATTTGTGAATACCATTTCTTCCATCAGTTTCAATCCTTTAAACCGTTGTATGTGTGACCCCTGGGATGTAAGAACCGAGGATATTTCTGAAAACAATGTCTACAGTGTTTTGAGAGATAGCACTTTATTTGCAGTCATGCTGTGCTTTGTTTTAAAAGCGCCCATTGTGCTAACAGAAGTTGACATGGTCTTTCCTTCTTCATGGTCCGCGTCAGTGAGGAAGGGCATTAACTCTAAGTTGCCCGATACATATTTGATAAACCGTTGTTTCAGAGGCACCTCCTCCTGGGACGTTTTATGTCCTTCTTCCTACCTTCATGGAAATGATCTCTCCCTCCCCAAGATGGCCTTTATGGAGCCCAGTGGGGATGCCAAGCAGACACTAGTCTGCTCGTGGACCTCAGGGAGTGGATCGCTTACAGAGCAGGTCACCGGGTACATCGAGCTGTTGCCGGGAAACAGGAAGTACAGGGTATGAGTTGTTCCTAGACCATCCTCTAGCTTTCTCCTGACTTGGAGGAGATAGTTCTGACCACACATCTCTTAACCACAGAGGTCATGTAAGTAGTGGATCGCTTCCAGTGAAGTACCACATCCCTGGGTGGGATTTAGATATTTCTCAAACTACATCTGTGTGCCAGGTCCTGCACCTGGAGCTTTATATGAGATGTGTTATTCAAGCTGCACAGTGGCAAGAAGTCCTGTCATTATGGCCATTTCATAGATGAGGAGACTGGGGGAGAAAGATGAAGTTACTTGAGCAAGCTAGTAAACAGCAGAGCCTGCGTGAGAACTGGGCTGGTTTGGCTGCACTGTGCTCCTTCCCTGAGAGATCACCAGGCTCCTGTGCAGAGGCAGCTCTGCAAACACAGAGATTTTGAAGCATTCCCAGTAGCCCCTGCATGTGCCTTCCTGGGTAAAAGGGCACCTCAACCTCCCTTGTCAAGAGCTGAACTGAGATTCTTCTCCTCAGCTTGTGTCCCCTCATGTAATACACATCTTTAATCGACTGTCTGCAGAGTGGCCAAGCTGCAGCCTCTGGAGCCAGACCACGCGGGTTCGAGTCCTGGGTCCACCACTTACTGTGTGAACTTGGGCAAGTTACTTAATCTCTCTGTGCCTCAGTTTCCTCATTTGTAAAATAGTGATGGACACAGTATCTACTTATAGGGTTGGTGAGGAGGTTGAATGAGTTCACAGGTATAAAGTGCTTAAAATTGGCATATCACATAATAAGTGCTGTGAGCGTCGGCCACCATCATGATACTATCATTGTCATAAACGTCATCATCTGAATGAAACCTGGTAAGATATTGTTGAGTCCACCCTACTCCTCACCCTCTATCCTTCTGGGGCTGGGCATCTTTACTCCTAAATGTTTCTGGAATTCATCTCCTTTTTCCTAGTGCATTGCTGTTATCTTCACCGTCTCCAACTCCTTGCAACTGGCTTCCTGCCTGGTCTTCTGTGACTAATATCTTACCTTCCCATTCATCACCTACACTGCTGCGGAGAGATTTTTCTACAATCAAGTCCAAACATGTCATCTGCTTAAAAACCTGGTTTGTCTCCTCATTGCCTGGAGAATCAGTTCCTAACACCTTAGTCTGGAATTTTCATTACTTCCTAACTTGGCTTTTTTAGGGATGTGTTTTGTCTGTCATCCGTTTGCCTCCACCTATTCAACCTTCTCAGAAGACCCTCGCAATGTGTCATTTCCATGCCTTGTCTAGCCTGTTCCCTCTCCCAGATGCCATTCTCTTTCTCTACCTGGCGAAGTCCTACTCCTTTGCCTGTGTCTTTTAAGAGCCATGTGAGTTCTTTCTGGCAGCCTCGTGACTGGCCCTCTGGCTCCTGCCCCTGGACGAACTCCAGGATAGCACTCTCACCTTTCCTCCCAGACCCTCCTGCTTCGTTCCCTCCATTCTCTGAGTTTCTCAAGTATTTCTATATCCCAGCACCTGGCAGAAGGCCTCACCCAGGGAAAGTGCTTGGTAAATGTTTGTTGACTGAAAGCTTACATAACATTTGGGGTTGGAATGGAGAACAAGCTCCCTAACATTTTCTTTTTCAGAAAAAGATACAGGTAAAGAATGCATCAGGGTCAGTATATTTATGGCTTTGGATTCACCAAGTGCTTCAAAAATAGGTCTTAAAAGTTTGACTTAGACGGGTTCTAACTACACTTTCTTTCTATCCTGCTCATCTTCAAGTCTAAGTCCAGGTGCACATGCCTATAGGGAAGTTGATTCTGTGAAGTTTGAGCTCTTTTTAATAAATTTATTCCACTCTCTTTTGTGGGAGCCCATCAGAAATCCAGGATGCCTGGATTAAACCTTGAAGAACAGGAAGTCTCCATTTTTTTAAATGCAAACAAATACAAATAAATCAACTTAGCCCTAAGGATTTTAACATGACTGAACACCCAGGCCCAAGAGACTCTGTGGTTTCCACACCTGGAGAGAGAGCCCTCTCCTGCCTGCCTCGGCTAATGCAGACTACTGGCATGTGGGTGAATTTGTTTTGGATTTTCCTTCCATTCCATTAGGAAAAAAAAAAGTCATCTTAGAATAAGTGGATCAGGATAAAAATTATCTCAGCTTCACATTTGGATGTATAACTGGGTTAAAATATTAGAATTTCAGGTTACAAGGCTGTTCTTTTGCAGATGATGAACCCAGAGTCTAACAACTTGCCTGAGGGACATCCCCACAGTCCCACTTTTCATCCCACCCACCTCTATCCCCACGTCCATGCCCCCACCCTAGCCCCTTGGTGTCTGACTGGGACTGAACTTGGGCTCTTTGCTTCAGCCAGAGCTCTCTCTAGAGCTTGGGAGAGCAATTTCCTCTATTTTCTCTGGAGCCAAGACCTTCTTCACCTCCTGTCCCCGCTACTCCATCTGCAGAGTCACATTTTGTGTCACTCCATTTGAAGCAGTGTTGAAATGCTCTTTAAGAGGAGGGTCTGTGGGAAGGAGCCTGGTAGCCTCGGAGGGGGCTCATGCAAGGATTGAGCCACATCCTGAGCCAGAGTTGGGACCAGAGCTGCAGGCTTTGCATTCATAGTTGGGGCAGGGCATAAAAAAGAACCTACAGCCAGATGCAGCAGAACAGGTCTATGGGCTGATCTTTTCCAAAGCATCATTTATATACTAATGGAGCAGCTGCTCCTGAACCGTTTCCCAGGCTGAAGGGTTGAGTAAGAATGATCTAATTCAACAAATATTCATCAATGACCCCTGTTTTCTGGGTCCTGCACTGTGTGCTGGGGAAAAAGACAGTGTGATTCCTGCCCCTGGCAAGCTCAAAGTCTGGTGGGGGGACAGATGAGTAAATAGTGAACCACTACATAAAACGTTGGGCCTTATCAGTGCATAGCGAACAAAATGTGACGGGAATGAAAGGGAGAGAGGGACGATTCACAGAGATGAGGTCTGAGAAATGGTTGGAGGCGTGAGTCAGAGTGGGGAGAGAGATGTAAAGTAGGTCACTATGAAGGGGGAAGGATGAGAGGGACAGAGAGAGAAGGAACAGGAACAAAGTAAGGGGCACGGATCAGCACTGAGATGGGAAGTGGAGTGGGCGCCATGGGCGAGGGCATGATGTCCATGGGGGCATGGAGGAAGGTGATGATATAAAAAGGGCCCTGGGGGAGAAGAGCCCTGAACACTCAGAAATCTGGAGCTTTTCCTCTAGGTTAAACCCCACAGTGCCAAAAAGAAAGTATTTTCCCAGTTGCTTGTGACTTCAGCCCTAAATCCTTAGGATAAGGGCATGTGATGTTTGATTCCTGGAACCAATTAACAGAGAGCAGTAGCTGCTTTGCTTTTGTTGCAGGCTAATGATACCTGGTAACAGTGTTGTTTGTTTTAACATGCACTGTGGTGTTTTAACCAGGGGATTGATGGTGAAGACCCTGGAAACTGAGAGACAAGGCCAGCCCTGGATGTGCTTTCATAGGCCCCCGGGGTGGGTCTCTTGTTTGACTCTTCCCTTGTTTGACTCCTTCAGCCTGGCTCCAGTCTGTCCTTCAGTTTAGTAAGTTTTACCCAGGGGTCTTCCTTCATTTCCCAACGTCCAAAAGGGCAAATACTTGGCAGATTTCTATCAACACCTGATTCATCCTGTACTTCTAGAAAAGAAGAAGGTGTCACCAGGGGTTTTGGGAATGTAGACACAGAGGAGACCCACAGACACAGAGCAAGAGGCCTTAGAATGCAGACCTGCATTGAAACAGTGGCACTCCTCTTCTCTGCAAGCTGCTGTGTGCACTGCCTTCTTGTCAGTGGAGGGAGCTACTTTCAGAATCCGCAGGGACTGAGAATGGTCCTAGAGCGCCCTCAGTGTAAACCTTTCATGTAATAAGTAAGAAAACTGAGACCTGAAGTGGTACAAAGTCAAATGTGTTTAGTTAATTTAGTAGTTTGGAAAAAAAACATGTGGTGAAGTCAGGGAGGACCAGGCGAGGCAAAGAGGCTCAGAGAAGAATCTCCTATCTCAGGGCAGACTCCTATCAACAAGGTCATGACAGACTAATAGATAGACCAGGAAAATGAGATATTGAGATGCTGGAGAGGCCAGAGCACTGGCATCCTCTCACTGTATGTGTTAACCTGCGTAGGCACAAGACATGGAAACAGTTGCTAGGGCTTTGACAGTGCTATTCGACTCAGGCAGAATGCTGTCTGCTACTCACCTGCCTTCCTCTGGTTCATCCCAACGTACCTGTTGGAGCTCAATTCAAATGACTTTCTGCAGGAAGCCTTCTCGAATGCTCCTACCTAGGTCAACTTGCTTGATTGTTGGCCTTATAGCCACAAGTCCCTCTCCTTCAGAGAACTTAACTATAATTGCAATTTCCACCTGACTATTTGATTAAAATTTGTCTCATCCATTAAACTATAAGCCCCATGAGGGCTTGAGTCATGTCTGCTTTGGCTCACCATTGAGTCTCCAATGCCAAACATGTTTTTTGGCAACTGGTACATTGAATTATTGAATAAAATAATGAATAAATATGATTGCTTGAGAATGAGTGATTAGTAAGAGACTTAATTTAAAACTGGAAGTTTGAAATAACTACTGAGAGAAACAAGAGAAGAAAAATATCAAAAGTGAACAAAAATGTATGGTACAGATGTGAGGTACTGGCTGAGATGGTGACCATGTCTTTATGGTGGTTTTGGTCTACAGTTGTGAAACTGTCTTAGTCACTCAACAGATATTTGTTCAGCATCCATAATGTGTCATGCTAGTTATTGGGGACACAAGGATAACTATTTCTTTCATGGAATTTCCAGTCTAACCATGATCTTTAGTCTTGGTGTAAGACAAGTAGTGAGATTGATCCAGGGTAGGAACTATACTGGGTGAGTTCATTAATAGGACAGTAATATGAGAAACATGGGAATGCTGGTGATCAGATGACGAATCCTGAAGGTTTAGGCTGAAAAAAGAAGAATCTAAAGCTAGTTTAAAAGAGAGTGAGTGAGAGCAAGAGAGGAAGGAAGGAAGGAAGGAAGAGAGTAAGGAAGGGAGGGAGGAAAGGAGGAGGGAAGTAGGAGGAAGAGAGAGAGAGAGAAAGAAAGTCCAACTGAGAGAACAACAGCAGCCTGGTGTTCTCTGTGAGTTTGAACAAGAGTTGTGATGGGATTGTGAGCACCAGGGAGTGAGAAAGATGCACATGTGACATCTAATTTAACATTTCAGCCACAAGGCATTTCTACATGTTTGTCAGGTTGTGACATTGGTGTAGACACCTGAAGTAGGATAGATTGGAGGATCAAGAGAATTGGAGAGGTGAAGACATTGCAAGTTCCACTTGTTGGATCACCCAACCAAATAGCCATTGGAGTCACCCAGGTAGGAAAACAAAAATGCCTCAGACAACTAGACCAGTACTCAGCGACAAGATATCCCTGCACATATCAAAACACTAGTGGGTGAAGACAAACTGCCAATTGCAACAAGATCCTCATGGCATTAAAACTGCATGGGAGATAGAGGAGGGAGGGCAAAGGGATTTCTGACAACTTTTATAACTAGAGAACCCCTAAATCATAAACAAATACTAACTGGACATAAAAGTAGGCTATTCTGAAACCGTCAGACAAAACTGAGAAGGCTCTTTTGCAGGCTCTAATATGAAAATGAGTAAAAAAGCCATAGTAATGTCACATGGTTGATGGAGGGTTCTAGGTCCTGTGTTTCTCAATACCAAACCAAAAGAAACTTGTTTCTAGGATGAAGCTTGAACTGAGGAGAAACTACTAGGAGTAAAATCAAAATTGATCATGGCAGGGACAACAGGGGCAAGAAAAGAGAAAATCCAAATAGAGAAGGGGAGGGTAAGAAGGTCAGAGATCCTATACAGTTTTAAACCTTTGGCAAAAGCCATATAAGAGAGAGCTCTTGTATTAAGAACTCAAGAAAATTACCCTGACCTACCTTTCTGTGTAAGAGTACAGTAAAATTCATCTCATTTAAATATGAGCAATAGAGTTGTAGTCAAATCCCATAGAAAGTTGTATTTTAAAGAAGGGAATAAAGAACAGAATCATGTCTTGACAGATAATTAAAGAATCCACAAATAGATAAAAGCCATCACTTAATAATAAAAAATGAGCTAAAAGAAATGAGAAAACGATAGATGATATGGAATAGTAGCATAAATTAGGATTAAGAAAAAATTCAGAAATGAGATTATTGGAAGAAAAGATTTGAAAAGGCAGCTAACGAAACTCAGGAAATAATTAGAAACAAAACAAAACATCGTTGTTTTGTTTCTAATTAAATTCTAATTTTATTTCAGAAATAAAGACTAAATTAGAAGAAACACAAGAATGAATAACATCATTGATCATGCCTTAAGAAAAATAGAAGATGGAAAGAGATTAATATATAAAAAAGAATCAAGAGAAAGTGAAATGTATAGAAGATAGGCAAATAAGATTCAATATATGATGATAGGAGTCTCCAAAGAAGGAAATCAAAGGAGTAGAAAAGAAAAACAATATTGAAAATAGTATTTTATTAGTGAGGGTTCTCTAAAGACTGAGATACAGAGAGGGAGAGAGAGAGAGAGAGGGAAAGAGAGAAAGAGAGAGAGAGAGAGAGACTGGCCATATAATAAAAGACACACACACACATACAATCAAATAGTATGATACATGAAATAAATAATATGACACATATATCCTTTATAAATGTAAATTGGCATAGTACTAAAAGTAAAAATATTTTTAGATTGGCTAACAAAGCTGAATCCAATATTATGTTGCATGCAAAAGACGTACCTAAAACAAAGTGATTCTGAAGTGTCAACAACACCAAAAAAAAAAAAAAAATGATGGACCTTTGCCCATACAAGAGAGCAAAGATATATCAGGCAAATGCAAAGGAAAAAAAGTAGGTCTCACAATCCTGATATTCTATGAAGTAAAATTCATAAGAAAAGTTTTAAAAGAAATAACAAAGGGAATTTGATGTAATAACTTTATAATTCACAGTGAATATGTAATGGTTATTAGTATTCTTGAATACAACAACACAGAAGCAATGATTCTAAAACAGAAATTTCAAGAGATGCAATAGAAAATAGAATCATACTACTAAGATATTTTAACTTACTTTGTCACTTCAAGACAGACAAAATGGACAAACATTTATAAGATATAAATGACCTAATCAAACGAACTAGAATTTCTTGCTCTATCACTGACTCTGAACCCAGATAATAGACAATATCCCAAATTGTCAAGTACATGTGAGAAACAACTATATCCTGGGCCACAAAGAACACTTTTGTATATCCAAGGAACAGAAAAAAATACAAACGGGTTTCTCCGAACACAGTGCAATACGTTTAAAAGTTTATTTAAAACAATGTGAAAGGTAATGGCCTTTTGGTACAAGGGAAATTAAAAATACACATTTAAACAAGGTTTTTATTGTTGCGTTCTTTATCACAGCAAGAGACTGAAAGTAACCCATTGAAACAATTGTGATGATAAAGTGCATACAGTATGTTATTGTTTATTGAAGAAAGGGGAAGATAAATATATATATATATACACACACACACATATATATAGTTGCTTATATATTTTTAATGGAACTATAAATCCCCAAATTGTATAAAAGTGGTTAGTTACTTACATCTGGGTTGTCCAACCCTGCAGTCGCAATGACTGAAAAAATCACCTAAACTAAAGTAAATAACATTTGTCAATTTGTCAGAGAGCTATGGAAGATAAAAGGATTGCATGAGTTAAAATTCCAGATAGGACAAAATTCCTGAGATATGCTGAAAATCTCTCCTGATGAAAGAAATAAAAGAAGACCTAGATAAATGAAGAGATATTACATGTTCGTGGATTGGAAGACTCAATATTATTAAGATATCTATACTCCCAATTTGATGTATGCATTAAGCACATTCCCAATCAAAATCCCAGAAAGCTACTTTGTAGATATTGACAAACCAATTCTAAAGCTTACATGCAAAGGCAAAATACCAAGGACAGCCAACACAATACTGAAGAAGAGCAACAACACAAAATGCTGAAGAAGAAGAAGAAAATTGGAGGACTTAAACTACCTCATTTCAAGATTTACTATAAAGCCACAGAAACCAAGGCAGCCCAGGATTGGTGAAAGAATAGACACATAGATCAATGGAACAGAATGGAAAACCCAGAAAGAGACTCATGCAAATATAGTCAACTGATCTTTGACAAAGGAGCAAAGGCAATTCCATGGAGAAAGGCTAGCTTTTTCAACAAATGACTTGGACAATTGGATATCCATATGCAAATAAGTGAACCTAGACACAAACTTTATACCTTTCACACAAATTAACTCAAAATGAGTCATAGGCCTAAATAAAAAATGCAAAACTATAAAACTTCTAGAATTAACATGGGAGAAAATCCAGGTAACCTTGATTTAGTGATGAGTTCTTAGATATGATACCAAAAGCATGATTCACGAGAGAAAAAATTGATTAGTTGGACTTTATTAAAATTAAAAAACTCTTGCTCTGTGAAAGAAACTGTTAATAGAGTGAAAAGACCAGCCACAGACTGTGAGAAATTACTTGTAAAACATATCAGATAAAGGACTGGTACTCCAAATATAGAAACTCAACCATATTAACTATAAATATTAAAACTCAACAGTAAGAAAGCAAACAGCTCAAATAAAAAATGAGCAAAAGTACTAAAAAGATACCTCAGCAAAGAAGATACACAGACAGCAAATTAGCATATGAAAATATGCTCAACATCATTTCTCACTGGGGAGATGTAAATTAAAATATCAATGAAATACCAATATACAAAATATCTGCATAGAAATTGACATTAGGATTGAGCAATAAATATAAATTTACAGGCAGAACTAAGACTAAATGAAGGTTATAAGAGTTAAAGTATTTCATGTTGGCTCTGTAACGGCTATATGCACTGATAAAAGATTGAAGTTATTCACAGTATGTTTTCTGACCACAAGGGAATTAAGCTAGAAATTATTAATAGAAAAAATATTACAAACACCCCAACTATGTGGAAGTTAACCAATATGCTTACAAATTGTCTATGGATGCCAAAAGAGTCAAATGGAAATTAGAAAATGTTTTAAGCCAAATTATATGAAGGCTACTTACCAAAACTTGTGGAATGAAAATAAACACTGCTTATTGAGAAATTTATAGCATTAAATGTTATATTAGAAAAGGAAAAAGCTTAAAACCAATTACTTAAGATTCTATTTCAAGGGCTGGCCCAGTGGCTTAGCAGTTAAGTGTGCGTGCTCCACTGCTGGCGGCCCGGGGTTCGGATCCCGGGCGCGCACTGACGCACCGCTTCTCTGGCCATGCTGAGGCCGTATCCCACATACAGCAGCTAGAAGTCTGTGCAACTATGACATACAACTATCTACTGGGGCTTTGGGGGAAAAAATAAATAAATTTTAAAAAAATTATAAAAAAAGATTCTATTTCAAAAAGCAAGAAAACACATTGAGACAAGCCCAAGGAAAAGAGAAGAAAGGAAATAATAAATAGAAGAGTACATACCAATAAAATTGAAAAAGCAAACTGTAGAAAAACATCAACAAAACTAAAAGCTACTTAAGATTAATAAAACTGATTAAGCCTTGCAAAACTAATAAATATAAAAAGAGAGAAACACAAATTACTAACGTACAAAATAAATAGGAAACATTATTACAGATCTTGTAGAGATAATCTGAATATTTAGATATGCATAAAATTGAATCCATATTTCCACAAAGAAAGCCCTGGCAACAGATGGCTTCACCTATGAATTCTTCCAGACGTTGAAGGGAGAAATATCAGTCTTGCACAAAACTTCCAAGGAATAGAGGAGGAGAACAGATGGAGACAAATCCTAACCGTTTTCATGAGGTCAGCATAATATTGATTCTGAAACTTGATGAGCACATTACAAGATAGGAAAACTGCAGACCAGTCACTCTCATGAGTGATTTTGCATAGGTGCAAAGTTCTTAGTTAAATATTAGCAAATCAAATCCAACAATATACATAAACGAGAATACGTTATGACTCAGTGAACTATTCTGGGTAGGCAAGCTTGATTTCTATTATAAAATCAATCAATGTAATCGATCACTTTAACAGAAAAAGTAGCTAAATTATATGATCACCTTGATAGTTACAGAAAAGACATTTGTCAAAATTCAATGTCAATTAATGATAAAAATTTCTAGCAAGAGAATTTACTTAATCTGATAAAGACTCTAAAACCCCCCAGTTTATATACTCATAGCAAAATATTGAAAAATTTACTCCTGCAATTAGGAACAAGACAGAGACGCTTGCTATACCTCTCTTATTCAACATTATACTTCTTGCTTCTGCTTCTTGCAATGAAGCAAGAAGAAATAAAAACTGTAAAAATAGAGAGGGAAGAAACAAAACTTTTATTATTTGCAGACAGTATGATCTCATTTACCCACAAAATTCAAGAGAATTTACAGAAAAACTATTAGCATTAGTCAGTGAATTTAGTAAAGTCTTTGAAGATAGGGTTAATGTACAGAAATCAACAATCTTCTTATACCCAACAGCAAAAAAGTGCAAAATTAAATTTTAAAAAATCTATATTAACATCAAAAATATCAAGTTCATAGGAATGAATCCAACAAAGATTGTGTAGGATTTCTACACTAAAGTTAAAATTTTATTTAAAAACCCAAAAGAGACTTAAATGAATGAAAGGATATATCAGGTATTGTTGAGGCAATATTGTCAAGATGTCAATTTCCCCCAAATTAATATACATATTGAATGTAATCCCAATCAAAATCATAGGACGGTTATATAGGGGGTGGGGGAGAGTAAATTGACAAGCTGATTCTAAAATTCGTATAGAAATGCAAAGAATCTGGAATACTCACAACAATCTTGATGAGGAAAAGTAAAGTGGGAGAACTTATACTATCAGATATCATGAGATGTTATAAATCTGTTGTTGGTTCAAAGAAAGATAAACTGAACAGAAGAATGGAACAGAAAGTCGAAGATCAAACTCACGTATATGTATATATTTTTCTTCATGACAAAGGTGGTAGTGCAGTTAATTGGAGGAAACAATGGCCTTTTCAATAAAAGGTGCTGGGTCAATAGGGTATCTACAGGCAAAAAATATTGGAACTAGATTACTTCCTTTCACCAAACACATATATAAATTGTAGATGGATTTTAGATGTAAGTGTGAAGTGTAAAACAATAAAGCTGTTTGAAAAGAACACGATAATAAGTATTTGAGAACTTAGGTAAAACAAGTTTTGTATTTTGTTTTTTCTAAAAAAAGACACAGACAACACTGACCATAAAAGAAAAAAGTAATAAATCAATCCGTATTAAAATTTAAGGAGTTTTTTTCATCAAAGGCAACTTTTAGAGTAGGAGGAGCTATTTGCAACACGTATATCCAACAAAAGACCTGTATCCAAAATATATATATATATTTTGGGGAGGAAGATTGGCCCTGAGCTAACATCTGTGCCAGTCTTTCCTCTATTTTGTACGTGGGTTGCTGCCACAGCACAGCTTGATGAGTGGTGTAGGTCTGCACCTGGGATCCAAACCCATAAACCTGGGCTGCGGAAGAGGAGCACGCTGAACTTAACCACTACACCACTGGGCCAGCCCCCCAAAATATATTTTTAAAAACCCTATTAATTAATAACAAATAACATAGCTTTTTATTGTAATTATCAACTACCGGCACTTAGAAATCTACTTGACTTAGATATTGATTCTTTTAATTGGACTTCAGTTGCACAGAATTGGACAATCCCTAGTTCGTAACACATTGTCATCATTGATTAATGCATGACTTTCCTTTATTCACTTAATTCTTTAATTATTTTATAGTGTAATATACCCATGAACTAACCACCTTTTAAGAACAAGAGCTTTGGTGCCAGCCCTGGTGCCCTAGTGGTTTCAGTTCAATGTGCTCCCCTTCAGTGGCCTTGGTTTGGTTTTCAGGCACAGACCTACACCACTCATCTGTCAGTGGTCACACTGTGGTGGCTGCTCACATACAAAAAGAGGAAGATTGGCAATGGATGTTAGCTCAGGGTGAATCTTCCTCAGCAATAAAAAAAAAAAAAAGAGCAAGAACTTTGAATTTAACCTACATCTAGCCGTATATTCTTCCTTGCTTCCTCCATCATCCTGAATATCATGTCCATCTTTCCTAGTTTCCTGTTTATTTGGTTTTGTTACATCAATATATAATCTAAAAAATGTCTATGTATTTTTGTTTCAATTACTTTTAACTTTATAAGAATGCCATAAGTAATTTTGGAGATCATTTATCATTTAATATTATATTCTTAAGAGTCATCCAAACTTTTGTTGTCATTGTTGTTTATCTTGACTGCTTACATTCCATTCTGAGACTATGCTACATTTTGTTCATCCTCTTTTCCACTTATGGACATTGGATAAGTTCCAGCTGCTATCAGAAACATTCTTTAATGTGTCTTCTATGGAATATACATAAAAATTCCTCTTAGATATATGCCTAGAAGGTCAATTGTTGGGTCATAGTGTACATGAATGGTCAACTGTATATTCACTTGGTATCCCACAATTGTTTGGTCTTCATAGAGTTTTTCCAAATTATTTAACTTACCACATTTTATCAATGCTAACATGCACTTCTTTTCACATTTTAAATTCTTTAAAATAGGACTATTCTTATAATCAATGGTGTATCATGGTTTAATTGTTGGTATTATTTTCTTTCTAAATGATACATAAAATAGTGACTTGCCTTAAAATCAACAGTCTTAGATTTTTATAAACATGATAGTTTTCACAAAAACGACTCTTTTCACACATGTTCTTAATCACCCTCATACGAAATGTTTAAATTTACTAATTGTTAAATTTTGTAATTAAAATAACAAGTACAACTGGCATAAACAAGTGTCAGGGAGAAGACGACCAACTCTTGGAGAGCACATACAGAACTGGTGGCAGGAGCAGAGACAAGGAGTCAAGAGGAGTGCTGTACTTGCCTCCCGGGGGCATCAGCCAGGACGCACCTTGGAGAGAAGGGAGAGGGTCCATCTGTAAGTCGGTTACATGGAGATTGGTGGAGAGAGCTTCCAGGAAAACTCTTCGTTGTGGCTTTCCCCAACGCAAAGCTGTGAACCATCCCTTTTCACAAGCCGGCCTGAGAAATTACCAGGCCAGCTGGCGTGGCAAGCAGCTCAGCACGAGGCAGCTCTCCTTGCAAAGGGACTTCTGGTCCCTGGCCTCTTTCAGTGAGCCTGGGCTGTTAACACTTGTCTCCCCAGCAAAACACTTTCACTCCCTATTCTACTCCTCTGAAAACCAGGGAGAGTAATAAGACAACGTCAAAGAAAGGAATACTGGATCTTCAGCAAAACCTTATTTTTCTTCTTCTTTGAAAATAAGATCTTCAGAGAGGCTTTTTATTATTTACATTACCTTCCTGTTCTCAAATACTGTGATCTTCACAGAGCTCGGGCGATTGTAGTATGCAGGAAGGACGAAAAGGCGTTCCCTGTGGCTTCTAGTTCTATGTATCTGTGGTTCTGGGATGAGCCTATAAACTTCCAGTCTGAGGATTTAAGCCTGTTTTGTAATTTCCGTTTCAGGAAGGCAGCATCATGTTTAAGAACGTGTGACCAGGAACGGGAGAGAGACCCGGTTTATACACTTACACACTGGGCCTGGGAGTCCTCACTTTCTGCCAACCCCATAGTATTGTTGCAAGGCTTAATCATGATCATTCTGGCAAAGTGTTTTACATTGTTCCTGCATGCAGTAAGCACCTAATAAATGTCACCATCATTGTCTTTATTCATTGTCTAAAGACAGCAGTAAGGCGGGGGCCTTAGCCTCTCATACTCAAAAAAAAAAACTTGTTTGTCACAGTAAGTAGGAGCAAAACAGGAAAGTCTGGTATACGGCCAACACTTTCCCTGCAGTTTTCAATTTCTCTTTTCTAGGAATAGAATCAGAAAGAATAGGGAAAATGTCGTTTGGCAGGTAACCTTCCCTCCTCCAGTTTTGTTTTATTTTTATTTTCCTTCAGGCATCACATCAAAAAATGGGAAAAATTATTTTATAAAACTTCTTAGCGCAAAAATTGAAACCAGATTTCTCTGCCTGTGGCCTCTGACTTCTCCGAGCAGATGGCTTTGGCAAGCTCCCTGCCTCCACACCGGGATCAGTGCACCTCCTCCTTCCATTGATCATTGTGACACACCAGCAGTGCCGAGAGCCTAGGCGGAGCAGGGAGGCCGGGGGCCAATGTGTAGACACAGATTCATTCAAGCTAGAATAAAATATTGCAGCCACGGTGGCCTTTTTCAAATGTGTGTTCCGCAAATTACTTTAAACCAGAGCATTCGAGAAAAGGCATTCAAATGAATTATAAGAACTAATTAAGATGTAATCACTTTATAGTTTAGAAAACACTTATATGCATATTTATTATTCAACCCTTACAGTGACAACATAAAGGACCATTCTTATAACACCTCACTTAACACATGAAGGAACTGAAGCTTAGAAAAGTTGAAAGGTTTGCCCAAGAATGCAGAGCAATCAAAGTGCAGACCTAGTGTGTGAAACAACTGTCTCAGAGCATCTGGTCTTCCAAGAACTCAGGACATATGTCAGAAGGGATTTCAGTTATGTCACTCCAATTCTAACTCCACACTACTTCTCTCCTAAGATTGCAAAAAAATTTAGTTATCCTGTATGCAACTGTAAAAGGAGGAAGGAAGAGAGGGAGCAGGGTAGGAATGAAGGAAGGAAGGAAGATTGGAAGCAAAGGAGGGAGGGAGGGAGGAAAGGAGAAAAGAAAGAAGGAAGGAAGGGTAAAGAAAAGAAGAAAGAAAAGAGAAAAAAAGAAAAAGAGTTGCACCATGGCATCTGGTGTCTCCACTGAAGAAACCTCTGTGTTTCCCCCAAATCATGAGAAAGGGTCCAGCTCTTTATCATAAATTATGTGGAAGAGATAGCACGGGCTTTAGTAGCACAACACACAGAAAACTTTACTAAAATCCTCTTTAGATTTCTCTTCTCCTTGAAGATTTAAATTCAGAAAACAACTCCCCTTCATCTTTCCGTCTCTCTGTAGAGTCCTGTGACTGCACTTTACCCTCCCCTTTCTGTCACACAGTGGGCTTACGCATGCACCCTGGCCTCCTCGGAAGCCTGGGCTCCTCACCTGTGATTCTGTGGCCAGGAATTGGAGTGAACAAAATCCTCCGTCATCCTACGTATAAGGCTCACTGCTCCCTCAAAAAAGGAGAATAAATAAGAAGAGCTTCAGGAAAGAAGAAGCATGATTGGTCTTAGAAAAAAAGGGAATTGCAAGCAGAAACTAGGAAAAGAGATAAGGCACGAGAAGAGACTGAGGCTGCCAGGAGGACTTGAAGTCCCTCAATAAGATACGTGAGCCAAGATGTGGGCAAGGAGAGGCTGAGATGAGGAATACAGAAGGACTGCCCGTGGCTGTGGCCAGCGAGAGATGAAAGTACTTTACATCTAGCAAGATGCATGGGAGGGGGTGAGAAAGGGAGATGTTCCCTCCACTACATACTTCTATATCTTGTATTTAATCAGTGAATGGAGATGCCTCATATTTGGTAAATGCATTCGAATTTTGAAGAACACGGTACTGGATACACGAGCCTGCTCAGCATTCTGGAATGGCTCTTTTCTTTGGGGAGCATGGTGGACCATAGGAGTTTTGAAAGACTGTGGGGAGACCATGGTGTTGGGAAGCTCAGTAACACCCAGTGATCTGATGCCAAGTCCAGGGCCCACCCCACTATACCACAACTGTCTGTCACATTAGCTGAGTGATTCTAACATCTCAATCGTTGACGACATGTAAAACTCTAGGAGGTAAGCCACATACTTGTGGGTTCTTAACGTTTTGATAGTTTGGCTGTTATACAGACTTTTATTAAACCCAGACCTACACACACACGTGCACACAAATAGCTCTGAAGAGAATTTTTCTGAGGATCAAAATATGTTTTGGCCTGACACCTCCTGCCCCTCAGTATCCTGGTTGAGGGAGAGGAGGGGGGAAAGTGATCAGACTTTCCCTGGTTCACTGAAGGTAATAACTCAGTGCTGAGGAACTCGTGTGCTGGGCAGTGGTATCGCCACCTCCTGAGTCACTCTGACCACATGATTTTGGAAAGTTTAGCATAAGGTGAGTCTCTGGTGCCTTCAGTGGCTTCCACGGGAATTTGATAGGTTTACCACAACTTGGTTTGATGAATTACAGGTGGTGAGGTTCTGTATTATGGCATAACCCCTCCATTTGCTGGATTTGGAACACAGCATATGGTAAGACTCAAGAAATGCTTATTGAATGACTGATAGAGTGACTCATGGATGAATGAGTGAATGGACTAACGCAGGGGGACCTGGGTTCCATTATGGTTTCTGCACTGTGATCTTGGTTGTGGCCGCAGGCCTTGAGACAGTTCCCTAAGGAGGAACCTAAGATTTCAGAGCCTTGACAAGGTGAGCTCAGCCCATGGCCCTGGGCTAGAGGCTAGAAATGAGCCTCCAATCCAGCAGTGATGGCGCTTCTCCTTCTGATTGATGTCACAGCAGCACTTCCCAAGAACAGGATAAGCTGCAAGAAGGACTCACCTGGGAAAACTTGATGGAGAACTCTGCCTAGATCCACAGCTTGCTGGGCAGGGCTACACGGAGGAGCACATTTTCCTGCAAATGAAGGTGTTTGACCCCATCACTAGGACCCTGCCGTGCATCCAAGGGTTTAGCTACAAATGTTCAGAACAGCTACAGTTCCTGTCGTCCCTTTGTGAGCTGTTCTGAGTCTATTTATGACCAAATTGCTGAATCTGACACTTGGGTTTGTTATGAAATAACATATACTATATGCCTTTTAAATAATGAATATTATTTCAGAAAAACTCACTCCCGTTAAATAAAAGGCCCAGCTGACAATAGCTAAAACTGCTCCCGGTCTAATTTGTTACTGATTAACACTTGATAGAAGAATAAAATCTTTTGACAAAATTCAGATCTGCTAAGTTTGACTGAGAAAACATTGACGTCATTGAAATCACGGTCACAACTGAACATTGACAGACAATGAGCTCTGCCCTGGCTGGGAGTGCCCCTGAGGAGGCAGATGGCTCAAGTTACAGCCTGTCCTTGCTCCCTTCTCGGTGGGTCTGAATTTATTTGTCTTGGTCCCCCAAAGACTTATGTCCTTGTAGAAAGTGAGGCAAGAACAACACCCTAAGAGAGGGCGGGGGGAGGGACATGAGAACCTGGGCGTGGCAGGTTGGGCAGGGTGCTGCAGGGGCAGGGGTAGGCTGTGTGGGGCAGGTAGGGGCAGGGAGCGCCCTGTGGCAGGCAAGGCGGGAAGCAGGAGGCACTGGTGGAGGAAGAGAATGAGAGTGGACCTTGGAAGGGTCGTTACAACTGGAGGAGCAGGGTCTCTTGGGAAAGGAACTTTCAGGCTTAGGACACACAAGCCATTTGACACAATGGTGATTTGAATGTAAGTGTTTTAACCACAATTAAAGAAAGGTGATGAATTATGAACATATGATTCACCCATAAACATTTGTCCCTAAACAAACTTAAAATTTCTAGCTTCTGCCTTTGGGCATTTGTGAAATTGTGATATAATATAATTCACAAATATAATGTAAACTTATAATATGGTGCTTCATTTTATCATCCTTTGAATTTTCCTGATCATTAATGAAGGAAATATGTTCATATGTTTATATTTTATATGTTCATTGGCCAGAAATGATTCCTTTTCTGTGATCAGCCTGTTCATAGCTCTTCTCCGTTTTAAAAAACCATGGTTGTCTTTAGAGTCTTGCCTTGCTTAATGACGTCAATACGTTTTGAGAAATGCCTCATTAGGCGATTTTGTCTCTGTGTGAACATCATTGAGTGTACTTACGCAAACCTGGATGGTATAGCCTGCTACGCACCTAGGCTATTTGGTACTAATCTTATGAGACCACCATCATACATGCAGTCCGTTATCGACCAAAATGTTGTTATGCGGCAGATGACTATAATTTCCTTTAGATTTGAATGAGTGCCTTATGTATTATCTATGCTGATCCCATGTCATTTATGTATATTCCAAATATTGTCTCCCTGTTTGTGACACTATTTTCCTAAGGCTGTCTTTTGATGAATAAGAGCTTGTAATTTTAATATAGTCAAATTTCAGTCATTTCTTGTATAGATAGCATGTTTTTTTCTTGTTTAAGATTTTATTCTCTACTACAATATCTAAAAATTATTCAGCTATATATTCTACTAAAAATTTCCATGTTTCTCTTTTAGACATTTAAATCATTTTCAGTCTGGGATACATTTTTGCACATGGTGTCAGGTCCGGATGCAATTTTATCTTTGTCCACTTGGATAACCATTTTTAATACTCCTTTCTTTCCCCCATTGATCTGGTATACTACATCTCTCACATACCAAAGATTTTTATGTGCACAGATCTTTTTCTGAGCTCTCTCTTTTTCTCTTTGATAATATTTTGGGGCCAGTACCACACTGTATTAATTATGATAGGGTTAACATTGGGTTAGATGTTTCCTCTTTCTGCCCTTCTTTTGAGGTATCCTGATTATACTTGGAAATTTATTCTTCCAAACAAATTTCAGGATCAACTTATTGAGTCTTAAGAAAAACCCTGTTGAGATTTGGATTGGAGTTACATAGAATCTATAGATTAATTTTTAGACAATTGACACTTTAGTGAATTGTTTCATTTCTATGATCACAGTATTTTTCTCCATTTATTTAGGCTGTGTTTAACATCTCAATATCATCTGAATCTTTCTGTAGAAGCTTACACACTTCTTGTTAGAATTATTGTTAGATTCTGGTACTCTCTAATTTACCATTTTAAATGGCATTATTTTTTAAATTATACTTTCAATTATTTGTTGGTGATTAATATTTAAATATTTAAAATTTAAATACAAAATAATAAATAACATAAATGAATAAATAAATTTTGTGTATCATCTTTTATACCTCTTGTGTGGAGTCTAGAAAATGGATGTCTAATCCAGAAAGTAAACATTTTATTAGGCACCTCTGAGGATAGAATTTTAATACAGAAAATTGGCTACAAATATGGTGGAGGAAGTAGGGTAGCAAAAGGAGAAAAGTGAGTTAACCCAGAAATTAGAAATTGCATGAGGCCATTTCCAATTGTAAAGCTGGAGAAGCAAATGCAAAGTGGATTTTCCCAGAGCCAACAGTAGCTGTGGTGCTGGCACCGGGGCTGTGGGAACCAGCGTGAGCAGGAAGCAGGCGTCTACACTCCCTGGCTCCCACCGCTGCTGTCACTGCTGGTGCATTGTTTCTGTGATTTCCTTTTATATAGTTTTATTGCATCCCTATGTGTTCCTTAAAACTGCATTTTGTATTTAAGTCTTTTTTAACTTTGTAAAAATGGTATGATGCTGTATATAATCTCATGGGCTTGTTTTCACATTTAATTGTCTGTAGCTAAGCTTTATTCATAGTGTAGCTTGTCTCTCTAGTTTGTTTATATTTCATTGTGTAAACACACCGGAGTTTATTCATGTACTCTCATGTTGATAAGCATTTGGATTGTTTTCAGAATTTCTGTGAATACTACTGCTATGACCTTCTTGTGTGAAAGTTTTGTTTAAAGATATAGAAACAAGTGAAATTATGGGTCATAAGGTAGATGAATATTTAACTTTATTGGCTAACGAGGTAACTGTTTTCCAAAGTAGTCTCACCAATTTACATGCCATCATGATTCCATGGATAGACAGATAGGATAGGACATATAATATTGCAAGTGCTCTAAATATTATTAACAAGGTAAAGACAAAAGTTCTAAAATACACAGAGTAGGAAGCGTTTAGCTTTGCCTAGGATCACAATCACATTTGCCACCTGGGAAATTTTGGCGCTTCATTCTCCAGAGGGAGAGTGGAAAGTCTAATGCTGGAATAATTACTTTTATGTGGTAGGATATTCAGGCCAAGTGCTTAATGACTTTTTAAAAAGTCAGATTTATTGAGGTATAATTTACATACAGTAAAAATCACTTTTTTTAGGTGTACAGTGCTATGAATTTTGACAAATATTTACAGTTGTGTAACCCTACCACAATCAAAGAATAGAACAGTCCCTCATTCCACAAAATTCCCTCATGCCTTTTGGCAATCAATCCCTACCCACCCATGCAGAGTCACTGGCAACCATTAATCTAATTTCAATCTCTATAGTTTTGGCTTTTCCAGAAAGTCACACAAATTAAATCTTGTGGTGTGTAGCCTTTGTATCTGGCTTCCTCCAGTTAGTATAATGCTTTTGAGACTCATCCATGTTATTGAATGCATCAGTAATTCATTCTCTTTTATTGTTGAGAAGTATTCTGTGTATGGATGTACCACAGTTCACTTTTTCATTCACCAGTAAAATGACATGAGTGTTGTTTACAGTTTTTGGTGACTGTGAATTAAGTTGCTATGAATGTTTTCATGCAGCTCTTTGAGTGAGAATTGTTTTCTTTCATCTTCAGTAAATATCAAAGAGTAGAATTGCTGGATTGTATGGTAAGTATATATTTAACTTTATAAGAAACTTCCAAATGGTTTTCTAATGTAATTTTATAATTTTGTACTCTACTCACAAAACTGTAAGTTCCAGTTTCTCTGTATCTTTGTCAGCACTTGGTATTGTCAGTCTTTAAATTTCAGCTATTCAAGTAGATATGTAGAAGTATCTCATTATAGTTTTATATTGCATTTACCTAATGTCTAATGATGTTGAGCATCTCCTCAGATGCTTATTTGCCATCTGTATCTCCTCTCTGGTAAAGTGTCTGCATAAATCTTTTCGCCACTTTTAAGTGAGCTTTTTGCCTCCTTATTGAGTTTTAAGAGTTCTTTGCATAATCTGGTTACAAGTACTTTATCATATGTGTGCTTTGCAAATATTTTCTCCTAGTTTGTGGCTTAGCTTTTCATTTTCTTAACATGTTGTAAAGAGTCAAGTTGGAAGACACACTAATTTCAAGACTTATTATAAAGCTACAATAATCCATACAATGTGGAATCGGTGTAAAATGAACTAATAGATCAATGGAATGGAATAGAGAGTCAATTGGTTTTCAACAAAAAATGCAATATAATTAATTGACGCATGATAGTATTTTCAACAAATGATGCTAGAACAAATGGCCAACATTAAGAAATAAACAAACAAAGCAAAATAAAAACTTTAATTCTTCCCTTGAACCACATGCAGAAATCAATTTGACAGGGATCGTGGACCTAAAGATAAAATTTGAAACTACAAAATTCTAGAAATAAAATCCAGTAGAAAATCTTTGTGATCTTGGGTTAGGCAAAAATTCCTTAGATAGAACACAAAGAACAAACCATAAAAAAAAAGATAAATTTGGCTTCATTAAAATTCAAAATTTATTCTTAATGGCTTTTAACCTTCAAATCACCATATAAATCAGATAGAATAATTATCATTATCTTCATTTGACAGATGAAGAAATTGAAGCATGGAGAAGTTTAGATCCCAAAGCTGAGGAGTGGTAAAGCAAGTGATCAGATGTGGATGTTGGCTTCCAAGTTCAGGCTTTTGCTCTCTGTAAACATAGAAGTTAATCTAGTACAATCTAAATGCAGACAGAAGTAATTTTTATTAGCTGGGCCATGACTCTGTTAAAGGCAATTGAAAACTGGTTGTATGTTTATATGTAGAGAATCTTTATGTCTTGTGTGTATATAGACACATATCTGTGCAGCTATTTAATCCCACAGGCATTTGGCACGACCAGTATGAGGTCAGCTGAAATGGACTTTTTCCAACTAATCTCCAAATTGATCTGATAGGAAACAGAAATTGCCAACTCACCTGTGGCTTCCGAGGTCTATAAAACCTGACATTAGCAAGGGCTTGGCATCGCCAATTTTGCCACAGGACTTTGGTGACCACACTGAAAAGAACACAGCACCCATAATTCACCCATGTCATATGCTCTCAGATATTGATATACAAAATTACCTACATTACATGGACCTACATTTCCTATGAGTTCCTCTCTTCCCTGCTGCTTGGTGTTCTGCTTGATTCTAAGCACAGTATCTCCGAAATTCCACCAACAAAGGCCACCATGAAGTGGAAACTATTCCAAAACTCAAAATGTAAGCTTATATCAAATTGTGACAAATTGTCCACTGAAAACTGAACTGGGGTTGGGGAATGGAAGCCAGTATAGAAACTCTCAGGAGTTGAAAACAAGGGTAGAAATCCACACTAGAAGTCATCCATCATTCATAAGAAGATTGGATCTCTTCCACACATTCTTTCCATGACTTTTTTCAGATTTTTTTTTTTGAAGTAGATTGCTCAATACAGACTTAGGAGTCAAATACTGAATGCCTGATGAAAAAAAACAAACTTACCTGTATCCAATGCAAATACACAACAAACAATAATCCCTTCTTACCATTCCAGGCCAAAATTCCTGTTTAAGTTCTTTGATCAAAAAAGAAAATAGCATATAGTCTACCAATGGATAGATTCTTGAATTTAGTTGTCATATTAAAATAACATTGATTAAAACAGCCATTTCAATTTCAAATTCTATTTGGTACTGGGTCCAGCATGAAAAGTAGCTCCTCTATTGCAAAAACCAAGCCAAGTCAACCAAACAAGAGCACTTCCTCTCAACCTGATTTGATTTGAATCAGGCGTCTGCCCCTAGATCAACTGGGTAGAGGAGAAGAGCAGGATCGCATTCACTGGACAAGGTCCTCTGATGCTGTTCAGAAAAGAACTCACTACCTTCCAAGCAGCCATTACGTCAGTTATCTACTGTCTCTCACTGTCCACCCTCCACCCACCTCTCCCATGCTCCAGACCTTTCAGGCTCTACATGGTGCATGGGATAAGAGCCAGACTCCTTGGAGTGGTGCACGAAGCCATTACAGAGGTCTAGCAACCACTTAGCTTACAACCTTGTATCTCACTTCTTTGTCCTCCCCCCTAACCTGTACTTTAAGCTTCTACTACACTACACTTTCTGTGAATCCTGGTCCTGCCCTATTCTTTCACATCATGATTCTTTTGTATATACTTTTATTCTGAATGAATCTGCCTAGGAAATGCCTATTCATCTTTTTAGAGATAGCTTAACTATCATCTTCTCTAAAAAGACTTCCTGAATTCTTTCCATCACACTATCATCTAGGAATGAATCAACTTCCTTTCCTTTGGGCGTCCTGAGCTGCATTTGCTTACCTTTCCTGTGGTGCCTCATTACATCATATTGCAATAGTTGGGACTATGCTCTGTTGGTCTATACTTTCCCAAATCCTTGGAAATCAGGAGGCAAAAGGGAATGCTTTTTGAAAGAATGAATAAGTTAACCAACCAATCAATTAATTAATTTAGGCTTAGCACCAAGGTTTACATGCTACTTGTTGTTTAATGCCCCAATCCTAGTATCCTAAATGGAATTTGTGTTACTTTGTAATTTGCTAGGCTTTTCTTTCTAATTGATACTTCAAAGCCTTTTAACAAAATGTAGCTACATATTGAAAGCATTTAAGTAAGGATAAAAAATGAAATCAGAAAACTTTTCAAATAAAGAAGTAATTTTAATAGCCCAAACTTTTATAGAGCATTCTCCATCCTAGGCACTGTCCTAAGCGTGTTACTTGTGTTAAATCATTAAATCTTTATAAGAACCTCATGATGGGGGTGCTATTGTTATTATCCCAACTTTAAAGATGAGGAATCTGAGCTAGGGAGACATTAAGTAACCTGCTAGGAAGTGGTGTCATCAGGATTAGATGCACACAATCTTGTTTCCAGGGCAGTGCTCTCAACCAAGAGGGTTGTCTACCTCTGTCAGAGGTATCGGGAGCCCCAGGTAACATAGTTTATATATTTAAGCATCGCATTTAGCTCATATTTCTTAGAATTCCCCATGGAATAAAGTCAAACATATAAAGGAAGGATCTGGGCTGGATTTACTATGCAACATGTGCAGTTGGCATAAGGCCCTCAGCTGAGGAATTGTGATGTTCTGCTATTGCCATCTTGAAATTCTTAATAATTTTTGAACAAAGGGCATTGCATTTTAATTTTGTACTGAACCCTGAAAATTATATGTGTTCTTGGAAAAGAAATAAAATTTCCAAGGAAGTGTTTGTGAAATATATGGGTATTTATTTTATAAATTGTGAGTAATAATGACTATGCTTTTTTCCCAAGAGAATGAAAAAATGAGCTCTTTCATTTATTTAACCATTTTAGATGTCCAAATTGTAATACTGAACAAGGTAATCAGGAGGACTCACTTTTGAAAGCAAGCATCCCATGGGACTAGTTTTTTTTATTTGTTTGTTTTTTTTGTGAGGAAGACTAGCCCTGAGCTAACATCTGTTGTCAATCCTCTTTTGCTGAGGAAGATTGACCCTGGGCTAACATCCATGCCCATCTTCCTCTACTTTTTATATGGGACGCTGCCACAGCATGGCTCGACAAGTGGTGTGTTGGTCTGTGCCCGGGATCTGAACCTGCGAACCCCAGACCACCAAAGCAGAGCACACAAACTTAACTGTTACGCCACCAGGACTAGTTTCTGAAAAAGACTTTTTCTAAAGGATGTCTAAAGAAATAATCAGCATTTCCTTTTTAGGCCATGATGGTGGAGGGGAAAAGGGGCAGATACGTGGTCAAGGGAATGCAAGATGAGCAGCATAGGAGTGGATGTGGGAAAGCATGAGAGACAAGGCTGAAAAGGAAGACCAGATAGGGCAGTGAGGGGAGCTGGGAAGTTGAGTAAGGAGTTTAGATGGTGTCTTGTACACATTTGGGAATGGTAGCCCCAAGGCTTTCTGTTGAGAGAGAGAATATGGTAAAAGTGTGGAGTTGTACAGATTAACCAGGAAGTAGTGTGAGGGGGAGTTGTAGAGCAGGGATCCTGAATGTAAAGAGAGAACAAAGGTTGGGTTGATGAGGTCCTCTCAAGGGGTGTCAGAAATAAAAGGACCAGGACTTCCTGAAGGTGCCATAGTGAAAATAAGCTGCATCTGATGACTGAGTGACTGTGATCAGTGACATCAATGAGACCCAAGAACCACGATATGGATGGGATGGTGTGGACTATATGGATAAATCAAAACTGTGTTGAAGACTCTTCCAGCTTATGGAAATTCTATCAATTTCATTGAACAATGGTCATTTACTACTGAATAAGAAATACTTCAAATTTATATAGGCTGACAGAGATCCTTGAAAAGACATGACACAAGAAAAGACTAAACTTTCAAAAGAATTATTCAATCAATGTTCCTTCATTTCCCTCCGGTGCTGTTTTTAAAAATCCAGAGTAGAGATTTTGCCCACATCTATGGATTTATCGTGATTTGATGCTCTCTGTAGCAATATTTTAGAACCTCAGATCTATACAGTTAATCATAATCGTTGCTTATGTATGCCAGTTATTAAGACTTTGTTTCTCAGCTCTGAACGCATCCTTCTATTCTCGGCTTTGTGATGTTGAGGCTGGAACTCTGAAACTCCATTTCTCTTTGGCAGCAACTCCTTGTTAGGTTCTACCAACAAGTGAAGCTAGAGGAAGACCCCAGGGCTCGAAGAGAAGAAGAGACTTTCTTTTTCCTGTTTGCGTCCTTTCCTATCAGAGTCCCCCCAGCCTCACTCCTGGTGAGCAATATAAATACATTCCAAATTAAGTTTTTAATGGACACGTATGGAACACTGTGCCCAGTAATTATAGAATAAACATTCTTCTTGGGCACACATGGTACATATTTTTTTTAATTGAAAAAGTATCAAGCTTTAAAGCAAGTCGTCTAAAATTCCAAAGAATCTGTAACATGCAGAAAAATACTTTCCCTCCTTATGATGCAAGGTAACTAAAAACAGCCTCATACATTTTGAAACAATAATAACAATAAAGAAACCACTCAAAGAAAAAACAAACAAACAAAACCACTCTTTTAACTACCACATGGACCACAGAAGACATGGAAATTTTAAACATACTTAAAACTTAGTAAAAATTAAAATACAACATATCTAAACTTATAGTATTTAGCTAAAACATTACATCAAAGGAGATGTAAATATTTTTATAGAAAAAAGCCCTCACATTTTTGAGCTAAGTTAAAAGAAAATGAAGTTAGCACAAGATCAACAGAATAAACCCAAAGATGGCAGAAGAAAGGAAATAATAATGAATGGGTAGATATTAATGACAAAGAAAGCAAATATACAACAGAGATCTTCAGTAGGGTCAAAGTTGTTTTTTTGAAAAAAACTAATGAAATAAGCAAACCTCTGGCAAGACTGATTAATAAGACATAAGTAAGAGAGAATGAAAAAGCACAAATGAAAAATATTAAGAATAAAAAGGGAGATATGACAGATTTAAAAGATAAGATAATATTATATACAACTTTATGCTTTTTTATTAACATTGAAGTCTCACCTTAGTCTCACTGATGGTGTTTCTGATCACTCCATCTACTTCATTCATTTAATTTATAATTTTTGAACACATACTCTATCCAAGGCACTGTTTTATACTCTGGGGATTCAGTTATAAACAAGTCAGAATGGTCACTGTTCTCATGGACTGTATATATCAATAACGGGGGAAACAGAAAAATAAGATTCTTCTAGAAAGTGGTGGACTATGAAGAAAATAAAACAGTGATGTCATTGCTGGCAGTGGCGGGCCTACTTCAAACCGAGTAGTCAGAAAAGCCCCCCACAGGTGGAGATGTGCGTGCTAGGATGTGACGGGTAAAAAGACGCCAGCTGTGAAAATATGTGGGGGAAGAGTATTCTAAACCACTAGAATTCCGTTGTCCAAAGGAATTTTCTGTTGATGATGGGAATATTCTATATCTGTGCTGTCCAATATGGCAGCCACTAACCACATGTGGCTATTGAGTATTTGAAATGTGGCTGGTGTGACTGAGAATCTGAATTTTTAATTTAATTTTAATTTTAATTAATTAGTCATATATGTATGTCAACAAATACAAAATTTTAATTTAAAAAATTCATAGAGAAATATATTTACTAAGCTACTTATGAATAAAAGAGAAAGGTTTAAATATTAAATCTTTATTAAAAAATCTTCCCACAAAGAAAACGTCAGACCCAGTAAAATTGGCAAGTTTTATTTTCAATTCCAATCTTACACAAAATGTTCAAGAAAAGTAGATAAAGAGGAAATACTTCTCAAATTCCTTTGATAACAAAGCCAGACAAGAACCACACAAGGAGGAGAGATTTTGTAGACCAATTTCACTCATGAACATAGACATAAAAATCTTAAGCAAAATATTAGGTAACCTCCATCGATGACTATAAATGAGATGATGATCCAGGTGGATTAATCCCTGGGAAGCAGATTCAACAATTATTTACTGAATGCCCCTGGGAGCTAAGCACTCCTCTGGATGCCAGGAAGTATGGCAGCAGAGAACAAAACAAGCAAAACAGACACCCTACCCTTTACGGAGCTAAGACAGGCTATGAACCAATAAATGTAATACATAGTTGGGCTCAGCATGATGAATGCTGTGGAGAAAAATAAAGCAGAGTAAACGTGCTGGCAAGAGAGGGGTTGGTCCAAGAAGGCCCCGCTTAGAAAGTGACATTTGAGCAAATATGTTACTAGTGTAAAGAAGAGAGCTATGTGGAAATTGGAGGAAAGAGTCTTCCAGGCAGAGGAGTTGGGGCATATATGGCACGTTTGACCTGTAGCAAGAAGACCAATGTGACTGGCGCTGAGCGAGAGGAGAGGAGAGGTGGAGGAAGGGGTCTGGGAAGCAACAAGGGATCAGAGCAGTTAAGGCCTCCTGGGTCAGTGCAAAGAGTGCATGCATCAGATGGGAAGCCATTCGAGGGTTGAGACTAAAAAGGAACATCATGCAACTTGATTTTTAAACAATTGCCTGCTACTGTGTTGAAAATGGTCTGGACAGACACAGAGAGAAAATGAGGAGATGAGTGCAATAATCCAAGGAAGAGGTGGTTGTGGCTTGGAAAGAGGGATTCAGTGGTACAAGAGGTGGACATGATTGTCTTCTGGATATATGTGAAGTAGAATTGACAGGAGGCAATGATGGATCCGATGAGGAATGTGAGAAGAGGGGCCAAGGAAAGCCCTAAGGTTTAAGGGTGAACAACTAGAAAGATGGGATTGACGTTTCCACAGAGGGGGAGACTGCAGAGGAACAAGCGTGAGGAGGTCAGAAGCTAGGTTTTGGACTTGCTGAGTTTGAAATTCTTGTTACATATCTGGGGGTGGGGCTGGAAAAGATGTTAAAAAGACAGTTGGATGGATAGGTCTGGAGTTGAGAGCAG
The DNA here is from genome assembly GCF_020826845.1 of Diceros bicornis minor. Classification (NCBI taxonomy): domain Eukaryota; kingdom Metazoa; phylum Chordata; class Mammalia; order Perissodactyla; family Rhinocerotidae; genus Diceros; species Diceros bicornis. Next base: position 16,397,247 of record NC_080745.1, on the reverse strand, counting down.
AAGTGTGGGCTGGAGGTAAACACTGGTGAGAGATCAGCTTGCAGATGGCATCTAAAACTAGAACATAAGTATAATATCTATCCCCAAACCTGACCAAGGCTGAACCAAAATAGAAAACCAGACCAATGTCACTTATGAAAGCTGATGCAAAAATCCTAAATGAATAAAAGCAAATAGAATTTAATAGCACATTAGAATGTCATTATAGCAAAGAGAAATATATTCTAGAAAGGTAAGGGCTGTTCACTATTGGAAAAAGCATTTATATAATCCATTCACACTAATAAAGCTAAGAAGAAAAAAAGCCAAACCTATGAATATCTGCAGGATGCAGAAAAGGCATCTGACATTCACTAATTACAAAAATTAGATATATGTTAAAATTCTATCAAAGGAAATGCTAAAAGATGCATGCATAATTGTCTTCATTGCAGCGTCATTTGTGAAAAAACAAAAACAAATATCCACCAGTCTGGCATTGATTGAATAAACTAAGGCACATACAAACTCTGCAGCTGAAAAAGTATAAGTATTTCCCTACATACAATACAGAACAAACCGCAGAGCATACAGCTGAGAGAAAAAGAAAGTAGAGAAAAAGCATGTAGTGTGCTATAATTTATCAGAGAAATCAGGGTATATGAATATATGCACATATTTTCCTATTTTAAAATTAAAAGAATAAAACAAAGCAAAACTGTAGGGAGGGAGGAAAAAAGTTGCAGGGGACAGGGTTTAAGTCTACCCTCCCCAAAATATATCTGGTTTATAAATCTGACTTTGATGGTGCCAGACAAATATTTTACATAATTATAAAACAAAATTATATTTGACCAAAAGCAATTCCTAAAAATTAAAAGCAAAATTAAACAAAAGCTATGCACTCAGCTGTGTATTGAGTTGGTAGTCTAACCACACATAGAGAAACTATTTCATACGATTTTTAAACACAGCAATTTGACTGTGTATCTTTAGTGGGAAAAACTCTAAGGACAAAGAGACCTGAAGAAAAATCTTAAATAGCTCTCAGGAAACACATTGCTTGTGATAGTGTTCCTGCTATTTTAAGACTGGTGTCCATATATGGTGAAATAAAACAAATGAGTAATTACGTTGGTTCATTGGCAACCATGATTTCTGTCTTGAGAGAAAGGATATATTGATGTAAGACTGAAAAAATTTAGTGAAATCCTGCAGTCTTGAATTTGAATTTTCAGTTTAATTCATGATATTTTATTTTATTATATTTTATTCTATTTTATCTTAAAAGAATAAAAATACTTGGGGCCAGCCTAGCGGTGTAGTGGTTAAGTTCGTGTACTGTGCCTCAGCGGCCAGGGAGTGCAGGTTCAGATCCCAAGCACAGGCTGACGCACCACTTAGCAAGCCATGCAGGGGTCCCACATGTAAAATAGAGGGAGACGGGCACAGCTGTTAGCTCAGGGCCAATCTTCCTCAGGAAAAAGTGGAGGACTGGCAATGGATGTAAGCCCAGGGCTAATCTTCCTAACCAAAAAAAAAACCAAAAATAAACTTATTTCCTAATTATTTGCACTGAAAAGGGCTAGAAAAGATCACTAACTGAGTTGGTAAGAGCACTACTATCATCCAGATTATAGTCTCTAAATGTCATTTTCAATCAAATAGAATTAGGATTTCCTGGAGAAACTGTGTTTCAAGTCTGTGACGAAAAAATATACTATGTGAATCGGGCATCTTGAAATACCAGAAAGTGAACACACTATCAAGGATTACTGAGGTTATATCCAAAGACTCAGCTTGAAGAGACCCCCACTGGCCAAAAATGCAACAATTTAATCATTAATTAAAATAATATTTGCAATGGATTGAAAAGCATGTTTAATCCATAATTATATAATAAACATATTTAAATCCACAAGTTCATAAGAATTCTGGAAAAAAATTGTAATTCATCATCTTTCAAGAATGCCATGTGATTAATTCATTATTTTTAAAACTGATAAAGGGAGCAAAGCAAGCATACCCAGCTTTTCCTATATGAACTTTACCTCAGGATAATAAAGTTGTAGATGGGTGGATGTTTCTCTTTATAGAAGTATTCTAGATAATAAATAAAGAAGGAATGATAGAATATCTATAACCCTTAATGAAATAATGGTTCTAAAGAATGAAAATCAGAAATTTGGTGTCTCCTGATGGAAGTCCACAGTACCACTTATGAAGTATTCTTGTCGAAAACATACCTGAAGCTAATCAATCCATTAGACTTAGTTACCAAGGAAACACAGGGAACATCTGTATTTTAAGGCATCACTGGAATTAAATTAGCAACATCTAGATTATTCTATAATGTAGGAATTTCTATATGAAGATGACAATCTCTTCAGCTAATAAATTGCAAGGAGAGAGAGAAACCATAGATTAAAAGACATTAACCAACGTCAATATATGAACTTTGCTTGAATCTTGAATAAACAAACTGCTAACGTTAACAAAAAAAATTTGAGGAAATTTGAGCATTGACTATTTCACTGTATTAAATAAGTATTAATAATTTTACATATGATAATGGAATTATGATTATATTTTTTAAACAGCCATTATCTTTTATAGATTCACACTAAAATGTTTTTGGATTTCAGGATATAATGTTTGAAACTGATTTAAAATAATCTGGAAGAAGGGGAAGTGAGTCAGGGTTAAGATCAAACAAGATTGGCTATGAACCGATAATTGTTGATGATGGCGGCTCACTCTTCTGTCTGTTTTGCATACTTTTGAAAATTTCCACACTAAAGTGTTAAATAATTAAGAAACTCATTTCAGCTAGGTAGGCCAAATAGATAGATCACAAACTTAGAGACTATATTTGCACCAAATTGGTTAGAAAAACCCTTGCATATATGCCCTCAGCATGTACAAGAATGTTGAAATGTCATTTGCTAGAACAAGATATTAGAAAACATCAAGAGAAGATTAATAAAGAATGATATTTTTATATAATGAAATATTGTATAACAATGTCACAGAGTAATATGCAGAAGATATAAAGAACTAAAAATGGAAAAGAAAAAAACAAAATTCCCAATGTGAAAATGGTTAAAAATATGAGCAGACATTTCACGGTAGAAGAAATACAAATAATAAAAATATATATATTCAATCTCATTAGTAATCAAATAAATAAAAGTTCTATCCACAATATACTATTCTCTACAATTCATATTGTCATAAATTAAAATGTCTCCTAATACAAAGCATTAGTGAAGATGTGGAGTTCAATAAAATTTCAGAGGTACCCAACCCACAGCTCAGCAATTCCCTTTCAAGATTTGAGAAACTCTTGTGTGTTTTCCCTGAGCACTATTATTACAGCACTACAAGATTGGTCATAGCAATGCTGTTTGCACTAAGAAAACACTAGGAAAAAAATAAATGTTCATCAAGAGGAAATGAATGAAAAATGGTATATAACACAATGGCAGTCAACATGTTTGACTCTCATAAATGAAATAGTGAGTGAAAAAACACCTTTTAGAAAAACACATTCAGGAAAATGTTTCATTTCTATAAAATTCAAAACATGTAAAATTTAACATTGTACTATTTAGAGTTACCTACATTATGTATTCCTAAAGAAAGGCAAAGGAAGTATAATTTTCAAAATTTTGGTTACCTCTGGAGGGAGGAGTAGAATATGATGGAGGAGGGAACTTCAAAGGTTTTGTAGTGTCCTCTTGATTATTTCAGGTGTTAGATACATGGATGTTCATTGTATTATTATCAATTTTTAAACTGTTCTTTATATGTCACAGATTCTTTTATATTTATGAGGTTATTCATATAAAAGTTAAAACTCAAATGAGATAATGGAAGTATTTTATTACAACAATAATGATAAGAAATCAAAGATCTTGGAGTGCAGGTGGATCGGATCAACTCTCACTCAGGTGGCTCCAGGTGGGGTGCTCCAGGCAAGGTAGCAGTATCGGGGCAGGGCAGAAAGCACACCCACTCACAGGGAGCTTATCTGGAGACAGCATGCAATGCACAAGGCCACACTCTACAGCTCGGGGCAAGGAAGCCAGGCAATTAGGCTATAAAGATCTGCTTTTCCTTAGGAGACATGAAAAATGAGTACAAGTAAGATACTGGAACCATGCCTGAACCAGAGGACTCATGAAAGTTTTGGGAGGGTACTGAGTCTATTTCACAGCAAATCTTCAGTGAATGAATTCAACTGAAAGAAGCCAATAAGCTCATGTGAAAAGCCTTCTTACCCCTTCCCCTCCACCAGGCACAGATAGGTTGGACGGCCTTCATTTATGTCTGCTCCTTTACTCCAAAAGTCATTGAATCTAAGCAGCAGCCTTGTTGATTCAGCAAACATCTGCTGATTTGCTGTTGTGTGCCTGCACTGGGAGATGGGCAGGGAGGCGCAAAGATGAATGAGGCCCAGGCCCATCTGCAAAGTAACTCAGTGGGGTGAGGAGGGGGTGAGGAAGAGCCATGAGGGGAAAAGCAGTCTGAGTTAGGTAATCGCTCACCAATCCATTCATTCACTTAACAAACAGTCATCTGTCAACCCCTGTGCTGGACTCTGGGCGTAAAATGATAAATATGGCATTGCCCAGGCCTTCAAAGACTCATAATCTAATTAAGGAAGCAGATACTTAAACAGAAAGTTACAACACAATGTGGTGAATCCAGAGATGAAATTCCTCAAAGAATGTTACAGAATTAGAGAATAATACCTCATGGGGAGAGGGGATAAGCTGAGAGTAGAGATTTGAGGAAGACTCTGAGTTAAACCTTAGGCAATTAAGGCAATTAATACAAATTAAACAGGTGAAGAGTATGGGAACAGGATTCCAGACAGAAGGGATGGTGTCAAAAAGGCACTGAGGCAAACAAACAAACAAACAAACAAACAAACAAAACAACTGGAATTGGAAGCTAGGGGTGGAGCAGATAATGGAAGTCCTTGGCTTTCTGAAGGGAAGTTGGATTTTTATTGAAAAGGTAATGGGGAAACCATTGAAAGAGTTGATGATGTAGAATGACATAATATGATTTGAATTTTCCAATTAATACTATGGAGGCTGTGTGGAGAATAATTTTGAAGAGAATAGAAAGACATCAGAGGAGCTAATGAAAGATGAAGAAGAACAAGTTAGGGGTAAAATGGAGTTCCATTCTGGATATGTTGTGTTTGAGTGACCCATGAGGCACCACTCAGGAGAAGGCAAATGTGCAGGAAGTGCTGAGTCAGGCCTGAGTATGGACACAGTCTCATGGAGATTCTACACTGGACTGCTGCTGGGCAGTGGGAAAGGGGCTGCAGGAAAACACTGCCTCCCTTCTGTGGATTATGTCAGGGGCTCTTCCAGAACCCAAGACTGAGGGACAAAGAGAATGGAAGTAATTGGGGCAACACATGGTCAGTGTGGGTTCTGCATGCCTTCTTAAAGCTTGGCAAATCTGGTGGAAGGCATTTCCAGCATGTCACAGTTTATATTTTCTTTCTCTCCCGACAGAACATGGTTAGGAAGGAACACCACATGTCTGAACTGGATGTAAATCAGATGGAAGGTGGTTTACAGGAGATTTTGGTCCGAATAATAGGTCAGACCTTTTCAAGCTCCATAAAAAGAGTCATAAAGATCAGTATCTACAAAAACCTGAATTCCATTTTCCACTAAAGGAAATTTGAAATCACCTGGGGCCCCAGTCAACTTCATTTTATTGGTGGGCAGATGGGGAGAAAAGTGGATCATTTCTCATTCCTTCAGTAGGTTATAGAATCCAAGAATCATAGAATCTCTCAGCTAAAGGGTATGTTTGAGGTCAATTTACTTGACCTCCCTTTAGAAACTTGAAATAAATCTTCACCAGTAACATTACAAGAAATAATTCCTTCAGCAGCCCTAGGAGAGATCAGGACAAGCCAATGTTCTGGAATCACTTTGGAGATGTAGAGGAAGTGAAATGGGCCTTTGGAGTAACCAGGGAAAATAATGCATTGCATGATGTCAATGAGGAGAAAATGATCTTAGCAATAAATCCCTTTCCAGTATAAACTGGGTTACATGTGGGCGTGGCAAGAAAAAGAAAAGACAGCAACTAAAGAAAAAGTAGTTAGTCTAAAGCAGAAAAAACTGGAATTGGAGGGTGGTTTTCATCATACTCCACCCCTTCTACCTGCATTAGTGAGAGGTACCTCTGCAGATAACATATATCTCTCTCTCTCTCAACGAAAACCTATTGAATAATTGCACATTTAATCCTCTACAAATTATCATTAAATCCAAGTTGTGTCTGATACCCAGAAGAGGTAAGTGACTTGCCCAAGTTCACAGTTAGCAGACAGAAGAGTGTAGAAGCAAAACACAGTGTTCCTTGTGGCATAATTTATTCCGGAAGATGAGTCCACTTTTTATTGAGAATGTATTTTTGAACTTTTTATTGTGGTAAAATACATGTAAATTAAATTTGCCATTTCAACGATTTTTAATTATATAATTCAGTGGCATTAATTACATTCACAATGTTTTACAAACAGCACCACTAGGTATTTCCAAAATTTTTCATCATCCAAAAACAGAAACTCTGTAACTCATCCCCGTCCTCTACTCCTCAAATCTACTTTCTATCTCTATGCATTTGCCTATTCTAGATATTTCATATAGAGGGAATCATATACTATTTGTCTTTTTATGTCTGGTTTATTTTGATTGGCATGATGTTTCAAAGTTTATCCATATTTTTTAGCATGTATCAGAACTTCATTCAGGTTTTATGGCTGAGTAATATTCCATTGCATATATATCTCACATTGTGTTTATTGATGAATCTTTTGATGGACACTTGGGCTTCTTCCACCTTTGGATATTGTGAATAATGCTGTAATGAACATTGGTGTACAAGCATCTCTTTGAGTCCTTGTTTTCAATTCTTTTGGGTATATTCCTAGAAGTGAATTTGCTGGGTCATAAAGAAATTCTATGTTTAGCTTTTTGAGGAATCACCAAACTTCTTCCGATGATGGTTGCACCATTTTACAGTACCACCAACAAAGTATGCAGGTTCCAATTTCTCCACATCCACTTGTTGCTTTCTGTTTTCTGTTTGTTTGTGTATGGCCACCCTAGTAGATGTGATGTGCCATCTCATTGTAGTTTTGATTTGTATTTCCCTAATGACCAATGGTGTTGCGTATCTTTTGATGTGCTTTTTGGCCATTTGTATATATTCTTTGGAGCAATGTCTATTCAAGTCCTTTGCCTATTTTTAAAATGGGTTGTTTGTTTATTTGTTGTTGAGCTGTAGGAGGTCTTTAGATATTCTGGATATTAACCCCTTATCAGATATATGATTACAAGTATTTTCTCCCACTCCATGGGTTGCCTTTTCACTCTGTTGACAGTGTCCTTTGATGCACAAAAGTTTTTAGTTTTAATGAATTACAACTTATCTATGTTTTATTTTGTTGGCTGTGATTTGGTGCCATGTCCAAGAAATCATTGCTAAATCCAATGTCACAAAGCTTTTCCCCTATATTTCCTAAGAGTATTATAGTTTTAGGTCTTATGTTTAGGTCTTTGATCCATTTTGAGTTAATTGCTTATATAATACAAGGTAAGAATCCAACGTCATTTATAGATATACATCATATATATATATATATATATATATATATATATATATATATATATATTCAGTTCTCCCAGCACCCTTTGTTGAAAAGACTATCCTTTCCCCATTTTATGGTCTTGGCACGCTTATTGAAAATTATTTGGCCATGTAGGTAAGTTTTATTTGCTGTCTATTCTATTCCATCGGTCTATATGCCTGTCTTTATGCCAGTATCACACTGTTTTCTTTTTTTTTGGTGAGGAAGATTCGCCCTGAGCTAACATCCATTGCCAATCATCCTCTTTTTATTTTTATTTTTTTTTTGTTTGAGGAGGATTAGCCCTGAGCTAACATCTGTGCCAATCTTCCTCTATTTTGTATGTGGCATGCCTCCACAGCATGGCCTGATGAGTGGTGTAGGTCTGTGCCCGGGATCCGAACCCGCGAACCAAGGCTGCCCAAGCAGAGCATGTGGAACTTTAATCACTTGGACACAGACTGGCCCTCAGTACCACACTATTTTGATTACCCTAGCTTTGTACTACATTTTGAAATCAAGAAGTGTGAGACCTTCAACCTTGTTCTTCTTTTTCAAGATTGTTTTTGTTATTTGGGATCTCTTGAGATTCCACAGGAATTTTAGGATGGGTTTTTCTATTTAAGCAAAAAAAATCATTGGGATATTGATACAGATTGCATTGAATCTGTAGATCACTTTGGATATTATTGATGTCTTAATAATATTAATTATATTAATTAATATAATTAAAGTCAATAATATTAATTCCAATTCATGAACACTGGATGTTTTTCCATTTATTTGTGTCATCTTTAATTTCTTGCAACAATGTTTTAAGTTTTCAGTGTATAAGTTTTGTGCCTCCTTGGTTAAGTTTATTTCTAAGTATTTTATCCTTTTTGGTGTTGTCACAAATAACATTGTTTTCTTAATTTCCTTTGTGAATTGTTCATTGTTAGTGTATAAAAACACTACTGATTTTGAACTCTGAAACTTTGCCAAATTTATTTATTAATTCTAACATTGTTTTGGGGGAATATTGAGAGTTCTCGCTGTATAAGATAATGTGATCTGTGAACAGAGATAATTTTATTTCTTTTTTAATTTGGGTGTCTTTTATTCCTTTTTCTTGATTAATTGTGTTTGCTAGAACTTCCAATGCAATGTTGAATAGAAGTGGTAAAAGTAGGCATCCTTGTCTTGTTCCTGATTTTCGATTTTCGAGGAAAAGCTTTCAATCTTTCACAATTGAGTATGATGTTGGCTGTGGGCTTTCCATATGTGGCCTTTATTATGTTGAAACAGTTTTTTTGTATTCCTAATTTGTTTACTGTTTTTGTGATGAAAGGGTTTTGAATTTGTCAAATACCTTTTGTGCATCAATTGAGATGATCATCCATTTTTTCCCCTCATTTTATAAATGTGATTTTCATATGTTGAACAATCCTTGCATTTCAGAAATAAATCCCGCTTGGTAATGGTGTATCACATTTTTAATAGTAATACATTGGACTTGGTTGGCTAGTGTTTTCTTGAGGGTTTTGGCATATTCATAAAGGATATCGGTCTTTACTTTCTTGTGATATGTTTATCTGGCTTTGTAGACAGGCTAAAGATGACCTTGAAGATTGAGTTGAGAAGTGTTCCTTCCTACTTTATATAATTTGAGAAGGATTGGTGTCAATTCTTTAAATATTTGGTTAAATTCACCACTCAAGCCCTCTGGTCCCAGACTTTTATTTTTTGGAAGGTATTTGGTAATTGGTTCATTCTCTCTAATTGTCATATGTCAGTTCAGATTTTTCCATTTTTTCCTCAGTTAGTATAAATAATTTCTGTGTTTCTAGGAATTTGGCCATTTCAACTGGTTATCTAATTTATTGGTGTACAAATGTTCATAGTATTCTCACATAATTCTTTTAATTTCTGTAAGGTTGATAGTATCCACACTTTCATTTACGATTTTAGTTAGTTGTTTCTTCTCTCTTTTGTGTCTTTGCCAGTCTTACTAAAAGTTTGTCAATTTTGTTGATTTCTTTCAAAGAACCAACTTTTGATTTCATTGATTCTCTCTATTATTTTTTTTTAATCTTTATTTTGCCTTCCTCTGGTAGCTTTGGGTTTATTTTTCTCTTCTTTTTCTTGTTCTGAAGGGTGTAAAGTTAAGTTATTGATTTGGGATCTTTCATTGTTTTTAATGTAGTCATTTACAACTATAAATTTCCCTCTGAACACTGCTTTTAGTGCTTTAGTGTTTTGGTATGTTATGTTAATTTTTTCTTCAATTTTTCTTTTATTGTGGTAACATTGGTTTATAACATCATATAAATTTCAGGTGTACATCATTATATATCAATTTCTGTATAGATTACATCATGTTCACCACCCAAAAACTAATTACAATCCATCACCACACACATGTGCCTAATCATCCCTTTTGCCCCCTTCCCCTCCCCTCCCCTTCTGGTAACCACCAATCCAATTTCTGTCTCTATGTGATTGTTTGCTTTTGTTTTTATCTTCTATTTATGAGTGAAATCATATGGTCTTTGACTTTCTGCCTCTGACTTATTTCACTTAGCATAATACCTTCAAGGTCCATCCGTGTTGTCACAAATGGCTGGATTTCATAATTTCTTATGGCTGAGTAATATTCCATTGTGTATATATACCACATCTTGTTTATCCATTCGTCTTTTGCTGGGCACTTAGGTTGCTTCGAAGTCTTGGCTATTGTGAATAATGCTGCAATGAACATAGGAGTGCATGTATCTTTATGCATTACCACTGTTTTTATGTTCTTTGGATAAGTACCCAGCAGTGGAATAGCTGGATTGTATGGTAGTTCTATCCTTGATTTTTTGAGGAATCTCCATACTGTTTTCCATAGTGGCTGCCCCAGTTTGCACTCCCACCAGCAGTGCATAAGAGTTCCCTTCTCTCCACATCCTCTCCAACACTTGTTGTTTCCTGTCTTGTTAATTATAGCCATTCTGACGGGAGTGAGGTGATATTTCATTGTAGTTTTAATTTGCATTTCCCTGATACTTAATGATGTTGAACATCTTTTCATGTGCCTGTTGGCAATCTGTATATCTTCTTTGGAGAAATGCCTGTTCAGCTCTTTTGCCCATTTTTAAATTGGGTTTTTAGTTTTTTTGTTGTTGAGATGTATGGGTTCTATATATACTTTGGATATTAACCCCTTATCAGATATATGGTTTGCAAATATCTTCTCCCAATTGTTAGGTTGTCTTTTCATTTTATTGATGGTTTCCTGTGCTGTGCAGAAGCTTTTTAGTTTGATGTAGTCCCATTTGTTTATTTTTTCTATTATTTCCCTTGCCCGGTCAGACATGGTACTTAAAAATATATTGCTAAGACCAACGTCAAAGAGCATACTGCCTATGTTTTCTTCTATAAGTTTCCTGGTTTCAGGTGTTACATTCAAGTCTTTAGTCCATTTTGAGTTAATTTTTGTGTATGGTGTAAGATAATGGTCTACTTTCATTCTTTTGCATGTGACTGTCCAGTTTTCCCAACACCATTTGTTGAAGAGACTTTCCTTTCTCCATTGTATGTTCTTGGCTCCCTTGTTGAAAATTAGCTGTCCATAGATGTGTGGGTTTATTTCTGGGCTCTTGATTCTATTCCATTGATCTGTGTGTCTGTTTTTGTGCAGTACCATGTTGTTTTGGTTACTAAAGCTTTGTACTATATTTTCAAATCAGGGAATGTAATACCTCCAGCTTTGTTCTTTTTTCCTCAGGATTCCTTTATGTTATGTTATGTTTTTATTTTCATTTGTTTCTAAGTATTTTTTAATTACTCCTCAGATTTTTTCTTTTATCCATTTGCTTAATAATGTGTTGTTTAGTTTTCACACATTTGTAATTTTCCATTTGTCTTCATGTTATTGATTTCTAGCTTCATTCCACTGTGATTGGAGAAAATACTTTGCCTCTTTTGAACCCAATAATGAGAGCTGTAACATCAGCAATCATATCTCCACACAGTCATGGTACATGCTTAGGACTAATATGAGATATGGAGAACATAAGTCAGTAATACAAGTCCAAGAAACCATGTCATGGTTTCAGTAGCCTGCCACAGGGTGGATGGTGCTGCTTTGCAAAGCAGGACTGTAGTACTCACCAGAGATTTGCTTGGAAGGTGAGACCTGAAGGGGCTGAGTTATAATCTACCCCTACATTGAATTATTTCCTCAATCCTCTTTCTGTCACTATTTCCTCATTTACAAAAAGGTGAAAAATAACCCTATCCCTACCTATCTCATGGCAGTGGTGATTAAAATAGAAGACGTTATAGGAAGATAGTTTGTAAAAGTTTAGTTTTTTATTTTTTAATCTGCTCTACAAATATATGTATTATTTATATAAACAATTTCTTCAAAGCTCTCATTTTCTAGTGCTACAAAAAATAACGTTATGTTCCAGGTAAGACATTTTCAAATATATTATCTTTCCTCCAGGATGGCATGTGAAGAGCTCTACAAACATGCTTTCCAGTGAAACAACCAGTGAAACAATCACAACTATTGAAAAGTATTTTTAAAAACAACCATTTAAAGTCTCTGGAAATTGTTGTTACGGCATACAGCAAATGAAGAAACATTTATTCAAGCAAACCTACTAAATCATAGTTAGAACAGTAATAGTCTGTGACATTTGAGCCACAATCTACTCCTTCACCCTCTGCCTCCAGCTCAGTTCCCTATGGGCAGCTATGGCCAAGAAGATGAGATTCATTCTCCTCCAGGTCCCAGTCAATGGTTGCAGTATATCCCAGGAGAGAGCAGTTCACCATCATTTCTCATCACCATCATCACCACCCAGGTTAGTGTTGCAGAGGATAAATTCCAGGTGAATGGCTGAGAGATCAGAGGCTCACTTATTCCACCAAGACCCCACTCATAGGGTGGAAGTTCTATCCCAAGGAGAATAGGCCAAGAATACTTGACTCTCTACTGAGATTCATACTGAAATTCACATGGATATACAAAAAAACCTAGAGTATCCAAAACAATTTTTAAAAAATAAAAACAAAGTTGGGGGACTTTTCTTGATTTCAAAATTTATTTTAAAGCTACGTTATCAAGATAGAAATACAGATCAATGGAATAAAATGGAAAATCCAGAAATAAATCTTTATATTTATATTATCATTAAAATTGAAATGGGTTAATTATATGATATGTAAAATATGCCTTAATAAGATTAAAAAAAAAAAAAAAACAGAGTTTGAGTTTAACTAAAGCTGCAGCCTTGCCCCGACACAGCTCGATTTTTGATTACATTGCAGTGATCCCTTCTTCACACTATCTGCCTAACAGAGGAAAGAGTGAACATTCTAGGGGAAAATAATATCAACTTCAGCTTCCAAAATTCTTTTACACACAACTTCTGGCATAAAATTTTAGAAGTATATAAGAAAGGTAAATAGGAGAAAAATATGACTGATACTTATAATAAAAATCAGATAACAGAAACAGATCCAGTGATGATCCCGATGTTGGAATTAGCAGACAAGGACTGTAAAATAATTATTAAAAATATATAAGGAAAATAAAATAAAAGATGGATAAAGTATATGAAAAGATGACAATTTTAGAAGATCATTGTAATATATAATAAAGCCAAATTATCGTGATATAAATTCAAAATGCCATATCTAAATTTAATAATTCATTGGATGCATGTAAAAGCAGACGGAAAACAGTAGAAGACAGGAGTAGTGAGCTCAAAGACAGGTCGAGGAAAAACATCCAAATAGAGCACAGAAAAAAGAAAAAAACTGAAAATAAAGAACAGAGTATAAGAGGCATCAGAAAAACTTTCAAATGACCTAATGTGTGTCTAATTAGAGTCCATAAAGAGAGGGATGAGTGAGAGTGGGGCAGAATCAAAGAGAAGATGTCATAGAATTTTCAAAAACTGATGAAAATATCTGCCCACAGATTCAAGACATTCAACAAAGCTTAAGCAGATTAGAAAAAAAGGGAGAAAGAAAGAAAGAAAGCGAGAAAGGGAGGAAGGGAGGACGGAAGGAAGGGAGGAGGGAAGAAAGAGTATCTAGGCAAATTATAGTCAAACTTTTGATAACCACAGGTACAGAAAAAAAATCCTGAAAGCAGCCAGGGAGAAAAGACTCACTCATTATTTATGCAGATATTTTCTAATATCTTTCCAAGAGAAGGTATGAAAGTTAGAAAACAATAGAATGATATCTTTAAGAAGCTGGAGGGGTCAGGGGAAGGGCAGTGGCAACCTAACAACTAAAGAAATGTATACTTAGTGCAAATTTGCTCCAAAAATGAAGGATAAGTAAAAGTATTTTCATATAAACAAAAGCTTAAAGAGTTTGTTACCATGAAATCTCTACCAAGTGAAATACTGAAGGAAAATTTTCAAGCTGGTGGAAAATGATTCCAGATGGACCTGCTAAAAGGAATAGAGTGCCAGAAATAGTAAGAATGTGGGTAAATATAAAAGAATATTCATTTTTTAAAGCAACAGTAATAACAATGCTCTGTGGGGTTCATAACATTTGTGAAGTAAAACATGACAACAACAACACAAAACTAGGAGGGAATATACACAGATATAAGAGCTGAAAGTTTTATGTTTGTCTTGATATGATAAAAGTACCAATTTAAAGTATAGTGCAATAATTCAAGGATGCATATTGAAATCTTCAAGATAATCACTAAAAGAATAATACAACAAATGTATAATTAAAAAGCTAGTTCAATACGTACATTAAATCATCCTATTGTATATCTAAACTATACACAATTTTTATTTTAAAAATTTTTAATTAAATTAAAATAAATTGTATATAAAACTAAGAAAAAAATTAGTAAAGAAGATTAAATGAAATATGAAAAAAATTTGATTAATCCAAAAGATGGCTACAAAGAAGATTCAAATAAAAAAGTTCAGACACAATAATTAGAAAACAAATAGCAAAACAAAAGACTTATGTGCAAATATATGAATAATTACATTAAATATAAATGATCCAAACACTCTAATAATAGCCTGAGATTGTCAGACTGGACCATAATAATAATAATAATAATAGTAGCAAAACTCAAATATATGCTGTTTGTAAGAGACATGTTTTAAAATAAAGAACAGATAAGTTGAGACTAAATGGCCCAAGAGAAATGATTGTATATATCCATCAAAAACTTGCACAAGAATGTTCATAGCAGCTTTATACATAAGAGCCAAAACCTAGCTAAATGATCCAGATTATATTATTGCTACATGTAACAATATGGGTGAATCACACCGATATTATGTTGAGCAAGTAGAGCTAGGCACTAGAGAATACATATTCTACGATTTTATTTATGTGACAGTTAACAACAGGAAAAACTAATCAGTAGAGATTCAAGTCAGAATAGATGTTATCTTTGAAAGAAGGGGTGTTGGGACTAGGAAATGCACAGGAAAACCTCTGAAGACATACAAATGTTCTATATCTTGATCTGAGTTGTGTTCCATGGATTATATATGTGTATTATAAAAAATATATACATATTATATATTATAAAATATATTATAAATGTACATTTTTAAATATGTACATATAATACATATACACATATACATGTGTAGATAATATAAACACATATTACACATGTTAATATATATACAATATATACATATATATATTGTGCTGTACATTTAATATCAGTTCCATTTGTACACTTGAATGAATGGATGTTACACCTCATCTAGAAAGAATAGAAACAAACATACAAACAAAAACATGAATAAGGCTAAAATGCTTGACTGTATTCCTAATTTTCCATTATTAGGAGTTTAGGTTGTATCCAATTTTTCAGTATAATAAATATTACTTTTCAGAAAGAAAATGGCACCACATTTACAATCTTACAAAATAAGAATGGATAATTGTCCATAAAATAAGAAGAAGAACAGTAAGGTTGAATATAAATGAGAAAAAAATTTCATAGAATTGCATGTTGCCCCAGTGGGACAACTAGGAACAGATTATGAAACATGAAATACTCATATCTCCTAAGAGAAAAAATATGGTAATGCCTGCAAAAGAACTGTGTATACTCACATAAGTTACCTTTTAAATTACTTATAAAACTGACAGTTTCTCAAAAATGAAAGATTAAATGTAGTGTGTACAAACTTTTTACTTGTAATATATTTCCCTGAATCTATATGTAAAAACTGCAGTAAATATTATTACTATTATAAGTATTTCCAATTTTGACCTTCTATTTCTTCATCTATATAATGGGAGGTAGGAGTGGAAAGGCTACTCAGAGCAGATAATCTCTCTCTTTCTTCCATCTCTAATGAGTTAATTATTCTGCTTAATGGGAATTTTCTCCCAACTCTAAACTCCACTTCTATCTACCCCCTAACTCTTTCTAAAGTAAGCTTTAAATTTCCAAATTCAAATACATAGAGATGAAGAGACAAAACTTCACAAATTTTTTGCCAATTTCAGAGATAAAAGGGATAAGATATGTCCTAATTATCAGCTATCATTCTTCTCACATTTCTAGTGACCAATCATCCCTCCTCAGTATCTGAGGACATCCCTTTTTAACACACTTTTGATGAAGGAGCTGCTGTCTTTCCACAGTCAACTGAGACAAAACTCAGTCAGGCAAGCTAGTTAGTATATGACTCAGTCAGATGGAGGCAAGGCTGACAATGGAGGACCACTCCACTGTCACCGAGTCACAGATGGCCAGCACTGAATCGAAGGAGCAGCTGTGTTATGAAGTGAGCGGAGACATGTAAGCATCCCAACCCATCCATCCCGTGGTGCATGTGCACATCTGGTACTGATTCCCCCATTTCACTTCCAGGGAGTCGTGTGCGTGTGTGAGTGCGTATAAGAGCAATCTAAGCAGGTGAGAACTTCCAGCAAGCAGGCCACAGAGGAGAAATGTGGGACAGTTGGGACAAGGCACAATGGCACAGGTTAAGAGGAGGCTGCTAATAAAAGCACTCTCCCAAGGCCACTGCTGGAGGAAGAGGGCACGTCACGCCTTTCCTCTTTGCGTTTCACAAGGAATAAATGTTAACTTTTTAGAAGAGTTTTGGGGGATGAACTTCTCACCCAAATTTGTGCAGATAGGCGGACCTGCCTCCAATTAGAGCTCAGTTGCATCCTCCTGAAATTCTCTAATATTGTATCTTCCTCATGGTCGTTCTCCAGAACCAGATATCTATAACATTTCATCTCTTATATGCTCTAGGCCATGTCTCATTCCCCATTCACCCTGTGCTTATGTGCTTCCTGCAGTCTACACACACTCTCACCTCCTCCCTCCCTGTCTTTTCCCCCTTCACCCTTCGTCCCTCCTCTCCTCTCAGGTCCTTCTGACTCTTTGCTACTACGAATGCCATTACCCAGCATCTCAGGCAGACCTCTCCTCACTCTCTTCTCCCCACACTGTTCTCCTGGCTGTCTCAGGGTTTCGTGCTCAGTGGTCAGCTGAAGGTACACTTTGGGCTTAAAGGGGAGGAGGATGCTGTGCCACTCTCTCTGGCTCAATTTTGCAGACAATCCTGCATGGGAGTTTATCAGCCTACGTGCTATTAACTGGCACAGCTTTGAGTGTGTACTGCCCTCTAGAATTTCAGAGAGCCATTGCTGTGCTTTGGGACAAAGTTTGAGCATTCCTATAAGACCACCTAAACTCATCAAAATGATTCCTAACAGGAATAACATCTGTTTGTGGGAGGTCACCTTTTATTGAGTGTGAGAGTAAGAAGCAAGGAAACACTGGCACCGAGTAAAGTCATGCTATCCCAGGCTGACCCTGTGCTTTAGACTCCATCTTTCAACAGTCACCATGGGCTCTATGCCATTGCCTTTGAAGTTTGATACACATATGGATCTTGGCCCTTACTTGATTATGAGCAGAATATGCATTATTACTATATGAATAATAAGCATTGTTCCCAACGTCAGAAAACACAGGACTGAGTAATGATCTGGCTATGCAACATTCACGTTAGCTATGGACATGTCATTTCTAGTCTGTTGGCTTCATTTTCCACACCTGCAAAAATGTAAATATTAGAAGGATCCTAGAAGTTCATGAATGTTCCTTTAACGATTATCTTTCTATGAATCAAAGTTGTAGGATGTAATCATAAGCATTTTTTTCTTTTGAACATTTTCCCAGAGCTTTATCGTGCTGACGCAAGATATGCCTGCTATTTTGTTAAAGAAATGACAATCTTTAAGTAAGTAACGTATTCATAAATCTGCACTGAAGATGTAATAAATAACAAAGAAGTAATCCATTATTCTCAGAGTTCCCAGGGCCCAGAGAAGGGCCTAAGGTGCGTCAAGAGAGCACCTACTTTAGCTCCTCTTCTAGTAAGATCTGATGCTATTTCCTTTACTGGGATATGGGTAAGGCGATGGTAAGATTGGGACCCGCAGTCATCACCCCCTAGGAGGGACAGTGAGACCTCTGGCTCTCACTTGTCACTCTCTAACACAGCCCCTGAAAGATTTGACCCATCCTCTAATTCACTCACCTCTCTGACCTGACCATGAAACTAGTGTTCACAGCTCGCCTTCTCCCTTCCCCCCAATGCCACATTTACAGTGGCTCATAGGACAAGCCACTTGGATGACATTTTACCCTTCAAACTCAATATACCCCAACTGAATCTATCCTCTCCTTCCAACTCTCCAGCATGTATGAGATCTGACTCTATCATCTGCCCTTAGAAACATCTCTCACGTTTGGTCCTTATTCTTTATCCACATCACCATATGCAGGGAAAGGATCCCAAGGGCCATTTGATCTCATTCCTTGCTGCCACACCCGACAGGCACTCCAGCTGCTCCAGGAGCAGGGAAGGCCTGCGCCACCGCTGAGAGCTCAAGATGCAATGTGATAGCTTGAGTCACCATCTGCCTCCATAGTTTTCACATCTTCCCCCTTCTGGGCCCCATAGAACAAATCAGATCTCTCCTCCACGTGACAGCCGAAGACAGACAACAGAAGAAATTTAAAGCACAACCTGTCATCTCTGAGGGGTCTTTTCCTTCCCAGCACCATTCAAGTCTGCATGTGGCATTGTTTACCTCTTTCTTCTCAGGTCAGGCCCCTCTGCACACACTCTCCATGTGAAGGCCCTGAGTCAGGTGTGGCTTGGGAGTGCAAAGCCCCTGGAGGCAGTCCTCTTCCTGAACATTCCAGGGCCCCCTGCCCAGAGGCCTGAGGGCTGCAGCTACGAAGCACGTTTCCTCAGGGAAGCAGGTACGTGTGCAACAAAAATGCTGTGGTTCTCAAGGGCATTCAATAGCAACTTGGATTACTACTGACTAGGCCCAGGTTTTCCATTTTTATCATTTTAAATTATTCTGTGGAGGCCAGTAATATTAACTAAGAATTACCTGAGAATTCCACAATATAGCTGGGGTTTATTTGTTCAAATAGAAATTTAAAAAAATTAGGATATGATCCCATAATAACTGTGATGGTTAATTTTATGTGCTAAATGTTATAGGCCAAGGTACTCTGATATGTGGTCAAACACCAGTCTGAATGTTTCTGTGAAGGTACTTTTTAGATGAGATTCACATCTAAATCATTAGACCTTGAGTAAAGCAGATCACTCTCCATAATATGGGTGGGCCTCATTCAATCAGTTGAAGGCCGTAAGAGAAAATGACTGATTTCCCCAAGGAAGAGAGAATTCTGCCAGCAGACAGCCTTTGGACTCAAGCTTCAAAATCAACTCTTTCCTGGGTCTCCCTCTAGCCTGCTAGCCTGCCCTGCAGATTTTGAACTTGCCAGCCTCCGCAATCACACGAGCCAATTCCAATAAATCTCTCTCTCTATATATATACACATATACATATCTCTATATCTATTTATGTATCTATCCATATATTGCTGCTGTTTCTCTGGAGAACCCTGACTAATACACTACCTTAAGAGACCTTTTGAATTACACTTAAGAAGTATATGCTCGGGGCCGGCCCAGTGGCGCAAGCAGTTAAGTGCGCGCTCTGCTGCGCTGGCCAGGGTTCGCCGGTCCGGATCCCGGGCGCACACCGATGCACCGCTTGTCAGGCCATGCTGTGGCGGCGTCCCATATAAAGTGGAGGAAGACGGGCATGGATGTTAGCCCAGGGCCAGTCTTCCTTAGCAAAAAAGAGGAGGATTGGCAGATGTCAGCTCAGGGCAGATTTTCCTCACAAGAAAAAGAAAAAAAAGAAAAAGTATATGCTCATTTTTTTCATCTATAACTTGGTGCATTATAAAATAACCTTCTCTTTTGGTTAATTGCATATTGCTCGCCTCAACTCCTAGCACTTTCTCCCCTCATCCTTTTTGCTCTCTTCAGCCATGTAAAAGAGTTGAAGCTCAGATGGGAACGCTAGCAGGGGCTTCTTACATATGCACAACAGTCTTCCGTCCTGCTAGCCTTCTTCATACCTATGACAGGTGTATATATCTCTCACAGTTTAAAGGGAAATATACAGTTGTGATGTTTTGGCAGAAAAACACAACCTATATACTTGAGAAGCCTCATGTTGAGGTGAGGGATGGGAGAGTGTAAAATCAAATAAAACCATCTGGATTAAAAATGTTTCTTGGCACATATTTCAAAGAAATTTAAGAGGGTTTTATTCATTTTGCTCTAAGGAATACATTAATTCCTTTAACTAACAAGGATTAGCTGAGTGGCCCTGCATGGAAAGCTCTGCACTGTGTGTCTTGTCAGGGCTGACGACATGATCTGCACCCAGGGACGGTGTTCACAGCTTAGAGTCTATGGGATGCGCATGATCCACAAATAAACAGCCAGGCTGCAGGGGGCCTGGGAACAGAGGCACAAAGGCCAGCGTCAGGACGCAGGAGAGAACTGTAGAGAGTGGTGTATGCTGTGAGACATCTCGTATGGGTGCTGTATAGAGGGATGGAGATGGAGTGGAAAAGCTCATTCCAGGACAGCCACCATGTACAGGGGCCCAAAGCCCAGGCTGTGTGGAAAGCACACGGAGCAGTAATAGTCGTCTGGCTGCAGGTAAAAGTCATGCTGGAGAAGTAGGAAAACATCAGGTGGGGCTGACTGGGACCAGGCATGGCCTGGTGATGTGTCACTCTTAGGCAGTTGGCCACAGAACCATCCTCATGGATTATGTAAGTTCCAATCACACATTCTTCTGTAATTGCATGTAGGAGTTCAAATTTCAATTGACACCTGGTGAGAAGTGCTTGAAGCAACCTCTCCTAATTCCCCAACAAAATGCCCATAAAAAAATACTAAAGTGGTAGAAACTCACGTGATTCAAGACGAAGAGACAGTCAACTGACAGAAAAACCTGTGAGAAATTTCCCCTAAAATAAGCTGATGCGCTGAGATCTGGCAGCACATTTGTCACCCTGTTCTATTTTATATCCAGAAACAAAGCAAACCTTTTTCCACTACGAGGAAAGATGGTATTCTGGAACCTTCTCTCACTATCTGTTATCTACTCAGAAACTTAAGAAGAACTGTACCTACAAGAAAACTGAACAGCAAACCTACTATTGAATTTTGTGCGAGTCAGAGGGCAGTTTCCTGTCCACTATCACTCGCCCCATTTTGACCCTGTTCTCTCTGTACATGTAGAGTTCCCAAAACTACCAGAAGCTGAGGGACAGGATTCAGGACGGGTCACATTACATTCTGGGAAATACAGCCTTTACCATTTTTCCTTTCTCCGCCAGTGGCTCCAATGCATGACCCTCTTCCCTCCTTTCGCACCCAAACTCCCTCACCTCTCCTACCACCTACTTCATATGTAAAAGAGAGGTTCTTACTCTCTTGCTTAAAATCATCCAGTGTCTTTCATTGTACTTTTATTAATATTTAAAATCCTTACTATTACTTCCAAAGTCCCATTTTATCAGGGTCTTTTCATTTCCTGCTTTTTCTGGCAAATTCTACCAGATCTTTGCAAGTTTAGCTCCTCCTCTTCTTTCAACCCTTAGCTTAAAGTTCACTTCCTTAGGAGCTCTCTGACTGTTGTCTCTAAAGTAACCCTCACATCACCTACCATAATTATAATTGTTTGCTTAGACGTCTCATCGTTTGGTGTTTTTCTGATTGATAGATTGACTACAGTGGTTTCCATGCTCATTTGCTTCTGCTTCCATTTACAGAACTGTCCTAGGGTGGATATAGAGGAGGAGACTGTGGATTCACTCATCAAACAGACATTTATGGAACACAGAGTGTGTTCCTGGTATCATTTTAGAGTTTGCAGACACTGTGGTGCCCAGAGAGGCAAGTTCTCTGGTCACACACTCGGTGTTCAAGGATGGCTTAGATGAAGAAAAGGCATTGAATGAAGTTCAACACTCACTCATGACAAACACTGCCAGCAAAGTCAGATGGAGAGGAAGTTCCTTATTCTGATAGAGCGGCTACAAAACTCTACAGAGAATGTCATATTTCTCATAAATCATGAAAGCTTTCTTTCTGAGGTTGGGCATAAGACAAGGTTGGAAGGATAGGTTCTCGTGGAGCTCTGTAAAATCTCTCTTGACCTGATTTGGGTTAGAGGGCATGTTCCCTTTGTGAAAATTTTTCGAAATGTACACTTAGGATATGTGCACATTTCCATATGAACATTAGACTTCAATAAAGTATTGATTTAGGGGCTGGCCTTGTGGCTTAGTGGTTAAATTTGGTGCACTCCACTTCGGCAGCCCGGGTTCGGTTCCTGGGCATGGACATACACCACTCATAGTCGGCCATGCTGTGGCAGCAACCCACATGAAAAATAGAGGAAGATTGGCACAGATGTTAGCTCAGGGTGAATCTTCCTCAGGAAAAAAAAAAATTGATTTGAAAAATAATGGAAGCAATCTGGATGTCCATCAATAGGGGAATAGATAAATGAAGATAGATACATACTGCAATAATTGATTAAACAGTTTAAAAAGAATAAGGGAGCTCTATATGTGCTGACTTGGAAAAAGCCTCCAAGACATATTAGTGGATGAAAAAGGTGAGTCACAAAACAATGTGTACCATGAGATCCTATTTCTCAATACATGCAAATACTAAAATTAAAAAAAAAAAAAAGATTTAGAAAGGAAGTAGGCTGTAGTAGGCCAAAAGAAAATTTTTTTTTTTTCTGTGAGGAGATCAGCCCTGTGCTAACATCTGCTACTCCTCCTCTTTTTTTGCTGAGGATGACTGGCCCTGGGCTAACATCCGTGCCCATCTTCCTCCACTTTATATGGGACAGCGCCACAGCATGGCTTGCCAAGCGGTGCGTCAGTGCGCGCCTGGGATCCGAACCGGCGAACCGCGCACAGCAGAGCGTGCACACTTAACCGCTTGCACCACCAGCTGGCCCCCGCCAAAGGAAAATTTTGCTTTTACTCTTCTTATATTATTCAGTTTGTTTATAGCAAAACTATATTCATGTTTTACTTGTGTAAAATAAATACCAACATTTTCCAAATGGAGGCAGAAGCGAGCCTATGCTGATTTCACACAGTTGCACAGAGTGGCATTCCTGGGGAGACAGAGCCCTGCCTTTGCTGGAGGGGTGCTGCAGTTGTCGGGGAGCAGGAACCACGGTTGTCAGGGCTCCACCTCCAGCGCCGTCTTCTAGTAGCTGAGTGACTTTGGCAAATGGCTTGGACACTCTAATTTGGTGTCCTAGTGCAGGAACAAGGAAGTGGAAGGCAATGATGTTAACAACCCAGTTCTGCTGTGTAGAATCTGGCTTTGTCCACCTTTTCACTACCTCTTGCCCCTGCAGCTTTCCCCTTCTTGTGTGGGACTTGGTTCAAATGTATGTGGGAGAATCGCTGTTGAACTGAACTTTGACTTACAGTCAACTTTCATTCCATCCTAAAGCCAGAGAGAGCCATGATCTTGAGGGGCAGGGCTTTAAGAGGTGCTGACTGCTAACTCTGGGTGGGATGGGGAGCTGGTCCCTACATATCATTTCTGGGGGCAGGGTACCCTCTAGATCTTCATTTCCCTGACAGCGTTTCAAGACAGTTGCTATTTGTCCTTTGGTGCCTTGAATGGGGAGACAAAGTCTGAGACCGTTACTTTAACAGGGAGGAACTACAAACAAATAGAAGGAACAAATCCAGTTTAAAAATAAATAGTCTGCACAGACAGCTCTTCAGGGCTACCTCTCGGTGAGTGAGTGGATTGACAGGTCCCCCAGCTGCCTACAGCCCACAGAACGCCTACCTGTCAACCTCACTAATTGTTCAGATGGAGATAGAACATGTCTCACTCCAGAATGGACCTGCTCAGCCGATGTTGGAGCTTACTTTGTAATCCAGCTTGTGTTTATGTAATCTTTTTCCTCCCCCATCTCTTGGCAGACGGTTCCAACCCCGCGCTCCCAGCCAGCACCCGGACTGCTTTAGTATCTGCTCTCTTCCCAAGACTGCGTGGGGCTGCGTGTGCCACATCAGCACAATTGCCTGCATATCCTTAGCTACAGCGAAGATAAACGTCATCTTGGGGAGCAGAAGCCCCTGCAGGAGTCAGCGGAGGCCATAAAGGAGCAGATTCCTCCCCCACAAGCCACATAGCGCTGCGTTCAGGCCAAGCCTCTGGTAAGTTGTCCAAAGGGATCACTATTCTCCTTTGGATGGGTCCTCGTTAATCCTCCATTGGAGATTTAATTGGCACCACCTTGGGGGAGCTGTGTGTTTATACAATGATATACAACTCCAGACATTCATTAGCACTGTCAGTGCCTCTGGAATGATAAATAATGGGAAGGCTCAGTCAAAATGTTTCTGAATCTAATCCCAAATTAACTTTTCTATACCCTGCCAAGAAGAAATATGAGAGCAATGAAGGTTTTATGATAGCCCATAATCTTGCGATTAAATAATCAACTGAAGAAAATGGGACAATGCATTATGTTCTAATTGAAACGTAGGAACCAAAATAAACACCAGAGTCTCAGAGCCCTTCTGGTGACAAGGCCTAATGCACCGACACTTTAACACTAACCCCCAGCGCCACACACAACGTGCTGTGTGTCGTGTCTGTCCCTGGAGCACGCTCAGCCCTCCCCAGGGCTGGCATCCATGCGTTCATTTTTTGATGGGTATAAATGGGCCGTCTGCAGGACTCTGTTTTCACAAGTCTCTTCACTCCAACAGTTGCCCAAATTAAACCATTGGAATTCTATGGGTAATTGAGTTAAGGTTTAACCTTACCTACAAGAAAATAACTCAATTCCACTAGGGGAACCACCCCCCAGTCTGGAGAAAATATGAAAGGGAATGGAGTGCCTTTAGTGAATCTCCAAGGCAGAGGGTAAAGAGCAGCAGGGAAGGCTGTTGTTTGCACTCTAGAGAGTTATGTAAACTAGAGATTAACTTCCCCTCCAGACCACCCAGCTTTATCTCTTTAGAAAAACATTAGCACGTTTGAAATGCCTGCAGTAGCTTAGAGGCCACTCTGCAGTTAGCAAGAAGAGGCTCCCGTATTCACGCTCCATTCACAGAAGGATGTACCAGGAGACTTGGGACACATCAAAGGAATTGCCAAAAGAATTCACATAAATATTTTAAAATTGCATCCTAAGGGCAAATCACTCTTTTCCTTCTTCTTCTTTTATAATTAAATTCAAATAACCCCATTTTGATTACTGACAGCTCGAGCCTGTAAGAACTTTGAAATTGATTTCCCTGCCTGTGGAATATCTCTTGCCCTTTGTTTTCTCTTTCAATATTTGAGATTTTAAAAACAGCTTTCCTTTGAAAAAGAAAAGCCTAGGTAGCGGGGTTCCTTTTAACAATCAGGACAGCGATCTGAGAAGGCCACAATGGCCAGGGCCACCTCTGCCCTGTCAGAGGTGCAGGTAACTACTGTGAGCCCTAGTGAAGTCAACTACTGTGAAGTCACAGACGTTCCTTACACCATGGCCCTCAATGCTCGCATGGGTGTCAAGGTCACCTCTTGTATCTGGATGGGTGGGTGGGTGAGCTGAATGAAACACAGGCACTTTCATTTTCCTGCAGACCCGCAGATCCTCTGTAAGGGAAGAGTCTAGGCCTGGATATATGCCTGTAGGCCTTCCTGTGCTAGTGGTCTGAAGACCTGGATGCTTTTCCACCCAAGACGATCAGCTTAACCAGAGAAACAGCACTGCGGTCCTTCTACAGCAACCCCAAATTCCTCTGGTCCCATGGTTGTTCTCTATGCTGCAAAGACTCTGGGACATTTACCATCCTGGAGCCACTTTTTAGTGTCACTTCACATATTCAAATCTGGACCTCTTCCAAGGCACTTAGGGTGTTTTTGTAAGATGATAAACTTTATTTTTTTCCTCCTTCAGCCTTATTTTTGTACACGTTTACAACAGGTGATTTGTTACCTGCTTATCTCTAGCCTGCTGGCCAAGACAGTCTGTCCTGAGCAGAAGAAGAGCGATGCTGAACAGCAGTGCCAGAAAAATGTTCACCCAGGGATTACAAGACCTCACGGAGCAGAATGAAAGGGCTTCAAGAAGCCAAGCCACTCTGCAATTAGAGCTTCCTAAAGAAACAGCCCCCAAAAGATGCCTGGACAGTGTCTGCCCCTCTGCCTTGACAGCAGCCCTGTAAGAGCCATCTTTTGTGGATAGCATATTCTGCTTGAGGCTCCACATGAGCGTCTTGGGGTGGGTCTCCACATGTGCTCCTCACTCCTAGAGGCCCTGTTCTGAGGAGGGCCCCGGGAGCTGGGCCCCTCTTCTGGCAGGGGACACAGAGCAGTGAGCGGTTTCAGTCCTGCGTGCCAATGCCTTAAGGTGCAGGGAGTAGGAACCATGTGAGCTGGGCTTCCAAGGCCTGGGTAAGAATGGAAGGTGTGTGAGGAGAGAGGATGGTGGTGAGGGGAGGGGAGGGGAAGCAAAAGTGGTCCCCAGTACCAGTCAATCCACTTGGAGTTCACTGGAATGGACCATCACTATAGAACTAATTCTAGAATGCATGGGCAGAGGCGGGGGTCGGATGTTGAGAGATAGGGAGGCCCTGTATAAAATGATCACCCCACTCCCCAGGCTCACCACACCAGAAGGCTTGACCATGAATCTAAAGAGCTGAGGGATATGTCTTCAGGTCTGTCTCAGCCCAGCCTGACAGTCCTGGGAAGGGAGAAGCCCATGCCAACAGCACAGCTGGTGACCGTGGTGATGGTCACTGTGTCGCCACACTGTCTCCATCCCCTGGAAATGACCCAGCCCTCCAGGCCCCCTCCTGACCCTGGTTACTCAAAGAGATGACCACGTGTGGGCTGAAGGCATTGCACACTTGAGAGAAAGGAGTTTAACTTAAATGCACCCAGAATTCTCCTGTCAAAATATCTATAAGTAAGTTATTTTAGGTTTAGCATTTATTAGGTTGAGAATCATCTGGAAAAATAAACGTTTCTTTGCAAATCCACAGTGAGATGGGGAAAGGGATTAAGGTCTATACCATCTGAGCTCAGCCCAGTCTGAGCAGGGAATATTTGGGGGGGGCTGGGCTGTGTGATCTAGGCTGGGGCTGGGGACCCAGCTGCCCCGAGTGCCCTGTGAGATGGCGCCCAGCCTTGTACTTCCTGACTACTGTGACATCTTGGGCAGTTACTTAACTTCTGGAGTTCCAGCTGGGGATAATGATACTTTCCTGGAAGTTTTGTGATGACAA
The DNA here is from genome assembly GCF_020826845.1 of Diceros bicornis minor. Classification (NCBI taxonomy): domain Eukaryota; kingdom Metazoa; phylum Chordata; class Mammalia; order Perissodactyla; family Rhinocerotidae; genus Diceros; species Diceros bicornis. Next base: position 16,369,897 of record NC_080745.1, on the reverse strand, counting down.
CCGAGAAAATGAGTCTGTTTAGGGTTTGATGAACCCTAGACAACAAAACACAGAAGACGGTAAGAAGATTGGGAAAGGCACCTGGAGAAAGGAATGATCACAGTGTCTACAGGAGTATGTGGTGGGGCTTCCATCGGTACACTCCTAAACAGTGGTTCCCAAACTTTAGTGTGCATTTAAATTGCCCAGGGGGCTTGTTAAAGGACACATGACTGGGCCTCACCTCCAGAGATTCTGATTCAGCAGGTCTGCGTGGCACCTGAGAAGGTCCACTTCCAACAAGTTCTCAGGAGGTGCTGATGCTGCTGGCCTGAGGAACACACTTTGAGAACCTAAAGCACTAGCATGCCTGCCTACCTGCCTGGGGAAAGAAACGAGGTGGTTCCTGGGCTTGGAGGGGTGGAGAGGCCCCTTGGCCCTCAGAGGAGCCAGATTTAGGGCTAAGGGCTGGTTCTAATAGGGAGCTATCACCAGCACACCCACTCGTTGTCCAGATGCCCTGGCTCTGCCGTGGACCAGCCTAGGAGCCTGCTTTCAGCAGCCCATCCATCTGCTGCTCCTATTCCCCACCAAACCGACCCAACCCTTCTCCACTCAACTCCTACTTCTCCCCACTCCCCAACCCAGTGGATCAAACCTCCTCCTTGCCTGAGAAATGTAGCCTCCCATTCACTCTCCCGAAAAATAACTGCACATCTACACACAGAGACGTGTATAAGAATATTCCCCACTGCGTCAGATGACTAGGATGGCGATGTGGTCAAGGGGAACTTTTATCTCACCTATATTGTGTGGCGTTTTTAAGGACAAAGTCATGTACAACTTTAATGAGTGAAAAAATGTATAGAAAAAAGAAAGGAAGCTAAGTGAGTGACAAGGACTCCTGCAACATCCTCTCTCTGAGCCCTGCACCCGTCCTCATTTCCTTTCCTTCCATCTCACGAGAAGAACTCGCTTCTTTCCCAAATCCAAGTGATCCCTGAAACTGAACCCCAATGTCTCCTCGACATCTTCTTCTGCTGTGGGTTTGCACCCCCTTCCTCCTCCACAAACAGCTGCTCCTGCAAGGCCTTTGTTTTCCAGAGACCTGCTCAACCCTCCCAGCGTAGATCATTTCAGTTGGATCTTTCCCTTCTTGAGGCTCTCCATATCACAGATATGCATGTTTTATAAGGATTGCTTTTTCCAAAAAGTTTTCTATCAACTTCATATAATTCTTCCATGGGAATTACATGGAAATTACGAGTTAATTTGGGAAAAGCTGTCATTATTACAAGATTCAGAGACCTTCAGTGATTTTGCATTTATCCAAACCCTCTTTTACATCTCTGGGGAAATATTTTCATCACTTAGATCCTATACATACGTCATCAGACTTATCACTAGAGATTTCGAATTTTTTGATACTGCAAATGATATCCCCACTTCCACTGTATTTCCTAATTAAGCACTATGTACTTGTGTGTGGAAAGGTTATCATTTTAAACAATTTGGGCCACTTTATTAAACTATTATTCTCAGAGATTTGATCGTCTGAAGTTTAGTCCTATGCCACCTTCAAATAATGAACATTTGAGTGCTCTTTTCCAAAATTATTTTATTTATAATTCATATCTTACATCCTTGACTTCCAAGACAATATAAACTCATAATTGTGATCAGTTTCTATCTTGTTCTCTTTCCTAATTTTTGTTTTAAGAACTGTATAATAATTCACTTGTAAAAAGTATAATTCTTACTAGAATGTGTGGTCAAGGATTCCTTCTTTCTTATCTTTCTAGGATTTTTTTTTTTAGAATGAAAATATGGATGCTGATTTTTATCAAATTATCTCAACATCTTTTTGGCTGTATTTATGTTCTGATTTTTACATCTTAATATTAACCTTTTGTTCTTGGGATACATCATGTTTGGTCCTGGTGAATGATAAATTTCATGTACCGTAGGATTCAAGTTGTTATTTTGTTTTTTTGTTAAGATTTTTTGCATCTACAGTAGACACTTGAAAATCATGTAGTATGTCCAGAGACTATCCTAAATCCCCAGATTTTCTCAAGAAAACACAGCAAGAAGGCACATGTGTGCCTTTATCACTATTATTTCTTAATAAAGTTAGTATGACTTCTTGGCTTTCTTATGAATCATATATGAATCACAGCATTTGTTTCTTGGGAGCATATCCTCATAATACAGATGTGGTCGCAGTCCTCGTTGCAGCTCCCTGAAGGCAGGCCCTGAGCTGAGGATTTGGCTACAGGTGAGGTATTTGAGACGCGATCCCAGGAAGCATGAGCAGGAGTAGAGAGGGAGCGGGAAAGAGTGAATTAAGGAATAGGTGCACGACCAGGGCTCAATCCACCTGGGAACCATCTGAGAAACAAGAACATCCTCTGAAAGAAGGGTCCTGCAGAGAGATGGGGAAGCAGGCAGGGTGCTCACGGCTGGAGGGCTGCCCTGGGGACGTGACATCCCAGCCGCTCTGGGCTGTCTGCACTGCCTGCAGGCAGAGTGAGCACCCAGGACCCAGGCGCCAGAGAGGCCCCTGGGCAAAGCCGCCTTGAGGTGGAAGCCGCCACTGCAGCTGATATAGCTGCGCACAGAAGGTGCAGAGCAGCATCAAAGTGTCTGCTACAGCCAACATTCCCACGGTGGCTTTTTCAAATCCTAATTCCTCATTTTATGAGAGATCTTTGCACCAGCGAGAGTACTCATTACACATTCCCCAACTAGTTTCTGCCAAATTATCTACAGACTATGGTGAAGCTGTTCAGGCCAATGACGCAAACAAATAGAAAATTTAATGGAGAAAGTAAACAACTCCTGGAGTGCTTTCATTCCTGATGCCCTGCAGTTCCGCGTGCAACCATAGGTCTCTTTAAAATAGCTCCCGTTTCCCCCAGCGGCCTGGGTGAGTGTCTAGTTTTTGACCCCAACAGGTGCATCTGAAGCCAGCTGTCCCTACGTGCCACGGTCCTGATGCTGCCCATCCCACACCCTCAACCAGTGCCTCGCCTGACTTGAAGATTCACCTTGCCCTCTGCTCACCTCTGACCCCACCCAGTCTCTGAGCCTCATCTCTTGGGTAGGATGAGGGATGGAATAATATTAGGAAAGAGAATGAAGCTTTGATAACTTGTATTACTTGGCAACGAAACCAGCTGTAAATTTAATAGTTGAGATTTTTGATCGTGCTGAGATGTCTCCAGAGCTTCAGGGATACATCCTCCCTGCCCTGAAAGCCCTCTGTAGCTCTGGAAACTTAAAAGATGCTGCCCAAGCATCAACTATGGGTATGGATGGCCCTGCACTGGGAACCCAGAGTAGCACGTGATCATCACACGATCCCAAGCTGTGGCCTTTTGCATTTGAGGCAGGAGAAGAGGCGCATAGGCTCCAGATGGTCCCTCCCTGTGTCCCATTTGTGTAGAGCACTGCTTGACACAAAGAGACATCAGTAAATGAGCCCCTGGAACACCAACAAAATAGCCCATCCAGATATCTCGCTCCCTTGTCTCTGGGCCTTTGTTTAAACATCAACCTCTCAGGAAAGCCTTCATGGACCACCCTTCATAAAATAACAAACCCTACTCCAAACACTCCCTCGCCCCTTTCTCAGCTGTATTTTTTCTGTAGCACTTATCACCATCCACCACCTTACATATTTTACTCACCTGTGGTCTGTCTGGCCTCTTGAGAATGTGAGCTCCACCAGGTTGGAGGTTTTGCTAGTTTGGGTCATTGTTGAAGCCCCAGTCCCTAAGGCAGGGCCTGGAACATATAGCACTCAATGATTTTTGTAGAATAGAGAAAAGAGTAAATCAATGAATGAGTAAAAGAACTATTGTCACCAATGCCCTAGACTGGGACCACATTTTTCTCAACTGATGCTCGGAGACACAGATGTTGAAAATGCCAGAAAACCTTTGTGAGGCAAAGCCAGCAAGTTATGTGTAAGTTAGAATAGGTTTAAGACCAATTAAATAATTACAAAAGGTTGGTTAGGCTATCCCCTTGATCCAGAACAAAGGTGAGAAAGATGAAACAATAAGCCCCGCCTCCCAAGCCAAGAAGGGTAGCCCTGGCAGACTGACCTCGGGGAAACCCGCGCCTCTGGTGGGGTGGCTAAGTGCTCATCACAGAAACCCTGCCTGAGAAGTCAAGAGGGATCCCTCCCCCCTCAGGACACGGCGAAGGGGTTATGACTGACACTGTGAAGCTCAACCACGGGATGGTCAGCATGAGCAGCCAGCTCAAGGAGGTTCAGGTATGGCCGCCCAAAGTGTATGGGACCTGGGGCAAAGATTTTTGCAGGGTCCCTGTCATGTAAACAAAGGTGCTCAGAGAAGGCTGGGTCTTCCCAACCTTTTCCACAACTCCTTTTCTGAGAATATCACCCCAGAATCTGCTTGACAACCCCGCACTCACAGCAGCTGCCCTGTTGACTAGAATGTCGGGGGCTCCTCAGGAGCCCACAGTTTCTGACTTCTCATAAGCTGGCTGCACTCAGGCGTGCTCAGGGCATCTGCACGGCCACAGATTCCTCCAGTTATCCCACAAAAAAACGCATAGGAACCTAAATCAAATTAGCAAATGGATAATAATTGTCTGAATGAAATTTACGTCAAAATTGAATTTGCTAAACAGGATAAGTACAGGAGCCATCCATACTTATGTTCAAAACCGACAGCATGCCTGCAGATCCCCAATAGGCACTCACAAAAAATTAGGCAGACATGCTTTCTCCATTTTTTGTGTGTCATTCCTCTGCTTAAAAAAAAATTATATTTCCATCTGCTTTAAAGTGAAGTTTTAGGAAGAGAGGTCCAGCATTTACTGTTTAGGCCAAACCTCACAATTTCCTGATAGTCTTGCCATTTCTTACTAAGAATGACTAACATTTGCAGAGCTCTCCGTTGTTTAGGAAAGCAGCCTGTTCACATCAATTTTCTTCTTTCACAATCCTGGGAGGAACTAGGGCAGGGATTCATATTATTATTAGGTGAAATAGTATCCCTTTTTACAGGGCAAAGAAATCTAGATCTTCGAGTGGCTAAGTGCCTGGCCTGGATCACCCAGCATAAACCCTTGTTCCACTGCCTCAGAGTGGTCCTGTGCATAGAGCCCACCCAGTCCCAGCACCTGTGTTTGGTCCCTTTTGTGTCCTCAGACTGTCCCTGGACCTCTTGTTGGTTCTCCGCATACTTGTAGCCACATCATCTTGGATTGTTATCTTTGCTCATGTCTGTAACTGATTCTGAAATGAGTTCAGGGCCCATACGTCTATGCAGACCGGAAAGAGTGGGGGGAACAGGAAGCTGTGGGGACCACCTCCCTGTGCAGTCACCAAGTGAGGGTGTGGACCAGAGATGCTGCTGACCCCAGGGCTCCAGGGAAACTGACGGTGCTTCAATCCACATTTTTTTCTCTGAAAAAAATTTAACAATAAATGAGAATTTCTGAAGTTCTCCAAATCGTGGAAGGGAAGTTCAAGAGGTCCAGCCCCTTGCCTTCCTATAGCGCAGACATGGGTGGACACTCCATACTGTCACCACCCTGAGAAACAGTAACAGAACCCTCCTCAGTCCTTGCCAAGTTAAGGCAGACATCCTTCTCCCTCCCGGAGTCAAGCCCATCACTCAGTGTTTCTAGAAGTTTCCATGATGACAATTAATGCTGCAGTTACTGTGGACACCGTGTCCAGCAATCTCCACAAATGGCTTCTGGGATGCAAAGCTTCTCCATCATGTATCCAATAGTCAAACAGACTTTGAATTTCCCTCACGTATTCTTACAGTCTCTCACACACTTACTCTCCTGCTGTGCCCCAACTCTGGGCCACACTTCAAACTAGTTACCAGGAATAAGGGGGGGTCTGAGTTGGTATCAGGGAGCTCAGAGTCTGTTGTAACTAACCAACTAATACAATGTTATTGGTGTGAATTGTGAGGTGTGGTGACATAAAATTAACACAGAAGTGCTGTTTGCGTGCCAGCAAGGGAAGACCTCATTTAGCTGGGTTGTTAGAGAAGAGTTTACCTAGAGGTGGCATTGGGTGTGGTCATTAACAATGATGAGGATGGATTAGCTGGGCAGAGTAAAAAGGGATGTCCATGTCCAGTTCAGGCAGAGGGACCCCAGCACGAGGACACGAGGCCTGAAAGAACACAGCGAGTGCGGAGCCTGGCTGTGAGTCTGGATGTGGAGAGGAGAGGGTGACAGGAGGTGTCAGCGAGGGTCGGCGGGACCGGGTAGGGGAAGGCCCGGAGCCTGGACTTGATCCTGCCAGCAGCATGGGGTCAGGGAGCACTTGGGAAATGAGATTCAAGAGTCAGAGGACCTGAGTCCTGCCCAGCTTCGGCCTGTGTGAGTGTGGCTGTCATCAGCCCTCTCTAATGGCCATCTTCATTTGGTCCACACTGCCCTACCTGCCCCTCAGGGAGATTGTGCAGTCACTGTGAAACAAGGACCGTGACAGGGTGTGTGTATTGCGTGACGGGAGCTGCTAGTCCTTTGTAACATCCGTCACTGGGCTGAGCACCGCCTGGGGCTGTTTTGCCTGTCACTACCTTGAAAGTCCTTTAAACCACTAGACTTTCCATGTCTGTGTGTGTTTTCTCCCTGAGTGTCTTCATGAATTTCTTGTTCAGTTTTTACAGCCCCCACAACAGGCTGTGTTGTGGACTGTGGACAGCACAGGCTCTGTCCACGGGGTGGGATCTAGAAACCTTGTGCTCTGGTAATAAGCCGCTCGAGACTCCTGGAGTCGGCCCTCATGTGAAGTAGCCCATCCCCCTGCTGTAAATCCTGAATTGACACCAGTTCTGAGGGCCGTGAGTTGGGGCTGCAAACGAAGGTGCGTGCTGTACTCTTTGCTAATGTCTGCTGAGACTGTGGGGAATAGTATGATGCAAGCCCAGAGCAGGTGAGAGGGCCTGAACCCCTCTCTCTAGGACCACGGCATCTCCCAAACCTGTTGATTGATGGCTCTTCTACTCAGGTCCCTTGCAGGGGAGAGGGCTGGGTGTGGGCTCATCTACAGCAGGGCTGAGAGCCCCAGGGGTCAGGCAAGCAGAAAGAGGGACAGTTGACGTGAGCACTGGGTGACGGGCCTGTGAGGAGTGACTCCAGCGCAGTCCTGGGTGGGAGGGAAGCCTCCACATGAGCAGGTTCCATGTGTGAGCAGGACTTCAGGGACCCTTGTAGGTGCTTATGCAGGCTCCCGGCATCGCCTGCATATTTCTGGGCAGGGAACCAGCACTGTGGGTGTCACATCTAGAGATGGCCCTCGACATCATCACAGAGGCATGGGTGCCCGACGCTCTCCCAGACCGAGCAAGAGTCCCCAGATCTCTGTAGTCCCTGGCCACTGTCCCCAATCCAGAACACCTGAGACAGCAGTTGATGGCAGCCGTTTGCATCCTGCCAGCCTGTCCTTGTCAGATACAGAGGGAGCAGGGGCAGTCGCAAGGTGTCAGGCTCTGATGTCAGACAGGACAGCACTAGCTCCTCTCTCCCTCCTTGTCTGGCCTTGTGATTTGAGGCAAGTCACCTAATCCCTGTCTGAGTGTCAGTTTCCTAATCGGACACCAACTTCATAGGGCATTTGTGGAGATTAAAGGAGCAGTGTGTATAAATAATGTGCTCACCCAGGCCTGACTCAGCACACAGACCTCAGAAGGTAGCTGTTACACCACTGCAGTCCTTATGGCTGCAAGTTGGTGTGATCCTCCTACAAGAAACACTAATTTCCAGATCCATGGACCAGGCCAAATCTGCCTCCTTCCTCGGCTATTCTGCACAAGTACACACTTTGGTGGCCGCTACAGCGGCCTGCCCAGATGCCCCTTCAGGGCTGAGGTGCCTGCCCCTCAGCTCCCCCGGTGCCGACCGCCAGGGATCACAGCTCTGGGAGCTGCCTTCTGCTAAATGTAACTGCCTGTCCCAAGCTCACGCTCTCATCTGGGGGAGCATCTTGCATTCACTGCGTGGTTGAAGGGGTAGGGGTACAAAGGGCCAGCCCCTGTGCCTCAATTTGGGACAACGCTCGAGGGCCACACTGGCTTCAGTGCTCCCTGTGGGTTCAGCAAGTCCCCTGTTGCATCACATTTTATACCTCTGCCCAGTCTAGCTTCTCCCACTCCCAAGATTACTCCCCCAAAGCCTCTTGCACATACATCTCCATCTCAGGGTCAGTTTCCAGGGATCCTGGCCTAGGACATGCATCTTTTCACTACGGTTTGTCTAGAACCATAAAAAAGAACAGAATTCTTGATTTACAGGAAAGGGAACAAAAGGACAGGATAAGAAGGGGGTCTTGTCTGCTCTGCACTATAAAAATGGCAAACATCATACTCAAGAGCTTGTTGTCTCCCCTCCAATCCTGGGCTTGGGAGAGACATCCAGCTCCCTTGGGGCCAGCCTTTCAAATTGGACAGTCCTATGTGCAAAGCTGTGGATTCGGCATGTCACTCAGAAAAACGTCCTGGCGATCCTCCCTTTCTCTTCTCCCCAGTCTCAAACATGACCCTTCTAAATGATTGAATGAAGGAGGATCATCTGATCCTGTGTTTATTCCGGTGCTCAGACACCTAAGAAAGCATTGGTCCTGGTGGGAAGCATCATCACCGTGGAGTCAGAGTGACAAACCCAACTTGATTTTTCCACTGGAAGACATGCGTCTGTGAACTGGGGAGATGCCTTAAAGAGCTACTGTCTTACTCAAGCCAGCAGAAACCTAAGAATGGCTTCTTTACAGGGCACAGCTCGTGAAGGCCTCCAGCACTACTTCCCCGGGCATCCACGGCAAGATAGCCTTCAAAGATGAAGATCAGATAGCGCAGCAAGGGTGGGAGCATGTGAAAAGAATGCAGTCAAGAGCACTGGGTCCTCTGAGAGCAGTGGAGGGTCCATGGAGTGGAAGGCCAGAGATGAGGGTGCAGGCACGCCGAGGCCAGGTGGTGAAGGCAGCAATATGAGTTTGAACCCTATCCTGCTTGCCGATGGAGAACACCATAGACTTTTCTAAAGAGAAGCTGCATGCTCATATCCCCTGCTTGGAAAGGCCTTCTGGACTACAGGTCCATAGAAGTGATGAGTTGTGGGGAAAAGAGAGTGACCTGAGGCCTAGATTCACTTAGGAGTCTGGTGCAGGGGACAAGTAGTGGGGACCCCTAATGCTTCCTGCTCATTTAGACAGTCACACATCTAATTCACTATTAGACAGAACCTGACCTTGAGGATGTTGCCATCTCTCTCTACTCTGGGGCCTGCTCAGCGGAGATGTGTGTTATGTGAAAATTCTGCACTTCCCGAGCCTCTCAGAGGACAAGTTGAAGTGTCTCTTGGTGGAATTACTGAAGTCTCCATATAGATCGTCAGCCCTGGAGAATATTCTTTTTCCAGGCAGCGCATGGTTTCTTGGAGATGAGAGAGCAATGCTACTTGAGAGGCCACACTTCTGCCGACCTTCCCAGAAGAAAGGACTTGCCATTGTAATGTTTCTCCTCCTCTTTGAATCAGAGCTATTCCCTTAGGATTCTTCTGCTTATAAGTGACGGAATCTTAAATCAAAATGGCTTAATCACAAAGGGAATGTATTATCTCCTGTATGTAGGAGAGTAGACTTCGGGCATTGCTGGATCTAGGCACTTAAACAACATCATCATGAATGTCTCTCTCAATTTGACTCTCTGGTTCCAGAACTACCATCAAGGGCTTCAAACATACATCCCGCTGATTTAGCAACAATAGCCAATGAGAACTTCTCTCTTCTAAACGTTCTCACAAATGTCATGGTTGAATCTCATTACATCAACATAATCGTGCCTGCGTCCCTGAAGAAGTCAGTATCGTCAACAGGATGGACTATATTGATTAGTTACCCCTGGAGCTGGGAGACTGGTAGGAGGGGTGGGAAGGGAGGCAAGAAGCCCATGAGGATAGAGATTAGGAAAGAAACTATTTCCTCAAAGGAAAACCAAGACGCTGTTACCAGAAGAGAATGGACTCTAGGCAGATGAAACAAATCGCCACTATATGCATCTGGAGAATTCCCATCCCCTTCATAGACTGAGGAAACTTTTTGAATCTTTGAACCTTTCAAAACCCCACTTTTTCCATTGAGCCAAAACTTAATCTCTTCCTTAGCACTTTGCTTCTAAGTCTTAATGGCATTTATAAACTTTTGATTTATTTTAGGCAAATATAATGCATGGGACCATGAACTACTTTGAGGCTGGAACGAAGTCTTATTTGCTGCCCTACTCCCACTACCCGGGACATTGTAGCCTTTCACACAGATATGCTGGATTGAATATGTTAAATTTATAGCTTATTTCTGGTACCAATATGCCTCGCTTTGGCGGACAGAGAAAACCAAAAGAATTCTTCCCTCTATCTACACCCACTCTCCTGCCTCAATCCATTTAGGTACCATGGGTGGAGAAGGCATTCTACTCAACCAAGCTCTCGAGAGACAGTCAGATCTTAACAGCCTCTCACATTTGGGATGACGGAAATATATGGAGAGGCTCTTGAGATGATCCCAAAAGTCACGTCCACAAGGGACCCCGTGATTTCTGAGCATAAGCATTTCAACTGCCTTTGCAAAGCTCCTGGATTCTTTATCTTCCGTTGGAGGACCTTCCTCTTTGCCCCTGTGATGGTGAGTCCAGGGCCCACATTGGACTTGGTGTGTTGATGAGCCCCCATCCATTTTCTATTTACATTTCTTGCTCCCATGTGAGAGCATCTCCACACACAAGACTCAAAATGGCAAAGCCATTATTTCCACGGAACTTTAGGGTCACTTGGGAAGAGTAGAAGAGATGTTAAATTCCCTTATGCAAGGTTCTACGCACCAAGAGCCCAGAGGGGCTGCCTGTGGACTTTCCCTTCTACTCAGGACTTGGATCTGTTTGAAGGAAGTCCTAGAGGCAGGGACAGCCACCCTTAATCAGAATACCCTCTTCACTGAGAGCTCAAGGAGCTGTGTGTGGGTTAGCTCTTCCAGTAGGAATGCCAGACACAGATGCCTTGAGCCACAGAGGAAGAGGATCCCCAAATCCCACACAGTAGAGAGTTCAAGGCCTGGAACTCTCTGACTGGAAAGGATTGGAAGCAACCAGCCTTCCTTTCTTCAGCAAATGCTTATCACATGGCTACCAAAGGCCTGTCCTTTTCAAAGACTAGGGGCACACAAGGCAGCAATGCAGTCTTTGCCCCTCAAACTGAGAGTCACTGGTGTAGAAACTGCTCCCGCAGTAGTCAGGGCAGAGTACTGTGGGAACACAGCAAAGAGGGACTTAATCCAGCATTGGTGAGTAGGAGAGTGGCTTTGGTCAATGAAGGGTTTCTGAAGAGGGAAAACAAGAATATTCAAGGAGTTTGTGTGGGAAACTGTGGAGTTAGAATCACCACCCTAGAAGAGGGGATACAGTCTGAGGAGTGGGGTCCACAATTGAGCCAGGAGACAACGCCATATTCCCCGACTCCTCTCTTCTCCCTGGGTCCCTGGGAGCTCGCTTTCCTCTCTCCTTGGCCTTCCAAGCACAGAGAGAAGAAAAGCTGGAATCCACAGTTCACTTTAGGGTAGGCTCACACTCAGCTGTGGGTGGACCCATTGGCTGGGAGCCTGTGTGTGTCACAGTAGGGCCACCGTTCTTGAAAAAAACCCTTGCTCCACAATGGAAGGAACCCTGGTGTTAGAGTCAGGACTGCCACCCTGGCTCTGCCCTGTGCTCAGCTGCCTTGGACAAGTCACTCCTCTTCTCTAGCCTCATTTCCCTCCTCCACAGGGAAGGGGCTGAGCAGCCTTCCAGCCTCCTCATTCTCTGATCAACACTCACAATGCCAGAAGACTAGCCTTTGTGCCAAATCAGATGTTGCTAATCATCCACAACCTCAGAATTGGAAAGCAGCAGCATCCAGGATACAGACTGCTCTCCCCCAGTCACGCACAAGCACTTCTGATTCTGAGGCCATTTTGGACCAGAAGACTTGCTCTGAGCAAAACAATCTGTGGCTTTCCCTTGCTCAAGCCAGCCATAATAGCTCTAACCACACAGCAAACCTTAGCCACGCTGGTTTCCAGCGAGACCCTCTAATCTTCCCAGAATGTGCCAGATGATCTCTTGGTGTCTGGTCCCTATGGATAGCTTTGCCAGTGGTCTTCAGGAATTAAAAGACACTCCTGGAGACCTGGCCAAATGATTTTCCCTGGAGACCAGAGTTGCTCTGTAAATTTGTGACCCTGCCTGCCGCCTCATGTACTAAAGGAAGAAGCCAGTGGAGCACCACGGAAATGCATGTTTAGTACTCTGTGTTAGGTGCTGCACTAGGCAGGCTGCACTCACGACTGCATACGGTCCCCCCACAGAGGAGGAAACAAGGAAGCTAAGAGATTGGTCCCAAGAAAGACAGCTAGAAAGTGATAGGGCCAGGATTCCAACTCAAAAGTGATTGGTCCCAAGAAAGAGAGCTAGAAAGAGATAGAGCCAGGATTCCAACTCAGGTCTGACTCCAAAATCCATATTCTTTCTACTGCCCCAATGGTGTGTGGCTCTGCCACAGCATCCACATGCTTGGGAAAAGAAATGTCACTGTACCCAATACTTGAGGACTCATTGCTTTGGTAAATTTACTTTGGTGCAGGATTCACGCCTGTTCTGCCTCTATTCCTCTTTCTTTTAATAACCTGGAGATCAAGTTTCAGCAAAGATTAACCAAAGTAGATATTCCTTCAACTGTCCAGCTTCTGAATGCATTCGCGCGCGCACACACACACACACAGAGAAAGAGGGAAGGAGAGAGAAAATACACACACCAAGTACACAGTACCTTTTAGCTTACAAAGCAATTTCATGTTTGTTATTATATCAGATACTCATGCCAGTTATTAAGGGAATACCATCATTGCTATATTTTTAAACTTTCAAAAAAAACTTTTGTTTTGAAATAATTATTGAGTCACAGGAAGTTTGAAAGATAGTGCAGAGAGGTCCCCTGTACCCTTCACCCAGCTTCCCCCAATGGTTACATCTTATGTAACTATAGGACAATATCAAAACCAGGAAATTAACATTAGTATAAGGTGTGCATGTATACTTCTATGTCAGTTATCACATGTGTAGAATCATGTAACCACTATGGCAAAAAAGCCAACATCAGAAGGTCATATACTATATGTTTCCATTTATATAGCATCATTCCCAATTTAAAGATGAAAAGCTGATATTCAGAGAGATGACGTGATTTGCTCAAGGTCACACAGCTAACGAGTGGCATTTGAACCCAGGCCTTGGCTCCAATCAAGTGTACCAGAGTGCTCTGAGGTTACCTTTAGGGACAGGAAGTGACTCAGCAGACAGAGATCTCAAAAGTACAAAGAAAATTCTCAAAGAAATTGATTTCCTAAAGGAAACAGAATTGCCATTGTAAAACGACTCTTCCCTCTTCAGTCTTCATCTGGGAAGGGTCTGCCTCGTAGCAGGCTGTCTTGTAAAGTCCTGGTGGCCCTGAGTGTGGCTCAGTCTTGTCTTAGAGTGAGGACTTTCGTACCAAGTTCTTCGGAAGGATCTGGGACAACTGTGGCTTCACAGCATGGCCATTTCTGCTGCTGTAGTTTCAAGAAGAGCTTGCTCACATCTTGGTTCTGAATTCCAGATTTGCCACCCTCCCAGAGCTCCCAGAGAGGCTTGTCACAACACAGTAAAGACTCAGGCATTTCCTGAGTGTTTGTCCCAAGTTCTTTGCTTTTTACAAGGGAGGAATGTGTGCTCAGAGTTCTTGATTGCCTAAGAATCCTGCAAATGAGATTTGACCAAGCCAAGATTCTTGGAATGAGACATTTAAAGGAGGAAATTTCCTGCCATCATTGGCCTGATTCAGGCATTCATCATTTCTGCTTGGTCAATTACAAATTTTTCTAATAGTTTCTCTGTTCTAAATTTTATCTTGCTCCAATCTTTCCTTCCCACATCTTTCTAGAATCATGATTGTATTAACAATAACTGACACGTCAGGCATTGCAGTGAGCACTTTAAACCTATGATCTCTTTATTCCTTGCAAAGGTCCTACAAGGTAGATCCTTCCGTTCTCCCCATTTTACAGATAGGAAACACCTTTAGGGAAGTTTCCATAATCCCCGAGGTCACACTGAGTAAGTGGAAAGGCTAGTATTGAATGCAGACCCAACTGCCCCCAGATTACCACCTCTCATTTCCAAAACACAAATTTAACTTTGTTATTGCCTTGCTTAAAGGATGGAGTAGACTCTTCTCTCTTCTTTCTTGCTAACTACAACTATAAACCCTAGAAAGAAACACAAGAGGCAACCAAAGGAAGACTATGAAAGGTGGAAAGAGGCAGGTGTACTGGTTAGGGACCCCAGGACTAAAGGAAAAACATAGTAGTGGAGATTCTTATAATCTCCAATCCAACAGCAAGAGGGGACTAATGCTCCACATCTCTTGACCCCTAACTTCACAACAGGAAGTGGCCTAGGTAGGCTCATTCCTACTTTTGGTGGAACAGTAGCCCTGATCGTAACACCAGGTTAGCCTAGTGTAAGTGGCCAAGAGGAATGAGCAGGAACTCACTGACAATAAGCATCCAGGTAAAGGGCTCGCCTTTCTTGATGGACTTGAAACTCCCTTCCACCAACCAAAGATACCTGTGAAGCTAGACATTGATGGCAGGGAGGAATCATGCCATAGCAAGCATCCACCCCTGGAAGTGCTATTTGTCCTCATGGTCTGTAGAATCCCTCCTTTCACCAAGAAACACCAGGTGGCCAGGTAGCTTCAGTGGGGAGGGAATGGAAAGGTCACACCCCATAAAGTGGCATGGATCAAAAAGATTCTTTATCCCTGGACCATTTCTTCAAAACCCACAAATTATCAAAACTCAACTAAGATGAAGTAGATAGCATGAATAGTCCTGTAACCATTAAAGAAATTGAATTCCTAACTATCAATCAGGGCTCCAAAATCAAGGAAAAAGGGAGCATGGATTTTGAGTGGGCAATCAAATCTGCTCTAACTTATTTCTTATAGCTTATTTCTATTTCTTCCTTGAAGGCCTATCCCCTCTTTTCTCAGACTAGCTGCATCCAGTTTTCTACTGGTATTTCCACCAGAATGGGTGAACATTTCAAATTTAAGATGTCTTTAATGGAACTCATCTTCCTCCCCCAATTTTCTTTTCCACCTATTTTTCTCTAAATTAATTGGTGGAACCACCTTCTTTTCAGTCACCTACTCTAGGAAACTTTTCCTTCTTTATACCTCATAGCTAAGCTCTAATCAACCATTTCCCTGTGCCCAACATTATTCCTTTACCTCTAACCCTATCTCGCACTTCTTACCCATGTGCTTTCATTTCTGTAACTCCTACTAATCTTTTGGATCTTAGCTTAGCCATCATTTCTTTCCACCATGTTTGAGCTGTATATACTGTACATGCTACCAACATATCCTGTACATTCTGCCAAAGGCACAATCTCATTTTATGTCACTCATCTGTTTCCCCTCTAGACTGTATGTTCCAAAGCCAAGAGTCTCAACCTTTGCTACATATAAGAATCACCTGGAGAGCTTTAAAACATAGTCATACCTTGGCCTGCCGCCAGATGTATTTTCTGATTTAAGTGGCCTCATAGGTAGCTTGGGCATTGAATATTTAAAAGCTTTCCAGGTGATTTCTATGTGTAGCCTGGTTTGAGAAACACTGTTCTAAAGCTTCCAAGTCTATTTGACCACCATTGTATTCCCAGTTCCAACACAGAACCTCACATATAGTAAATCCACAAATGCTTTTCAAGTGAATGGGGCAAGAAGTGAAACTGATCACAATCTTCCTGGAAATTCTAAGGTCACAGGGTCTATGAACCTCACCAGATGCATAGGATGACTCACTTCTGAAGAGGTGTGTAGCTCAGTGCCCCTGTGGGTGCAGCGAGGCCCCTCTGGGAGCCGGACCATGCTCCCCTCCTGCCTGCGCTTTGGCCTGAGGAGTCTGCTTCCCCTGGCAGAGACCACAGAGGGATGGGCTGGCTCATAGCCCCTTCTCTCATGCCCTGAGGCACTGCAGATCGAGCCACCAGAGAATGAGTTTGGCAAAGTTAGACTTTTCCCTTCAGGACATGAGCTAGGATGTCAGATTCAGTGATTTGCGAATGGAATCTACATTCTACAGATGTCAGTAAATGTATTTGCTGCGCAGCTGCTGTGTTGCTGCCAGCAGTGAGTACTAGGTAGCAGAATGAAAGTCGTGTTCCTGAAGACAATCAAGTCACAAATAACTGGAAAAACATGCACAGCCACCCCTTACTCAAGCCTGACTTACTCCAGGCAGATGTTCTTATTATCCCAAGTCATGAAGAAAAGTCTTTTAAAGATGCAGACAGGAAAGTCAGGTTGTATCCTCCCACAGAAATGAGCTGAATTGTATTTTCTGGATGGACGGAATTGAGATCATTTGACATGGAGCCCAGAATAGCAGATTTTTAAAACTCAGAAGTGTTACTTAGCCCAATGACCTCATCCTACATCTAAGGATACTTATGCATGAACATAGAGAAGTTAAATGTTCAAGGTTCAGGGTCAAATGCCTAGTTCCTGGCAGAAGAAGGAATGGAACTCATGATGATTGGAATAGCATTAACATAGTTTCAAGCTCTCAGCTCTTGTCAACAAATAAATAACCACCATTCATTTATCCATGAGTTCAAAAGCATTTACTGAACAACTGCTATAAACTAAACATAGCGCAAGGCACTAGGGATTCAAAGATGCAAAGCAGAATCCTTCCCTTAAGGAGGAGTAGAGAAAAATAAACAGAAAATAAGACAGAGCAGTAATGGTGCGCGAGTGGCAAGCATATGGTACTGCTGAGGCCTGCTGGAGAGACACTTGAGTCAGGGTGGAGGTTGGGGATGGGGAGCCAGAAAATCAACTGAAATGACATGAGGACTGTATAGAAATTGAGGAAATGGAGAGAGTCTGAATGGCTAGCTCTTTCAGAGGCAAAGCTATGATAAAAGTACTAAAAAAAAGACAAGGGCAAATCACTTTATAACTTTGAAGTAGAGAAAACATTTCTATGTATAATTCAAAATCTAGAAGCAATAAGAGGAAAATTTGATAAATTTGATTACATAAAACTTCACAAAAATAGGAAACAGCATCATAAGTAAAGTAAGAAGATAAAAGATAAACTGGGAAAATTATGACATGTCATAAAGGGTTAATATGGTTAATATCTTTTATTTAGAAGGAGCTTCTAAAACAGAGGAAAAGACTTCATGGGCTAAAGATCTGAATGGGACAATTCCCAGAAAAAGAAATGCAAATGGCTTTTCAACTTGCTTATAATAAAAGAAACAGAATAAAACTACACTGAGATGAGCAAAAATTCCAGTTTGACAATATATTCTGTTGGCAAGGTTTTGAAGAAAGAAGCATTCTCATGCATTCCTGGGGGGCATGTAAAATGATACAAACTCTATGAAGGGGAACTTGGCAATATCTAGTAAAACTGTACATGCATTTAGCTTTTGACCCAGCAATTCCACTTCTAGGGATTTACCCCAATGATACAAAACAATGCAAAAATAATTGCGCACAAAGATCCTCATTACATTTCTATTTGTAATAGGAAAAAAAATTGGAAACAATCCAAATGTCTATTAATATGGAAATAACTTAAACTATTATACATAAACACTATGAAAAACCATGCAGCTATAAAAAATGAAAAATCTCTCTCTATGCTACTATGTGAATGATCTCTGATATTTAGTATTAAGTGAAAAAAATAGTAGAGAAAAGTGTGTATAGTATGTTACCATTTATCTAAGAAAAGTGGCGATATCTATGAGTGTATATAAACATATACATTTTTTATCATAATTTACAAAAAAACAATGAAAGAATAAACTACAATTATTTTTAAATTGAGAGGGAGGGAATAGAGTGGAGGGGATGAGATTAGTGCTAGATTTCTCTAAATACAACATGTTTTATAGATTTGAATTCTATAAATATTTCACAGAAATAAAAATCAAGATTAAATATAAAAACACTTCCTAAAAATCTAAAGTAAAATGAAAAATATTACCCTAAATGTATATACATAACTACAGATACATAACCACAACTATTCCAAGAGATGTTAAAACACAATCATCTGATTATACGTATTCAGCAAATTATAACTTAAGGACAACAAGAAATAATAAAAATAAAAAAAACTTTGAACAGTTTTCAGAAATCATTTCATTGGTGGTAGGGTTGTGTTTGTGTTCTGAGACAGTCGTGTGAGGATTGTGGAATCTATTAAATGATTAAGTGTGTTAGCATCATTTAAGATGCAAGATCAATGTGCTTAAGTAAAAATCTGCTGACTTGAATTTGAATTGGAACTATCAGGATGAACACATAATTTTTTAAAAAGACATGTACTTCCTAGAGCTATCCACTGAAAGACCTAGAAACAATTACCATCCAGTAACAATGGGCACCTCCAGTGCCTAGACTGTGGCTTCTAATTGCCAATTCCCATGAAAATATAACTGACTCCTTGGAAAAATGGATGAGTCCAAGTCTGGGTTAGAACTGTACATGTGAGCCTAGAAGATCTTTATGGGAGGAGGAGGGATGCATCCTCCATTCTGACACAAAGCAAAAACAGAGAAGGAGTACAGATGCAGAAAAGATGCTTCTGAGACTTTGTAGGGTAAAATGTGGATGGCAGTTGAAGCATCCTAGTGGTTTCTATTTTCTCTGGTAAGTAGGATCATCGGTAAGTAGTAGTCAAGGCCATTCACAGAGAAAGAGAGTAAGTGGCGAGGTGGGGATTTATAAGGAGGTAGAAAATGTTTGAACAAGTCCTAGAAAAAAATAGGACAGAAAGGTAGCCAGAGAAGAGCAGTCTGATGGACAGTGAGGGCCCAGCTGAGCCTGATGACTGCGAATCTTCCGGGCAACCAACAATCCCAGCTGTGTGGTTAGTCCTTAGCAGACCTCAGCTCTCAGGACAGAGGACTGGGAAAGGTGGGTGGTTGAGTTTGGACAAAAGTTTTGCTTTTTGTTCATTTTTAATTTTTTTTTTTTTTTTTTTGTGAGGAAGATCAGCCCTGAGCTAACATCTGCCAATCCTCCTCTTTTTGCTGAGGGAGACTGGCCCTGAGCTAACATTTATGCCCATTTTCCTCTACTTTATATGGGACGCCGCCACAGCATGGCTTGCCAAGCGGTCCGACTGTGCGCGCCCGGGATCCGCACCAGCCAACCCCGGGCCGCCACCGCCACAGCAGAGCACGCACAGTTAACCGCTTGCGCCACTGGGCTGGCCCCACATTTTTAATTTTTTTTAAAGGAAGAATATATACATGTTTAAATGCTAAAACCAAGGAGCCAATAGAGGGTAGGAAGTTGAAGATAAAGGGAAAACAGGAATTAATTAGGACCACCAGTGGAACTGCATATATTAAAGCAGAGGTTCTCAACGTGGTTCCAGGACTAGCAGTATTAGCATCCCCCAGGAAGGGGGTAGGAGTGCAAGATCCCAGGCACCCTAGTACAGACCTACTAAATCCGAGATCTGAGGTGGGGGCAGCCCAGCACCCTGCATTTTAACAAGCCCACTAGATGATCCTGAAGCCCGCTAATGTTTGAAGGCCAGTGCCTTCAAGGATAGGCGGGAGAGAAGGGTCAAAGCCCAGGTGGAACGGAGTTGGCAAGGAGGGTCCCCTCTTCACCACATGGGAAGGGAGAAATAAGGGCTGTTTGTGGGGAGGGATGCGAAATTGAGTGGAGGAGAGGAAGATAGTGGGGGTTGTACTGAGCAGGAAGCTTTTTATTGTTTCCTAAGGCATATGTCTACTGAATATCTATAATATACATTCCGCTAGGAGAAGCAACAATGAGAAAGATAGACACGATCCTGGGCTTGGCACAGCCCGAAGTCCCGGAGCCAGAATCAGGCAATAAACAGGCTAACAGATAAATAAACAGAATAATAGAGGATTGTGGTAAGTGCCGTAGGGACTGAACAGGCTAACGTCCACTCAATTGAGATGAGTGTTTGAGAAGCCTTCCCCGATGGGGAACATTTAATCTGAGGCTGAAGGATTAGAATGAAGCCACTCAACACTTGGGAAACTGTGTTCTTGGCCGAGAGGGTAACCCGATGGAAGGGTGTGAGGAGGAGGAAGGGGCTCCTGTGGTAGAGGCAAGGCCAAAACAGGGGAGAGAGAGAGGACCCAGAAGTCTTCACTCAGAGCCTCCTAGCCCGTGGGCCTGGTAAAAAGCTTGAATTTATTCTTAAAAATACTGAGAGGCCGTTAAAGTTGCTTAGGCAGGGGAGTTGTCACACAATGAAACCCAGGTTTTCTGATTCCTCTGCATTTCATGAGTGTCTCACCTGAGCAGCACCAGCTATCATTAGAATCACTTATAGAATTTATAGGTAAAAAATTCCCCTGCCTGGGCCTACCCAGAAACTCTGGTTCCATTGGTCTGGAGTGGGGCCCAGGCTTCATGCTGTTTGCTGCTGGCCAAGTGATTTTAACATGCAGCCGAGATGAAAACCCTGGTTCCATCTGGGCTCGAATCTTTTCTCCTAAAGCCTCACTGAGCTGAGCTTCCAGCAGCCTGCCAACTGCTCCTTGTCTTCTGGGATGTGGCTCAATTGCCTTTTTTAACCTTGTTTATTACATTCTAGCAAAGAGGGGATCAAGGTGTCAGCACTCCCAGCTATGGGCCCAGGGAGCCATTGCGAGAGGAAGGCCCTGCTGTCTCATGGCCCAGTACTTTCAGGTGCGGTCCACTTGGCCCAGAGGCCAGAAGAGTGATGTTGGCAGATAACAGAGGCCGGGTTAACATTTCAACAGAGGAAAGGATGAGGTCAGGGAGACTCCCCATGCTCGCTGCTGGGAGAAGAGGTGCCTTGTTTCATCTGAAGTGTCCCAAATCTCATCTTGATGAGGAGGATTTTCTTGAATGATGCTTTAAAGACTTTCTCTTTGAAGGTAAAGTATCAACAGGTTTTTACCCTGGGGGTTAGGGGAATTAGAATTTTACAGAATTTGTTTTCCAGTCTCTGGGACTGGAAGAGTTCTGGCAGCAGGAAATGATGGAGGTGACAGACCTCCCGGGCACTGGCCCTCTCTTCTCCGCCTGGGCCATTTCTGTGGGCACACTCCTGTCTCTTCACCCCTGCCTTCCCTAAGCTCCAGCCCATGAACCAGAAGTGCCTCCAGGGTGCAGGCAGGACTCACACCCTCAGCAATCCTGGCTTCCCCGTGCAAACCTAATCCTTCCCCTTCAGGCGTGGTCTCGGTTGACCGCCTTACAGCTGTCAAGGGGTCAGCAGAGAGTTTGAGTTGTCCTTGAGACAGGTGAACACATCTAGACAGTGCTTGGCAAGTGGTCTGGATTCAACAAGGGTTAGGTTTCCTTTCTTCCCTCTCCATCAATGCCCACACTCAGCCATGACTGAGTCCTATACAATGTAGCCCCTCAGAGGCTCGCCAATCATCCCACTCTCTCCGTCTGCACCTTGACCACCAACCGCAGGTGGTGGAAGTGGTCAGCCTGTTGCAGGCTATAAGGGAGTGTGTCAAATTTAAAAACAAGAATAAAACCAGCTTAAAGTCACCAGCAATCCTAGATGTCAGCGATAAAACACTCCTCTCCCCCAAAAATCTTTTATTAGTCTAAGTTCTAAACACTTGTTGCAGTCATTGTTGATCTTAATAATATATTCGTAGGTTTCAAGATAGCAATTTTATTACATATGTTTTAACAATCATCCTATTTTATATGGAAGTTAATTTGGAAATTTCCAGATATACAGTTGGTCTCTGACCCACCTAGACTTGGCCACATGGGTCCACTTCAGTTTGAAAGCTTTCGAACTTGCTTCAGGTGCTATTTGTGTCTCCAACCTTGTTGCTACATATTCCTGAATTTAAATGATAAGTTCAAAATACACGATGATGGCCCAGTGATTTTACTCTGGAGGAAACAGAACTGGAGCTGCTTTATTTCTGTCATCTGTGTCCTTCATGTGGTCACTTGGAATTTTTACTTGTACTTAGAGGTTAAAACAATAAAATGTCATATGAAGTGTGAAGGTAAATATTTTTGTTTGGTAAATGCAAATTTTAGTTCACAAAATACTTTATTAAATTTGAAAAATATATCTTAAATTAAAACGTACTATTTTAAAATTGAAATTAAAGAATAGATTAAGAAAAATAATGATTATTGCCAATTATCACACGATTATTGCTAAAAAATTTTTTTTTGTACAGAGGAAGAGGGTGTTAAAATCTGACCTACTCTGGTATCAAACCCTGGAGTACACCCTTGAACCCATGCTTATCGTGTTTCCTCTCAGCAGATGGCAGCGGCCTCCTAACCTACCCTCCTGCTTCCTCTCACTCTTCTTGGATGCTCCTCTCATATCACCCCTGGTATAATGTTTCTAAAAATCTAATTGTATCACCCACATGCAAAGTCCATCCTCTTTAGCTTGATATACTGGTCCCTCAAAATCTGGCCTGGTATCCTTTAAAAAAAAGCAAAATGAATAAATCCTCCACAGGACTGAGAGAGGCACTAGGAGCACAGATGGAGAGAGTGGGATAGTCTGGGGAGCCACTTAGGAGCTAGAGTGTATAGGACTCGGCCATGGCTTACTGTGGGCAGTGATGGAGGGGTGGCCCTCTACTGGTCCCTGTGGCTGGCAAGCATTTCAAGGAAAGGAATGGTGGTTCTGGAGTAAGGCGACCTGAGGTGGCATCTCAGTTCCAGACTAACCAACTGACTGGACTTGAACATCTTCACCATTTCACCTTATTTTATCCCTGCCCTTAGGGGTGCTGACGTGATTGAATAACACGTGCAGTGCAGGGAACACATATTCCTTACCCCGAATTATGAGGAATAACTGTGGCTCTGCTCAAGGATGTTATGTAGAGGTTCTTAAGACCAACATCCTACCTTGAGGAGCTTGAGTGTGGACGGACCACGTCTTGGTAAGTGCGGGTCACATGGAAAAGGTGGAATGGCATAGTGGGAGTCGCTGTGCTGCATTTAAGTTCTGGTTTTTCCATCTACTGATCTGATATTTGGTAAGGGACTCACCCTCTCTGGGCATCAGATTTCCCTCCTTTGTAGGAAAAAATCCAGACTAAATATAACATCCAGTTCTGATAGACCAAATATAACTTCCGGACTCCCCAGCCACATAGCCTGCATTCCAGCCACAATGCAGTACCCACTGCTCTCCATCACACCAAATGTATTCAATCTTCCCAACTTTGCGTGTGGTAAAGACCTGCTCAACTTGTGCCTATTATTTTTATAGGTAGTCAGGTACGTGTCAAGGTCCCCCTGGGATGAGTGAGCCCCTCAAGGGAAGGGACTTTCCTTATTCATCGCTGCACCAGCAAGTGTAACCTAGAGCCTGTTGGGTGTCAGATGCATTTGGTAAATGATGGAATAAATGATGTACTTTAATATGATATTATAGCATATTATCAGAGTAGTTTCCCAGGAAAATCAATTCAGTCAATATGTAAGTTTATAGGGTGCTCCTAAAATAACTATCTTTGGAATTTTGAAGGACTCTCGTAACTTAATTGTGTCATCCCCAGAGTAAACCCTCACCACAAGATAAATGTTAGCTCAGCTTCCTAATACTTATAATTGTCTTTCAGTAGTTCTTTTGTGAGGCAGTGAATTCCGTCTCTATAGAGAGATTGAGCAGAAGCTGGACGAGGAGTGAGGAACTGCAAAGCCTGAACAGATGGGTGCAGAAAAGGAAGGGTAGCAAGAAGGCCTTCAAGGTCACTTCCTTCCGACTCTGAGATCCATAAACTGACACTACCGTGTCCTCATAGTGGCTATGTGAGGCTTGGGGCCAGATTCACAAGAGGGTGGCTTCAAAAGCAGGAGGTCTCGTTTGGTACAAAATCCAGAGTGAGGAGCCTCAGGCCTTACTGTTCCTATGACTTCACCTGCCCTCACCTCAATTCCAGCACAGGCCTGATGCTGTCCATCTCTGTGTTGGCCCACGTGAGTGACAATAACATGGGCAAAGACCTGGAGGGCTGGCTCTCTTTCCCACCTGTCTCCTTCCATCAGAAGTTTCCACCGCCTGGCAGTGCTCCCCCAACCTCTGTCTGTTCAGTTTCCCATAGTCCAGTCTCAAGGTGGGAAGCATTCAGTAACCTTGTCTAGAGCTCGTTACCATCTTCATAGCAGAAATTGAGGTTGATTTGTTAAAGACAAACTCAAACTAGCCAGATTCCCTAAACCTCCCTCATGGAGGAAGACACTAGTTGCCACAGCACAGTGAACGTCCCTCCAGCTATAAGAGCTAGAAGAGTCCCTTGCTTGCTCTGATCTGCACCCTCCACTGCACCAAGGCTCCGTGCATGGAGTCTGGCTCAGATCAGGACCTCCTCTGTAACATCCTCACCTCCTAACTATAGACAGGATCTACCTGACCCACACTCATAATTCTTTCTGCCTAGACTACACTCATTGTTCCCCTCCCCTCCATTCAGCTCACTGCCCTCAGCTTTGGCACACCAGTCCCTAGAATTTCTGACCCCCAAAATCACCAGAGATGTCCTCATGAGCAAATCCATAAGCTTCTCTCAGTTTCTATGGCTGATGCAGATCAGATCCCCAAACCCAGTCGCTCTTCTTCCTGAGCACACACATGTCTCTGTGGCCACAAGACAGTTCTGGCTGAGAAGCACAAGCATCACTTCCAGATTGGCACATAAAGACCCCCACGTGTGACCTCCCATGCTCTTCCCTCTGCTGGCTTGGTAGAGACGGAGGCAATGTCCTTGGAAACCAGGCGTTGAATAGGGACAGGGGTTAGGAGGGGGGTCACAAATCAAAAGAATCTGGGTCCCTGAATGATCACCTGGAGATGTGAGCCAACTGCCCAGCACAAACACACATTTTGGACTTCCTGTGAATGAGAAATGAACTTTGAGTTCAAGTACTGAAATTTTGGGGGTTTATCCACTACTTCACATACTGTTAGAGTTTTACTCCCTGTGGGCTTCTGCACAATCTGATATCCTTGACCTAAGTCACTGTGCTTGGCTCCATGCCCCTAGATTTTACCTCCTCAGCTAGGGTCAGTCTCCCCTAGCCACCACCTTCTCCCAGCTCTGGGCAGAATGGGTCCCCAGACAGGGACTGAGGAACTCCCAGGTGAGCAGCACAGCTCAGAGTAAGTTCCTCCTGATAACCACTGCTGACACTTGTGGCAATAAGCTTGGCTGCTTTGGATACTTGAGATAAATGGAAAACCTAAAGTCCTGTGAGGGGCATCTGGGGGCATATTTATTTGGTTATTCCAATTCATTTTTTAGGGCCAGAAAGTGACGGGGTACCAGACCCCTAATAAGTGGTAATTAAAGATTTGGATATGGTCTATGTAACTATCAATGGTTTCTCTTTGATGAGGTGGTTGAGTTCCAATACAAATGAAAGCTTATAGAGGAATAAGGGATCATACCCTTCTGAATTGGTATGTCCTTGTTCTGGACATGAACTTTGAAGAAGAAGGGTTGGTGGGATGGTAGAGTCTTGAGTTATAGCTCAGATATGATACAGCTTTTCCCAGAGTCCATGGCTAGGTCCCGCTTGAATTGTGCCTGTGGCAGAGTATGTCAGACCCAGTCTCACATATGCCCAGAAGTGGTCCGGAAAATGTCATAGTTCTTGGTACCATCAAGTCTCTAAGGAAGGTTGGCCAGACTCAGGTTGGGCATTCTATAACCAGCCTTCCATAAATATGGCACACCCAACAACACCTGTAGAGGCCTGGCAAGGCTTGCTGTGGCCAGTCTGAATGCTCTGTGCTGAGGGAGCCTGGGCACCCATGGAGCACTGGGGCAAGACATACAGAGCTAATCCAGGCAATAGAGTTTGCCCTGGAGTATGCTAGTGCCATTAGTACAGGAAGTGGTGGGGCAAAGAAAGACTGTTAGGAAGCGAGGCCTGGTGAACAAAGCATGAGACACTCAAGAGTAACCTTCGGAGTAGCAGCCAGCAGAGCCTCCCTCCTGGTGCACCTTAGCAGTCCAGGAGGGCTAAGCCACACCGTGTGCGACGCACTGGGCTGGAAGGGTGCATTTAAACAGGAACAATCTGCCCTTTGGGGACTTCCTGGATAAGCATCCTCTGCTGAACAGTCCAACCTGATTCCTATTTACAACACTCAACAGGAGGCACATTATCTGAAGACCAGGAGCCCAAAGATGGTCCAGAGATCATGAGCCCAGTTGCCTCATTTCACAAGTGAGGAAACTGAACAGAGGTTGTACAAGGAAAGCCAGGACCCAGGTCAGACCAGTCTGCGCGGTGCTGCACCAGTGCATACATACCAGCGATGCCCCCAGGACAGTCCACATTGAAAGCAAGCTGAGGTTACAGCCCGCGGATGAATATCAAAAGAGCTCCTACTGGCCCCCCGCCAAGCTATGTAGGCATCTGGAAAGAATCGCGGTCTGGGCTGGAAACTGTGTTTAGAATGACATTTTCCTTTAATATCCCTCTTTCTAAATAGGCACATCATGGAGGCTCTGAGTCTGATTTCAAGATCTAAAATTTGTTCAAATTCACATTGACTTGGGAAGAAGGGGAAAAATATTGTGGGAGGGAGCATACCATGCAGGGAGGTACAGCCTGTCCCCAGCAACTGTCACAAAGAAGACTCCAGCCTTCCCTGGAAAGGTGACATGGCTTTGGCAGGGGTCCTGAAGGGGGCGCCTGCAGAAGCCCAGCCCTTGCCAAATAGTGCACTATTTATACATAAACACAGGGGTTGAGTCTTCCCTCCCTCTTTCACTGCGGGGAGATTGCTCCTGTTTCTTTTTCCCATCCCAGGCAGGAGCAGAGGGAGCAGCAGCTCTATAATCAGGGAAGCTCACATCCCTAAGGGATGGACATTCCGCAAAAGAAAAGCCTGCTGAAGAAAGACCATAAATTCATGTGAAGTTCAGAAGACAATGCTAAACAAGTTCTTACTTTTCCCCATGAATCGCCTCTCATTCCATAGATCTTCAGGATGGGCAGCAGAGAATCACTTCTCTCTGTCTCTCTCTTTATTTATTTCCTGGGGGCCCCTCCCTCAATAAGAGAGAAAGCCCTCTGAGCTTCTCCTGTCCTCCTCCAGATCAGTGCCCTTCAGCGCTCCTTCCAGTTGAGCTGTAGGTGAGGAGACCTTCAGAAGGAATCATTTACAGGAAAGAGAACAAGCTGTTCTCTGTTCATATCAGCTCTCTGCACTTTGTGGACATGGTTTAAAGCTCACAGCTTCTGCCTCTAATCTCAGTTTTGCTGAAGACCAGTCACAGGGAGAGAGAATCATGCTCTGTCAGTCTCCCCCAGAGAAGCACTGTTTCCTCACGGCATCGCCAAGAGCGAAGAGGAACCGGGTGGAAGAGGGGGTGGCTGCCCCAATCCTCACAGTACCGAAGTTTATCCTCTATGCCACGTCAGCTCTGATCTGGAGCGGGCTTCCAGGGCTCTCTGATTTTCTCCTCCACACGTTGATATTTTCACCCCCAGCCCCACCTCACATGTATATGCATACAAGGGTGCACACACACCGGTGGTGGGCACTCACTGCTCCTTTCTCAATTCTGCAGTCAGATGTTCACTTTGGATATATATCTGGGTCATAGACTTTGACTGCTAAGATCTGCTGAAGCAAATATAACAATTGATCTTAGCTCTACTCTTAATTTTTTGAGGAATCTCTGCACCGTTTTCCAGAGGGGCTGCACCAGTTGATCCAGTTATTCCACTGCTTGGTATTTATCTGAATAACAGGAAAACATGAGTGTGTAAAGATGTATGCACCCCTCTGTTCATTGCAGCGTTATTCACAATAGCCAAGATTTGGAAACAACCTAAGTACCCATCAGGGAGGAATGGATGAAGAAGATATGGTGTATGTACACAATGGAATACTACTCAGCTATGAAAAAATATAAAATATTGCCATTTGCAACAATATGGATGAACCTTGTGGGTATTATGCTAAGTGAAATAAGTCAGATGGAGAAAGTCAAATACCCTATGATCTCACTCATAAGTAGAAGATAAAAACAACAACAACAACAACAAACACATATATACAGAGATTATATTTACCAGAGGGGAAGGGGGGACGGAGGAGAGCGAAAGGAGTGACAGGGTACATGTGTGCGGTGACGGATGGTAGTTAGTCTTTGGGTGGTGAACATGATGTAATCTACACGGAAATTGAAATATAATGATGTACACCTGAAATTTATATAATGATATAAACCAATGTTACCTCACCTCAAAAAGTAAAAGAATAACAATTTAGTGCCAGCATGGTGGTAGATACTACTTGAGGCTCCGTGTCACTGGACCCTTACTTCCAGATGTCTTTATCCTCTTGCTGCTCATTTCTCATCTCCTGGGAGAGGAGTGCGACACCTCTTTTGTCCCGGTTGGTGCACTTCTAGATTATCCCGGCACAGTGGTTGACGTCAGCACTCCTGGGTGGGCTCCGTCTCCTCTGCCACTTCTTCGATGGGTGAGGTATAGCTGTGTGTGTTGCCCTCGCAGCTCTGGCTGTGGCCTCCAGCTGCACCCAAGACACTGTTGAAGATTCTGACTGGACTGCCACCAAACATGATGTCCTTTCACACAGGCTATGCCTAACTGGTACTCCTAAACTGTGCAGTCAGCCCATGTCAAGCCCCAGCTGTTGCCATTATACTCTAATGTCAAGGTGGGAGGCTTGAATTGGAGAAGTAATTGCACCCAACTCTACACCCTATACTGGTTTTGTGTGTGTATGTGTGTGTGAGTGCTGTCTGATTCTCAATAGCCTTGACTTTCTCCTCTTCTACCAAATTAACTGAAATAAAAAGTGAAACCCTGGTGTCCTTAGGAGCCTCCGGCAACCCAAGATTTACTAGGAGAGATTGGCTGAAAACATTTCCCACCAGCAATGTGGGATTCTTTTCTTTCTCATCCCATTACTGTATTCTCTCCCTACTGGTTTAGGTAAAAAGGTCCTTAATCTCTTCACAAAGTTGGAAGTCTTCATTTATTTTCTCATTCTCTCTCGGTCTCAAAGTAAAAAAATTAGCACGTGTTTTCTTAGTGATTTCTAACCCGCCGAAGACTTGAAGAAAAGCCAGCAGCCAATCACACCCTCCAGGCTCCCTGGCGACGCACCACCCCAATGCAGTTCACATCCTGCCTGTGTTTCTGTCCAGGGCCCTCCATTCTTGCACATTTCCCTAACATGTCCCAGCTGTGTTCACATCCTTTCTTCCCTGGCACCTGCTCTCAGCTTTCCCTACCTGGGAACCAGCACCTGTCCTAATGCTTTTTATGGACTGCCAGTCTTAGGTCTTTGTGTGTGTGTGTGTGTGTGTGTGTGTGGCACAAGATCCCACGTCAGCTGGGGCCCTCTAACTCCCTCTGCCATATTTCTATGGATTGTCCTTCCTTTTAGAGCGGCTATCCAACTTTGTCTTTTCAAACTATTTATTGGAGCACACAGTTGTTCGAGGCCCCTACAATCATATCACCTTCAAGAAGTTTGTCATGTAAACTCACAGGGTAAAGTGTGACCCTGTCTTTATGCCTGAACCAGGCATTCTCAATACAGCTTCCTCCCAGGAAAAGATGTGCTATCCTTCTCCACCACAGTTCCTCCCACTGAAAGTGATTGTTCTTGCTGGTGCCTTTCAGTAATAGTGGAAAACTCCTCAGCTCCATTGAGCTCTAGGGGATACTGAGGAACTGTATTTTGACATTCCAGATGGCAACTCCCAAAATGTCTCTATTTAGTGCTTGGTAGGTCATTGGAAAATATCACTATTGGACAGTCATAAATACGCAGAGTCCCTAGATGATGTCAAACCGTTCTCTTCCCATTAGACCACAGAGAGCTCTTTGTGGTGGGCATGAGATATGTTTTCTCTCTGCTCTCCATCCATATTCCTCACAGTCAAAAACCCCAGAATATTTGTACTTATCTGTTTCCCCCTAGGGCTGGACAATCTATTTCTTAAAATTTTCTTCTTGGTGAAACTAGGGGGAAAGTTTGGTCTTCCAGATCTTTTAGACTAAAATCTACATAAAGTAAAGAAAGCTTCCCCTTGACAATATGGAAAGCTTTTTCCAACCTACTCTGGGGCATTATTTACTATTTCTGTGTCTTTTCTTCCTCTTTTTTTCCCTGTGAAGGGCTAATGGAGGAAGGATAACCTTACCCTGCTCGTAAATAGAGATTTGAATCAGAGCTCCACCACCTACTAGGTCTGTGACTTTGGGAAAACATATCAACTTCTCTGGTTATCAGTTTACTCATCTATCAAATCGAGTTGTTAATACCCACCTCAAGGGGGTTTCTGAGAATTAGATAAAATAAGTAACAAGAACATTCCAGATTTCACCACCCCAGAGTGCAAATTAGGACACATTTACATTAATGTCACAAATTTGAGAGCTCTGAGGCAACACCTACTTCTGCAGGATATCAGTCCCCCTGAGGTTTCCCTCTTGGTGTCTGAAGTGGGTCCAGGGCTGAGGGTGTTCATGGGACAGCTCATCTCCACCCAGCAGACCTCACCTCCAGCCCCTGTGAAGTTGTGTGATTCCTCGCCTCCCTCAGCGGCCCTGGGCACACCTTGTCCTCCCTCTATATCTCCATTCCTAGTATTCTCTACAGCAATTTGAAAATGTTTTTGGAGCTTTTGACAAAAATATGCTCAAGATTTGTGTAGTAGAAGGGATCTGACGTGCAAGGAATGACTTTGACTCTGTATGTGCCCCCTCTCAGTACCCACTGCCCTGGGCTCACCCTCAGTGGTTCCTGTCAGCATTTGCTGTCCACCCGCCATCTGGCCTGCCTCCCATGCCAGGGAGCATACGCATTCCAAAGTCTTAGGTTATTCCAAGTGTTGCCTGCAAAGGCACAGTCCAAGTTCACCCCTGCCCTCCTAGGCCCATTCCTCGTTTATGCTGGTTCCTGCAGCATGAAGTGAACTTCAGGCTACCACTTCCCTTCCTGCAGTCTCCTGAGTCTCAGTCCTTGGACTAAGAATGTCCACATCTTGTCCTCTTGCAAAAACTCAAAAATACTTTGAGGTTTAAAATGGTATTTTCCCTCCAATCCTATCAGTTCTATACTCACTAAAAGAAAACAATAAGAACAACAATGAAATTAAAAAAATAACAAACATAGGCAGCTCAGTCAGAGCGCCCTGCATCTTTATATAAAGGAGTAAGCAATGTTTGTCAAATACAGTCAGTTTTTAATTGACTGGGCAGGGGGCTGATTGCCTACATTTAAAAATAATAATAGACTGTGCATTTATAGAAAACTGCAAATTTTCATCCATCAGGGGAAACTTCTAGAACTACACAGGAGGCACCATCTTGTGTGTCTGTCTTCTGCTCCATTGGAATGTCATGGGAACAAGGCAGGAACAGGGAAAAGGTAGAAATGTTAAACAGCTAGCAATAAAACATGGTATTTTATCTCCATGAGTTAGAACTGCAGATCCCTGGACCCAGCCCAGACTGAGTCAATCATCCCTCCAATGGGCAAGGTCCACACAATATGGAAGAGGGGAACAGAGGAGCTGCAGTTAGAACAAATAAAATCATTAATTTTCTTATTTTGCATCCTCTTCAACAACAATAACAAAATTACGTCTCTTGGCAGAAAGGGAGCGAATGAGGAGGAGGAGAGAACTCACAAACAAGAGTGTGATGAGCCCTGCCCTTCCTCACCAGACCATCTGCAGGACTCTGTAGAGTGAGGACAGGCTGCAGAGTGCCAAGAGCACGTTGCCTGGTTCCATTTTAACAACTGAAAAATAAAAGGCTTAGCTGAGCAACAGAAAACAACAACAGATTGTTTTAATTGAGATTAATCTTTTGTCCATTTTTTAATCTGCAACTTGTAATGTTTTGTGTGCTTAGATTGTTGTGCCTGCAATTTTTCTTACACTTAAAAACGACATCTAGAGAGCAGTCATCATGTTATAAATATTTAATGTAAAATTAACGTCAAATTAAATTGGAATCATGCTTTGACCAGCTTAACTTAATCTCTAATAATAACAATCTTTTCCCCTCTGTTGTCTGGTTAATTAAGGGTGGGTAGAAATAGACACTTGATGCACCATTGCTGAAGAATGAGTGAAGACCAGAAACTCCGTCAGGGGCTCAGCGACCCCTCCTACTCGAAATCCAGATCAGTCTGGTAGACAGCATTTCCACCTGCACCCATATTCTCTCCCTTTCCCTTGAGCACCCTTGAGCTTCACCCACATTGCTTTGGCTCCTTGGAAATGTGTGAATTGGCATGAGAAAGGTCTCAGACACATGGATATCAGAAGGATATGAGAAGACTCCTGGGGAGATAGTGCCTCACAGGCAACTTCCATCAGAACACGGGGCTGTGAAGTGAACGAAGACAACATCCTCAGAGGAAGGGAAAATGTTGAGAGGACCACTTCCAAAAAGAAAGTGATTCGTGGAGTCACCATGATATAAGTGATTTTAACCACCTGCACAAGAGATTGCTCTAAGGGAAGATTACTAAATGCCATGATGAGACCAGATACTAGTGTCCACAAAAACTCCACAAGGAAAGTAAAACGATTATAAAAATGAATGTGAACTTTACCAGTCATGGTTTAAAAATGTTTTCATAGCTAATATTTCATTTGATCTTTGCAACACCCTGAGAGGTAGGCAGTACTATTTCCTTTTTTACACAGAAGGAAACGATAAGAGGAAAATCCTGAGTTTCTCCCTCAGGCAAACCTGAGACCGCAGTCAGATTTTGTCCTGTACTTGCTTAACCTCCCTAAATCCTTCCAAGTCACTGACTATAAAATAAGAGTTTTTATAATGACCTCATTGGACTGTTGTGAAATAAGTAAAGCAATTAAAACAATGCCCTGAACTTAATGGACACACACATGCACACACACACACAATGGTAGCTATTATTCTAATAGATTTGAGAAAACTGAAGTCTAGAGGAATAATTTAACTTGGTCTAGAGAACACTGAAAATAAGTTGCCACTACAAATAGTGTCTATATTAAGGCTAAAGTCCAAAACTTCCTCAGTATGTCAGTTACAACTATCAAAAGAGATACTATGAAGAGGTAACAAACTTACATATGCTTTGGTAATCTACCCCAGAGATAGTAAAAATATAAAAAGATGTAGGTGTAGGTAAAAGGCTATTCACTGTGAAATTATTTGTCATAGGAAAAGATTGGAATAAACACACATGGCTGTTAATAAGGAACTGGTAGAAAAAACTTTAGTTCGGCCACATAATTCAGTAATCTTAAGCAAGAAAAATGAACGAAGAATAGCTCTCCCTACTGTTACTGTGTGCTCTTCAGGATATAGCATGAAGTGAACAAAGCAAGATGGGCAAAAAAGTATGCATATTACGCCACCACTTATCTATGGAGAAAGAGGATACACATGTATGTAAATATTTACCATATTAAAAAGTGTAAGAGACTCCCACTTTTGGAAAGATGCAATAAAGTACTTTTCCGTATTCTTCCTGCTAAGTACAACTAAAAATGCTGGACAGTACACACAAAACAAACATTAGATGGATTGTAGATGAGAAAGAAGGAAGACTACCTGGGAACCTCGGGAACCAAGGACCACATTGTGGTTAGTTCTTTGGGTTTTCTTTTTGCTTCATATTTTCCAAACATGGAGCTGAAGAATCCAGCTACATAGAAGTACCAATGGTCACAGACAAAAAACACCCCAACAAAAACCTGCTCTTCTGAACCAGAGAACTAGGAAAAGAGCAGCCTTCCAAGACAGAATGATGACTCTGTTCCAGTCAAACACCCCAGAGAAAACAGTGGCCCCGCCCACATCCACATCAGCAAAGGCTGAATGAGGAACCAAGACTTCGCCATTCTGTAAAGAGGCACCCCAACACCCCTGCTGATGTTGTACCAGAGAAGGCCCAGTGGGGAGTCAGGACTTTAATCCCTACCAGATGATAAAGAATCCTCTCTCCTCCTGCACAACGTCATGGAGACTATATGGGGAGCTTAAGTTCCCATTCATACCATGCAGTAATGAGATGCCCTTCCCCTCCGCACTGGGGTGGTGACAGAGAAGATGACAAAGGAAAGTCTGGACTCTCACCACCACTCAGTGGTGCTAGGCCACACCATCTGTGGTATCAGTGGATCCGTGCCATGTGGGGAGCCATATATAGACTACTCTCAGACAGGGAGTTATCAATGGAAGCCTAGAGGACAAACAGAACTCCTGTTTCTGCCCAGCAGTAGTGAGAAGCTCCCCCAATCTTGGATGCCAATAAAGGCCAAGTGGGGAAACTGGCTTTCTAGGTCCATCTGGCTGTAGTGACACAGAAAATCTCCCTTATCTTGGTGCAGCACTGCCAGAAAAAGCTAAATAAAATAAATAGTTTAAATAAGATGCAGAGTCTCAAAACATAATACGCAAACTGAAAAGATTTCAATAAAAGATCACTTATCATACAGAAAACCAGGAAGATTTTAAACTAAATGTAAAAAAGGTAATCAATAGATGTCCAAACAGAGATGACAGAAATGTTAGAATTACCTGAAAAACATTTTTAAATCATTCATCACAGAAATGCTTCAATGAACAATTATGAACATGCTTGAATCAAAAGAAAAAAGAGAAAAGCTCAGCAAAGAAATAGAAGATATAAAGAAAAAACAAATGGAATGGAAGTTTTCAAACTGAAAAATAGAATAACCGATATAAAAAACAAACCAACAAAAATCTCAATGGATTGGGCTTATCAGCAGAATGGAAAGTCAGAGGAAAGAATAAGTGAACAGACAGAACAATAGAAATTATCCAGTATGAATACCAGAAATAATACGGACTGAAAACAATTAATAGAGCCTCAAGGACTATAACAAAAGATCTAATATTTGTATCACTGGAGTCCTTGAAGGAGAAGAGAAAGAGGGTACAGATAAAAAAGTACTCAAAAGAACGATGACTGAAAACATCCAGAATTTGGGGAAAAAAAAAAAAAGAGAGACACATGAATCTATAGATTCAAGAATCAGAACAAACCCCAAACAAGGTAAAACCAAAGAACATATACCAAGACACATCAGAGTTAAATTTTTATAAACTAAAGACAAAGAAAACATCATGAAAGCAGGAGGAATGAAATTATACCTTACCCCTTGGGAAAAGCAATTCAGATGACAGCATATTTCTAATAAAAAAAAAAAACATAGAGTTCAGAAGGAAGGGACATACATCTTTCAAATGCTGAAAGAAAAGAATTGCCAACCTAGAATCCTATACCCAGTGAAAATATCCTTCAGGAATAAGAGGAAAGCAAGATATTCTCAGACAAAGGAAAACTAAAAATGTATCACCAGCAGACCTAACCTAAAAGAATGGCTAAAGGAAGTTGTCAAAACAGAAAGGAAATAAGGAACCTCTGAACATTAGGAAGGAAGAATGAACACATAAGATAAACTATAGGTAAATGTAGTAGTCTTTCCTTCTACTTTTGAGTTTTCTAAATTGTGATTAATAGTTGAAAAAAATTATAACACTATCGATAATGGTTCTAAACGTATATAGTGTAAATTCTTAAGACAATTATAAACGGGGAAGAGTGAAGGGACATAAAAGAATATAAAGTTTCTACATTTCACTTGAATTGGTTAAATATGACACCAGTACACTGTGAGATATAAACACATAATGTCTTTATAGAGCAATGTAATATGTAATTGTAATGTACACATAGAGCAACCACTAAACAAAGATATACACTTATAAACACTATAGATAAGTCAAAATGCAATTCTAAAAAATATTCAAGTAACCCACATGGAGGTAGAAAAAAGAGAAACAAAAAAAGAGAAAATAAACAAAATTTAAAATAAAATGGAAGACTTAAGCCCTAATATATCAATAAATGTATTAAATACAAATGGTCTAATACACCAATTAAAAGACAGAGATTGGCAAAATACATTAAAATATACCACCTAACTATATGCTTTCTATAAAAAACTCACTTCAAATATAGTGATATAAGCATATTGAAAGCAAAAGTATGGAAAAAATATAGCATACAAATATTGACCAAGAAAAACCAGGAGTGGTAATACCAGATAGACTTCAGAAAAGATAAAATTATTACAGACAGAAAGAGACATATAACGATAAAAAGATCAATCCATCAAGAATATATAACAATCCTCAAGTGTATGCAACAAACAACAAATCTGCAAAATATGTGAAGTTAAAGCTGACAGACTGAAAGGAGAAATACTCAAATCCACAATTATAGTTGGAGTCTTTGACACTCCTCTCTCAACAATTTATAGAATAGCTATGCAGAAAATCAGGAAGAACATAGAAAAACTCAGAAACACCATTAACCAGCAGGATATCTTTGACATATATGCAACATTCCATCCAACGACAGCAGAATACGCATTTTTTTCAAAGATCCAACAGAACATATACCAAGATAGGCCATAACTTGGGCAATAAGACAAACCTCAACAAATTTAAAAGCACTGAGTTTATACGAGATGGTTCTCTGTCCCCAATGAAATCAAATTAGAAATCAATAAAAGAAAAATAAGAATATTTACAAATAGAAACTATACAAAACACTTTTAAATAATGCATGGGTCAAAGAAAAAGTCTCAAGGGAAACCAAAAATTATATTGAAATGAATGAAAATGAAAATACAACATATCAAAATTTGTGGGGCACAGCTGAAACAGTACTATGATGGAAATTTATAGCACTAAAACATATTTTAGAAAAGAGGAAAAGTCTTAAGTCAATAATCTAAGGACTTAGAAATACAAGAACAATATAAACCAAAAGCAAGCAGCAGAGGACAAATAATAATGATAAAAGTAAAAATGATGGAATTAGAAAACAGAAAAGCAGTAGATCAAATCAATGACTCAAAGAGCTGATTCTTTGAAAAGATCAATAAAATTGACAAACCTCTAATAAGACTGGCAAAGAAAAAGAGAGATGATACAAACTACAAGTATTAGGAATGAATCAGGGACTATCACTTCAGACCCTTTATTTGTTTTATAAACAGAAGAATAATGTGGAAATCTTGTGAATAATGCTATGCACATAAATTTGAAAACTCGGATGAAATGGACCAATTTATTGAAGAGGACAAATTACTATAGCTTGTCAAATATGAAATAAATAATTAAGTAACTCTAAAACTATTCCTACTAAAAAATTAAGTATTCCTAAAAAGAGATTAAATTTATAATTAATACTCCCCATAAAAGAAATATTCAGACTCAGAGGGTTTCACTGGAGAATTCTACCAAACTTTTAAAGAATTAACACCAATTCTACACTATTTCTTCCAAAAAAGAGAATATGAGGGACACTTCCCAATTCATTTTATGAAGTTAACATTACCCGGATATCAAAACCAGGCAAAAACAGTACAGAAACAGAAAACTACAGACCAACATCTCACATAAATATAGATGCAAAATATCATTAACAAAATATTAGCAAATAAAATCCAGACACAGGGGGCCGGCCCAGTGGCGCAAGCAGTTAAGTGTGCGCTCCACTTCGATGGCCCGGGGTTCACTGGTTCAGATCTCGGGCTCACACCGACGCACTGCTTGGCAAGCCATGCTGTGGCGGCGTCCCATATAAAGTGGAGGAGGATGGGCACGGATGTTAGCCCAGGGCCAGTCTTCCTCAGCAAAAAAAGAGGAGGATTGGCAGATGTTAGCACAGGGCTGATCTCCTCACAAAATAAAATAAAATAAAATCCAGAAACATATAAAAAGAATTATACACCACTGCCAAACAGTTTGTTCTGGGGATGCCTGGTTGGTTCAATGTTAAAAAAATCAATCAGTGTAATTCATCATATCAGCAGGCTGAAGTAGAAAAATTACATGATCATATCAATTAATGCCAAAGAATTATTTGAAAATATCAAGCATTTGTTCATGTAAAAATTCTCAAAAAACTGGAAATACAGGAGAACTTCTTCAACTTGATGAACAGTATCTATAAAAAACCTACAGCTAACCTCATATTTAATGGTGAAAGACTAAATACCATCCCCATACTTATGGGGGCACCAATTTTGTATCTGACCCTTTTATTTAACATAGTTCTTGCTAGTGGAATAATGCTAGAAAAGAAAATAAAAGGAATGTAGATTTTAAAGCAATAAATAAAATTATCTGTATTTGCAGATGTCATAATTATCTACATGAAAGTCAAAAAAATCTACCAAAAAACTCCTAGGACTAATAAATGAGTTCGTCAAGTTCACCGGACACAAGATAAACATAAAAGATTCAATTCTATTTCTATGTATTAGCAATTAACCTGTGGAAACCAAAATTAAAAATACAATACCACT
The DNA here is from genome assembly GCF_020826845.1 of Diceros bicornis minor. Classification (NCBI taxonomy): domain Eukaryota; kingdom Metazoa; phylum Chordata; class Mammalia; order Perissodactyla; family Rhinocerotidae; genus Diceros; species Diceros bicornis. The sequence continues at coordinate 16,331,378 of NC_080745.1, read as the reverse complement.
TACAATTGCTGAAAAAAAAAGTTGGGTATAAATCTAATAAAACATGTACAGAGCTTGTATGCTGAAAACTGCAAAACTCTAATCAAACAAATCAAAGATGTAAGTAAATGGAGAGCCATGTTATGTTCCTGCATTGGAAGATTCCACCTAGTATAAATGTCAATCACCTCAAATTGATATATGGTTCCAATACCATCCTTATTAAAGCCATAACAAGAATTTTAGATACAAGAAAAGTTATTCTAAACTTTATTTGGAAAGACAAGGGAACTAGAATAGCTGAAATAATTTGAAAAAAGAAGAAGAAAGTGAGGGGAATCTGCCTACCCACCTACTTTTAAGACTTATATAGCTGACAATAGTAAAGGCTCTGTGGTATTTATAGAAAAAGAGACACATACATCAATGGAATAGAAGAGGTAAACCAGAAATATATCCACACAAATATGCCCAATTGATTTTTGACAAAGGTGTAAAAGCCATCCTACGGAGAAAAGACCACCTTTTCAACAAACGGTGCTGGGACAAGTGGACAGCCATATGACAAAAAAATGAACCTTCATGGAAACCTCACAGCTTATACAAAAATTGACTCAAAATGGATCACAGACTTAACTGTAAAATGTACAACCATAAAATTTTCCAAAATAATTGAAAAGCTACAAGATTTAGTACAAGTCAAAGTGTTGACACCAAAAGCACAATTCATAAAGGGAAAAATTTAATAAATTGGGCTTCATGAAAATTAAAAACTTTTCTCTGTCAAAGACCCTGTTTAGAGCATGAAAAGACAAACGGTAGACTGGAATAACATATTTGAAGACTAGACGTAGTCGGCCCTCTGTATCTGTGGGTTCCACATCCATGGATTCAACCAACTGCGCAACGGTGTACTACTATGTTTATGATCTGTGGTTGGTGGAATCCACAGATGCAGAACCCGTGGATAAGGGGGACAACTAAGGGACTTGAACATCTGTGGATTTTGGTATCTGGGGGTTCCTGGAACCAATACCCCGCTGATACTGAGGGGTGACTCTATCTGACAAAGGACTAATAGCTGGACTCTCAAAACTCAATAGTAAAAAAACAAATAATCTATTTAGAAAATGAGCAAAAGGCACGAACCTTTCACTAATGAGGATAAAGAGATGGAAAATAAGCATGTGAAAAGATATTCAGCATCACTAGTCATAAAATATGAAAATTAGAATCACGATGAGACATCACTTACGTCTATCAGAATAGCTAAGCTAAAAAATAATGACAACACCAAATGTTAGTAAGAGTGTAGAAAAATTGGATCACTCATACATTGCTCGTGGGAATAAAAATGGTATAGGAAAACCGTTTGTTAGTTTCTTATAAAACTAAACATGCAACTACCATACAATCCAGAAGTTGTACTTTTGGACATTTATCCCAGAGAAGTAGAAATGTATGTGCATGCAAAACTTGTATACAGATTTTCCTAATAGCTGAGGAACTAGAAATGCCCAGACACCCTTCACTAGGTGAATGGTTAAACAAACCATGATACATCCATACATCCATACATACTCAGCAACAAAAATGACTAAAGTACAGTTAAATCTCAAGAGGATTATGCTGACTGAAAGAAGTCAGTCCTAAAAGGTTACATGCAGTATGATCCCATTTATATAATATTCTTAAAATGACAAAATTATAGGGATGGAGAAGAGATTAGTGGTTTCTAAGAGTTGAGGAGGGATGGGAGCAGAAAGAAAATATAAAAAGGCAGTTTGAGGGATCCTTGTGGTGATAGAAATATTCTGTGTCTTGACTCTAGTGATGTCAATATCCTGATTATGACATTGTAGTGTATTTCACATGCTATCTTGTATTTTATGTTACGGTACAATATTGTGTATATTGTACTGTATTGTATCTTGGTTGTGATTCGCAAGAGGTTATCTTTGGAAAGACCTGAGTAAAGACTACACAGGATTTCTTTGTATTATTTCTTACAAGTGAATCTACAACTCTCTTAAATAAAAAGTTTAATATTCACAGTAGCCAAAGGTGGAAACAATCTAAATGCCCATTGATGGATGAATGGATAAACAAAATGTGGTATATACATGCAATAGAATATTATTCAGCGTGAAAAAGGAATGCAATCCTGATGCATGATACAACCTGCATGAACCTTGAAGCTATTATGCAAAGTGAAATAAGCCAGACAGAAAAAGACAAATACTGTATGGTTCCAATTATATGAGGTACTTAGAGTAGTCAGATGCTTAGAGACAGAAAGTAGAACAATGGTTACCAGATGTTGGGGTGGGGAGATGGATAGTGGTGACAGTTGCACAACAATGTTTACGTAATTAGAGTCAATGAACTGTACACTTAAAAGTGGTTAAAATGGTAAAATTTATGTTGTATATATTTTACTGATAAAAAAGAGAAGAACCCAAAACAAAGCAAAATAACAACAACAACAAAAAAGTTACATTTAGGGGAGGAAGAGAACATGATGGAAGGAACAGAGACAGAAGCTAGAGTTTTCTCAGTATGCTTTCCTTGGCAGATTTAACTTTGGAAATCTTTTATATAATTATAATACAATTAAATTTAAAATGTGAAATCCTTAAAAAACAAAAGCTGATTGGAAGAAATAACACCGAACTATATTGACTTGTGGCATATACCGATAAAAATTTTTAAAATGTCAGTGTTCTCAGAGATCATATTGTTGGAGATGGCTTTGGTGTTTTACTCTGAGACTATTTTTTGTGTATTTATTGTAATATAAAGCAAATGAGTAATTTTATTGGAGTTGCTGGGACCTGAGAAATTTAGCATGAGAGAAAGAAGATACAAATGTAAGATTTATGAGGTTAAATAAAAATCCTGTAGTTTGCAGACTGCTGGTCCCAGAGAGGATGGTTTGGACTTTCCTCTAAATACAACAAAAAACCCTGCAAGTAACTCAACATGAAATTTAAAAAAAAGTCTCTGCAAGGTGGAAAGAGGAGAGCAGAATGGCTAGGGGCCTCAGGACTGGAGGAATGACCTGATGGTGTGTCCCCTGAGTTTTGTTTTGATTTACCATGTGTCCCAGACTGGGCGCTACAGAGGCCTGCACCCTGGAACTGCCAACAGGTGTAGACACAAAAAGCCCCAAGAAAAGGCTGCTTTCTCAGGCCAAAGGACAGAGGAAGGGGCAGTCCAGCACAGTTATAGTGGAGAGCTCTACCCCTGCTCCATATGCTGTGGCAGCAGGTGAGCTTTTGCCACCTGCACAGGTGACATCAGAGAAGATCAGACGGGGAACCTCATTTCCCGTTCCCCGACCAGCAGGAGCAGCAGGTGGATCGACATCACCGCCGTGCTGCCCACAGCACTAACACAGACACAAGCTAGGTGGGGAACCCCATCCCTGTCTGCCACCCAGCAGCAGCAGCAGGCTGCTTTCTCTGCTGAAAATGATGGCAGGTGAAGACCCCCCCACTGGCATAAGCAAAGACAGAGCAGGGAGCCCCCTCTTTTGTCCCCTATGCAGTGACAGCAAGAGGGCCTGCTGCAGCCAACCAACTGTACTAGCAAGCCCATCATCTCCTATCCAGCAGTAGAAGATGACCCAGACTCACCCCCAGCAGAGAGTGACCCATTGGCAAATGGTGACCTAGACTCAGGGTCTTCTAACTCCCACCTCCAGTGGCAGAAAGCAGCACAAACAGATATTTTGCTTCCCTGGTGGCACCAGCAGAGATCCAGCACGAAGCCATCATCATCAGGAGAACCGGAGAGCAGGCCCAAGGAAGCTACATTTATCCTGCAGACCTGGCACGCCCTAACTCCCACCCAGAAGCCCTGGGAGGCCCAGACAATACTTTCCATTCCTACAGGCAGCACCGTTAGGGATTGAGTGCCACCAGCACTGAGAAGCCAGACGCCAAATGTCACATATTGTATGACTCAATTTATATGACATAATCAAAAGAGGTAAATCCATGAGACATAAGGCAAATAGGTTGTTACCAGGGGCGGGGAGTGGGGAGAAAATGAGGAGGAACTGAGTATTAGGTAAGAGTTTCCTTTTGGGTTGATGAACATAACTTGGAACTAGATAGAGACAGTGATTGAACAACATTGTGAATGCAGTAAATGCCACTGAATTGTTCACTTAAAATGGTTAATTTTATGTTATATGTATTTCACCTCGATGAAGAAAATAAATACTTAACATTAAAAAAACCCCCAAAAACCCTCAAACATCCAGTTGAAAAGGGGAAAAAGACATGAAAAACATTTTAACAAAGAGAATATATAGACAGCAAATAAACACATGAAGAGATGCTCAACATCATAAGCCATTAGGGAGATGCACACTAAAACCAAAATAATACGTCATTACACACCTATCAGAATGATTAAAACAAAAAATAGAGATGATAAAAAATGCTGATGGAGGTGATCCTGCACACTGCTGTGGGAATGTAAAATGTAAAAGAGTTAGGCAGTTTCTTATTAAACTACACATACATGTCCATACAACTCATTAATTGCATTCCTGGATATCTATCCCAGAGAAATGAAAACTTGTCCACACAAAACCTATACACAGTTGTATTTGGCAGCTTTGCTTATAATAGCTAAGTTCTGGAAATAATCTAAATGTCATTCAATGAGTGAATGGTTAAACAAACTGTGGTACATTCATACTGTGGACTACTACTCAACAGTAAAAAAGGAAACAATTCTTGATATACTCAACAATATGGAGGGATCTCAAGGGAATTATTCTGAATGAAAAAATAAATCTCAAATGGTTGCATGCTGTATGATTTTATTTATATAGCATTCTTGAAAAAACATTACAGAAATGGAGAATAGCCTAGTGGTTGCCAGGGGCAGGGATTAGGGGAGAATGGGTGTGGCTATAAAGTGGTATCACAGGGGAGCCCTACAGTGATGGAACAATTCTAGATCTTGATTCTGGTGGTGGTTACACAAATCTACACATGTGGTAAAGCTGAAACCCCCTCTCCCCCCAACACATACACAGAAATGAACGCTGGTATGCTGGTGCAATGTGAATAAGTTTTGTGGATTGTACCAATATAGATATGCCGGTTATGGTAGCATACTATAGTTATTCTGAACATTACCCTTGTAAGGGGCTGGGAGAAGGCTGCCGTGGACCTTATTGTACATTTTTTTTGCAACTAACTGTGAATCTGTAATTATTTCAAAATAAAATATTTTTAAAAAACCTGTAGTTCTGTATTTTAATGAAAGTATCAGTGTGAATTTATGATGTATTTTATGCTTAAACATACATATGTATCTATATGTGTACTGACAAGTTCTGTCCACTGATAAGACCTCATAGAAGTGATAAGTTGAGGAGCAATGGTCACTCCAGCACCCGGACTGCAGTCTCTACCATTTCACACTGAAAGGAACCTGGACTCCATGGATAAGAAAGTCTTGGTCTGGGACAGGAACAGCCCAAAATATAATCAAGCTCACAAAGTCTACTAGAGTAGTATCAAAAGAAATCAGAAACAAACTTGAAGAAGCTCCAAATGGCCAAAGAAGGAACATTATGAGCTTCAATAAGAATAATAACTGCAATGGGTTGAAACACAGCAAATAGGTTGAAAATCCATGAGCTGTCCCAGCACCCATATCTTGATTTTTAAATATCATTCTCCTATAAAAGGTGTCAGGGTTCCTTTCAAAATGCAAGATGAGACTACAGTATCTTGTAGTGCCAGAAAGTAAGGAAGAGCAGAAAAACAAAAGGATGTGGGCATGTCAACAAGGCATAGGAGTCAACCTGAAAGAGTTTCCAGGGACCAAATCTAGAACAATCCGAGCAACAAAAAAAATAACGTAGCTTTGGATTATCACTCAAAACGTAAAATAAATATCCCTGGGTCCATATGGATATCTGATTGAATGAATAAATAAATAAATGGAGAGAAGAGACCAATCATCTTTACAGAAGAATTCTAAATTGATACAGATAGCCCAGCTCCAAGATATGAAGCTTAATGCCCCCTCCCCAACTCCTGAGTGTGGGCTGGACTTAGCTTCCAATGAATAGAATACAGACAAGAGGGAGTAACTTTACAGTGGAGAAATCAAGAAAACACAACGTTGGCCAAGTAATGAAGGTTAACATCACCAGTGATAGCATACCTCCTGATATGATGTGACAAGAAGTGCCCTTCACTTACGCAATATTTGTTCTGAAACTCACAACCTCAATGCAATCATAAGAAAAACATTAGACAAACCCATATTGAGGCACATTCTACAAAACATCTGACCAGTACTCCTCAAAACTGTCAGGGGCACGAAAAACAAGGAAATACTGAGAAATTGTCACAGATCAGCGGAGACTAAGGGTACACGACAGCTTTATTAGTTTGCTAGGACTGCCATAACAAAGTACCCCAGACTGGGTAGGTTAAACAGCAGAACTTTATTTCCTCGCAGTTCTGGAGGCTACAATTCCAAGATCAAGGTGATGGTAGGGTTGGTTTCTTCTGAGGCCTCCCTTTTTGGCTTGTAGATGGCCTTCTCCTCCCCGTGTCTTCACATGGTCTTCCCTCTGGGTGTGTCTGTGTCCTAATCTCTTCTTATAAGGACACCAGTCAGATTAGATTAGGACCCATCCTAATGACCTCATTTAACCTAATTACCTCTTTAAAGACCGTATATCCAAATGCAGTCACATTCTGGGATAGTGGGGGTTAAGCCTTCAACACATGAATTTTAGGGGGACACAATTTAGCCCATAACAGCTACTAAAAGTAATATGATGTGCTGGATTGGATTCTGAAACAGAAAAAGGAAAAATAGTGAAATCTGATTAAAGTCTGGAGTTCAAGCAATAGTCATGTACTAAGATTGGTTTCTCAGATTTGACAAATGAACACACCAGGGTTATGTAAGATATTAACAACAGGAGGAACTGGGTATGTTTTCTGAAACTCTAAACTATCTTTGCAACCTTTCTATAAACCAAAATTTTTTCCAAAATGAAAAGTTTACTTAAAAAACTTGTGAACTCATTTTTTCACACTAATTCATGCTGTCCCCAAATTGGACGCTGATATACAGGACTTGGAAACATTTTTCTGGCTCGGCACAAGTTTTTGAAAATATATGAGAGAGGCTGGAGAAAGGATGATAAGAGTCACACCTGAGGCTTTCCCGAGTGAGCCATGGACTCGTAGTGAGAGGGAGAAAGAGCTTCCCTGAAATCCCACAGCCTTTTACTTCTGCTAATTAGTTCTCAAACGTGGTGTGAGCGCTGGACTAAGTAAAGAAGGTGAAGGTGGAAATGGCTGTGCTTTCTACTGTCCTCGTCTTCTCTAGCTTCATTTTTCCTTTAAAAAGGAAAAATAGCACAGTGCTTACACACAGAGTGTGGAACCGGACTGCTTGTATTCAAAACTTATCCGTGGGAGCTTAAGAAACTTGTTTAGTTTCTCAAAATCTCGGTTTCCACGTAAAATGGGGATAGTAATACTCATTTCAAAGATTTGTTGATGGAATTGAATAAGGAAATTTACATAAAGCATTTAGCACTGTGCTTAACTTGAAATAATTACTTATTAAATTATTGGAAAGTTTCCATCATTTCCTTTGATTATGGCACTTGTAATTTATCTTCATTGTCTATTTACTAGTACCAACAGGTGCTATGATAATTTTATGGAACTTTAGATTTACCAGGTCCCTTTTCATATAGAGTATCTTATTTAACTCCACAACAATCAGCAACAAAAGGTAGACATTATCAGCTTCAATTTACAAACAAGGAAACTGGGACTCAGAGGTTAAGCCGCTTGTCCCAGAGCACAGTCGGTGTGCTCAGGATCGGCTGGATGTTCACACGTCACGCTTCGTCTTCCTGGGCATTCATTTTTCAGCCTCCCTGGCAGATGGTTTGGGGCCACGTGACTGTGTTCTGGACAGTGGGATGTGGGCAGAAGTGAGGTACACTACCTCCCAGCCTGGCTGTAAAGCCCACTGCAGGGTCCTACGTCCTATCTTTTCCCTTTCTGTGGCAATTCCAGAGGCCATGAGCTGAAGATGGAAGCACCATAAGATGGAATATTGCTGGATTCTGAGCCATCACATGGAGAGGAGCTGCCTAGGGGAGCTGCCTGACTCAAATCAGTCTATGACGTGAGCAAAAACTAAGTACTCATATCTATTTATTTGTATTTCGAGGCTGGGCCTCCTTGCTCTACCATCTATTGCTTTCTTCTCAACGAATAAACTCACTGGTTTTTCCATGAAAAACAACCTCACTGCCCCTCCTTTGCTCATGTCTCTCCCTCTGTCTGGTCTGTTCTTTCTCGACAGAGAAGACTCAGGCATTCCCATGCTCACCTGTCAAAACCCTGCTTGTCTTGGAATAGGGTCTTCTTTATGCTTACCTGCATTTTTGTATTTTTCTAGTATTAACATACATTACTATTTTAACACCTAAATGACAAATATTTATAATAGAAATACCCATGGTGAGAGGGAAAATAAAAACAGAAGAAAACTACTGTCATTCAAATGCGAGCTTACATCCTTTCTCCTTATGCTAGACTATTACTTCCATGACTCCAAGGAACTACACCTCCTGTGACTCAGGCCCCTGTGAAGTTCCCCTCCACCTTGTCACATGACTGAGCCTGTGAGTGCTTTAACCAATAGAACATAACAGAAGTGATGCTGTGCCAGTTCTGGGGATGACACTTATTTGGTCTGGTAGCTTTTGCTCTTGGAATACTTTTCTTGGAATCCAGCCACCCCTAACCCTAACCCTAACCCTAACCCTAACCCTAACCCTACACTGTGCCATGACGCAGGCCTAGCAGCTGCACAGAGAGCTAAGGAAGAGTTCTGAGGAACCGAGGAACTGGCCTGAGGAACAGCCCCAGATGAGCTCCTGTCAAGCTGTTCTGGTGCCTTGGCCAACACTACCTGAAGAGAAAAGCCACCAGGTCCACTCACGGAACGGTAAGAGACAATCAAATGGTATTTTAAGCCACTAAATTGATTTGTTATCCAGAAATAGATAACTGAAACACTCTTCTACAAAGCCTTCTCTGATCTTTTCAACTGGCAGTAATCTCTCTCTCCTGTGACACGCCATGGGTGCATTTATTAGTTACAGAGGTATTATAGTTATTTGTTTTTATACCTTACTTTGATCACAGAACATGAGCTCCAGAAGCAGGGCTGTGTCAAACTGGATACTAGGAGCACTGTAGGAGAGTGGGTGAGAGCACAGACCTTGAAGTCAGACGACCTGGGTCAAATTTGGATTCTACTCTTTACCTTGGGAAAGTCTTTCAACGTCTCTGAACTTCAGTTTCCTGATCTGTAAAATACGTTTGCTGCAAGAATGAAATTCTTGAAATTAACTTGCAGAGTTAATATATGTAAAGCACTTAGATCAATGACTGGCACATAACAAACTCAGTAGATATTAGTATTAGCTTGTCTTTTTCCCTATTATCCAGCTCAGCATCTGATATATTGTAAGGACTCACTAAGTCTTAAATGAATAAATAAATAACGGGTGTGAAAGTGGGTGTGGCAGGTTCAAGATGCCTGCAAATTCTTTCACACTCCTCCTTTTGAGAAGAAGCTCTTGTTCCTTCCCCTTGAACCTGGGCTAGCCTGTGACTACTTTGACTAGTAAAGTATGGGGTAAGTGACACTGTGCCAGTTCTGGGAGCCCTAATCCACTGTGTAAGATCCATCCACACTGTTAGAGAGGCTAGACTCACCCTTCCACCTGTCCCCTCCAAGGCACTGGGCATGTGTGTAAAGACACTTTGGACCCTTCAGATAATCCAGCCACCAACTGAGGACCATCACGTGAACTCAGTCAACAACATGTAAAGTAAAATTGCCAGCAAAACTCTGACCAAATTCCTGACTCACAACATCATGAGACATAATAAAATGCTTATATCTTAAGCCCAAATTTTGGGGAAGTTTGTTATGTAACAATGAGTCTCTCGGGTTTATCATTTCCTTCTTCAGTATACCCGAGAAGCTCACTGGGAAGAATCTCGGTCAGGGCAAGGAGCAGAGTTATGTGTGGGTGAGTTCATGTCTTCTTCCAGAGTAGGCCACCACAGTCTGATAATGACAATTTCATCTTTCTGCGGCTCAGGGCCTACTCATAAAAGCTCGTCCTCTAATGACAGCAGAGCCTGTGACCAGTCCATTCATGGGACACTACAGAAAACCCCTGTCCCTGGTGACCAGGCCCCTTTCTCTCCAAGCCTACAGGAGAGACTCCTCACGGCCACCATGACTTGTGGGATATGAAGCCGGTTGTCCTCAGGGCCTGGCCGTGTTGGTAGCCCCTGACCTGCTCTCTGTAGCTTCACCAGAGCTTGTCAGCCCACTAATCATGCTGCCTGTACCATGGATCAGCTGTCTTCTCTCTCAGTCACTCTGCTTCCTGAAAGACTGGACTTGGGGTGGGGGACAGAGGGATGAGGACACTGGCTAACAGAGATTGCCCAGGGCACTTAAGAACTGATGTGGGGGAAACAAAATCAATCACAGTTCCCAATGAGCTGCCTCTGATGGCCAATTCTCTTTCTTCACTCAGACAGGCTTTCCAATCTTTAAAGGATTCTGTGATCTGAAATACTCCATAAATCTCCAGGGGCCTTTCAGAGTCCTGCTCTGTATTTCTTTCACACGTCCTGACAGTCCCTGTTCAAGTGAGGAGCTCTGTGCAGAGCTGGCTGCAGCCTGGCCGTTCCCTCTGAGCTCTGAGGGATAAATCTGTCAGTAGCCTGGCAGGACGGTGCCCCTTCCCTGAGTTTTGAGATACGTGCACAGGGCTAGGGCCTGGGAGGATCAAAAGTCTGAGAATGCTTAATGATACCAATGCTTTCCAAAAGCATGAGAAGAGGAGCATGTTCCAGGTTTTTCCCTTATATCTTTAAGATAAACATTGATTATAGTCAGGTTAGTAAAGCCAATCTACATTTTCTTGGCTCTCAGCAAAGTCTGGTATAAATACAAGCAGGTCTAAGATGAAAGGCCTAAGTTGAGACATCGTTATACCGGTCTTTGGAGGTGGCGTCAAGCTGTGGCCCAGGATGCAGGTGTGGGGAGAGCGGCTGTGGGAGAGGCCACCACTGATGGAGCTTCTACCATGCACTGCCATCCTAGGGGACACACCTACCCACCAGTTCATCTTACCTTGCCTGGTGTATCCTTCAGAAATCCCTGAGGCAGAGCACATGTCTGTTTTCTCTGGGCACAAGGCCAGAAGGCAAGTAGATGCCACCCCATTCCCTACACCTGTATGTGTTGGATTTGGGAAGATGGGACCAGTGGAAGACAGCTAGATGAAACAGACAGGCTGGAGGTGTTGAGGAGCACTCGCACCAGTGTCTCTAGAACCCTAGAGCATCTGGAAGTTCTCCTGGACTGACAGGACATTTATCTCCTGGCCGCCTCTCCTGATGACCAGGGAAGGCCACACGGAACCCCCGGTGAGTGTTAAATAAAGTGCCCTCTGACTTCCTCTTGCTTTCTCCTCCCAACCCCCATCTCAGCTAGAAATCATAAACTCGGTGATGTGAGGGGCTAATCTCTGCCAGTGTAGACATGACTGATACTCCCTGCTAGGCGATCTTAAATAATGTAAAACGACACTCAGAGATTCGGTCTATCTTCATCAACTAAATCTCTTTCTAAAGGTGGAGTGTCAGCCATTGGAGCAGGCCATATGAAGATGTGTTGAAACCCCAAATCACTTGAACAGGAGCTCCCTGTTCTGAGTATAAACTGGCCCTGCCCTCCCACCATCACACAAACTCACAATACTTTCTCTGTCTTCATTTTCTTGGGAGCCAGCTTCCTCCAGGTAGGCTCTATCATGCATTCTCCCATGAAGGTATTTGCTTCACAGCTACTCTTGACCTTTGTGTTTTCAGTCCCTGCTCTCTCTTCTCACTTACAGCATGATACCCAGAACAGTCAGCCCAATTCCAATTCCTAGCTGTGTGACTTGGGACACTTTGTATAACCTCTCTGTTCCTTGGTTTCTCCATTTGTAAAACGAGTCTGATGATGGCACCTACCTTCTAGGTTTGTTATGAGGGTGAAATGAGATAATGCTCGTGAAGCATGTTGAATAGCGCCTGTGACACGGGCAAGTGAACAACAAATGTCAGCTAGTCCTCACCTGAGGCCCATTGTGCAGGTTAGATTGTCTTGAAGACATGTTCTCATATGGAGTCACAGTCGTGGACTCAGAGAGACTCAGATAATCATCCAGGCTGCCTCCACCCACTGGAGCAGTGTTTCACAAACCGCATACCGTGGAACACCCCTGAACCCCGAAATGTTGTACAACAGGTGGACATGCATGCCTTAAAAGGTGCTATGCTATCAGTGTGTGAGACAGTGCATTCTGTCTCCTTCCTGAGAAAGTCTGCAGTAAACACACGCTTAACTTGGTTTAAGCATTTCTAGTATTTCTAAACTTTAATTTTCCATAAAACATTTTCTGAGAAGCAACTATTAATGTCATATAGAACATTAGTTTTTTAAAAAGCAGAGACAGAAATATTGTTATGACCTTTCTTTCACGTGGCTATCCAACTTACACTTGAATACTTTCAGGGCCAAAGGAGCCACCACTGTAGAAGGCTGATGATGCCATCCACCGTTCTTCATGTTGAGCAGCCTCTCTGTAGCCTCCTCTCAGTGATCCTAAATCTACACAATAGATCCCCATAGAAGATGCTCCCTCTCCCTTCCACCTTCATGTAGCCATCAAGCTCCCTCACACCCTAACCAAAATAAAATAAAATAATAAATAGACTTTCATCATCTGGTCTGCTGATCTCCAGTTGGCGGGTGATTTGTTAGTTGGTTGGTGCAGTTTATCAGTTTGTCTCTCAGAACTCATTTGACATGATTTTTAGTCCCCTTTACGATCATGGTCACTCTCCTAAATACACTCCAATTTATCTATACCTTCCCCAAGTGTCACATTTGAACTATCACCTTCCCTGTCCGGACACTGTAATTTTGTTAATCCAATTTTAAGATCATAGATGTATTTATAACACCACTGCTGCAGCTGTTATAATATATGACGTATCAAACTGAGCTCTCTACAGCTGTATAAAACCCTAAGTCACAGGGAAATCTGCTAAGCTGGCTCTTCCTCCAATCTGCCCCTTTACGGATGGGGACACTGCAAACCCACGGCCTTGGGTTAGTTCCACTTTCTTCCCCAGTGTGTAGTGTAACTGACTGATCCAAACAGAAAAACAAATGCAAAGAAGAATTGCATACATCTGCTTCTGTTTCTGTAAAAAATTTAGAGATGTATATATACACACGTACATATGCATTTACATCTTTGTATTTGCATATAAATAAAAAATTATGGAAGGATACACAAGAAACTATTAATAATTGACACCTCAGGCAAATATGATTAAAGGATCTGGAATGAGATATTGTACACTTTTAATATTGTTTGACTATTACCATGCACGTATATTTCTTCTTCGGCAAAAAGAGAACTAGGTAAAAATATTCCCATGTGTTTTGTTGGAGTCAACCCATTAATATCCTCTATAAACTTTGCTTCCTTCCCATACACAAACTTAAAGAGCTTGCCTGCACAACCTTCATCCAGCACTTTTTTTTTATGTTGGAAAAAAAGACAAAGAAAGAGCCAGGGGCACACAGACCCTCCCTCAATGGCAACATCCTATACTCCTTGCGTAAGATATCCATCTAGTTTGGTTTCCCCTAATAGCCCTTTCATGAAGACCATACTTCTGTATCTTTCTCTTGATAAAGACTTTTTCCTTTCTTCAAAAACGAAAGTTGCAGCAAGAATGCAGGATGGAAGTGAGAGCATGCATGTCACGTACAAGCAAGTGGCCAGGGGCGGCCCGGAGCGTGCGCCGCAGAGAAGCAGGTTTCCTCTATACCATGACTGCATGCCTGACCTCGCAGAGGCAAGGATCCACTGAGCAGACTGCTTTATTTTCTAACTTGCATTTCCCTCAGGATCCTTCCAGTCCAGGGCACCTGAAAGAATGACTCCAATCAGAGGTCCTTTGGGTTACAAAATGTCCTCTTTTATTTGTCCAAACAGAGCAGATGGGAGCTGTAGTCACAAAGGAGGTGCATTTGGGGAGAGATCCCAGCAAGGTTTGCACAGACCCTGCTGTGGGGATGCTCAAGTGCACCTTCAAGGAGCATATCAGGTGGCTGAGCAAGTCCGGGGCAGAGTGGGGCTTATGACTTAGCATCGTCCTCTCCAGCCTTGTCTGCATGCTTTGGATCTCCCACACCACCCCAAGCTCTATAATATTGTCATCTTCCTCTTCTCAGCAAGTGGCATTGAGCCCAGTGGCCACATGTCCATGAGTACTGAGGGAATCAGTGTGTGTTCTCTTCCGTGGATCACTCTGTATTTTTTCTGCCTTGGAGATGGTCCACAACTGGCTTCCAAATGCAGCCCCATTAGGCTCCTCCATTCCACAGCTTCGATGTAATAATCTCCAAGAGACCTCCTCAGAGACAGGCTTGCTATGCATTCACTCCTAATTAGCTCGGCATCACAGGACATATTATCCAGGGTAACATGAAATCCGGCACTGGAAACACTCATCACTTAGACAAAATTTATACCAAAATACTGCTCCATCTGGGGTGTTACTTGAAAGTAGAAGGTGACTTGCTAGAATTTAGTGAGAGAAAAGCTATACACAACTCATTTGTATGGAGTTAACCTCTGTATGGACTTCCTTGGGGATCTGCTGCATTTATCGCACACCAGAACGATTAATGCCATGGCAGATTGCTGTAACATAACATACACGTGCTGTCATTGTCTCGCAATAACACAAAACCAAGACATTCACTTGGGCTGGTGTGGACCCTTCATTTTGACAGTTCCAGCTCAGTGCCCACTGAACTTGCAGTGTGAATCCACATGCTCTTCCTCGACTTTGATTCACATTTGTGGCTACCTGAGGCCAAATATCCACGAGAAAACTGAAAAGCTCCATTAAAAATCTTGCTTTTTAAATGTCTAGATGTTTGACTTTGTCTAGCAAAAGCATCTAGAGTTTTTACTGCTTTTTGCTCAGTATTTAACCTGTGTTTGGAAGCCCATAGACCTATGTAAGACCCTCAGACCTGAGGCTTAAACTTGAAAATGACCAATAAACAACTTCAAGGCGTGTGGCGCTGCTCCTCTCTTTCATAGGCCTCTTGGAGCTGTTGTCATAAACCCAGAGACAACAAGACATGGCTGTCTGGAAGGTCAGAGCTACGTGGCCTTGGGGACATGGGGTCAGGCTCACGGTGAGCTCTCAGCAACGCTCCTGGCGATTACCGAACATAGTGTGGCAAAGCCTTGTTCTGAGATGATTTTTTGCGCTAATCCTGTGTCCTACAAAGAGAAGAAGATGCAGGAAAACTCCAGGAGGGCATAGCTCGCCAGTCAGTCAGAGTCTAACACCAACATTATGAAGAGCAAGTGCTGCCTTCAAATTATGTTTCTGTTATGTGACCTCCCTACCCAGGAGTCCCCAGGGAATGCCTTTCCTGAAAGATTCTTTCATCTTATCCATCTAACATTGGAGACCTACAATTTCTCAGTGATGAGTGTCCACTCCATGCCCATCCATCTCCTTACCGCCGTCCTCATTAAGCTCTCATCTACTGGTTATCTATACCACCTTGCCTGGGAATCTTTTCTTCACTCTGAATCTTATTTTCCCCGTCTATAAAATGGGGAGACATTTCCCCAGGAATTTTTAAGGATTCAATGTGACCATTTATGGAGGGGGCTCAGCCTTGCACATGGTAACCCCTCAATAAATACCCCATTGGCATCCTTTATGGGTCAGTACAGAACAAAGGCTTGAAAGTCAGACTGAGTCTCTAGCTGGGTAACCTTGAACAAGTTATGAGCCTGCCACATAAGATGGTTAAATTAAATGAGTTAGCCATGTAAAGCACCTTGAACAATGTCTGGCGTCTAGAAAATACTTGATAAATGGTAGCCATTTGGATTAATGTCCTCTCCGAGGAAGACTTGATCTCTCTCCTTTGCCACGGTCCCCTCCAGAGCAGTGTTAGTCTCCCACAGTGGAATTCTTTGCACCTAGTTGTTTCTTGTTTCCAGGTATGTTTTTTCACTTTGGGGAAAATTCATCCTTTACCTTTCCAATAGGTGTCCAACTATATTTGAAGGACTAATTGATTGGTGATGGACTATTGCTTGATGCCCTGGGAGCTTTCGGACCCCTGCATGCCTTCAGGGATGAAGGGGACTCTCGCTTTGACTGACTAGCCTGGGTGACAAGGATTTCCTGTAGGCCCTAGGGGAGGCCAGGGGCCTCAGAGCAGCTGCTGAAGTGTAAAGGGAAAGGCCAGGCCCAGGGCAGGCTCTGGATCTGATGCCAGTCTCCCAGTCACTGGCACGGCCCCTCCCAGGGCAGGCCTGCTCTCCCCTGCAGTTTGTTGTCTATGAGGGCCTGTCCTAAGGGACTGTTCTCACTGCCCAGCAGGCCAACAGGTGAGAAGGTGTCTGTAAAGTGTGAACCTGCTTGATCTGTCTCCAATTCTTTTTCTTTTGTTTTTCCTCATTTTTTGAGTTACAAGTGATGTATTGGTTCAGATAGAAATCATTTCCTAAGTTGCCAGAGAGAACAGTCTTCCTTTACATTCACTAATTGAGACATAATTATGTATTCACGTACCATAAGGTCAACCCTGACACGCTCAGTAACCCTTTGGGACTCGGGGAACTGAGGCCTGAGAGGAGAGGACGAACTGCCCGCTTAGAGGAGGCTGTGCTGTCCGCAGGAGCAGAAGACGTTGATGAGTTGTTGAGGCTATTCCATCCTTTGACTTGACAAATTCCTCCATCTTTGCACCGTGAGGGGGAGGGGGGCCCCGCCCTGACCTGCCTATGCTCCCTGTCCTCCTGTGGGGACCTCTCCTCACCTTGACCAAGGGGGGCACAGCTGGCTCCTGGGACACCCACACGTTTGAGGAACAATCTCAGCAGGACTCCAAGCTTCCTGGTTGCATACTAGACATCCACCACTATCTAATCACTGGTTTTCTCCTGCTTAACCCCAAGCCTGTTGTCTTTAGCATTCTGGAAATCAAAGAAAGCAAGAAAGAAACTTTTGGGGCCGGCCCAGTGGCGCAAGTGGTTAGATGCGTGCGTTCCGCCGAGGCGGCCCGGGGTTCGCCGGTTCGGATCCCGGGCGCGCACCGATGCACGGCTTGTCAGGCCATGCTGTGGCGGCGTCCCATATAACGTGGAGGAAGATGGGCATGGATGTTAGCCCAGGGCCAGTCTTCCTCAGCAAAAAAAGAGGAGGATTGGCAGATGTTAGCACAGGGCCGATCTTCCTCAAAAAAAAAAATGAAAGAAACTCTTGAAATTCTTGTTTCGGTGGAGCCCTAGCAGGGCAGAGATGCCAGTGGGCAGCTAAGGAAACAAACAGTCCCTGGAGCGTGGTCGTGTGACCTTGGGCTGGGCCGTGTCTCAGCCTGGCGATGTCTAGGGTAGTCCATCACCCCTGACGGCAGCTGAGGCTGGAGGGCCCAGCCTCACCAAAGATGCACCTCACCCCTTGCTCTCTCTCCCCTAATCCCAGCCTCATGTCAGTCTCTAAATCCCACTCCCACCCTGAGGCAGTATTTCTCTCTCACTTCCAGCACCTACTACCCAGTCCAGATCTTACTACCTCCTCTGCATATGTGACATGGCCTTTGATTGCGTTTCTGGGCTTCCAGGTCCTTTTTCTTAGAGGCTCCTCCCTAATTAAGACCCAACACCTGTGGTGACCAGAGACCCCCAAGCTCCTGCTGGGTGGTAGAGTCTCTGTCCACCTGGACATATAGCTCAGCACCTACTAAATTGACGAGCAGCAGTGCGTCTCTTCCTTGACTCATGCTGTCTCCGTCCCCACATCATCATCCACGCGTTGTCTTCATCCCCCAGGCCTGCCCACATGCCACCTCCTCCATGAAGCCTTCCTTACCTCCCCACCTGGTGTGTTTCCTCCCTCTGTTAGCCTCTCAAGTTCACTTTGTGGCTCACAGATCCCTCTAGTCCGTGCAGCGATGATTTCAGACGTCTTTCTCCTCTGCCATACAGCATGCTTTTTGAAGTTGAGGACTGAGGCTTTTCCATCGTGGCACCCCCATGGGTGGAATGTGAAATGTCAGCTCTCCCACAGGGTTTGGAATACTGAGGAGTATTCCACAGTAGAAGAAAACCATAGCTGGTGGCACTGCGAGGTGGCACACTTGGCCGTGGCCGTGGCCTGGGGTACTGTCAGGCATCATGATGGACACATACCACACGTGCACAGAATTGCCAACCCACTCAGTTGGACCAAGAAGGAAACAAGTCCCTGGAGGAGGACCGTGTTGCCCTGGAGGAGTGGCTGCCCAGGATGCTGTGGAGCGAAATCAGCAGACTGTTGGACGGTGTGCCATCCACCTGCACTGCCAGGCCTGCCTCCAAAGGCCCTGTGCCCCGCTGCACGGGGGCTCTGAGGGCCGTGCGGACTCAGCCTGGGCCACTGTTGGGCCACTGCCTGTCACGTGCCTTTGCTGGGGAGCCATACCCTATTTATAATATAGCTTAGGGGTTGTTTGCAAGAAAAAAAAAAACAGAAGAAAACCAAAAAGAACCGTATTTCCATAGGATGCCACTTCTCATCAGGTAGCTCATCCCAGAAGTGCTGCCCAAGTCCTTGCTAATGTGAGACCCCCCCAGCCCAACAAAGTCACAGGGACCCTGAGCTTCCACTTGGTCCCACACGTCAGCAGGGGGTGGTGGTAAGCATCCCCTGCCATGGTTTCCCTTACACCTTGGCCAAGAATGTCACTATTCTTGGTTAAATGAGCCTAGAGCTGGTGACAGTTACCAGACATCCTGTGACAGGTAACTCTGGTGAAGGCAAATCTTTCCCCCAGGCTTGAGTGGCCTTCAGTGCCGATCCTGTCTTTCTGTCTGCTGGCTGATATTCTTCTGTTCCTCTCTTGCCTACATCCAGATTAGGCAGATACATTTGCAGCCATGTGTCTCTGGTCCTGGTCTGCTCAGCGCTGACCTCACAGGAAGTTCACATGGAGGGCTCTGACCCTCCTAGAGGAGAGGAAGCAAAGAGCGCCAGGAAAGGAAGCCAGAGGGCAGGCCTGATGGACAAGCCTGGGGGAGGAGGGCTGGAGGAGGTAGGGTCCTGGGTCACAGGTGGGAACACTGCCCCTGAGCATGCAGGGGAGCATGTGGGGGAGAGGGGTGGAGCCCTACAGACTTCAAGAAAAAAACTTGAGAAAGCACAGAGATTGCGACATCCCATCCTCCACCTCTACCCCCTTCCAGCTTTTTCTGGAAAGAATACCTAGCTTTCTGTTTCCTCTGGCTCCCCTCATTGCCTCCCTGACCTCTTCTCAAGAGTCAGCTCTGGGCTCACCACCTCCAGGCAGCCTTCTCTGAGTTCACCTTCTCTGTACTGGGGTTCCTTCTCCGATGGAACGTCAGTGATGCTGTTCCATGGTTGTCAACTCCCTGTTCCCTCGCCCACTGGACTGTGAGCTTGCTGATGCCTTTCATCTCTGTATCCTCAACAACCAGCCCTCTGCCCGGCCAAGTTAGCCTTTGCAGAAGGCTTGGGATCACATATCCCTCATCTCCCAGCTCTCTTTCACTTCTCCACTGCCGCTGTCCTAGCTCACACCCACGTCATCTCCTGCCCAGGCAGCTACCATGGTCCTCCGTCTCCCCCAACTCTTCTCCCTGCCTCCACCCCAGCCAGTGCATGCTTACCTGTCACCAAAGGGACATCGCAGAAGAAACAGAAAGACCGCGATTCAAATCCCAGCTCTCCCATTCACTAGCTGCGTGACCTTGATTAAGTATTTTATTATTTCTAGCCCTCAAATTCCCCATGTCTATAATGGATGCTAACACATCTTCGATTATAAAAGTGGGATCATATATTAGAAGACACCATTAAGTCTTCTTCTCCATAACAGGTAAGTTAAATAAGACAATAAGGCCCTCTCTCCTGTCTCGTAGAAAGTGGCAGGTGCTTCAAGGACAGACACACTACAGCTTTTCCCATCCCAGATGCCCAGTACAGTCCGTGGCTCAGAGGAGACGCAGGTCATTGTTTGTAGATCAAGCGGAAGGATCTACCCCAGGGCATTCCCTTCTGGTCTCAGATAGAGCCTGCACCATGCCCCTGCTTTACGTGGGGCTGCCCCTCTGATTACCAACCTCACGCACCCTCCTGGCACACGTCCTCCAGCCCGACTCCAGGGACAGAGACAAGTGCCTCAGGGAGATCAGAGATTGGGGTAAGGCCTCCCAGCACCCAACCCTCTGCCCACACACAGTGGGACCTTAAATGTTGCCAGGGCTTGTGGAAATGCTTTCACATGCATATCTAGTTGAGCAGCTACTATGAGTCAGGGACGTTCCCTAAGAGGTTAACTGTTACGGAGAACCTGTGAGGGTGGGGAATGGGAGTGGAAAACTAAAAGGGGAAGCATAGAGAAGCAGAGGAGGAACGGAGTGAAGATGGTGAAGGAAGCACAGCAGAGGACAACTCCAGGAAGGTAAAACAAAGACAAATCAGAAGATACTGGAAGGTTGGGGCTAGCTTCCCATCTGAGGCTCCGAAGCTGGAGGGGAGAAGAAAGAGATGGGAGCAAATGGGCCAGGCAGAAAATAAGCCGTGCCCAAGAAACCTTTTACCAGTGGATTTGGACGTCACCAGAAGTGATTTGGGAAGATGCGGTCACAGGTCTGGGGCATCCTGAGCCCAGGGTCCTGTGTCCATCCCTGGTTAGGCTTGCTGGAAGCTGCCTCTCCACCGAGCTGACCTCAGGGTCCAGCTGCCTCATTGACTCCGTCCCCCCTCTCAGAGCACAACCAGTCACCAAAAGGCTCCCACTCTTGTCCCTCAGATCACCACCAGAATGTGTCCGCTGCATGCCTGCATGAGCTATCATAGCCACCCTGTGTGGAAAACATGCTAAAAACCATACTGACGCTCAGCCCCTATAGCAGGGCTTCTTATTCTACTGGGCTTCATCCTCAGCCTCTCTCCCCAGGTCCCAGGGAAAGACTTCTCCACCTGCATCCCCAACTCTAAGCTAGCTGTGGACTCAGAGCCAGACACTGTTAAGAAATTACCTGGAAGTTCACCTGGGCCTCTGCTACCTGGCCAACATTGTCCTAAGCACTTTACAAGGCCTTAGAGAGGGATCCCATCAGTGTTCCCATCTCGCAGATAAGGTTACAAGCATAGAGAAGTTCGGTGAATTCCCCGAGGTCACACAGTGAGTAAGTGAGAGTCCTGGGCTCCATCTGAGGTGAGCTGATTCCAGGACCATGTGCTTATCACCACACTATACTGCCTACCCCAAGCCTAGAAACCTCCCTCTGGCCCTGGTCCCATTCTAACCCCTTACCTGTTGATTTGTCTAGGACTTTAGTTTACCATTCCCAGAGCAGCACTAACTCAATCTCACTGATAAAGTCAGTCCCCAAAGGACAGAAAATCAGCTCAGGACTAACCCCTAGCTCTTGCCTCTATCACAGTCTGTGGCACTACCCAAGACTCAGAGTTTGGACTTCAGGATCCCAAATAGTGCAGCTGGGTAATCACACTCTCTTCCCAAGTGTTTTAGAAAGAATGGGGACTCTGGAGCATCATTCTGCTTTATTGAAAAGCTAGGCCTGACCCGTAAAATCCAGAGTTAGATCAACCTTGGTGGTAACTCACGTAAAACTGGGCATCCTAGGAAAGCAAGATGGAAGGTAACAATGGAAGTCAGTTACTGAATTTTGGTACGTATTCTCAAACTTCTCCAAAGTTTCACCCCATTTCTAGGTAGCAACTTTGCTCCTTCAAATTTGCGGGGGGCCCCCGGGAAGCTCCATAGTCAAAAGGCAGTTGCTAGGTGTGGGGGTGCCTCTCTGGGCAGTGTGGTGCCCATGTGGAGCCCATGTGAGGCAGATGGGGCTGAGCTCAGAGTAAATGGAAAGAAGAAGTATGACCTATAACCTTCTCTCTGGAACAATGCATCTGAAATATATTTTATTTAGTCCCTTTCTTCAAAAACATCTTGACTTCCTCATCTTCTTAATTACCACTCTAAATTCTTCCCCTACAATTTCTACCTTTCCTTAGTCTTTTTTTTTTTTAATATAATCTTTTACTGAGACAACTACAGATTCACATGTAGTTGTAGGAAATAATAGAGAGAGTTTATGTACTGTTTATCCAGTTTCACCTAAGGTAACATTTTGTGAAACTATAGTACAATATCACAAGCATGATATTGACATTCATACAATCTTCAAATCTTATTCAGATTTAGCTAGTTTTTACTTGTACTCATTTGTGTGTGTATTTATTTTCATACAATTTTCTCCCATGTATAGGTTTGTTTATTCACTACCACAGTCAAGGTACAGAACAGTTTCATCTGTCCTGGACCTGGTGTAGCCCATCTATGACCACACCCACCTCCCTCCAACATCTCCTGTCCCTAGTCCCAGGTGACAGCCAATCTGTTCTCCATCCCTATAATTTTATCATCGCAAGCACATTATATAAATGGAATCACACAGTATGCAACTATTGGAGAATGGCTTTTTTTGTTCAGCATAATTCTCTTGAGATTCATCCAGGTTGTTGCATGTGTCGGTGGTTGTTTCCTTCTTATTTCTGAATAATATTTGCAGTATGGAAAAACCACAGTTTGTTTAATCATTCACCCATTGAAGGGCATCTGGGCTCCCTCCAGTTTTTGACTATCATGAATAAAGCTGCTTTGTACATTTGAGTAGAGGTTTTTACACGGGAAGAAATTTCCATTTCTCTAGAAGAGATGCCCAGGAGTGCAGTTGTTGGGTTGTATGGTAGATGTTTGTTTAGTTTCATATGGAACTGCCAAACTATTTTCCAGGTGGCTATAACAGTTTACATTTCCTTAAGTAATGCAAGGGTGAGGCAATTTCTCCACATCCTTGCCAGCATATGATGTTACCACTATCACTATTTTTAATTTTAGCCATTCTGATAGATGTGTAGTGACATGTCATCATGGTTTTAATTTGTATTTCTTGGATAACTAATGATGTTGAACATATTTTCATGTGATTAGTTTTCATCTGTAAATCATCTTTAGTGAAATGTCTGTTCATATCCTTTGCCGATTTTCTAATTAGATTGTGAGTTTTTTACTGTCAGGTTTTGAGATTTCTTTCTGTATTCTAGAATATTCTGTATCCTTTCAGTACTCTAGATTCTTACATATCTAACGTAAGATATGTGGTTTGCTGACATTTTCTCTAATATGTAGCTTGCCTTTTCACCCACACAGAGCAAAACATTTTGTTTTGGATGTGATTCAGTGTGTAGATTTCTCTTTTTATGAGTCATGCATTTGGTGTCAAATTTAAGAACTCTTCTTCTATTCTTAGATCCTGAAGATTTTCTCCTATGTTTTATTTTATTTCAAAAAGTTTTATAGTTTTACATTTAACTCTGAGATCCATTTTGAGTTAATTTTTGTATAAAATGTGAGGTTTAGCTTAAAGTACCTTTTGTAACTGTGGATTTATCTATTTCTCCTTTCAGCTCCATCCAAGGTTGCTTCATATTTTGAAGCTCTGTTGTTTGGTGTGTACACATTTAGTTTTGTTGTATCTTTCTGGTAGATTGCTCTTTTTATCACTATGTAATATTTTTCTTTATCTCTATACTTTGCTTCCCTCTGAGGACTACTTTATCAGATATTAATATAGTCACTCTTTCTTTTTTATAATATTTGCATGGCATATTTTTTCCATCATTTTACTTTCAGTCTGCCTATGTCATTGCAATTTAATTGAGTTTCTTGGAAACAACATTTCCTTGGGTTATTTTTTGATTCACTCTGCCAATCTCTGCCTTTTGATTGGTGTATTTATACCATTTATATTCAAGGTAAGTATTGATAAATTAGCACTTAACTATTCTATTATTTTATCATTTGTTTTCTGTGTGTTTCTTATGGTCTTGTTTCTATGTTTCTTCCCCTTGCCTTCCTGTGAATCACTTCAATATTTTTTTAGGATTACATCTTTATAATTTTCATTTCAATCATCAAATACGACATAAAACTTATGAGAAAAAAGGTAATTCATTGTATGTACCTATATTCCTACTCTGTCTGTTTTTCCTTTTTCCTTTCTGGTGCTATGTGATTCTTTCTTTTATCATTTCATTTTTTGAGGAATTGCTTAGACCAATATTTACGGGTAGTCCTGCTGGTGAAAAAAACCTCTTAGTTTTATTTTGTCTGATAGCTTCATTCCCAAAGGATAGTTTTACTGGATATAGAATTGCTAGATGCATTTTGTTTTCTTTCCACACTCTAAAAATGGTGTGTTCTTTTCATGATAAAAACACTCCACAAACTAGGAATAGATGAGAACTTCCTGACAAAGGGGTTAGGAAAAAGGCAAGAATGTCTACTCTTACCATTCTTATTAAACATAGTACTGGAAGTTCTAGTCAGTATAATAAAGCAAGGAAAAAAAATAAAGAAAAAACATACAGACCAAAAGGAAGAAATAAATCTGTATCTATTTACAGATAACATGATCCTGTATATTGAAAATCCTAAAAAACCCACACACACAAAAATTAGGGCTACTAAATGAGTTTAATGATGTTGCAGGATATAAGATCAATATACAAAAATCAATTGTATTTTTATATACTAGCAACCAAAAAAAACCTGAATATGTAATTAAGAACAGAATTCCATTTACAATAGCATCAAAAAGAATAAATATTTAGAAACGAATTTAAGCAGAGAAGTGGAAGAATTTTACACTACAAACTAAAAGCATTGCCAAAATAAAATTAAAGACCTAAATAAATGGAAAGACATTCTGTGCTTGTGGATTAAAAGATTTAATATCGTTAAATGGCACTCTTTCCTAAATTGATGTACAGATTCAATGAAATCCTTATCAAAATCTCAGCTAGGCTTTTTTGGTGTTTTGTGAAAAAAGGGACCCATTGATCCTAAAATCCATATGCAAATACAAGGGACCCATAATAGCCAAAACAATCTTGAAAAAGAACAAAGTTGGAGGATTCACTTCCCTATTTTAAAACTCACTATAAAGCTACAGTAGTCAAAACAGTGTGATACTGGCATAAGGACAAACATATAGACAAATGGAAGAGAATTGAGAGTCCAGAAATATATCCTCACATTTATTGTCAATTGATTTTCAACAAGGATGCCAAGACTATTCAATGGTGAAAGAAAAGTCTTTTCAACAAATGGTGATGGGACAACTGGACATCCACATGCAAAAGAATGAGGTTGGACTGCTGCTTAAAACAATGTATAAAAACTAACTCAAAATCTAAGAACTTAAACTATAAAACTCTTAGAGGAAAACATAGGTGTAAATCATTGTGACTTTGGATTTGGCATCATTTCTTATACATAGCACCAAAAGCAGAACAAGACAAAATAAATATGGATAAACTGGATTTCATTAAAATTTAAAATTTTGTGCTTCAAAGGGCATTATCAAGAAAGTTATAAGAAAATCCACAGAATGGGAGAAAATATTTGCAAATCACATATCTGACAAAAGACTTATAACTAGAATATATAAAGAACATTTACAACTCAAAAATAAAAAGACAAATAACCCAATAAAAAATGGGCAAATGATTTGAATTGGCATTTTTGCAAGGAGTAGCCAATAAACGCAATAAATATACTCAACATAATTAGTCATTAGGGAAATGCAAATCAAAACTGCCATGAGATAACACCACATCCCCTAGGATAGATGTTAATAAAAAAAGGTGAACAATGAAAGGTACCTGAGAGGTTATGAAGAAACTGGAATCCTCACCCATCATTCACAGGAATGTGAACGGTGCAGCCACTTGGGAAAAACAATTTGGTAGTTCCTCAAAATACTAAACATATAGTTATTACCATATGAACCAATAATTACAGTCCTAAGTACATATCCAAGAGAACTGAAAATATATGTTTACATAAAAAACTTGTACACAAATATTTATAACGGCATTATTTGTAATAGCCAAAAGACGAAAACAATCCAAATATCCATCAATCAGTGAATGGATAAACAAAATGTGGCATTTCTATACAATGGAATATTATTCAGCCATAACAAGAAATGAAGTATCAATATGCTACAACATGGATGAATCTTGAAATATTATAAGTGAAAGGATCCAGATACAAAAGTCCACATATTAAATGATTCCATTTACATATAACGTCCAGAATAGGCAAGTCCATAGAGACAAAGTAGGTTAGTGATTGCCAGAGAGAGAGAGGAGGTGGGAATGGTGAGTGACTGCTAACAAGTACCAGGTTTCTTTTACTGATGTTGAAAATATTCTAGAATTACATAGTCGTGACGGTTGCACAACTTTGTGAATATAGTAAAAACCACTGAATTATACACTTGAAAATGGTGAATTTTATGATATGTAAATTGTCTCAATTTAAAATAAACAAACATTTAAAGTAAACAAAATGCCACTTCCTTCTGGCCTCTATAATTTCGGATGAGAAATTCACTTTTTTGGTAATTGGTATTGCTCTCTAGGTTATGTTTTGTTTCTCTCTGACTGCTTTTAATATTTTTTTTTGTTTTAATTTTCCGAAGTTTAATTATAACGTATATTGGCATGGATTTCTTTGGTGTCTTGTTTCTCATTTGCTCAGCTTCTTCAATCTGTAAGTTTTCATCTTTCACCAAATTTGAGAAGTTCTATGCATTATTTCTTTGAATATTGTCTCAGCTCCACTCTCTTTATACTCCACTCTGGGACTCTGATAATACAAATGCTGAATCCTTTGTTATTGTCCAACAGGTCTCTGAGGCTCTGGTTGTTTGGTTTGTTTTCTTTTTAATATATATTCGTTTTGTTGTTCAGACTAGATGAATTCTATTGATCTGTCTTCAAGTTCACTGATTCTATCCTCTGTAATCTCCACTTTACTATTGAGCCCATCCAGTGAGTTTTTTTTTTTTTTAATTTCAGTTATTGCATTTTTCATTTCTACAATTTCCATTTGGTTCTTTTTATAGCTTCTATTTATTTGCTAATATTTTCTTTTTTCAACTGTTTCAAAAAAACTTATAATTTGTTGTTGGTGCATCTTTATGATGGTTTCTTTAAAATGCTTATCAGATAATTCCCACAGCTGATTCATCTTTTAGTTGATATTATTTGATTATTTTTTTCTCATTGTGACTCTTAATTTTATGTATCAACTTGACTGGGCCATAGTGCCCAGACATGAGGTCAAACATTTTTCTGATGTTTCTGTGAGTTGTTTTGCATGAGATTTACATTTAAATTGGTGGACTTTGAGTTAGGCAATTGCCCTACATAATGTGGGTTGGCCTTATCCAATGAGTTGAAAGCCTTAATAGAACAAAAGACTGTTCAC
This sequence comes from Diceros bicornis minor, assembly GCF_020826845.1. NCBI lineage: Eukaryota > Metazoa > Chordata > Mammalia > Perissodactyla > Rhinocerotidae > Diceros > Diceros bicornis. The sequence continues at coordinate 16,303,808 of NC_080745.1, read as the reverse complement.
TGAGCAAGCAGAAATTCTGCAGCAGAAGGCCTTCAGACTTGAATTGCAACAGTGGCTCTTCCTGTGTCTCCAGCTTACCAGCCTACCCTGCAGATTTTGAACTGGAATAGATATACTATTTTTGTTTATCATTCATCTCTTGATAAATATTTAAGCTGTTCAAGCTTGTTTATTTTTTTTAATTTATTATGCAATTCCTTTTTTAACTCCTTGATTGTTTAGGAATATGTTGATTAATTTAGACAAACTTTGGGATTTCCCAAATTTCTTCCTGCAGTTCATTTCTAATTTTATTCCATTGAAGTTGAGAAAATATGATAGCAAGCCTTTTAAAATTATTAAGACTTATTTTGTGGGCTGGCATACAGAGACTAATTCATGTGCATTTACATGGTTTATAGTGTTTTCTTGAGGTGTATTTATGTGGTTATAGTGTTATTCTAGTCTTCTATTTTGTTGTTGAACTTCTGCTCTGTTGTTCTATTTTTTATTGACATTGGGGTATTAAAGTCCCCAACTATTATTGTTGAATTGTCTATTTCTCCCTTCAATTCTGTCAGTTTCTGCTTCATGTATTTTGGGTCTCTGATGTTAGGTGCATATATGTTTATCATTATTCTATTTTCCTGATGGATTAACTCTGACACATTATAATAAGGTCTTTCTTTCTATCTAGTAACAATTTTTGTCTTAAAGCACTCTTGTTTGCTTCTTGCATGCTATATCTTTTTTCATTCTATATTTGTGTCTTTGAATATAAAATGTGTCTCTTTAGACAGCATATAGTTGGATCATTTTTTAATCAATTCTACAATCTCTGTCTTTTGTGGTATTTACTTAATTTAGACATAATGCAATTACTAATAAGGTGGGATTTACGTTTGCTCTTTTGCTATTTGTTTTATATATGTCTTATGTCTTTTTCTTGTTCCTATATTCCTTGATTTCTTGCCTTCTTTTGTGTTAAATAGACAGTTTCTAGTGTACCTTTTAAATTTCTTTGTTGTTTCTTTTACTGGACTTTTCCAAGTTGTTTTCTTAGGCATTGCCCTGGTGATTACAAGTAGCTTTTTAACATTGTACAAAAACTTTGCTCCACTATTACTTCATCCCCCTCATACTCTTTGGGTACTATTATTTTTATAAAAACTGTATCTTTATATGGTATACACCCGTCAACACAGTTTTATAGTTATTTTAATGAAGTATTTTAAAATAAATAAATAAGAAAATATTTACAGACAAAAAGATGTTTTTATAGTCTTTCGTAACATATAAATAGTTACTTTTACTGATGCTCTTTTTTCCTTTGTGTGGATCTGAATTACTGTCTAGTGTTCTTTCATTTTAGCCTGAAGAACTCTGGTTAGCATTTCTTTTGGGCAGGTCTGTTAGTAACTAATTCTCTCAGTTTTATTTATCTGGAAATGTCTTAATTTGCCCTTCATTCTTAAAGGAGAGTTTAGCTAGATAAATACTTCTTGTTTGACAGTCTTTTTCTTTCAATACTTTGAATATATCCCACCATTTTCTGACCTTTGGTTTCTGATGAGAAGTCAGCTGTTAATATTATTGAGTATCTGATGTACTTGATAAGCTGCTTCTCTCTTACTGCTTTCAAGATTTTCTTTTTGTCTTTGAATTTCATCAATTTAACTATGATATGTCTATGTGTGGATCTTCTGGAGTTTATTCTACTTGGATGTGTAGCTTAATGTTTTTCATCAAATTTGGGAAGTTTTCAGACATTATTTTATCAAATAAATTTTGTCTCTCTTTCTTTTCTCATCTCCTTCCGGGACTCCCATTATGCATATGTTGGTATGTTTGCTGGTGTCCCACAGACACCTGAGGTCCTATTCATTTTTGTTCATTATTTGTTCTTTCTGCTCCTCAGACTGGATACTCTCTGTAGACCTATCTTTAAGTTCATTGATTTTTTTCTTTTTCCAGCTCAACTATGTCCTTGAATTCCTTTAGTGACTTTTATCATTTTTATCAATTCCAAAATTTCTATTTAGATATTTCTTATACATGTAATTTATCTCTTTATTGACATTCTCTGTTTGGTAAGAGTCATTGTCATACTTTCTTTTAATTCTTTAGACATGCTTTCCTTTAGTTATTTGAACATATTTATAACTAATTTAAAATCTTTTCATAGTAGGTACAAAATCTATGCCCCTCAAGGACATTTTCTGTTGCCAGCTATTTTTTTTTCTGTGTATGTGGCATAGTTTCTTGCTTCTTTTCATATCTCATAATTTTTTTGTTGTAAACTGGACTGGTGACTTCTTTCCCTGGTCTTTCCTGTGCATGTGTTCAGCCTTTTAGCTCCCCAGGAATATGTCAGAGCTTTTCAAAGTTTCCTATGGTGGTCTAGTTCTCCAGGATTTTTTTTTTTTTAATTCTCAGTCAGGCTTTAGTTTTACTTAAATTAAATCACTGCCTTAGGCAGCTGAAATGTTGCCAGAAGTTTGGTATTGGTTCAGTAATGTCATGGGAGTAGGTTTCCTTCTCCTGCCCATTTCTTACCCCCAGCTCAGCTTAGATGAGCTCTGAGTCAAATAAAATAACCACCACATTCTGTGAATAGAGATTTACCAGGGAGCTGAAAGCTCTGACAAAATATTGTCTCTCCTCCGGGAACTGCTCCTTCTCTGTCTCCCTTGTGAACTTCTCATCCCCACCTCATCTGTTAGCAGTAGGTGCGGTTTTGGTCCTATCCTAGGATGACTTTTCATCTCACTGGACCTGTTCTCTCTGAATGCACTCATCCATTCATGGATCATGTATACTCTGATGACTTTGAAATATAAATCTCCCTCCCAGAACTCTGAGGATTTAAGCTCTCAACTGGAAAGCTTGTCTTGAACATTTCTCTAGTAACAAAAAACAATATTTCAAGAATTGAACTCACTCTCTTCCCTGCCCTACTTGCCTAAATGACTCATTCTCCTGTTTCTCGTATGAGTGATGGAGACCTCTCCACAAGGCAATCCAAACAGGGTCTCCCTGTGCTTTCTTCTTCCACATCACTGCCACTCCACATCCACATAATTGAAGTTCCAAACAGTTCTGCCCCCTAAATTCTCTCCAATGCTTCCTTTCCTCTCTACCCACACTCTCATTACTGCAGAGTAGGCCATTTGCCTCAATTTTGCAGGCAGAATAGAGACACCGCTGTGATATTCTGTAATTAACTCACTCAGAGTTCTTACCAGTCTATATTCTGGTTGCCCTTTGCTAACCTATCTTCTACCCCAGAACACAATCTCCAGGAAAGGGCCAGGTCTCATTTTTCCTTATCTCCTTGGCTATGGAGCTTGGTAGGCACTCAAACAATATATGTTGAATAACTGAATATTTGTAGCAATGATTAAAACTCTAATGATGCCCAGGTCAAATTGTAAGTTTGGGTTATCTAGGAAAAAAATGGGTGATAGTTAATAAAGACAATGAGTGATGTTGAAAATGCTTCTGACATTAATCAGATGTGCACTCCTGAGGCATTGTACTAAGTGCTTGTGAAGGAGGGAGATATGAGAACACCATGAAAAATTTGGCAATCATTCTCCACTCTGCAGAGTAACTTTGTGGTTCAGCTATAATTTAAGGAAAGATGTGACTAGACAGCTCAGGACCACCATCTTTTTGGACTCTAAATCCTTGTTACTTGGCTAGAAAACCCAGAGAGATTTGACTTCAATTTTCTTGAGAGTAGAAATGTATTTCTTCCAGTCATTGACATGTCAAAGTATTTCTTTGTCATATTTGAGCAAACACTGTCTTAACAGTACCCAGAAAAACAGATAACCTTGACCACTGGGAATTTTAAATTTGAATTTGAAATGAAATCTTTGGAAAATAAAAGATTCAAAATGCAGACACCTTTAAAAGGCATCTATCTCCAGAATCTGATATTTGCAAACAGAAACTCTCCCACAGCTTGTGTCCAAGGCTAGCTTTCTAGTGAGGCCTGGGAGTAATATATTTATTTATGCCACTGTACTGAGTGGGATAGTGCCCTACTAAAATTCACATCCAGCTTAAGAAATAGAACATAACCCTTACCTTGAGAGATCTCGAGTATCCCTCCTTTATAACCAGGAGACCAATTATAAAGGAAGAAATCTCAACAGAAGTGCTAGCTGTGGGCAGAGTCTCTCTTGCCTGCCACCTCTAAGGAATCCAAAAGACCAGCTATTCCTTCCTGCTCTCCATCACCTAGAGTTCAGGTAGATGACCTGGATTTGGCCTATCTGTTGCTCCCATTTAGCACCTTGAATCTTGAGACAGTGACAGAAACACTCAGGGACACTTGAGAAAATATTCAGGACAGCCAAAGGCCCAGGAGTGTCATCCAAAAAACTGTTCTTGTGGCTAATGCTGGCTGAATTTCCTGTTGTCTAGCCTCCTCTGATTCTAGCCAGTTCTCCAAGTCATGATTGCCAGCCTTCCCATGGATTCTGGGAGTGTCCCTGTACACATCCAATAAATTCTGCTGCTGCTTAAGCTAGCCAGAATCAATATCTGCTGCTTGCAACTAAACCCCTGCTCTTGTGCTCTCTCTGTCATAGGGAAAATCCATTGCAACATGGCGGCTGCTGTCTGATGTATCTCTGAGCTCTAGCCCCCAGCCCCAGCCTCAGCCCTAGCCCTGGACCAAGCTCAGGGTCAGCACCAGAAAATAGCTGTTGACTAAATGAGGTCTCAGGATAAAAATTTATAAAAATATATCTAAGGACTTAGACCTAGAGAATTTGGGAGAAAACTTCCCAGCTCCAGGAACTCTGCCTTTCACAAGAGACGCCATTGTGTCTATTGATTTGGATTCTCTGGCTTGGAACAAGAAGCACAAGTCACTTGTCTTTCTCCCCAGTAATATTGAACAGCTGCTCTGAAGTGAACACCAGATGATGTGCCTATAACCCCCTTCTCTAAATAAATGCAATAAATATGACTTTCCCTTTCATAAAGCATGGTTGGGAAATATGCCCAAGAATCATCATCTTTTCCCTGCTCTGGCAGCTCTCTGGCATCCTACACAGCAAGGCAACTGTGCATGTTCCCTGGGCAGCACCAGCCCCACTCCAGGCAGCTGCCATCACACTAGCTTTAGAGTTGAGAGGTCAGGGGCTGTCTGATGTGAAGCCCTCTGCCTCTCTGCAGAGGTGGCCAGTCCTGTGCTGCCAATTAATCCTTCCAATGAGCATTCACTGAGGGCTGAGGCCGGTCTGGAGATCTGTAGTCTAATTAGTGCCAACAGACACACGGAACACATTTGCCCAACAGATGGCCAAGGCTTCTGCATGATGCTTGTACTGAATGCAAGGGGTAAAAGGGAGCATGGTAGAGGTACAAGAGAGGGTTAGAGAAGATCTATGGAGGAGGTGTCCCTGGAACTGGGTTTTGATGTCAGATAGAGCTTTGTCAATAGCAAATACAGGGTGGACGTTTCAGACTAAAACACAACATGAACAAATGCATGATGGCCTGAGGCTGCAAGAAAGAGTCATGATGGGAGGGCAGATTTGCAAGTTGTCTTGCAATATCAGCAAGCCTTCTCTGGGCAGGCCAGAAGTGGGCCTTCCTTTCCAGTGGGATCTGGGGACCAAGGCTGAGGGATCTGGGGACCAACCGTGGTGTGGAAGGACCTCCTACCCGGGAGAGAACCTTCAACATAGAGCCACGACTCTAGCTCGTCCCTGATCATTTCCCACATGCCTGGACACAGGCCCTTTCTTCCTTTATAGGGCTGGGCGGGACAAGTGAAATGCCCAACAAAGAGACTCACCAGATGCTGTGGCCCTCAGTCTGGCCACAGAGCTCTATCCATTCATTCATCCAACGTTTATTGAGCACCTGTGGTGTACTGTGCCATGGGTGGGTGCTCCAAAAGTAACTGATGCACATCTTTTACAGGAATATGATTAAATACTATGCAACCACTAAAAATGATGTGCAAAGAGCATTTAATATGTAGAGAAGGAACATATTCTATAGGAAAAAGGCAAGTTACAAATATGTTATACACAGAATAATGTTATTTTTTATAAGAGAAAAACATTTTCTCTGCATATAAAGATATAGAGACTGGAAGGATATATGGATAATATTGATATATACACACACGTGCACACACGCAGACACACACGCACATACATACGAGCGTGCTTTGTCCCTGGCGTGGTTACAGGTGATATAATTTCTTCTTTATTTCTATTTTCCAGATTTTCTACAACGCACTTATTTAATTTTGAATCTGGAAAAAAATTAAAGAAAAATTTAAAATACAACAGAAAGCACGGGGCTTGTGCTCCCAGAGGTGCTTGGGGGCAGTGCAGGACTCCATCCACATGGGGGTGGGTGGATGCAGATCTTAGGAGATTCCGGGTCCTATCTGAGTCTTTTGCTTCAGCAGGCAGTCATCCTGTTGAGTTCTGGCACACAGCTACCGGCTTATTTTGTGGCCTGTGGTTCCAATGACGTTTAACTGCCAGGGCTTTTGCTGTCTCATTTTGGTCTGCCTGTTTACCTGGTGCTTCTGGGGCTCCCACTGGGCCTTGCTGGTGCTACCTGAGGAGGAGAAGGTGTGTCTCCAGGTGCGGCACTGATTTCTCCTGGGGGATAGGGAGTTCAGGCCCATGGGGACAAGAGGCTTCTCTGGCCAGACACTTATTGTGACTAGATCCCTTTAACAGTGACCCCCAGCTGCCATCATGTCTCTAGTGGGAGAACAAAGTCTCAGCCCCCCGTGGGACAAGGGGGCTTCCAAGGCCATGCCGCTAGCTATGGGGGGGTCCCTCTTGCCTAAGCCCCCAGGTCCAGAAGCCTCTCAGTGGAGGAGGACAGTCTCAGGCCCAGGTGGAGAGCTCTGCCCCCCGCCGTTTATTTTAGTATGGTTCCCAGTTGATCCCCCCAGCCTGTGGCATATTCATAGGAATCTTGTTCAATATGGGGAGGGGAGGAAAAAGCCTACCTGGCTGCCTTCTGCTGCTAGGCGGGGGCTGGGAAACGCCAGATCTGGGTCTCCTTCTTCTGTTGGGTGGGGGACCTGAGACGCCTTGCCACTGTGTTCTTCCTCCAGTCTTGGAGTCTCAAACCACTTCTCCTTCTTACCACCTCTCAGAATTCCATTTTGACTGCATGTTGTCACAAGTTGTATTGAAGAGAGAAGCAAGGAGATCTGGGTCTTTATCATCTTGTCTGAAACACAGGCGCCCTCCTCAGTCTTCATTTCCTTTTTCCTCCATCTACTCCTTTAAGTTCTCTGTTGAGATATAATTCACTTATTATAAAATCCACCCATCTAAGATGTACAGTTCAATGATTTTTAACAGAGTTGCCAAGTTGTGCAACCAACACCACTATTTAAAACCAGAACATTTTCATCACCCCAGAAAGAAACCCTGTATCCATTAGCAGTCACTTGCCCTCATTCCCCTCTCCCCTCAGCCCCAGGCAACCACTAATCTACATTCTCTCTGTAGAGATTTGCCATTTCTGGACATTTTACCTAAATGGAAACATATAATAAGTGATGTTTATGCCTGGCTTCTTTCGCTTTGCATAATGTCTGCAAGGTTCGCCTATGTTGTAGTATGTATCAGTACTTCATTCTTTTTATTTGCAAATAATATTGCATTAAATAGATATACCACATTTTATTTATCCATTCGTCACTTGAATTTTTAAGTTGTTTCCACTTTTTGGCTATTACGAATAATGCTGCTATGAACCAGGCACATCGTGTGGACGTAGATTTTCATTTCCCTTAGGTATATGCCTAGGAGTGGAATTGCTGGCTCATATGGAAGGTAGTACTGACACGTGCTACAACATGGATGAACCTCAGAAACACTACACCAAGTGAAAGAAATCAGCCACAAAGGACACATACTGTACGATTCCGTTTAAATAAAATGTCCACAATGGGAAAATCCACAGAGACAGAAGGTAGAACAGTGTTTGCCTATTGATGGAGTCAGGGTTGGGGAAGGGGGCCACTTCTAATGTGTACAGGAGTTTTTTGGGGGGTTGATGAAAATATTCTAAAATTGACTGTGATGATGGTTGCACATACCTGTGAATATAATGAAAACCATCGAACTGTACACTTTAAATAGGTGAATTGTACAGTGTGTGAATTATATTTCAATAAGGCTGTTATTTAAAAGGAAAGAAGAGAAGAAGGAAGGAGGGAGGGAGGAAGAGAGTAGTGTGGGGAGACAGGTCTGGGCCCTGCCCCTGGTCCCGAGGGCAAGTTGCCAGTGTCCCTGAGAGCCACACAGCTCCAGCCTCAGTGCCTCTTCTGAAGGAAGGGCTGCCATAAATCACGCTGCGAGGACTGGCTCTGTAAACATGTGCCCGCGGCCTCAGGTATGCACCCCTCCGCAAAGCTTAGCCTTGATTACTGCTTTATTGATCCTCGGATACCTTCTGGGTATTGAGTTGCTTGAACTTTTTCACTTGCCTTGTAAGCCTCCCCGCACAAGTCAGTTGGCCCCATTTCCCAGCCCAGGATTCCCAACGACCCCAATCTTCCTGCTATAAATGTCAGAGATGATAAACTGGGGCCAAATCTCCTGTAGGAAATGGTGGAAACCCTATCTCTGAAATGGAGGGAGGCAAGACTGGACAGAGCTCGGGGGAATTCACCAGAGCTGCTCTGCCCGCAGGTGCCCTGGGTGGGGGAGAAGGACAGGAGGGAAGGATGGAGACTAGATTTGGGAGCTTGCTTTTCTAAAACCCTTCTGTCCTGGTGGCTTGTTTCCACCACATTGTAAAAACAGCAAAGGGAAGTGAAAAATTTTATTAGCAGTTAAAGGCTCAGGATACATACAAAGTAAGTAAGAGACGTACACTTCCTTCAAAGAGAATGTGCATTGAGCAGAGGGGCTCGGGGCAGAGCAGGGTCGCAGGGCCAGCCCCAGAGCAGCAGGGAGTCACAAAGCCTGCAGGTTTGGGAGCCTGCCATGACACAGCAACTTCTTCAGGTAGAGTGTATTAGCAATGCACTCTCTTTTTATTCATTAGCTTAAACAAAAGAAATTAAAGATAAAATGTATATATATGGTTATGGTTCTCAATGCAAATAGAAATGGTTTGGAACCACCTGGTCCTCTGAATTCAGGAGCCTGTCCCTGCTTGTCAATCTCATGAGGTTGGGGTGAGAGGCAAAGGAAAAAATGTCCTGGGAAACATTCTGGAAACTGCAAAGCACTAGACAAAAACCAACATCTTGCCTCTCTCTTGGGGATTTCTTACTCAGGGACCCACCTGAGGACCAGCAGGAGAGGGCCAAGAGCACTCGCTGGCCCTCCGTCCTCCAGAGAGAAGCAGACCAGCCATGCAGGCTGCCCTTCTGCTGGCAGCCCTGACTTTGCACAGATCCCCACATTCAAACCTCTGCTTTGCTAGGAATTGCTCTTGTTAGGGAGAACTTAGCAGTTTTCAAAATCCCCACGTGCCTACTCTTTCATTGGTGACTCAACAGAATGGTGAGTTTAGAAGGGCAGAGATGAGCATCTCCAGGTACAAAGGGAGAAACTGAGGCTCAGAGGTGTTGGAGTCCTACGTGCTTCATCCCACATGGTCTGCCGTCATGGGGAGAGTCACAGGCGGTGGCTTGTCAGAGAGGCCCAGGCTCCCCAGCCCCAGTGCTAAAACCATGACCCAAACTGCCCTGCGGGTCTCAGCTCCTTTGCTCTCCATAACTTTGCCCATGTCTGGGTGCAGTCCTGAGCCAGGCACACTGTGGTCCGGAGGGTCCTCATGCCAGGACCCTAACTGCCCACTGAAGGAGCCTTGGCATTTCGTCACACAGGGATCAAAGCTGATGAACCATGGAGCACACACCCTTTGTGCTGAGGAGGCCTGGCAGTGCAGTGAAGGAGGGGATCAGCTGGGCAGAAGGAAGATCCATGTAGCCAGAAGGAGCACCAAGATGGGTGGGGGTACTTCTCTCTTCTACAAAGAAGAGACTCCTAACATGTTTTGGAAACACATGCTGCTTTTTCTTTTTCCTGAGGAAGATTCACTCTGAGCTAACATCTGTTTCCAATCTTCCTGTCTTTTCCTGAGGAAGATTCACCCAGAGCTAACATCTGTTGCCAATCTCCCTCTATTTTGCATGTGAGTCGCCGCAACAGCATGGCCGCTACTAGAAGAGTGGTGTAGTTCTATGCCCAAGAGCTGAGTCCTGGTTGCTGAAGCAGAATGCACCGACCTTAACCACTAGGCCTCTGGGCCGGCCCCGACACACGCTCAATTACCCACTTTTGATAGAAACGTAAATACAGAGGAATATTTCTCTGTTATAAGGGGAAAAACAATGCAAGTATTTTGATGAATGAGCGCTGACCTTCCGCCCCTTAGCTGGAGACACGAGGGAAGCCGTGGGGCTGGGGGGACTGAAGCGGGGGCTGCTTCTCATCTCTGCGTCGTTGTCCCCACACTGGAAGGCGTGCCTAGTTTCATAAGATGCTCTGAGTTTTCAAGGAAACCTGGAAATGTGTGCTTTTTTATGATGCTTCCCCATTTTGATCGATAGTGTGAAACTTCTTTTCCACTGAAACTCCATGAAGACCAACTATGTAAAATGCATTGGTGGCCAAATTTGACTCACAGCTTTGGATGTCTGCCTGAGGTTTTATGTTACGTCGACTGTAAATGTCTCTCGCTCAGAAGATCACACCAGCTCTCAGACAGTGAGCTGACTTACCCTCTGCAAGCTCACCCCAAAGACCTGGGAGGGAGCACAGAGAGGCTCCCAAATATCATCTTCCTTGAGAACATTCGGGATGCCCCCACTCCCTCCTTCTCTGAGGACCAGCCGCATACATGTATACTGATCAGCTTTATTCTTATGAAATAAAAATGGATTTGTTGGTGCAATTTTTGGTTTCGTGATAAGATGGAAAATGAACTCCTCATTCCAAAAGACTCAAGCATGATTTAATAGATTTTGTTCAAAGCCTTACCCTATTAAGCTGAGGACACAGCTTTCTTAACAAACATCATTACTAGTTAATGGAAGGTTTAGAGCTGACCCCCGAGAATGTGAAGTTAAGGGGCTTATATCTTAATATAAACAGGCTGTGAACTTTTGACTAAAACAGATAATGACAAACAAACCAAGATGAAATGAAAACTAATCAGAGGAGAATAATTTTCTGAATGTTTTCAAGAAGCCCTGCTAATCCTAGAGGATATGATCTCACCCTCCAGCCACGTAGCCTCTGTCCACACAGGGCAGCTGTAGACGCACCGACACAGTGAGTCCAGCGAGCACCTCTTGCTCGCAGTGTGCACAGCCGTGTGGCGCTGGAGGCTTGGCCAGCACACTGGCTCTTCCGCCCGGTCCCGCTCCCTTACAGCCCTTCTTCTCCTGGGTTTGCTCTTCTCTCCTGACCAATGAGCCTGTTCTTTGGGCTCTCCCTGGTGTGCTCCTGCACAACTATATTTTTCCTCCCTGTTCATGTGATCACAGAATTTTTTTTTTTAATGTATTGAGGAAATTAGAATGGGCAAAAATGAAGTTGAACAAATTCATTGACTCCTTCCTTCAGTACGTTCCCCACACAGCAGTCAGAGTGATCCAGTTAAAATTCAAAGATTCTACCACCCTTCTGCTCAGAGCCTGCAATGGCTCCCTATTTCTCTGATGAAAGCCAAGATCCTTCAAATGACCTTCAAGTGTCTCTATGATCTTCCCCCCACCTCCCCCACACTCATATCTGTGGTCTCATTTGTGCTCTGATGCTGAGCACCTTTTCATGTACCTACTGACCATTTGTACATCTTTGGAAAAATATCCTCCTACTCTCTCTGTCCTCCATGTATTCACAGCCACACTGACTCCTCAAGCACACCAGGACCACTCACCCCAGGGCCTTTGCACTTGCTGCTCCTTCCACCTGGAACCTCTTCTCCAGATAGCCACATACCTGCTCCCTCACTTCATTCAGGTCCTTACTCAAATGTCACCTCATTGTGGTTTTGATTTGCATCCCTGATGATGAGTGATGTTGGGCACCTTTTCATGTACCTACTGACCATTTATATGTCTTCTTTGGAAGAATATCTGTTCAGGTCCTTTGCCCATTTTTTAATTGGGTTATTTGTTTTTTTGCTATTGAGTTTTCATAGAAACAGAGAATAGAATGATGGTTGCCAGGGGATACAGAGACATAGGGAAATGCAGATCAAAGGATACAAATTTTCATTTACAAGACTAAGATCTGAGGATCTAATGTGCAGCATGGTGACTATAGTTAATGATACAGTATTATATACTTGAAAGTTGCTGAGAGTAGATCTTAAGCATTCTCAGCAAAAAAAAAAAATAGAGTTAACTATATGAGATGAAGGCTATGCTAATTATCTCGAGCTTGGTGAACATTCCACAATGTATATATGTATCAAATCATCACATTGTGCACTTTAAATATGTTTGTCAGTTATTCCTCAATAAAGTTGGAAAAAATGTCCCTTCCTGAGGCCATCCCTGACTACACTACCTAACACTTCAGTCGAATGCCCCCAGCTCCACCACCCCTTCCTTCCTCCCTCCTCCCTCGTTCTCCGTAGCCCTGTCGCTCTCTGATACGCCATCTGCCTTACATACTACCTTGCTTCTGAACTGCTCCCCTACCAGACCGTAACCTGCCTGAGAGCAAGGATTTTCACCCTTGTGCTTGCCACATGGTCAGCTCTCAATAGATGTTGAAATTTTTATTCCTTTTTTTCAAAACAAACACTGAGTAAAGAGGTACACGTGCCTGGCGAGGCGACACCAAGGAAGCCGGGCGCTGGAGAGAGCTCCGCTCCCCCTGACCTTTATTCCTGGGGGCCTGGGCAGGTCCTTTGCCATCTCTAAGCCTCAGTTCCCTCTGTAAAATGGGCACATTTATACCTACCTGTCTTACCTAACAGGATGTTAGTGAGATACCATTGAAAGAACAGAGTCTAAAGTGCATTGCAAGAGCTATACGCTCTACGGGAGGGTTCCTTGGCACTATTGAAATTCGAGACCAGCTCATTCTTGCTTGTGGTGGGCTGTCCTGTGCATTGTAAGGTGTTGAGCAGCATTTCTGGCCCCCACGCACTGGATACCAGTAGCAACGCCCCTATAAACCCGCTTTCCTGAGTCTTGACAACCAAGAGTGACTCCAAACACTGCAAATGTCTCTGGGGCAGGGGCAGAATTGCCCCCGTTGAGGACCACTGCTCCATGAGGATCTATTAGTTGTAAAGGAAATTATAATATTCATCATTTAAATTCTTTAACTGGTCTGTGCTTCACTGAAATTAAAAATTTACTTCTATGGTCTCCTTGATTGGTTGTTTTATTCATATGAGAATGAACTAGAAGCTGATCCTGGCCCAGGTAGCCCCAGATGGCTCCAGCTCTGACTCTCACAATGGATGTCCCTCCCTCCATCTAGGGAGCAGTAAAATGTTTTCAGAGTTTACATCTCAATTTCAGAGCCTTGAATGGCATCTTCAAAGTACTGGGGAGTCTGTACCAAGTTCCAAAGAAGAATCTAGTAGTAAGTTGTCGGGCAGGAAATGCTTCCATTCTTTACCAGCCACCACCACCATGTCCTTTAGGAAAAGCTCCAGGCGTCTGGAGGAGGCAGTTACACACCCAGGCTAAGGCTGGTTGAACGCAGCCGACTAAATCTGACAGTTTCTGGCAGCCACCTGGCTTTGGGGGCACTTCTGAGGGGGCCTCTTCTTAGGGGTAATAACTGGTCCCAAATTTAACACACTGCACTCAAAATGTTGTCTGTTTAAATTTTCCTGTAACTGCTTTAATCTTCTCCGTGAATCCCCACCTCCAGGAAGTGGAGATAGGGAGCAAGTGAAGGCAACTGTGCCTTTCCAGTCAACAGCTTCTCAATTTGTTTCTGCTTTAAAGAGTGTCTTTTAGGAAATAGTCAGTTCCAAGTTCGGTTCTCCACTTGGGTTGTGGCTCCCTCCCTCTCTTCCAGATGGTGATCTGGATGGGAGCGAAAGCCCTGGCGCAAGGGAAGCGGTGCCCCATTGAGGGTCAGCATGCGGCCTGCTCTGCTGGCCGTCCCCACGGGTTTCTGCTCTGTGAGGTCTGCTCTGGTCTGCGGTGAGGACACTGAGACACCAGCGGTCCTGGCTGCTCTTGCAGCCGGGAGGGCACCATCCACTGCTACTCCCACTGGCTGGCATGGGCCTCTGGCCTTTGTGGCCCTCGGTGCCTCTCTCTTCTAGACACTAGATTGTTGCTCGTCCGCGTTGCACTTCACGTACTCTCACTCGGCAAGCAGGAGGTCTTAGACCCCAGGCACACCTGGCCTGGGCTGCAGGGAGTCAGGAGGCCTGCTCAGATCTGACCATCTAGGCCCCTGGCACTCACTCCCGGCCTGTGTTGAAGCTGACATGGAGCCAAGGCCGGGCTTCTCCCAAGAGCCTAGAGCCTCATTCACTCATTTATTCATTCAACAAATATCTATCAAGTGCTCACTCTATGACACACACTGCTGTAGGCACTGGAGATTGAGCAGCAAACAAAACAAAGTCTTCAGTCCAGTGGGAAGAAAAAGAGAATAAGCGAACAAATAAAATGCACAGTGTATCAGAGGGTGACAGATGCTACAGAGAAAAGTATATCCAGGAAGGCGATGGGACCACTGGGAGAGGAGGGCACTATTCTAAATAGAGTGATGGGGAGGCCTTCTCTGATCAGGTGATATTTGAAAAGATTTGAACGGAGACCTAGAATTAGTCAGGTAAATCGTGAGAATATCTGCTGGAATAATCTTTCAGGCAAAGGCAACAGCAACTGTAAAGGTCCTGAGGCAAGAGCATGTCTGGTGTGTTTGCAAAACAACACAAAGGCTGGGACGGTCAGTTAAAGAAGGCTTTAGAAACACCCAGGTAGATATGGAGATGCCTCAGAACATTAAGTGGCTGGCTTCCCTTATTACAATGGCCTCCTAGCTGGTCTCCCTGTCCCGCTCCTGACTATTCTCTATCTTGAGGACAGCGTCACGGTGACAGTGGGCTATGGAGCTTGCTCTCCACAGCTCTCCTTGCTCTCCCTCTACATCGCGTGCCTGCCTCACCAACTTCTGGCCCAGGAGAGGCAGGGTCTCTTGTTCCCCTTTCAGTCTGTTGGAGAGCTCCCTCACTGTGTATCCTGAGTTATCTCTTTGCAGTATGACTCACAGTAAAATTCTATGATCAGAGTCATAGAAAGTCTCACTCTCCCTTCTTCCTTCTTCCCCAAATCCTGGCTTTGTCTTACAAGATGCCTTTGTGAGAGTTAGAAAACATTGCTCACTTTCAGAGGATGCAGCCGTGCACCATGACATCTTGCCAAGCCACCCCGAGGCTGCATTTCTGCCTCTTCCTCATGTCCTCGAATAAGGAATCCTCTAGCCTGCAGCTGGGTAAAGGCCTAACTGGCTGTCAAGACTATTGATTCCTAAGAACTTGAGAAAGTCAGCTTTGAGACTCAACAGTGATCAATGACCTATGTGTCCTAGAAATACCAAGGCTAAACTTTCCTGGGATAATACACTTTGTGGTGTGGTCCTGGGGATAGAAGATCACTTTTTTCTTTCTTCTCCTTTCTCTCTCCCCTCATGACCAGGACATTTGTAGGCTGTTTCCAGAAGTTAGTGTTCAATAGAATAACAGACGTGGGTGGAGAACAAGGTATACGTGGAGACAAATTGAAGCCAGGCTTGGGCAAAGGAAGGGAACCAGAGGAGAGGATCAAGACCTAATTAGCTGATATCCACTAAAGGCAGTGGGTGTCAAAGACCACTAAGGGTCTGAGATTTTACTCTACTTACAAAGTAACAAGTTAGCCTGCCACAATTTCATGGATGATGGCAAAAGACATGAGACTGCTCCGTCAGAGACAGAGGACTTTATTGCGCACAGCACCGCAAGCAGCATGAGCATCAGCACATTTGCATCAAGTCTCCCTGTCCCCCCAAATCTCACAGCCATGAGGCAGAGAGTCCACGTGGTGACCGCACATGCAGTGAGTTTGCATCACAGGTGAGAAACCCCGAGCTTAGGGAATCTGAATCTTTTATAATGTGCAGTAAGCAAACCTGCCTGATCTTTGCCCCAGAAGGAGACATTATCTTTGCTATACTGGACAGTAAGCAAACCTAGCTCTGGAGGGGCACCCTATCTCTCTTTTCCCAAGCTGTTCTCTGTACAAACATTCTTGAAGAGAATCTGGGGCAAAGGCAGCCAGCGTCTCTGCTCACAAGAAAGGTGAAAAACACACGGAGAATTGTCTCCTAGCATGGCAGGTAAGAACTCAATCTGCAATGCTGGTGGAAATTCGGGAATTGGCCACTGTCGCCCCAGAGGTCCTGTTCTCTGTGAGAAAGGATGAAAAATATCAAGCTGAAGACCATGCTTGTGTCACTAGAAGATAAGTTTGGCCTTTTTGTCTCTGATATTGCCTCAAAAGTAAACAAAAATGGGCCTAAACACAAAACATAGGAGAGACTGAGGAATTTGGCAACTCGAGCATTGCTCCCCACTGGGCAGGTTTTCTGTGGGAAGTCGTTGGTCCCTGGCTGGCTGGGCCAGCAAGCAGCTCAATCCATCACTGACAGCAGCTCTGGCAGCAGCCGGCATGTCCGGGCCTCTGGAGCCACATCTCCAGGCACAGACCAGCCATTAGGTGTTTAGATCCAAATCAACATTTATAACAGCCTTGGGGAAGTTGCAGTGCCCCGGAGACCAAGTAAACTACTATCAATAAAATCATGAATTAAAATGGCACAGAGAAAGTTTTGTAAAATCTTCTGCATATGGAATTATTTTAACAAGAAATTTAGTTTGCTTTTCCTGCTGCTTTGTCTGCTTATATAAGAGTTTTACTTAGTCACTAATTCAGTTTATTTGATTAAATGTCTGTAATTTTTTTAGAAAAAAATTGTTGAGCACTTGCTATGACTTGGTCTTGATTAAGCGCTGAGGATTCACAGATAAGTAAGTGGCCTCCATTTCCTGAAGAAGCTCCGAGTCCTCCCAGCAATGCAGTCTTCTGAAGGGGCAGCCATGGAGGAGAGCAGAAAGAGGCAGAGGTGTGGGCAGAGTCAGCGTCTGGCTTATAGCCACAGAGCACTGACCTCTCTTTATCCACTGGCGTAGGAACAATTCCCTTCATCCTAGCTCCTCATCCCCTACTGCCTCCTCCTTCTTGGTTTCTGATTATGCTGTGTCCTGAAAATGCCCACTTGGGCTGCAGAAAAATTTTCGGGCAAACTGGGCAAAATGGTGAAAGTCCAGGATTACTTGGCATACTCAGAGTGCTAAACAAAGGTTGGGCAAGATGTTCAGACAAATCTACTCTATTTATGATAGGTGAAGAAATTAAGAGAATGAATGAATGAATAAATCATATAAAATGTGATTTCTTGTAGCATATAAAAAAGGAAAGATGAACTTTACACCCATTAGGATGGCTGTTCTCCAAAAAAGAAGAAGAAGGAAAGAGGTGTTGGTGAGGATATGGAGAAATTGGAACTCTTGCGCGCTGTTGGTGAGAATGTAAAATGGCGTAACCGCTGTGAAAGACAGTATAGCAGTTTCTCCCCAAAATAAACATAATAACCATATGATCCCGAAATTTCACTTCTGAGCAATGTATCCAAAAGAAGTGAAAGCAAGGACTTGAACAGATATTTGTACAGCCGTGTACATAGAAGCACTATTCACAATAGCCAAAAGGTGGAAATAACCTGAATGTACATCCACCAATGGAAAGATAAACAAAATGTGGTATATATATATAAAATGGAATATTATTCAGCCTCCAAAAGGAAATAAATTCTGACACAGGTTACAACATAGATGAACCTTGAGGACATTAAGCTAAGTGTAGTAAGTCAGACACAAAAGGACAAATACTGCACGATTCCATTTACATAAGGTACCTAGTGCAGTCAAACTGATAGAGGCAGCAAGTAGAAGGGTGATTGCCTGGGGCTGGAGGGAGGGGGAGATGAGGAGTTATTGTTTAATGAATGCAGAGTTTCAGTTTGAAAAAGTTCTCGAAATGGATACTGGTGATGGTTGCACAATAATGTGAATGTACTTAATGCCATTGAACTGTACACTTAAAAATGGTTAAATGGGAAATTGCATGTTGTGTATGTTTTACCACCATAAAAAAGGAAGAGTAGAATATTCAGTGAGTCATCAGTTGAAAAATTGATGGCATTTTTCACTTTTTAGCCAGATGTTTTGGCGTCATGTAGACACTGCCAAAGTGAAATGATGAAGGATCTGGGAATTGAAGCCAGGACTTTGGAGTCTCAAGTGACTGCGATAATTACTGCATTTCATTTCCTGTATATAAGGCGACTCGAGTTCAAGACCAAAAGCAATATTCCAATGGGCTGTGATTAATTGCCCCTCCTGTGTTTAAATGGACCTCCTCGTGGCTTTTGCTATTGTTCTGCACAAGTAATTAGGGCAGTTTCACTGCAGAGGTCATTCTTGTGCATGTCCTCATGGAGAAAAAAACAAAGGGCGATTTCTGTTCAGCATCTAATGAGATTTCAGACTTGAAATATTTTAATCCACAGTTAGATCATGAGCACATAGGTTTAACTGGGAAGGGAAGAAACAGGCCTGGAGCATGCTGTCGTTCGCTCACACCATCTCGCTTAATTTTCTTAGTAATTCTATGAAGTATATATCATTTTTTTCTTCCTTTATAAATGAACCTCAGAGAGGTTAAGTAACTTGCCCTGTGTCACACAGTAAATGGAAGGATGGAAAGTTGTGCTTTGCCCTGATACCAAATCCTTTCTTGCTTTTTTGAACTCTGCATATTGGCAGGAAATGGAAACCTTGTCTTTCCCTGAATGATGACACTTATTCATTTGCTTATTTATTCACTCAGCCAACAAATAATTTTCTTCACTTCCTGTATTCCAGTGATAGGCTCTGGGGATAGAGACATAAAGCAGTCTGTTGGTACCTCTAAGAAGTTCCATGTTGGTGAGTCAGGTAAGAGAATCAGGTAAAAGACTGTGATTTCTGTGTTGCAGAGGCATGCACAGGTAGGAGAGAACACAGAGGAGGCAGCATAACCCAGACAGAAAAATGAAAAGTAGGCATTCCAATCACAGAGAAAGAACCCCAAATTCCCTGTAGTACCCTTGGAGCCATAAGGGCGGGGTGACCCAAGCGGTAAGGGGAGTGGATTTGATCCTGAGGTGGACAGTGGAGAGAGAGCCACTGACATTCTCAAATGAGAAAATGACAAGAGCAAATTTGCAGTTTAGGAAGATCACTCTGATAATTATATGGAGGCGGGGGGCTGGGCAGGCAAATACAGAGGCAAGGAGACTGTTTTAGTTTCCTAGGGCTACCGTGACAAATTACCACTAACAGGGGGCTTAAAACAACAGAAATTTATTCTCAGAATTATGGAGGCGAGATGTCTAAAATCAAGATGCCCCCAGCGCCAAACTCCCTTTGAGGGCTCTAAAGGAGAATCTGTCCCATGCCTTTCTCTTAGCTTCTGGTGTTACTGACAATCCTTGGCATTCCCTGGCTTGTAGGTGCATCACTGGTGGCATTATGTTGTGTGTCCAACTCACTTCTCTTCTTGTAAGTACACTGGCAATCTGATTGCCAGTGTAAGTACACTGATTACATCTGAAAAGACTCTATCTCAAAATAAGGTCACATTTATAGGTATCGGGGGTTAGGACATGAATGAATTTTTTTTGGGGGGTGGGGATGGGGAAACAATTCAACCCACAACAGAGACCAGTTGGAGGACACTTGCAATTGCCCAGCTGAGACAGGATGAGACACTGAGCAGCAGCGCAGACGAGGAGGAAAGGGGCTGATCAGGAAGTAGAAATGGCCGCGCCGGGTGATGGGATGTGAGAGCCAGGCAGCAGTGTTGGCGACGCCAGGCTTAGGGCTGATGGGGAGGTAAAGGAAGAGGATTAGTGGGCAAGAGAAGGGGCAAGGACGGTGTTCTTTAAAATGACAGAACTCTCTCATGTTTACAAGACAAAATAGCAACATTTGATTGGGGCCCTCAAAATTGTCCAAGTCTGGCTCACACCTCTCTCTCCAGCCTCATCACGCACATCCCTGCCTTCCTCCAATGTGTGCACGTGCAGGCACACACACACACACACACACACACACACCAGGCAGTTGTTCTCTCCATCTGTTCACCTTTCTCCTAGAGCATGTGCCAGAGACGGGGCTCCTTGAGGACGGCGATGTCCTGTGCCTGTCTGTGTCTGCCTGGAGCAGAGAAGACAGGATGTGCAGAGAGGGAAAGCACGGTGTGGCCCCGGGGGCAGCTCAACCTGTTGAATTCCCTTCCTCTGCCCACACGTCACCCTTGGGGAAAGGAGAATTGATCCCTCCTGTCCCTCCACTTCCATAGCATGTCGAGTCTGCTGTGTGCATACAGGTGTTCTGCTTGTTCATCATCATCGTGTGTGTCTGCTCCACCGCTAGAGTAAGCACAGATGGCAGAGTTGACGTCTTACTCATCTTAAATCTCCAAGGCCTCACGGGGCCCATCCCAGAGTAGGTGCTCAAGAAATACTTGATGAGAAAAGCAAATTATATTGGCTCTTCAGGGAAAATTGCTGGAGTCAGCTGCAGGGATCAAGTGCACGGGCTTTGAAGTCAGGCAGACGCACACGTGAAGCCTGGCTCTGCTACTCAGCAGCTCTGTTCACTCAGGGCAATTTTTTAAACATCCTACACCTCATTTCCTGGCTTGAAAACGGGGATCACAACAGTGGGCTGCAGTGAGATCCCACGCGGATAGCATCTAGCATCCTGTCTAACACCCAGGCTTGGAACAGGCTGGTCATCATGTTTACTCTTCTGAGGCCACCTGGCCCTTGTGATAGCCTGTTCCCCTCTTGAGAACAGACTGAGGGGATCTGTGAGTCCCGGTAATGCCAGCCCCATTCTCTTGCCCCAAAGTAACTACAAAATTAAGATGTAATTGAGAGGAACATGCACGGTTCTCCCTCGTTCTATATGGTTTGGATATTGAGCAATCATGAGACATTGGAATGTCATTGCGAACAGTTGTTTCTAGAGGAAAGCCTCTTGCAGGAAGAGTATAGAACAAGAAATGTGCCAAGAGAACACGTGTAGGAGATGCACAATGTGGGTAACAATTGGCAGATGGCATGGGAGCTTGACATAGTGGAAGGACCCTGAGCTGCTGTCTCCCAGTCGAGTCCTGGCTCCATCTCTTATGGGCTGTGAGACCTGGGACAAGTTGTGTGCCCTCTCTGACCTTCATTGTCTCAGCTTTCTCATGGGGCTGTTGTGATACCTAGAAATAAAATATATAAACTGACAAACCCAGTGGACCACACAGTCACTATTCAGTGCACAGTGCCTCTGTTTTTCTGTCATTATGAAGATGATGGTGGGGATGGAGAGAGGCATCAGAGGACCTCAGTAGTAAATACTCTGTGGTGAATCAGCCCCCTGCCAATCTCAGCCTCACTCTCCCTGAGGCCAGGGGTGAGCTCTATTATCTAAGAGAATGTGTGTAGACCTGCCCTGCTTGGAAAGCAGTGTCCCCTTAGAGACCAGAAGTGACTCTTCTGGACCCCAATAGAGCCCCACTCCTCGGTCCTGCCTGATTGGCTCAGTCTGGGTAACAGGCAAGCTGGGGCTGCAAACCCCACAGGGAGAGTCATGTTGGAGGGAGGTGAGAGAGGGAGAGCGAGGCTGGAACCAAACTCAAAAAGGACCCAGGAAGCCAACCAGTGGGTGGGATGGGGGAGGATGAGCGTTTGGAGTCGTGGGTTTGGGGAAGGAGAGAGCAAGTCACCCCAAACAACTGTGTGCTGACTGAAATTTTTATTTGGGCAACTTTAGAAGTGTTTGCAGGAGGCCTACAAAGTAACACCAAACTGCCCAGTGTCCTAGAGACTTGAGAGGTCCTTATTTTAATTCAAATGAGAATTATTATCTGTCTGGAGAGGTCTTTGAGCCTTGATGTCATGAAGTGGAGGCTGGGGAACTTGCCTCTGCTCCTGCTCTGGCATTTTGTAGTTGGATGACCTCGATTAGACCTTTTACCTCAGTGAACCCAGCTCTCTTCTCTGTGAAGACTGGGTTGGAGAACTTGATTTCTTATGTTCCGTCTGACATTTTGTAACATTTAGTTTTGAATTCCCAACCTTCCTTTCTTTCTCATCCCAATTTTTTAAGTGTGGGAACTATAACTTGGAAAAAACACTTTTGCATTAACTTTTTACATCACTTCCTAGACGCTAAGATCTGCATCACAAAATCACCCAGGAAGCCTGTTAAAAAAATGTCCTCCTCTGGGATGGGCCTCAGGGACGTCTGTCAACTTAGCAAGCTCCATAGGAGAATTTTTATGATCACACAACAATTAGCCTATGCTGTCTGAAAGTGTAACCTCATAAAGCAGCTGCTGAAGATTGAACATGATTCAATCCTTAAAAGGCACATCTCGAAGCTGTAATAAAAGCCAAGGTCTGCACTAGCAAAATGAAGCCAAGAGTTGAGAGAAATATGATGATGAAGACAGCATCCATCAGCCTGAGGATGTCTGTGAATCCCTGAGTCTGTGCCTGGGCCACGGGGTTCCACGAGGACACAGGTTGTCAAAACGACCTTGGTACTTGGACCAGCTCTCCTCTCATTGTTGACCTGACGAGCTCGTCCATGCTAGAGGTCACATGAGCTTTGGTTTAGGTACAGGGCATGTGTGTTGAGTTGCTTCTAGGAGCAGGAAAGAATTTGTGCAGAGTCGCCTCCATCCTGCAGCCCTCATGGGCAGGAGCTGGTGGGATCTGGGTATCCTCTGGCCATGGGCAGAGGGACACAAAGCGGCCCACCATAGATCAGACTCTCAACCACGGCCACTCAAGAACAGAGCTCTGCAGTGGCTGATTCCCAGGAAGTCACAAGCTGGACAGATGGCAGAAGTTCAGAGCTTTGTGGCCCCCTTTGAGGAGGCTGGTGGTCCCTGCAACCCAGCAGAGGCAGAATGTGCGGCCCCTCACATCTCCTGGGGCTGCTGCTGGGGTCCTGACGTTCAGCTCTGACTGTGCAGGAGAGAGAAGGTAGCCTCTCAGCAGGTTCAGTTGGCCTCCTGTGCCTCTGGGGACCTCTGGGCTCATGCATGCCAACCTCCACCTGGACATGGCCCTTCTCCAACATCTCTGTGTGTTCAAGCTAGCTTCATGTGTCCCCAATACACAGACACTGCCAGTTGAAAACCTGTGCTTGCTTAGTTGGGAAATTTTCCATTGAAAGAAAAGGCAGTTGGATATGATTAATATTTTAAAGAGCAGCAGCACTAAGTAATATTGAAATCAGCCCCTCAGCTGTCCCTAAATCCATGTTATTGAAGAACTTCTGTGGGCCATTCTTCCTCTCCTTCTCTCCCTATCTCTTTTATCTAGGCCTTTGCATACACTGTTCCCTCTGCCTAGAACACCCCCCACCACCTTCCCTTCACGTGTTTAATCCCTATTCACTTTTTAAAAGAGAAAGTGTTACTTTTAGAAGAATTTTAGATTTATAGAAAAGCTGTGAAGATAGTACAGAGTTCTCATATATTTCACCCTTAGTTTTCTCTGTTGTTAGTATGTTATATTAGTATGCTCCATTTGTCACAACAAATAAACCAATATTGATACATTATTATTCTCTAAACTCCCTACTTTATTCAGATTTCCTTAGTTGTTACCTAATATCCTTT